>NC_141698.1:205782196-206982235 GCF_964263255.1 Lissotriton vulgaris
TTGCTGCTCGCCTTCCATTTTGCCTGAAATTTGGATTAAAAAAATATATATTAGTAGAGATAGGGCACTGTTGGGATTAATTTTAGATAGGCAGTTTTTATCAGTGAATTTATCTTTTGGCAGTGTATAGTATGAGAGTGGAAATAGGACTAAAAAAAAGTGTATGTGATTTAACCAAGACACTACTACTACAGAGGGATAGTGTATATGTAGCAGAAAAAGTCTACTATATTAAGTCATAGTGCACAATATATTAAATTATAACTTACCTTCACAAAGAAGTTGAAGTTTTTTGAAGCTTTTGAAATAGGAGGTACAACAAGAAGTAGTAGTCAAAATGGCTGTGTTTCCTTCTCTCCCTTTATATATATACAGGTATATAACCAATCAAATGTCAGGTAATAAAAGTAGAAAATGAAAGTAACATTTTCATTGGTTGTCAATTCCAACAATTCAGATGTGTTTTGTGAAGTAATTTACCTCACGGTACTTGGAGAGGTCTACAGGCTAAATGGCTAAATGGAATTTCAATGAAATTTGTGAGAATGGAAGGGATTGTTATGTAGTATGAGCTAATCTATATTTGGTGAGAGTGTTTCTAGTCGTTATTCTGTAAATTACTTTCCCGCCTTTTTTTAGGACCGCTTTCCGGGAAGCTGCCCGGTTAGCGAACCTTAAGCGTCACGGGAGTCCACCATTTTGTGTTTCGTTCGCATTAAGATACAAGATGGAGGGCAAATAATGTTTAGAATGGGTAGAAGGGGTCATGGTAGACTTATCTTGACCCCCTAGGTTTTCTGAGCGTGGCTGAGGAGGCTTATATGTGCGGAAAAAAATTTTTTTTTAAAAAAATTCCGCGAGGTTAGCTTTCGGTTAGCGAACCGGGTAGCGCTCCGGGGAGCGAATTTTGTGGAAAATTAGTGAAAAAAGTTAGAGAAAAATAATAATTGTGAGTGATCAGATGTAGGGTAGCTCTGAGAAGAGCTTTTGGGTTTATGGTACATTTAGGTACTTATAAGTAGGTACCAATGCAGAGTCTTAAATTCAGAATGAAAATTCTGTTGCCCTCATCTGAGAAGTGAACTCCATCTCCTCTGTAGATATCTTGCATGTAGTAACGCAAGTTATTGTTGTACAGAGAGCCCATTCCATGGTCTCTCATGTAAGCTGAAACAGATTTGTTTACATGCTTCCTCGCTTTCTCAATTTGTGGACAAAATTGGTTGGACCACCTCCATTTCTGTCTTTGGCATATATTGGAATATACCAAGGCAGTTTGAGGAAAAAGTGCCATTAATTGCTCCAAGGTGTCCTTTAAAAGCATTTCCAGACCTACCCCTGTCAAAGTGCCCAAATCATTACCTCCACAGTGCACTATTAACAGGTCAGGTTTTGGCAAATGCATAAAGGTTTTCACCAATGGTATCAATTGGTGACATTTTAATCCTCTTTGGCCCAACCACTTAATTTCCACATCTTGTAAATTGAGGTTGTGTAAATTTCTGCTCTCAGCATACCTTTGAGCCCAGTGGATGTAACTATGTCCAACAATCCAGACGTTAAACATGGTGGAAGAAGGTTGTTCTGCAGTCAGATGAAGTGTGGTAATGAAAGGGCAGTTGAAACAGTAGGAGTTTCTAAAGAAAAAAAACTGTGGATTTACAATGCTAATGATTCATTAGCAGTGATTGGTGCATTTCCATTTCTGAAAACAGAAAGTTAGGGTGCATGGATGTGTTCTTTGAAAGATGTAATTTGAATGGTCAAGGAAGAAACATTTAATGAAAGATTGCACTGGATACGCAGGTGCACTGAGAGTTCAGAGTTCAATTGAAACATTGTTGTGTGAATTTGCAAACATGAGAGGTCTTCCAGGAGGTGGTTGCTATGGAAACAAGGCAGACAGGGCAGAGGGGGGAAGGGTTTTGATTTGAAAAAAGTGAGGGAAGAGGTATGATTGGCTAATATGAGAGATATGTGAAAAGAATATCTGTATTTCTGTGCTTTCAATAGCTGCAGCCTTTGGAGTGCATCCTTTTTCTTCTGCTGAAGACAATTTGGTGTATTTCTGAGACTGTTTTCAAAACTCAAAAAATATTTGCTAAGGTGAGAAAAGATTTATTTAATTTAGATAGAGAATAGTATGATTTAAGGAGAAAATGATGAAGAAAGCTGTGTTTTTAAAATGTGGTTTTGTCTCTAGTGATATACTAATAGAATTAGTTTCAAAGAGAAATTATAATTGCATATTTGGTGTAACATTCTGGCATGCAGTTACACAAGATATTGTAATACATGGAGGCCATTTCATGGTCTGTTATGTAAGCTGAAACAGATATGTTGCTTTTAAAAACGATTTAAGAAATCAATTACATTTCTAGATATGTACTGCTAGAGCTTCATAGGTTGTTTTGGGCCATATTTATAAGGTATTTGAGTGTCTAAGATGTTGTGTTCGCCTTTTAAAATGTAAAGTGTTCCTCATGGGACAAGTGTCTTGTAAATACGCTCCCACTTGTGCTTGGCAAATTTAGATTTTGATTATGGGAGTTACCTAGCCATGTTAATAGTGTCCCAAAAATGGTGCTAGGGCATTCCAGAAAACACTTTCATGTGTCTCAAGGACATTTTTAGTCATTTCTTCATGAATGCAGGTATACAATTGATTTATATGCTGTGTTTAAAAACGAATTTTGAAATGAATTAAATTTCAGGATATGTACTGTTAGAGCTTCATAGGTTGTTTGGGGTCATATTTAGAAGGCATTTTAGTGTCTTTGAAGTTATTTTTCCCTTTTTAAATGGAAAGCGTTCCTCATGGGGCCCTGAGCAGTTCTTAGCCATGTTATTTAATAGGAAGTGGATAACATGGCTAAGAGCATTTGCTGGGAAATGCATGAATATCGCTGATTTTTCTGCTATATTCATGCATTGTGGCCGTTTTTTTTCACATTGTTCATAGGTTGTTTGGGTTCATATTTAGAAGGCATTTTAGTGTCTTTGATGTTATTTTTCCCTTTTTAAATGGAAAGCGTTCCTCATGGGGCCCTGAGCAGTTCTTAGCCATGTTATTTAATAGGAAGTGGATCACATGGCTAAGAGCATTTGCTGGAAAATGCATGAATATCGCTGATTTTTCTGCTATATTCATGCATTGTGGCCGTTTTTTTCACATTGCTTCATAGGTTGTTTGGGTTCATATTTAGAAGGTATTTTAGTGTCTTTGATGTTATTTTTCCCTTTTTAAATGGAAAGCGTTCCTCATGGGGCCCTGAGCAGTTCTTAGCCATGTTATTTAATTGGAAGTGGATAACATGGCTAAGAGCATTTGCTGGAAAATGCATGAATATCGCTGATTTTTCTGCTATATTCATGCATTGCGGCAGTTTTTTTTCACATTGCTTCATAGGTTGTTTGGGTTCATATTTAGAAGGCATTTTAGTGTCTTTGATGTTATTTTTCCCTTTTTAAATGGAAAGCGTTCCTCATGGTGCCCTGAGCAGTTCTTAGCCATGTTATTTAATAGGAAGTGGATAACATGGCTAAGAGCATTTGTTGGAAAATGCATGAATATCGCTGATTTTTCTGCGTTATTCATGCATTGCAGGCCTTTTTTTATCACATTTGCAAGCATTTCTTAGCCATGTTATCCAATGGGAGGTGGATAACATGGCTAAGAGCATTTGCTTCAAAGGTTGTTTGGGGTTATATACCATTTTTGGGAAATTATTAACATGCCTATCTAACTCCCATAATCAAAATCTAAATTTGCCAACCGCAGGTGGGAGCGTATTTACAATAAATTTGCACCATGAAGAATGTAAAATAGCATACTAGATACTCAAATAACTTATAAATATGATCCAAAACATCTTATGAAGCACTAGTAGTGCATATTTCCAGAAATGTATTGGTTTTCATTTAATGATTTACTTCATTGGTAGGCCTTCACATGTTTTTTTACCTTGGTTTTTTTTCAGTGAAAATCTTATCTGCAACCATGTGTTGGCCTCACCTCAAATAAACAAAACAGGTGATGGACTGAATGTGGATCAATGACACACATTCACCCCAGTCCAAAGATCTGGGCCTAAACAAACCTTTAGATAGGCTACATCTTATCGTCATCCTGAATTAATGATTTAAAATATTAGGGAGTGATTTATGAGTGTTGTATGCCTGTTTTGTACCATTGAGTGTCATTTTTGTGATGCAGTGCTGGTGGAAAATATTTGCTATGTTAAATAATTAGTACAGCATTAAGTTTTAGATGACTGTTATTTATTTACTGTTTGGTAATAGTGGTTAATAACATTTTATATTATATTTTTTCACAGATTCAACTGCAGATTCTTTCATAGTTTGGAAAATGCCTTCCAGAAGTCGAATACGAAAGGCTAGAAAACGTCAAAGACAGCAGGATGATGTTTTATTGCAGCAGTCCTCTTCCCCAAATACTTGTCAAAACACCAAGAAAGGTCCGGGTAAGAGCACGAAATCATTCTTAAGAAATATTTGTAGTAAAAAAAATTTTGCTCAAAAAAATGTGTCTCTTAACAAAAAGAGAAGTAATTTAAATGGAAAGGAGAGACCCATCACAAATGTTACTGGTAGAGGAAGAGATAACTCTGTGCATGATAGTAGAAGGAAACAACAGTTTAGGGACATTCGACAACGAATGTTCCGTAATAGGATATTAGTTAATTTATTGAAAAATATTAAAAAGAAAGGCCAACAGAAAGCGGCATTTTATAGGAAGAAGAAAAATGTAGAGAAAATTATTGATCATGCTTTTGAAATCAAGCGAAAGTTGTTTATTTTGGTAATCAATAGAATTAGGAAACTAAGCAAGGTAATTTCTGATTTCAAAACAAAAAGTAGATGGAAGAGAGTAGTAAATCGTACTAACTTTTGTGAAGTTTTTTCTGGAGAATGGATGCATAGTTCAAGTTCTGAGGCATTTTTTAATGAGGAGACTTATTTTCAGGATAATGATTTGGTGCATGCAGTTGACATCAGTGGTCGAGCTTATGAAGTGAAGGATGGTTGTCCAGTTGAAAAAGAACTACTTGTGACAACAGAGACAGAAGAGGCGCTAAGTGATGAGGTTTTAGGAAGACGTCCTAAGGGTCCTGTGTACATTTGGAAGTGTAGTTCTATTTGCAGTGTGCGACAGGTTTCCATCAATTTGCTATGTGATTTTATACGGACATTTAATAAGAAAAGTTTGAAGCAGAAAATGAAGTTGTTGCAAGATTTAGATCCTTGCAGAGTGAGACAAATGACAGGTTTGCGTGGTCATTCACTGGCTTGTCTTTCCAGGAGAGTATGCCAGAGTGTTTTTCATCATTTCAGGATGCTAGCAGTGCATCATAATAAAGTGAGAAAATTAGTGAGAATGTTGTATTATGCTAAGAGTCCAGCAATTATGCTTAAACAGTTATGTGCTGCTCTTTTGCATGGTTCTGAAATAGATGTGAAGAATCTTTGTGAAGAAATTGAGTTTTGTTACTTTGGTAGTAAAGATGAGAATGTTCAAATTGACCCTGAAGTAGAGGGTAATGTGGAAGATAATGTACAGGTTTCCAGTACAGATAATTTTCAGAAGGAAATTGCCACGTTTCAGATGAAATCAAGTGAGAGGCCTAATTTCACTTGTGTATGTTGTCGACGCACTTATTATAAGAATCAGACTAAGGTAGTGGATTTATATGCAAAAAGTGAAAGGGAAAATAATAGTGAATGGAAGGATTTAGCCACATACTTGATGGTAGAAAATTATTTTGATTTGGGATCGGATCAACGTGTGTGTACTTATTGTTGTAATAAATTAAACCAAAACCAGATGCCTGCTAGGGCAGTTCATAATAATCTGGAATTGGTTGAGATTCCTTCTGAATTGAAGGATTTAAATACTTATGAATCTATTTTGATTCAAAGTATCCATCCCTTTCAGGCTATTGTAAGAATGGAGCCAAAGACAGGGAAATTGCCTCCAGCAGATTTACAGAGAGGATTAAAGGGAAGAGTTGTTTATTTGCCTCTAGATTTGAACAAAAACATTAACACAATTGGAATAGAAAAAGTGGAAGAGGAACCTCTGGTTATCTTGGTTAATGGGGTTCCGACAAAGAATAAGAAAATATGGCAAGATTTAGTGGATGTTAGGAAAGTCAAAAAGGCAACAGTGTATTTGAAGAAAAATAATAAGTACTATAAGAATGTATATGTTGCAGAAGAGGAAGTAAGTGATGAAGAGGATAGCGATTTGTGTGCTGGCCAAATTGAGAAAGTAGAGGCCTCTAAAAGTGAAGAAATATATGAACATTATAGTGTTCATCCTTTGCATTCCAAGGAAGTGATGGGGAATGCTATTGAGTTGTTTCAAATGAAACAAGCCAAAGGGAGTCCCATTAGTGTTTGGGAGGAAAGTTTGGAAGCTCGGTGTTTCCCACAGCTATTTCCCACAGGTCAAGGAGGAAGATATGATGAGCGACCTCGTGAAATTCCTGCGTCTGAATACCGGACTTTACGATTGTATGCAGAAGATCCTAGGTTTCGGCAATGCATTCCCTATTTGTTTCATCTCCTGTTTGAAAGCGATCTGTCTGGACTGTCATATGCAGTGAACCACATCTTAAAAAGTGGTATACAGATGCGAAACATCTCGGCAAGTGACTTTATGCATAAAGTCAATGTCCAAGACAGTATTTTGGATTCTCACTTAATTAATCTCATGGCGTGTCAGCGTGGTACTAATGAGTACTGGTACCGTCGTCATGGTGACTTAAAATGTATGCTGAGGAACTTAGGAACTCCGACATGGTTCCTCACTCTGAGCTGTGCCGAGTATGGCTGGGATGACTTACTTGAATTTCTACGAGAGGCAAATGGAAATATTGAAAACATTGAATTCAAGACACCTGGAGAACTGTGTTCTTTGGATCCTGTGAATGTATGCAGGTACTTCAATCATAGATTTGAAGCTATGATGTCTTTCATCACAAATAAAAAGAATCCACCTCTTGGAGAGGTGTTGGATTTCTTCTGGAGAAAGGAGTACCAAGCAAGAGGTGCCCCTCATATACATATGTTGCTGTGGATCAAGGATGCACCTAAATTTGGAACAGATCCGGATGACTTAGTGATGAATTTCATCGAACAGTATTCTACGTGTGCTGTTCCAAACGCAACGGAGAAGAAAAGTCTAAGAGAACAAGTTCTACGTTTCCAAAGCCATCGTTGTGGAAAGTACTGTCGTCGTAAATTCAGAAACAAGGACAAGTTCTACACCAAATGTCGTTTCAACTTTCCACGACCGGTGATTTCTAAAGGAAGAGTGAACAGTTTGATGTCTTCGCTGCGACATAATGTGACGAGGAAATCACCCAAGAATACATACAATTTGAAAAGGAACGAAGAGTCCAAGTACATCAATGACTACAACCCAGTGATTTTGTCCATGTGGAATGCCAACATGGATATACAGTTTGTGGCTGACAACTGTATGGCTGTGGCTCGGTATGTGACATCTTACATCACCAAAAAAGAAAAGACCGAACTGAAGGATATGTGGGAGGACATTTCCCATGAAAAGAGCCTCAGCAAGAAGTTGTACAGTTTCAGTCTGAAGATGTTGTCGCATCGAGAAATCGGAGCTTACGAATGTTCTGATCGATTGTCTTCAGCAAGTCTCTATGCCAAATCCAGGAGTCTCGTTTGGGCGAGTCTTGGTCTTGCTGCAACGCGAAATCGAGTTCTAAAACCTGTTCGGGAAATTGAGTATTTGGCAGAAAAGGAACCAAACAGTACCGACATTTTGAAGACCAACATGTTGGATACATATTATCCAAATCGAAGCAGTCACCTTGAGAATATTTGTCTATATGAGGTTCTCCAAAATTATATATTCAAGAGGAACATCAAAGAAGATATTGAGAAAGGAGTGTATGCTGTAATTGGAAGTGAGGGATGCCTGGTCAAGCAAAGAAAATGCCAATTAGTAAACCATCGAAAATTAAGTGGCGAATCTCCAGAAAAAAAGGAGTTTTTCTATTTAGCACTTTTGCAACTTTTCAAGCCTTGGCGTGCAGAAGAGGAACTGCTTGGAGATTTCCTCTGTTACGAAGACTCTTTCAATGCAGCCAAGGAGTCCATAGAATGTCCTGCTTTTTCTAAATATCAAGAAATGCTAACTTTGGAAATTGAGCAGGAAGCAACGATTGCAGCCGAGATTGCCAGAGACAGTTCTCAGGACAGTCAGAGTTCTGTTTCATTGAGTCAAGATCCACTTGGAGGACCTATTATCGAAAATGAAGCTGCCACTGCTATGAATGAAGTAGAAAGAGCCATGGCACATGCTCAGGAGGATTCAGTTAACTTACAAGACTTGGAAAAACAACTCAACGTTGAGCAGAGGAAAATATATGATGAAGTTACCAAGGAAATTGAGCACGGATTAAGTCATGAGAAGAAAGAGTGCTCGTGTACGTCGTTGAAGCCTGTCCGACTGTACGTGAGTGGAGAAGCGGGAACTGGAAAAAGTTTCCTCATTAAAGCAATCTCTTGTTATTTGCAGGAAAGGACTGAGTCATCGCTGTCTTGTGTTGTCACCGCTCCTACTGGACTGGCAGCACATAATATTAAAGGTATTACTTTGCATCGTCTATTGATGCTGCCGGTGGAGCATGACAACAAATTACAATACAACAAGTTATCTGGAGATGCTTGCTGTGAAGTTTCAAGAGTTTTGAGGAAAATGAAACTACTTATCATTGACGAAGTAAGCATGGTTTCCAATGTCATGCTTGCCTTTGTGCATTTGAGAATGCAAGAAGTACTTAAAACTGAATATGATGTCTTATTTGGTGGGAAACACATTATTGTTTTCGGAGATCTTCTACAGCTGACACCAGTAAAAGGTCAACCTGTGTTCAAAATACTCACGCATGAAGATACCAGGAAGTGCCTAGGGAGCATTGGCAACGTCAATATATGGTTAAACTTCAATTATGCAGAACTGCATCAAAATATGCGTCAGGCAAAGGATGAAGATTACAAGAATATTCTACAAGATATTAGAATTGGAAAAGTGACCGAGCATGGGAAAGAAGCTTTAAATGCACGGTTACTGTCAAATTTGTATCCCAAACAAGATATTGTGCCTGAGAATATTTTTCAGAAAATTACTGAGAAGAAATCCGGGATATGTCTCATGCCAACTCTTGCAGAATGTGCCATCTTCAACAACAAAATGTTGAATTTAGAAAAGCAAGAGATTGTGAAACTTGAAGCTATCGACAAATTAGAGCATATGGGATCAACAATTATTTTGTCAGACAATTTGAAATCAAAATTGGATTCATTAGAGAAGACTATATCTAAAACAGCGGGTTTTGAAAAGACTTTGAATGTGTGTTTAAATTGCCGAATTATTTTGAGAAGGAATTTACATGTAGAAAGAGGTCTGGTAAATGGATCAATGGGTAATGTTGTTGATTTTGAGAAATACAGAAATAGAGATGGAATAGAATTTTTAAAAATTAAATTTGATGGCATTGAGGAAGTACAGCAAATTGGTCGTTGTTCTGCTAGGTTTTTGCTTGTTAAAGATTTATATGTTCGCCGTAAACAGTTTCCTGTTTGCTTGGCATATGCGGTGACAATCCATAAATCGCAAGGTTTAAGTGTAGACTGTGCATTGGTGAATATTGGCAGTTCTGTGTTCAAGGAGGGTATGGCATATGTGGCATTGTCACGAGTTAGAACTTTATCGGGATTGTACTTGATTGACTGTGATGTCACAAACATTTGTGCGGATCTAGATTGTGTTAAGGAATACAATAGGTTAAGAAGAGAGTATGCGCCACATTTGCCTCAATATCCTTTGTTTGAGAAACGTGTGGTAGGCCGCAAACGTAGAAATAGCAGTAATAGTAGGGAGGTTGTTGCAAAAAGACTAAAAGTCAATGAACCGAAAATTGTTAGCAGAAAGAAAGTGGATTCTGTTGAAGATGTTGTCGGTTTTCAATTTGAAAACAGTTCTGGTGTCAACTGCTATGCAAATGTAGTGGTTAATGTTCTCTTTTCACTAGAGAGTTTAAAAGAACAGATTCTGTTGAATTCTGAACAAATTTTATGCTGTTTGTTGAATTCTGTTTTCGAGAAATGTAGCAGTGATCGAACAAAAGTAGAAAGTGTGTCTGAAGTTCGTTATCTGTTAGATGAATGTTCAGGTCAAACAGACTTCTCTGAAAATAATCAGCAAGATTGTCAGGAGTTTTTAATGTATATGCTTGATATATTGCAAGTTGAGGGTGTAGATGTAGATCACCTGTTTGGGCTTTCTTATCAATGGCAGCATGACTGCGAGAACTGTATGGTATCAAGTACTACTAGTGTAGACTCAGAAAGATTTATATATTTAACTTTGCCAGACAGTAAATCAGTCTCCTTTAATAAGCTAGTAAATGCAGCGGATCACAACATGGAGTGTAGCCAATGTAAATGTGATATGATGTCAACATTATTTATACGTAGATATGGCCAGTATGTCATTTTAATGATGCAACGATGTAGGCCTGATGGAACAAAATTGTCAACTTTAATAAAAAATTTTGTGGCTTCTCAGCTGTCAATATCAGGGAGGACTTTTGTTACTGTAGCAATTATCTATCACGATGGTCCATCAACAACATCAGGACATTATACAGCTTACTTAAAGTCTGGAAACGGCTGGTCATTCTGTAATGATTCTGTTGTAACGTTCAAAAAAAAATTGCCGTTTGACCTTAAAAATTCTTACCTGGTGTTTTTAAAACCAAAATTTTAAGTAGAGGGAATGTAAGTCTGCAATGCTGTCTCGATTAAAAATTCAACTATATAAACCTAATGCAAGTAAGTCTGCTTCATAGTAAGCAGTATCAGTGTCATAGGAAAAGGAGAACATGACTGACAAAGAAGAGTAAGATATTAGTAGTCCAGGATTGTGAAAATAATCTCAAATATTTTATTTTTGAAAGTTGCGAAAATAGAAAATGTCGGGATTTGATTGGAAGAATTACAAGATTTGCGAATCGCGGCAACATGATTTGGCCTAGTGGAAACATGTGATATAATGAGAGAAGTTTTTTTTCTATGTAACATATTTCACGTATCGATGGAGGTTTTCTTTCAGAAAGTGGCGGGCTGAAAATATTTAAAGCACAACAGAGTGGATGCTGTTTATAGGAGATCCTTCGACGTCATTGAAAGTAAGTTAATTTTAAGAAGTTTTGAAATCAGATTTCTTAGGTTGTATGGGTTTTTTAAACACAGTCATTTTGATTGTGTTTTTTTTTCCCCGCTGTTACATGATGAATACCTTCAAGTCACTGATTTAAGTGAAATTTGATACATTCTGAGAACAGCAAAAATAAACCATTTAACATGTATAATTAATGTTATGCTTTTTGTCCTTATGATATACATTTAGAAATGTGTGGTACATATGGGTAAGGTGAGTTCTGTAAATATCAATTTTAATGCTTAGAGTGCTGTACTTCTGGGTAGTGTTTTTTTTTTATAAAAAAAAGAGGCCTCACCTCAAAGAAAGCTCTTGAAAGCACACATCTTATTTGCATCCTAAAACAATCATTTACAATGTTAGACACAATTTTATTATGACTTTACATCTTTTTTGCGCTGCTATTGCATCACTATTGTGAGACATTAGCAGTGCAAGAAAAACATCATGTTTCAAAATAGGCCTCAGTTCAGCAATATCAAGATACAGTTTCTTTCGAATATATATCTTTAGGATTGTGTAGGGAACGTAGAGAAGCAGAGACTTCTGTAAATGTCAAAGTTGTTGAAAAACTGTTTGTTTTTGAACCTTTTCCCTTGTCTTTTCTAATTTTTAAATACATGTTTTAATATTTTTTGAAATGTTTGTTCTTTGTTTTACAGATTGAAAGTATGAAAAAATATTTAAAAAAGGTAACAAGAATTATAAGGTAAATGTTTTCCACTCTTTTTACCCGCAATGCACTGCTGATGATGTCATTGACAGTATCTCTCATTTACTCTCTCTAGCTGTCTTTCTTTTTACATTATTCTCTGTTTACTTCCCTTATACTAACTCTTCTTTTTTTTTAAAAAAATATTTTTTTTAGTTCGCTTAAAGTTCGCGAACCGGTCAGCGAACTTGAAGCGAACCAAAAGAAATAGAGCTTGCCAGAGTGATAAACATTCTAGCAATTTTGTTTGAAAGGGGAGGTAGTTCTGAAAAGAACTGTTTTTTTTTGTTTTTGTTGTTTTATGTTTTTTTTGTAATTTTTTGAACATTTTTTGATTTTTTTGTATTTTTAGAACTGTTTTATGTTTTTTTTGTGTTTTTTAAGGAGGGGAGACAACAAAAAACAGGCTTTCAAAACGGCTCAACTGGAGCAAAAAAAAAGAAAATTACTTTTTGGGTGCATTAGGGCACTTATGATTTTCATATGCAATGTTCATGAGGTTGACACTCATGTTGCCATATGACAGCATAGCACCACAGTAAATACAAGACACCTTCATGTGCTGGAAGTTACGTTGGATGTTTGGCACAGTCTCTTGTGCCTCTCTTCCCGTCAAAGACAATGTGGATGTAGATCTTGCCACAGGAGTTGCCGTCGGATTGTCTTCAAGATCCCTCAACTCAGCCCGGCTGTAGTTCAAGGGATGCCACCTGCTCATGTGACGGTGCATTGTATAGTTCCCCATACTGTACTTCTTTTCTGTGCCTCTCGACAATCTGTGGTCACAGATGAGGCAGGTGGCATATTTTGCATTCACTTTCTTGGTTCCAGGAGGGATGGTGAAAAACTGCCAGATGAAACTGGTTTTTCGTTTAGAAACCCGGGGCAACTCATCAACAAATTGTTGTCCCTCTCTCTCCTCTTCTTCTTCTTCCTCATCTTCCTCCTCTCTGTTAGTCATAATTTGACTGGGTGGTCCTCTCTTCTTATGGGGAGGTGGAGGTGGTGGTGGGGGTGCACCAGCTGCAGCAACAATGGAAGCCATTGTGGATCTTCAGATAAATGGTCTTTCTCTCACCAAGATGAAAGTCAGAGTGAGGAAATAAGGAGGGGTTTACTTGATTTGGGGAAAACAAAAGTTCTGAGCCAATGAAAAGTGTTATTTTTAGGTCACATGACCTAGTCATACATCATTTGGAAACCAAAAGTGAAATGAACCAATGAGAAGTTTGATAAACAAGTCACATGACCTGTTCCGCTTACGTTACGCGGCGCGCGCCGCGTCCCAGATCGCTTCCGGTTCGCGGTCCGGAGCACTTCCGGGAGCGCTAACGCGGCGCGTCATTAGACGCATTACGCGATAACGTGATACGTCGCGCTTCCGCGGCGCGTCACTGTTCCGCTAACGTAACGTTGACCGGTTCGCGGACTAGATCGCGGCATCAAGATGAGCTAACGGAAAGCTTCCCGGTTCGCGAACTAGAAGCGAAGAAAAAAAATATTAAAAAAAAAATTATCAATAAACATCTAAATATATTTTGGGATTTAAAGAATAATACATTTTACAGCTACAGATGTTAGCTTTTAAAAAACCAATGAAATTCACTGAAAAAACCATAGGTTATAGACCATATATAGTTAGAAATTTGCATTTAAAAAACCATTGAAATTCAATGAAAAAACCATAGGTTATAGACCATATATAGTTAGGAATTCGCATTTACAAAACCTTATTTTACTCGCATAAAACCATTGAAATTCCATATATAGTTAGTTGCGCTAACTATATATCGCGCACCCGCAATCCACTGCTGATGATGTCACATATTACATCATTCATGACATGGTCAGTGACATCACTGATGACATCACTGATGACATCTCAAATGACATCACTGATGACAACATCCAGTGACTGTATGTTTCTGTGAAGTTAAAATATGTCTTACATATTGAAGAATGAGTGGATGTATAAGTGTCTGGATGAAGGATTTAGTAGGTGCATGACTGACTGTATGAGTGAGTGATTAAATGTGTCTCACTGAGTGCATGGGTTAGTGACTAAACTGTCTTAATTTGTGCATCATTATGTCTGTTGTTCTGTAAACTGTTGCATGTGTTGATAAGTAGCTATATGAGTAACTATATGGGTTATTGATTGGTTACCTTAGTATTTGTATGGGAGACTGAGTGTGTGTGTGGGTGGCTGGGAGGTGTATGACTCTGTGCATAGATGTGTGAGCAGTTGATTCACTAGATGTATAGTTTCAAAAGTGCATGTGGAAACAGCTGTATGGGCGGTTGACTGTGTGCATGAGTGTATTGGTGAGTGAATGGATATCTCAGTGCTACATGTCAAAGTAAGTACATATGTAAAACACAGTACATGTGAGAGTTGACATATATAAATAACTGTGCATAAGAGCCAGTGAATGTGTGAGTGGCTGTATGGATCATTGTGAACTTGTATCAGGGATTGTATAAGAGAGTAAATATGTGTTAGTATATGTTTGAATAAGTAAAGTTTGTATAACTGTATAGTTGAGGAAATGGAGGTGTGATTGATTCTTTGCATGACTGACTAGGTGTGTGAGTAACTCCATGGATGAGTGACAGTCTGTGAGTGTCTGTTTACACTGATTGAATCTAAGGTTATATTAGAGTCTGAAGAGGTTCATCGTATTATCACATGAATGATATCATCAGTGATGTGATCAGTAATGTCAAATGAGATGTCATCAGTGATGTCATCAGTGATGTCATTTGAGATGTCATCAGTGATGTCATTTGAGATGTCATCAGTGATGTCATCAGTGATGTCACTGACCATGTCATGAATGATGTAATATGTGACATCATCAGCAGTGGATTGCGGGTGCGCGATATATAGTTAGCGCAACTAACTATATATGGAATTTCAATGGTTTTATGCGAGTAAAATAAGGTTTTGTAAATGCGAATTCCTAACTATATATGGTCTATAACCTATGGTTTTTTCATTGAATATATATATATATATATATATATATATATATATATATATATATATATATATATATATAGTTAGGATTATTTGTCTATGGAACTTTTGAAAATTCTATGTCTAATAACTTTGGCGTTTGTGGACGGAATCGGCTGAAATTTTCAGGAAAATGGCACATTTTGTTTTTGAGCAGCCCCCAAAAATTTGGGGGGGTTTCATCAAGGGGGGGCCGAGAAAAAATGGGGGTCCCAAAACACGTTTTTCCCATGTTAATTTCCATAGGGCCTTTGGCCTCACTTTTAGCTCGAACGGCTGAATGGATTTGCACGAAACTTGGCAAAATTGTAGGGACTGTTAGCCCGATGTGCCTTTGCTAGGTCTCAATATATGTGCTCCAGTGGATTTTGAGAAATTAACGTTCAAAACAAGATATATATCTGTAACAGCGCTCCGGGCTGCGCTCTGGTCCGCTTACTTTTCGCGAAACGGAACTTTGCGATGCGAAGCTGATTGGCTCCCCGGTGTCTGTCAACATTCTAAACAGTCCGGAGCGGCCGCCATCTTATCTCTCGGTAGGATCGAGAGAGAAGAAGAGGTGAAAAACGAAGGGGGAATTTAATGAAAGGGGGCAAGGTATACCCCTCTTGACCCCCTAGGAATGTTGTTGGGGTTTTTAAAGGGTCCCATGGGGAAAATAAAAAAAAATATTTTTCACGGTAGAAGCGCTTCCCGGGCCGCGAACTGGGCCGCAAACTGGTAGCGAAACGGGAATTCGCCATTTTGTGCTTCGATTTAATTAAATTACTAGGTATAAGGGGGTGCGGGAGACCATTTTGTGCTTCGTTTTAATTAAATTACTAGGTATAAGGGGGTGCGGGAGACGTATCCTAATCCCTTATGTTTTCTGAGGGTGGCTGAGGAGGCTCATATATGTTGATACATGTCTTCCAGCGGCTGTGCGTGAGCTTTTTTGTTTTTTTTTGCTGCGTGACGTCTGTTAACGTTCGATTCGAAGGAAATCAGGAAGTGTTGACCACCAATTTGTCAGTGCGATAAAATATTTTATTATAAATGAATCCTTATTGATAAACATTGTCTGCGCCATTTTGCCTTTTTTCCAATGCCACAATTTTGTCGTGCACGGCAGCCATTTTAGATGCCAGGCCGGTCCCAGGCTATCACCTAGCCCTGCGGATGTAGTTTATGGCCCTAGCTGTAGAGAATCCAGACATGCCAACCCTCCCGATTCAGGCGTGAGACTACTGATTTCAGTGCTAGTCTCCCGCCTCCCGATTCCTGCAAGCAAAAACCCGGGGGCATATTACCAACAACTAGCGATAATTTATGTCTCTAACTTGTTTAGAGACAAAAATTATCGCCGCACATCGGCGATTTTTATCGCAGATAAACCTTGCTATTAGAAAGGTTTATCGCAAATGCGATAAAAAACGGCCGCAATGCATGAATATCGCTGAAAAGTCAGCGATATTCATGCATTATCCAGCAAATGCTCTTAGCCATGTTATCCACCTCCAATTGGATAACATGGCTAAGAACTGCTCGCAAATGCGATAAAAAACGGCCGCAATGCATGAATATCGCTGAAAAGTCAGCGATATTCATGCATTATCCAGCAAATGCTCTTAGCTATGTTATCTACCTCCCATTGGATAACATGGCTAAGAACTGCTCGCAAATGCGATAAAAAACGGCCGCAATGCATGAATATCGCTGAAAAGTCAGCGATATTCATGCATTATCCAGCAAATGCTCTTAGCCATGTTATCCACCTCCCATTGGATAACATGGCTAAGAACTGCTCAGGGCAGGTGTTAGCTTGTGGAGATATTCGCGCTTAGCGCGAATATCTCCAAAATTTGGTAATAGTAGATAGCGATGTAAGGGACTGTTTCCAGTCGCTAACATCTTGGCACGCCCACTTTGCATGTCATTAGTGATAGATATCACTGACATGCAAAGCGGGGCCCAAGATGGTCGCTATCTTGGAAATATGGGAAACAATATATGCACAATGCAGCATTTACTGACAAACAATGGACAAATATGGAAACTTTGATTTACAAAACATGGGGCTTTAACATGTACATACATGTGGCTTTAACATTTGTGAAACACTGTGTTGATAACTGCAATTTATTTAAAGCCACTGGGTTTAGACCGAGCATCAATGTAACGCTCTTAGTATGTTGTTTATGTTGTTTGGTCGCATGCACACCAAAAATATGTCACTATCACTTTAAAAGGAATGGCAATGGATGAGATCTCCACCGTGAGCAAGAAGTCGGCTGACTTCGAAACGCGTAGGGTAATTTTCCTTGTGCCTAATAAACCTTTTTGCGCACTACTGGGGCTTCGACTCTGGTTTCTGTGAAAAGGAATATAACCAGGAGGTGACTGAATACTTATGGGTCGGCGACCCAGTCGAGAGCCCGCCGAAGAAAGTGGCAGGAACACGCTGCTTTTGTGTTTGGATTTTTCAATTGAAAGTTCCTGCCCGCCGGGAGCTGCTGACGAAGGAGGAGTGAACACGCACAGGTGCGGTGATCAACACTGAAAGAGCAGCGGAGTAGGAAGCTCAGGAGAGCTACGGTGTACTTTCGCGGTATGAGTGCGATCACACACACGAACATTCAGCTACTCGTCTCCCGGCTTATCGGAATAAAACAATCAAGCGCAGAAGTTTGCAACGTGTGCCGGCCGGCCCGTTGCTTAAGGTTTAAATGGCGGAATCAAGGAACAGTCGGAGAAAGGAGGCGGCTGCCAAATTATTTACTAAGACTAACTAGGTGATGATGAAACAACCGCCCCACAAGCCAAACAAGTGGACGAGTTGAAACAGCTTTGGGATAAACTTTGGAAAACGCTTAAGCGTGAGCAGTCCAAATGGTGGGAGGCGGCTGCCCTCACCAAGTACGTGGAGTGTAATCGAATACCATGAGGGCTACGAATTTTCATAACTCCAACGTTCCAGAAACCCGACCCCGAACTTATAAATGAATGGATGGAGAATAATCACTCGTGTTCGAGCAATATGCTAAAAATATGCCGAAAAGGATTGTGCCAAACTTAACGAAGAAAGTGAAGCTTTAATTGCAAAGCTCAAAGAAAAATACACTGAGAGCGAATTCGCCGTTGAAATGTCAAAATTGGATAAACGATTGGATAAAATAGAGGAAGAGATAAAAGCCAAAAAGCAAAGAAAGTTCCACCGGGATGAGGTTGATTATAATAAAGGTCAAATTTTAACCTTTGCAAAACGCTTTGATGCTTTACGGACCTCTAAAACAAAGAAAAAGGTAACGGCCAGGAAACCCTCTGAACAACAAATAAATGGTGCCGAAGATGGCGCACAAGCTGCACAGACTGCAAGCGATTCGGCTGAGAGTGACATCTCAGACACGACAGAACAACTACCGGCAAAAGACCGAATTTTAAACGAATATGCTCTAATAGCACGGGGACGCCAAATGGGCACCCCGCCAAGGAATCGTGGAAGAGGAGGCAGAGGCGGAATAAAAGCAAGATGAAAAAGCACATCAAGCAAATCAACAAGTCCGGTGGGGTTCCGAACAAGAGGAAAGACGGCACGCAAGTAACCGGTAACATGACTGTGGTAAATCTCTCTAAACACCATATCTCTGTAGATCAGTTAGAGGTTTTAACACGTGGGTTATCTTTCTGCCCAACTGCCAAATTCAACTTTGCAAATGCACGCATAGATTTATTTAAATGTACGCGTAAATTAAAATTAAGGAAATGGCATGCAACCAAGCCAAGATCTAAAAAAGATCGGACTGGGGATAAACCTAATGGATTGTCAGCACATGATGTTGAATTGTTACAGGCGGTTCATGATTTGGCAGACTGTGATGACATTAATGATGACCCATTTTTGAATGTTATTAACTCTGACATTAACATTGAAATGTGCAGCGCCAGTGGGTTTAAGCCTAAATCTATTTTTGTACCACAAATTGTGAACACTTTTATTGACAGTTTTGAAACAGGTATGGTTCAAGAATTTAGAAAAATAGAAAGGCAAAGACCAAAACAAAATTTGAATTTGACTGAAAAGCAATTTTTGGCTATTAAGGAGATGGAAGGATGGTCAAATGTGACTATAAAAACAGTGACAAAGGGGGTAACATAGTGGTTTGGCCATTAGAAATGTATCTTAATGAAGGGCTTAAACAACTTGGAGATAAAGAGAACTATGTTAAGACAACTATGCAGGAATATAATACATCAAAACAGGAATATTTTGATAATTTGAGCAACTGGAAAGCAAGAGGTACGAAAGAAGATGATGAATATAACTACCTTCTATGTAAATATCCGCAAATTCCAGCTTTATATTTGTTGCCAAAGCTACATAAGAATGTGAATACGCCTCCAGGAAGGCCAATTGTTTCTTCAGTAGGGAGTTTATTGGAAAATACCTCAAGATACATTGATTATTTCTTACAGCCATTTGTGCACTCATTGCACTCATATGTCAGAGACACCTCCGATTTTCTGCGTATCATTGAGAATCTGGCATGGAAATCGGAGTATTGGTTGATTAGTTTCGACGTCTCTAGCCTCTATACAAGTATTCCACAAGACTTGGGTATAGATGCAAGCAAATACTTTTTAAAGGGCAGATCACTCTCACATCTGACACATACTGACATGCTTTTGGAGATGATAAGGATTTGTCTTCAAAATAACTATTTCATCTTCCATAAACAGTTGTACAAACAAATCAGGGGGACGGCGATGGGTACTTGCTTTGCCCCCAGCTTTGCGGGACTTTACCTGGGCTGGTGGGAGGAGCTAGTGGTGAAAAACATCTCCCACTACAGTACCCACGTCGTCCTCTGGGCCCGTTATATAGACGATATTTTCTGTGTTTGGGGAGGCACATTGGATGAGGCAAAAGAATTCGAAACCATCCATTTACAAGTACAATGAGTCAAAAGCAATTAGAGTTCCTGGATGTAAAATTAGAGGTTAAGAGTGAAGGATTGTGTAGCACCTTGTTTCGAAAAACTACATCAGGCAATAGCCTGCTACATGCGAAAATCTGTCACCCTCCCAACCTGATTAAGAGTATCCCAGTGGGAGAACTTATAAGAGCAAAACGGAACTGTAATACCCCAGAGGGATACCTACAGGAAAGGGATCAAATGAACAAAAGATTTCAAGAGAGGGGATATAGTCGATCTATAATTAAACAAGCAGAGGATCGAGTAAACCTACTTGTTAGGAAAGATTTGCTTATTCCCAAGGTACAAGATAAAAAGGAACAAATAAGATTCATTACCACGTATGACAGTCAGGCATGGCAGGTTCGTCGCAGTTTAAGAAAATACTGGGATGTGCTAAAATTAGACAGCGATGTGAAGGAAGCTATAAATGATAAAACTGCAGTAACCTACAGGAAAGCTAGATCTTTGAGAGATAGTCTGAGTACTACTCTCATTAAGGAACCACAAAAAACAAATAAGATCCAAGGGTTTTTTCCGTGCAGGAAATGTAAGGCCTGTAGGCATAGCCACAACTGCAAATCACTAAAACTGTCACCAGATCATAATGCCCACAAAATAACAAACATTTACATTGCAACACTGATTTTGCAATCTATGCATTACGTTGCCCATGCAATAAATTCTATATTGACTGTACTACTAAACCAGCCAAATTGAGAATATTGGAACACCTCAGGGCGATAAAGAATTTAAACCAACAATATCCGGTGGCAAGACACTTTGCGGTTGAGCATAAACAAAACAATGATCTATTAGAATTCACTGTGATTGATTGCATTGAGAGAAAGGAGAGGGGAGGGAATAGATGGCTGGAACTACGCAAACTGGAGTCCAGATACATTATCCAATATGACACTTTACAGCCAAAAGGGCATAATGTGGGTGATGAGCTGGCGATTCATCTACAGAGTTAACATGCATATCACTGTAAAAATACTTTTGTAACTATGACAGCCGCGAGAGAATAAGTCTCCATTCCTATGGTTTTAAATGTTTTTACTTTTGTGATCAAATTAAACACAGAACAGTATGAGTAAGAATATCATTGTTCTTTGGTTTGCAGGACATGAAGCTGGTTATTGGAAACATGGCTGTTTACGCCCACTGGGGCAATACCTATCAGCTATTGTAAATTAGGTCCATCCTTGGAAATATGGGAAACAATATATGCACAATGCAGCATTTATGGACAAACAATGGACAAATATGGAAACTTTGATTTACAAAACATGGGGCTTTAACATGTACAAACATGTGGCTTTAACATGTGTGAAACGCTGTGTTGATAACTGCAATTTATTTAAAGCCACTGGGTTCAGACCGAGCAACAATGTAATGCTCTTAGTATGTTGTTTATGTTGTTTGATCACATGCACACCAAAAATATGTCACTATCACTTTAAAAGGAATGGCAATGGAGGAGATCTCCACCCGTGAGCAAGAAGTCGGCTGACTTCGAAATGCGTAGGGTAATTTTCCTTGTGCCTAATAAACCTTTTTGCGCACTATTGGGGCTTCGACTCTGGTTTCTGTGAAAAGGAATATAACCTGGAGGTGACTGAATACTTATGGGTCGGTGACCCAGTCGAGAGCCCGCCGAAGAAAGTGGCAGGAACACGCCACTTTTTATATATATATATATATGTATATGTATATATATATATATATATATATATATATATATATATATATATATATATACCATAGGAAATTCCGAACATTCTATTGGGAATAACTTTGGCGCTGATTGAGGGATTGGCCTGTAATTTTCCTTAAATTTGCCTCGCTGCGCTCCGCTCCTTCCCTGAAAGTTTCGGGTGGATTCGTCAAGCGGGGGCCGAGAAAAAAGGGGGGTCCCAAAATGTGTTTTCCCCGTGTTAATTTCTATAGGGACATTCTGACAAGGCTACAGCTCGAACGGCTGAACGGAATTATACCAGATTTGGCAAAATGGTAGGGACTAGTATGCAGCAGTACCTTTTGTATGTTTGGTGTACATCCCTCCAGTAGTTCTTTAGAAAATTGAATTTGACATTTTTCAAATGGTATTTTCTATGGGACCTTTAGACCCGGCTACAGCCCGAACGGCTAAACGGAATTACACCAAACTTGACAAAATGGTAGGGACAGGTATGCAGTAGTGCTTTTTGTATATTTGGTGAAAATCCCTCCAGTAGTTGTTGAGAAAATGAATTTGAGCAAATTATACATCTATATGCGCTCAACATTCTATTGGGAATAACTTTGGCGTCGATTGAGGAATCTGTGTGTAATTTTCCAGAATTTTGGCCAGCTCCGCTTCGCTCCTTCCGTGAAAGTTTCGGAGGGATTCGTCAATCAGGGGCCGAAAGGGGGGTCCCAAAATGTGTTTTCCCCATGTTAATTTTCATAGGGACCTTTAGACACGGCTACAGCCCGAACGGCTGAATGGAATTACACCAAACTTGGCAAAATGGCAGGGCCTGGTATGCAGATGTGCCTTTGCTATATTTGGTGAAAATCCCTCCAGTAGTTCTTTTTTTTTTTTTTTTTTTTAAATATCTTTATTCAAGAAGTTTTCCCCCCCCCATTTTTCTGTTACAACCAGTGTGTTTTTATGCATTTACATATTCTTTTATAACAAATACAGATTTGTAATGCTGAGTAATAATAATAATATGCATATTATTATTATTACTCCCTCCAGTAGTTCTTGAGAAAATTGAATTTGAAATTTTTCAAATGGCATTTTCTATGGGACCTTTAGACACGGCTACAGCCCGAACGGATGAACAGAATTACACCAAACTTGGCAAAATGGTAGGGACAGGTATGCAGTAGTGCCTTTTCTATATTTGGTGAAAATCCCCCCAGTAGTTGTTCAGAAATTGAATTTGATCAAATTATATATCTATATGCGCTCACCGTACGCGCACCGTACGCGTACGGTACGCGTACCGTATGCTGCGCGAGCGAGTTTCTGATTGGCTGGCAGTCGACTGTCAACATTCCAAACTGTCCAAACCAGGATGTGTTGGCCACCATCTTGTTTTTTAGGAGAACTGAGGCACAAGAGAGCCCAAAACAAGAGTGGAAAACACGAAAAGGGGGCAGGGTAGAGACCCCCCAACCCTCTAGCCCTTCTCAGGGGGTCCCAAAAGGACCCCCAAGGGCAACCGGTCATCACTGATGTCAAATGAGATGTCATCAGTGATGTCATCAATGATGTCATCAGTGATGTCACCGACCATGTCATGAATGATGTAATATGTGACATCAGTAGTGGATTGCGGGTGCGCGAAATATAGTTAGTACAACTAGCTATATAGGAGCAATTTCAATGTTTTTTTAAATGCTAATTCCTAACTATATAAGGCCTGAAACCTATGTTTTTTTAAGTGGATATATATATCTATATATATATCTATCTATATATATATATATATTCAATGAAAAAACCATAGGTTATAGACCATATATAGTTAGGAATTCGCATTTACAAAACCTTATTTTACTCGCACAAAACCATTGAAATTCCATATATAGTTAGTTGCACTAACTATATATCGCGCACCCGCAATCCACTGCTGATGATGTCACATATTACATCATTCATGACATGGTCAGTGACATCACTGATGACATCACTGATGACATCTCAAATGACATCACTGATGACATCACTGATGACAACATCCAGTGACTGTATGTTTCTGTAAAGTTAAAATATGTCTTACATATTGAAGAATGAGTGGATGTATAAGTGTCTGGATGAAGGATTTAGTAGGTGCATGACTGACTGTATGAGTGAGTGATTAAATGTGTCTCACTGAGTGCATGGGTTAGTGACTAAACTGTCTTAACTTGTGCATCATTATGTCTGTTGTTCTGTAAACTGTTGCATGTGTTGATAAGTAGCTATATGAGTAACTATATGGGTTATTGATTGGTTGTCCCAAGTATTTGTATGGGAGACTGAGTGTGTGTGTGGGTGGCTGGGAGGTGTATGACTCTGTGCATAGATGTGTGAGCAGTTGATTCACTAGATGTATGGTTTCAAAAGTGCATGTGGAAACAGCTGTATGGGCGGTTGAATGTGTGCATATGTGTATTGGTGAGTGAATGGATATCTCAGTGCTACATGTCAAAGTAAGTACATATGTAAAACACAGTACATGTGAGAGTTGACATATATAAATAACTGTACATAAGAGCCAGTGAATGTGTGAGTGGCTGTATGGATCATTGTGAACTTGTATCAGGGATTGTATAAGAGAGTAAATATTTGTTAGTATATGTTTGAATAAGTAAAGTTTGTATAACTGTATAGTTGAGGAAATGGAGGTGTGATTGATTCTTTGCATGACTGACTAGGTGTGTGAGTAACTCCATGGATGACTCACAGTCTGTGAGTGTCTGTTTACACTGATTGTATCTAAGGTTATATTAGAGTCTGAAGAGGTTCATTGTATTATCACATGAATGATATCATCAGTGATGTGATCAGTAATGTCAAATGAGATGTCATCAGTGATGTCATCAGTGATGTCATCAGTGATGTCATTTGAGATGTCATCAGTGATGTCATCAGTGATGTCACTGACCATGTCATGAATGATGTAATATGTGACATCATCAGCAGTGGATTGCGGGTGCGCGATATATAGTTAGTGCAACTAACTATATATGGAATTTCAATGGTTTTGTGCGAGTAAAATAAGGTTTTGTAAATGCGAATTCCTAACTATATATGGTCTATAACCTATGGTTTTTTCATTGAATTTCAATGGTTTTTTAAATGCAAATTTCTAACTATATATGGTCTATAACCTATGGTTTTTTCAGTGAATTTCATTGGTTTTTTAAAAGCTAACATCTGTAGCTGTAAAATGTATTATTCTTTAACCCCTTCGAGGCTAATGACGAGCTGGGCTCGTCATGGCGCTTACCTGCCGTGCGCGGATGACAAGGCCAGCTCGTCATAAAACAATGAAAAAGAATAAAACCCAGCGCAGGACGGGAAAACGCCTAGCAGCCATGGGGTTAAATCCCAAAATATATATAGATATTTATTGATAATTTTTTTTAAATATTTTTTTCTTCGCTTCTAGTTCGCGAACCGGGAAGCTTTCCGTTAGCTCATCTTGATGCCGCGATCTAGTACGCGAACCGGTCAACGTTACGTTAGCGGAACAGTGACGCGCCGCGGAAGCGCGACGTATCACGTTATCGCGTAATGCGTCTAATGACGCGTCGCGTTAGCGCTCCCGGAAGTGCTCCGGACAGCGAACCGGAAGCGATCTGGGACGCGGCGCGCGCCGCGTAACGTAAGCGGAACAGGTCATGTGACTTGTTTATCAAACTTCTCATTGGTTCATTTCACTTTTGGTTTCCAAATGATGTATGACTAGGTCATGTGACCTAAAAATAACACTTTTCATTGGCTCAGAACTTTTGTTTTCCCCAAATCATGTAAACCCCTCCTTATTTCCTCACTCTGACTTTCATCTTGGTGAGAGAAAGACCATTTTTCTGAAGTTCCACAATGGCTTCCATTCTTGCTGCAGCTGGTGCACCCCCACCACCACCTCCACCTCCCCATAAGAAGAGAGGACCACCTAGTCAAATTATGACTAACAGAGAGGAGGAAGATGAGGAAGAAGAAGAAGAGGAGAGAGAGGGACAACAATTTGTCGATGAGTTGCCCCGGGTTTCTAAACGAAAAACCAGTTTCATCTGGCAGTTTTTCACCATCCCTCCTGGAACCAAGAAAGTGAATGCAAAATATGCCACCTGCCTCATCTGTGATTACAGATTGTCGAGAGGCACAGAAAAGAAGTACAGTATGGGGAACTATACAATGCATCGTCACATGAGCAGGTGGCATCCCTTGAACTACAGCCGGGCTGAGTTAAGGGATCTTGAAGACAATCCGACGGCAACTCCTGTGGCAAGATCTACATCCACATTGTCTTTGACGGGAAGAGAGGCACAAGAGACTGTGCCAAACATCCAACCCAACTTCCAGCATATGAAGTTGTCTTGTATTTACTGTGGTGCTATGCTGTCATATGGCAACATGAGTGTCAACCTCATGAACATTGCATATGAAAATCATAAATGCCCTAATGCACCCAAAAAGTAATTTTCTTTTTTTTGCTCCAGTTGAGCCGTTTTGAAAGCCTGTTTTTTGTTGTCTCCCCTCCATAAAAAACACAAAAAAAACATAAAACAGTTCTAAAAATACAAAAAAATCAAAAAATGTTCAAAAAATAAAAAAAAAATATAAAACAACAAAAAAAAAAAAAAACAGTTCTTTTCAGAACTACCTCCCCTTTCAAACAAAATTGCTAGAATGTTTATCACTCTGGCAAGCTCTATTTCTTTTGGTTCGCTTCAAGTTCGCTGACCGGTTCGCGAACTTTAAGCGAACTAAAAAAATATTTTTTTAAAAAAAAGAAGAGTTAGTATAAGGGAAGTAAACAGAGAATAATGTAAAAAGAAAGACAGCTAGAGAGAGTAAATGAGAGATAGTGTCAATGACATCATCAGCAGTGCATTGCGGGTAAAAAGAGTGGAAAACATTTACCTTATAATTCTTGTTACCTTTTTTAAATATTTTTTCATACTTTCAATCTGTAAAACAAAGAACAGACATTTCAAAAAATATTAAAACATGTATTTAAAAATTAGAAAAGACAAGGGAAAAGGTTCAAAAACAAACAGTTTTTCAACAACTTTGACATTTACAGAAGTCTCTGCTTCTCTACGTCCCCTACACAATCCTAAAGATATATATTCGAAAGAAACTGTATCTTGATATTGCTGAACTGAGGCCTATTTTGGAACATGATGTTTTTCTTGCACTGCTAATGTCTCACAATAGTGATGCAATAGCAGCGCAAAAAAGATGTAAAGCCATAATAAAATTGTGTCTAACATTGTAAATGATTGTTTTAGGATGCAAATAAGATGTGTGCTTTCAAGAGCTTTCTTTGAGGTGAGGCCTCTTTTTTTTTTTAAAAAAAAAAACACTACCCAGAAGTACAGCACTCTAAGCATTAAAATTGATATTTACAGAACTCACCTTACCCATATGTACCACACATTTCTAAATGTATATCATAAGGACAAAAAGCATAACATTAATTATACATGTTAAATGGTTTATTTTTGCTGTTCTCAGAATGTATCAAATTTCACTTAAATCAGTGACTTGAAGGTATTCATCATGTAACAGCGGGGAAAAAAAAACACAATCAAAATGACTGTGTTTAAAAAACCCATACAACCTAAGAAATCTGATTTCAAAACTTCTTAAAATTAACTTACTTTCAATGACGTCAAACGATCTCCTATAAACAGCATCCACTCTGTTGTGCTTTAAATATTTTCAGCCCGCCACTTTCTGAAAGAAAACCTCCATCGATACGTGAAATATGTTACATAGAAAAAAAACTTCTCTCATTATATCACATGTTTCCACTAGGCCAAATCATGTTGCCGCGATTCGCAAATCTTGTAATTCTTCCAATCAAATCCCGACATTTTCTATTTTCGCAACTTTCAAAAATAAAATATTTGAGATTATTTTCACAATCCTGGACTACTAATATCTTACTCTTCTTTGTCACTCATGTTCTCCTTTTCCTATGACACTGATACTGCTTACTATGAAGCAGACTTACTTGCATCAGGTTTATATAGTTGGATTTTTAATCGAGACAGCATTGCAGACTTACATTCCCTCTACTTAAAATTTTGGTTTTAAAAACACCAGGTAAGAATTTTTAAGGTCAAACGGCAATTTTTTTTTGAACGTTACAACAGAATCATTACAGAATGACCAGCCGTTTCCAGACTTTAAGTAAGCTGTATAATGTCCTGATGTTGTTGATGGACCATCGTGATAGATAATTGCTACAGTAACAAAAGTCCTCCCTGATATTGACAGCTGAGAAGCCACAAATTTTTTTATTAAAGTTGACAATTTTGATCCATCAGGCCTACATCGTTGCATCATTAAAATGACATACTGGCCATATCTACGTATAAATAATGTTGACATCATATCACATTTACATTGGCTACACTCCATGTTGTGATCCGCTGCATTTACTAGCTTATTAAAGGAGACTGATTTACTGTCTGGCAAAGTTAAATATATAAATCTTTCTGAGTCTACACTAGTAGTACTTGATACCATACAGTTCTCGCAGTCATGCTGCCATTGATAAGAAAGCCCAAACAGGTGATCTACATCTACACCCTCAACTTGCAATATATCAAGCATATACATTAAAAACTCCTGACAATCTTGCTGATTATTTTCAGAGAAGTCTGTTTGACCTGAACATTCATCTAACAGATAACGAACTTCAGACACACTTTCTACTTTTGTTCGATCAGTGCTACATTTCTCGAAAACAGAATTCAACAAACAGCATAAAATTTGTTCAGAATTCAACAGAATCTGTTCTTTTAAACTCTCTAGTGAAAAGAGAACATTAACCACTACATTTGCATAGCAGTTGACACCAGAACTGTTTTCAAATTGAAAACCGACAACATCTTCAACAGAATCCACTTTCTTTCTGCTAACAATTTTCGGTTCATTGACTTTTAGTTTTTTTGCAACAATCTCCCTACTATTACTGCTATTTCTACGTTTGCGGCCTACCACACGTTTCTCAAACAAAGGATATTGAGGCAAATGTGGCGCATACTCTCTTCTTAACCTATTGTATTCCTTAACACAATCTAGATCCGCACAAATGTTTGTGACATCACAGTCAATCAAGTACAATCCCGATAAAGTTCTAACTCGTGACAATGCCACATATGCCATACCCTCCTTGAACACAGAACTGCCAATATTCACCAATGCACAGTCTACACTTAAACCTTGCGATTTATGGATTGTCACCGCATATGCCAAGCAAACAGGAAACTGTTTACGGCGAACATATAAATCTTTAACAAGCAAAAACCTAGCAGAACAACGACCAATTTGCTGTACTTCCTCAATGCCATCAAATTTAATTTTTAATAATTCTATTCCATCTCTATTTCTGTATTTCTCAAAATCAACAACATTACCCATTGATCCATTTACCAGACCTCTTTCTACATGTAAATTCCTTCTCAAAATAATTCGGCAATTTAAACACACATTCAAAGTCTTTTCAAAACCCGCTGTTTTAGATATAGTCTTCTCTAATGAATCCAATTTTGATTTCAAATTGTCTGACAAAATAATTGTTGATCCCATATGCTCTAATTTGTCGATAGCTTCAAGTTTCACAATCTCTTGCTTTTCTAAATTCAACATTTTGTTGTTGAAGATGGCACATTCTGCAAGAGTTGGCATGAGACATATCCCGGATTTCTTCTCAGTAATTTTCTGAAAAATATTCTCAGGCACAATCTCTTGTTTGGGATACAAATTTGACAGTAACCGTGCATTTAAAGCTTCTTTCCCATGCTCGGTCACTTTTCCAATTCTAATATCTTGTAGAATATTCTTGTAATCTTCATCCTTTGCCTGACGCATATTTTGATGCAGTTCTGCATAATTGAAGTTTAACCATATATTGACGTTGCCAATGCTCCCTAGGCACTTCCTGGTATCTTCATGCGTGAGTATTTTGAACACAGGTTGACCTTTTACTGGTGTCAGCTGTAGAAGATCTCCGAAAACAATAATGTGTTTCCCACCAAATAAGACATCATATTCAGTTTTAAGTACTTCTTGCATTCTCAAATGCACAAAGGCAAGCATGACATTGGAAACCATGCTTACTTTGTCAATGATAAGTAGTTTCATTTTCCTCAAAACTCTTGAAACTTCACAGCAAGCCTCTCCAGATAACTTGTTGTATTGTAATTTGTTGTCATGCTCCACCGGCAGCATCAATAGACGATGCAAAGTAATACCTTTAATATTATGTGCTGCCAGTCCAGTAGGAGCGGTGACAACACAAGACAGCGATGACTCAGTCCTTTCCTGCAAATAACAAGAGATTGCTTTAATGAGGAAACTTTTTCCAGTTCCCGCTTCTCCACTCATGTACAGTCGGACAGGCTTCAACGACGTACACGAGCACTCTTTCTTCTCATGACTTAATCCGTGCTCAATTTCCTTGGTAACTTCATCATATATTTTCCTCTGCTCAACGTTGAGTTGTTTTTCCAAGTCTTGTAAGTTAACTGAATCCTCCTGAGCATGTGCCATGGCTCTTTCTACTTCATTCATAGCAGTGGCAGCTTCATTTTCGATAATAGGTCCTCCAAGTGGATCTTGACTCAATGAAACAGAACTCTGACTGTCCTGAGAACTGTCTCTGGCAATCTCGGCTGCAATCGTTGCTTCCTGCTCAATTTCCAAAGTTAGCATTTCTTGATATTTAGAAAAAGCAGGACATTCTATGGACTCCTTGGCTGCATTGAAAGAGTCTTCGTAACAGAGGAAATCTCCAAGCAGTTCCTCTTCTGCACGCCAAGGCTTGAAAAGTTGCAAAAGTGCTAAATAGAAAAACTCCTTTTTTTCTGGAGATTCGCCACTTAATTTTCGATGGTTTACTAATTGGCATTTTCTTTGCTTGACCAGGCATCCCTCACTTCCAATTACAGCATACACTCCTTTCTCAATATCTTCTTTGATGTTCCTCTTGAATATATAATTTTGGAGAACCTCATATAGACAAACATTCTCAAGGTGACTGCTTCGATTTGGATAATATGTATCCAACATGTTGGTCTTCAAAATGTCGGTACTGTTTGGTTCCTTTTCTGCCAAATACTCAATTTCCCGAACAGGTTTTAGAACTCGATTTCGCGTTGCAGCAAGACCAAGACTCGCCCAAACGAGACTCCTGGATTTGGCATAGAGACTTGCTGAAGACAATCGATCAGAACATTCGTAAGCTCCGATTTCTCGATGCGACAACATCTTCAGACTGAAACTGTACAACTTCTTGCTGAGGCTCTTTTCATGGGAAATGTCCTCCCACATATCCTTCAGTTCGGTCTTTTCTTTTTTGGTGATGTAAGATGTCACATACCGAGCCACAGCCATACAGTTGTCAGCCACAAACTGTATATCCATGTTGGCATTCCACATGGACAAAATCACTGGGTTGTAGTCATTGATGTACTTGGACTCTTCGTTCCTTTTCAAATTGTATGTATTCTTGGGTGATTTCCTCGTCACATTATGTCGCAGCGAAGACATCAAACTGTTCACTCTTCCTTTAGAAATCACCGGTCGTGGAAAGTTGAAACGACATTTGGTGTAGAACTTGTCCTTGTTTCTGAATTTACGACGACAGTACTTTCCACAACGATGGCTTTGGAAACGTAGAACTTGTTCTCTTAGACTTTTCTTCTCCGTTGCGTTTGGAACAGCACACGTAGAATACTGTTCGATGAAATTCATCACTAAGTCATCCGGATCTGTTCCAAATTTAGGTGCATCCTTGATCCACAGCAACATATGTATATGAGGGGCACCTCTTGCTTGATACTCCTTTCTCCAGAAGAAATCCAACACCTCTCCAAGAGGTGGATTCTTTTTATTTGTGATGAAAGACATCATAGCTTCAAATCTATGATTGAAGTACCTGCATACATTCACAGGATCCAAAGAACACAGTTCTCCAGGTGTCTTGAATTCAATGTTTTCAATATTTCCATTTGCCTCTCGTAGAAATTCAAGTAAGTCATCCCAGCCATACTCGGCACAGCTCAGAGTGAGGAACCATGTCGGAGTTCCTAAGTTCCTCAGCATACATTTTAAATCACCATGACGACGGTACCAGTACTCATTAGTACCACGCTGACACGCCATGAGATTAATTAAGTGAGAATCCAAAATACTGTCTTGGACATTGACTTTATGCATAAAGTCACTTGCCGAGATGTTTCGCATCTGTATACCACTTTTTAAGATGTGGTTCACTGCATATGACAGTCCAGACAGATCGCTTTCAAACAGGAGATGAAACAAATAGGGAATGCATTGCCGAAACCTAGGATCTTCTGCATACAATCGTAAAGTCCGGTATTCAGACGCAGGAATTTCACGAGGTCGCTCATCATATCTTCCTCCTTGACCTGTGGGAAATAGCTGTGGGAAACACCGAGCTTCCAAACTTTCCTCCCAAACACTAATGGGACTCCCTTTGGCTTGTTTCATTTGAAACAACTCAATAGCATTCCCCATGACTTCCTTGGAATGCAAAGGATGAACACTATAATGTTCATATATTTCTTCACTTTTAGAGGCCTCTACTTTCTCAATTTGGCCAGCACACAAATCGCTATCCTCTTCATCACTTACTTCCTCTTCTGCAACATATACATTCTTATAGTACTTATTATTTTTCTTCAAATACACTGTTGCCTTTTTGACTTTCCTAACATCCACTAAATCTTGCCATATTTTCTTATTCTTTGTCGGAACCCCATTAACCAAGATAACCAGAGGTTCCTCTTCCACTTTTTCTATTCCAATTGTGTTAATGTTTTTGTTCAAATCTAGAGGCAAATAAACAACTCTTCCCTTTAATCCTCTCTGTAAATCTGCTGGAGGCAACTTCCCTGTCTTTGGCTCCATTCTTACAATAGCCTGAAAGGGATGGATACTTTGAATCAAAATAGATTCATAAGTATTTAAATCCTTCAATTCAGAAGGAATCTCAACCAATTCCAGATTATTATGAACTGCCCTAGCAGGCATCTGGTTTTGGTTTAATTTATTACAACAATAAGTACACACACGTTGATCCGATCCAAATCAAAATAATTTTCTACCATCAAGTATGTGGCTAAATCCTTCCATTCACTATTATTTTCCCTTTCACTTTTTGCATATAAATCCACTACCTTAGTCTGATTCTTATAATAAGTGCGTCGACAACATACACAAGTGAAATTAGGCCTCTCACTTGATTTCATCTGAAACGTGGCAATTTCCTTCTGAAAATTATCTGTACTGGAAACCTGTACATTATCTTCCACATTACCCTCTACTTCAGGGTCAATTTGAACATTCTCATCTTTACTACCAAAGTAACAAAACTCAATTTCTTCACAAAGATTCTTCACATCTATTTCAGAACCATGCAAAAGAGCAGCACATAACTGTTTAAGCATAATTGCTGGACTCTTAGCATAATACAACATTCTCACTAATTTTCTCACTTTATTATGATGCACTGCTAGCATCCTGAAATGATGAAAAACACTCTGGCATACTCTCCTGGAAAGACAAGCCAGTGAATGACCACGCAAACCTGTCATTTGTCTCACTCTGCAAGGATCTAAATCTTGCAACAACTTCATTTTCTGCTTCAAACTTTTCTTATTAAATGTCCGTATAAAATCACAAAGCAAATTGATGGAAACCTGTCGCACACTGCAAATAGAACTACACTTCCAAATGTACACAGGACCCTTAGGACGTCTTCCTAAAACCTCATCACTTAGCGCCTCTTCTGTCTCTGTTGTCACAAGTTGTTCTTTTTCAACTGGACAACCATCCTTCACTTCATAAGCTCGACCACTTATGTCAACTGCATGCACCAAATCATTATCCTGAAAATAAGTCTCCTCATTAAAAAATGCCTCAGAACTTGAACTATGCATCCATTCTCCAGAAAAAACTTCACAAAAGTTAGTACGATTTACTACTCTCTTCCATCTACTTTTTGTTTTGAAATCAGAAATTACCTTGCTTAGTTTCCTAATTCTATTGATTACCAAAATAAACAACTTTCGCTTGATTTCAAAAGCATGATCAATAATTTTCTCTACATTTTTCTTCTTCCTATAAAATGCCGCTTTCTGTTGGCCTTTCTTTTTAATATTTTTCAATAAATTAACTAATATCCTATTACGGAACATTCGTTGTCGAATGTCCCTAAACTGTTGTTTCCTTCTACTATCATGCACAGAGTTATCTCTTCCTCTACCAGTAACATTTGTGATGGGTCTCTCCTTTCCATTTAAATTACTTTTCTTTTTGTGAACAGACACATTTTTTTGAGCAAAATTTTTTTTACTACAAATATTTCTTAAGAATGATTTCGTGCTCTTACCCGGACCTTTCTTGGTGTTTTGACAAGTATTTGGGGAAGAGGACTGCTGCAATAAAACATCATCCTGCTGTCTTTGACGTTTTCTAGCCTTTCGTATTCGACTTCTGGAAGGCATTTTCCAACTATGAAAGAATCTGCAGTTGAATCTGTGAAAAAATATAATATAAAAAGTTATTAACCACTATTACCAAACAGTAAATAAATAACAGTCATCTAAAACTTAATGCCGTACTAATTATTTAACATAGCAAATATTTTCCACCAGCACTGCATCACAAAAATGACACTCAATGGTACAAAACAGGCATACAACACTCATAAATCACTCCCTAATATTTTAAATCATTAATTCAGGATGACGATAAGATGTAGCCTATCTAAAGGTTTGTTTAGGCCCAGATCTTTGGACTGGGGTGAATGTGTGTCATTGATCCACATTCAGTCCATCACCTGTTTTGTTTATTTGAGGTGAGGCCAACACATGGTTGCAGATAAGATTTTCACTGAAAAAAAACCAAGGTAAAAAAACATGTGAAGGCCTACCAATGAAGTAAATCATTAAATGAAAACCAATACATTTCTGGAAATATGCACTACTAGTGCTTCATAAGATGTTTTGGGTCATATTTATAAGTTATTTGAGTATCTAGTATGCTATTTTACATTCTTCATGGTGCAAATTTATTGTAAATACGCTCCCACCTACGGTTGGCAAATTTAGATTTTGATTATGGGAGTTAGATAGGCATGTTAATAATTTCCCAAAAATGGTATATAACCCCAAACAACCTTTGAAGCAAATGCTCTTAGCCATGTTATCCACCTCCCATTGGATAACATGGCTAAGAAGTGCTTGCAAATGTGATAAAAAACGGCCTGCAATGCATGAATATCGCAGAAAAATCAGCGATATTCATGCATTTTCCAACAAATGCTCTTAGCCATGTTATCCACTTCCTATTAAATAACATGGCTAAGAACTGCTCAGGGCACCATGAGGAACGCTTTCCATTTAAAAAGGGAAAAATAACATCAAAGACACTAAAATGCCTTCTAAATATGAACCCAAACAACCTATGAAGCAATGTGGAAAAAACTGCCGCAATGCATGAATATAGCAGAAAAATCAGCGATATTCATGCATTTTCCAGCAAATGCTCTTAGCCATGTTATCCACTTCCAATTAAATAACATGGCTAAAAACTGCTCAGGGCCCCATGAGGAACGCTTTCCATTTAAAAAGGGAAAAATAACATCAAAGACACTAAAATGCCTTCTAAATATGACCCCAAACAACCTATGAAGCTCTAACAGTACATATCCTGAAATTTAATTCATTTCAAAATTCGTTTTTAAACACAACATATAAATCAATTGTATACCTGCATTCATGAAGAAATGACTAAAAATGTCCTTGAGACACATGAAAGTGTTTTCTGCAATTCCCTTGCACCATTTTTGGGACACTATTAATATGGCTAGGTAACTCCCATAATCAAAATCTAAATTTGCCAAGCACAAGTGGGAGCGTATTTACAAGACACTTGCCCCATGAGGAACACTTTACATTTTGAAAGGTAAACATAATATCGCAGAAAAGTCAGCGATATTCATGCATTTTCCAGCAAATGCTCTTAGCCATGTTATCCACTTCCTATTAAATAACATGGCTAAGAACTGCTCTGGGCACCATGAGGAACGCTTTCCATTTAAAAAGGGAAAAATAACATCAAAGACACTAAAATGCCTTCTAAATATGAACCCAAACAACCTATGAAGCAATGTGAAAAAAAACGGCCACAATGCATGAATATAGCAGAAAAATCAGCGATATTCATGCATTTTCCAGCAAATGCTCTTAGCCATGTTATCCACTTCCTATTAAATAACATGGCTAAGAACTGCTCAGGGCCCCATGAGGAACGCTTTCCATTTAAAAAGGGAAAAATAATTTCAAAGACACTAAAATGCCTTCTAAATATGACCCCAAAGAACCTATGAAGCTCTAACAGTACATATCCTGAAATTTAATTCATTTCAAAATTCGTTTTTAAACACAGCATATAAATCAATTGTATACCTGCATTCATGAAGAAATGACTAAAAATGTCCTTGAGACACATGAAAGTGTTTTCTGGAATGCCCTAGCACCATTTTTGGGACACTATTAACATGGCTAGGTAATTCCCATAATGAAAATCTAAATTTGCCAAGCACAAGTGGGAGCGTATTTACAAGACACTTGCCCCATGAGGAACACTTTACATTTTAAAAGGCGAACATAACATCTTAGACACTCAAATACCTTATAAATATGGCCCAAAACAACCTATGAAGCTCTAGCAGTACATATCCAGAAATGTAATTGATTTCTTAAATCGTTTTTAAAAGCAACATATCTGTTTCAGCTTACATAACAGACCATGAAATGGCCTCCATGTATTACAATATCTTGTGTTACTGCATGCCAGAATGTTACACCAAATATGCAATTATAATTTCTCTATGAAACTAATTTTATTAGTATATCACTAGAGACAAAACCACATTTTAAAAACACAGCTTTCTTCATCATTTTCTCCTTAAATCATACTATTCTCTATCTAAATTAAATAAATCTTTTCTCACCTTAGCAAATATTTTTTGAGTTTTGAAAACAGTCTCAGAAATACACCAAATTGTCTTCAGCAGAAGAAAAAGGATGCACTCCAAAGGCTGCAGCTATTGAAAGCACAGAAATACAGATATTCTTTTCACATATCTCTCATATTAGCCAATCATACCTCTTCCCTCACTTTTTTCAAATCAAAACCCTTCCCCCCTCTGCCCTGTCTGCCTTGTTTCCATAGCAACCACCTCCTGGAAGACCTCTCATGTTTGCAAATTCACACAACAATGTTTCAATTGAACTCTGAACTCTCAGTGCACCTGCGTATCCAGTGCAATCTTTCATTAAATGTTTCTTCCTTGACCATTCAAATTACATCTTTCAAAGAACACATCCATGCACCCTAACTTTCTGTTTTCAGAAATGGAAATGCACCAATCACTGCTAATGAATCATTAGCATTGTAAATCCACATTTTTTTTTCTTTAGAAACTCCTACTGTTTCAACTGCCCTTTCATTACCACACTTCATCTGACTGCAGAACAACCTTCTTCCACCATGTTTAACGTCTGGATTGTTGGACATAGTTACATCCACTGGGCTCAAAGGTATGCTGAGAGCAGAAATTTACACAACCTCAATTTACAAGATGTGGAAATTAAGTGGTTGGGCCAAAGAGGATTAAAATGTCACCAATTGATACCATTGGTGAAAACCTTTATGCATTTGCCAAAACCTGACCTGTTAATAGTGCACTGTGGAGGTAATGATTTGGGCACTTTGACAGGGGTAGGTCTGGAAATGCTTTTAAAGGACACCTTGGAGCAATTAATGGCACTTTTTCCTCAAACTGCCTTGGTATATTCCAATATATGCCAAAGACAGAAATGGAGGTGGTCCAACCAATTTTGTCCACAAATTGAGAAAGCGAGGAAGCATGTAAACAAATCTGTTTCAGCTTACATGAGAGACCATGGAATGGGCTCTCTGTACAACAATAACTTGCGTTACTACATGCAAGATATCTACAGAGGAGATGGAGTTCACTTCTCAGATGAGGGCAACAGAATTTTCATTCTGAATTTAAGACTGTGCATTGGTACCTACTTATAAGTACCTAAATGTACCATAAACCCAAAAGCTCTTCTCAGAGCTACCCTACATCTGATCACTCACAATTATTATTTTTCTCTAACTTTTTTCACTAATTTTCCACAAAATTCGCTCCCCGGAGCGCTACCCGGTTCGCTAACCGAAAGCTAACCTCGCGGAATTTTAAAAAAAAAAGGTTTTTTTTCCGCACATATAAGCCTCCTCAGTCACGCTCAGAAAACCTAGGGGGTCAAGATAAGTCTACCATGCCCCCTTCTACCCATTCTAAACATTATTTGCCCTCCATCTTGTATCTTAATGCGAACGAAACACAAAATGGTGGACTCCCGTGACGCTTAAGGTTCGCTAACCGGGCAGCTTCCCGGAAAGCGGTCCTAAAAAAAGGCGGGAAAGTAATTTACAGAAAAACGACTAGAGACACTCTCACCAAATATAGATTAGCTCATACTACATAACAATCCCTTCCATTCTCACAAATTTCATTGAAATTCCATTTAGCCATTTAGCCTGTAGACCTCTCCAAGTACCGTGAGGTAAATTACTTCACAAAACACATCTGAAGTGTTGGAATTGACAACCAATGAAAATGTTACTTTCATTTTCTACTTTTATTACCTGACATTTAATTGGTTATATACCTGTATATATATAAAGGGAGAGAAGGAAACACATCCATTTTGACTACTACTTCTTGTTGTACCTCCTATTTCAATAGCTTCAAAAAACTTCAACTTCTTTGTGAAGGTAAGTTATAATTTAATATATTGTGCACTATGACTTAATATAGTAGACTTTTTCTGCTAGATATACACTATCCCTCTGTAGTAGTAATGTATTTAGATAGACTTCTCTGTTATAGTTATCAATGGAGTAAGGCTTGTCTTGGTTAAATCACATACACTTTTTTATAGTCCTATTTCCACTCTCATACTATACACTGCCAAAAGATAAATTCACTGATAAAAACTGCCTATCTAAAATTAATCCCAACAGTGCCCTATCTCTACTAATATATATTTTTTTAATCCAAATTTCAGGCAAAATGGAAGGCGAGCAGCAAGTTTCTTTTGAGATGGACCTGGAAGAGAGCAGCCAGGAATTGATTGAACCAATAGACATGGAATTTATGGATGAAAGCTTGGATAATGAACTGCTGCAATGTGTCCAAGCAGTAGATCTCCTCCTTGCAAATGAGGACATTTTGCAACCTCACAGATTGCAAACAATATTTCAAGAAAATAATGACATTTCAGACACTGAAATGTTAGAAAGTTTAATAAATTATGAAAAAGAATCAAAATAAAAAAAACACTTTAATAAAAAGAAAACAAAAAAAAACAAGAAAAACAACAAACAATTAACATACAGTATTAGAAAAGTCTTTCATTCTTTTATCCATAAAGTTCGCTGCCCAGAAAGCTATCCGGTTCGCGAACTTGGCGCTTACCACGCAAAAAAAAATTTTTTTTTTTGGACCCTCCTAGGCCCTTTTAAAACCTCCACATAAAACCTAGGGGGTCAACGAGGATCTACTATGCCCCCTTATGGTAATTTCCCCCTTTGTTTTGGCCTCCTCTTGTCTCTCGATCCTACCGAGAGACAAGATGGCGGCCGCTCCGGACTGTTTAGAATGTTGACAGACACCGGAGGGCCAATCAGCTTCTCATCGCAAAGTTCCGTTACGCGAAAGGTTCGCTAACCGGATAGCTGCCCGGAGCGCTGTTACAGATATATATCTTGATTTAAACGTTAATTTCTCAAAATCCACTGAAGCACATATATTGAGACCTAGCAAAGGCACATCAGGCTAACAGTCCCTACAATTTTGCCAAGTTTCGTGAAAATCCATTCAGCCGTTCGGGCTAAAAGTGAGTCCAACCGCCCTATGGAAATTAACATGGGAAAAAGGCGTTTTGGGACCCCCCTTTTTTCTCGGCCCCCCCTCCACAAAACCCCCCCAAATTTTCAAGGGCTGCTCAGAAACAAAATGTGCCATTTTCCTGAAAATTTCAGCCAATTCCGTCCACAAACGCAAAAGTTATTAGGCATAGAATTTTCAGAAATCCCATAGGGAAAAAATCCTAACTATATATACCTACTGGCGACCGCCAGTAGGTAATATATATATATATATATATATATATATATATATATATATATATATATATATATATATATATATATATATATATATATATATATATATATATATATATATATATATATATATATATATATATATATATATATATATATATATATATATATATATATATATATGTACAAAGATCGCCTTTGGACTCATAGTACGGAGGGTATCCACGCAGTCATCTCAGCCGCAACGAGACCATCTGTGTTGTATTTACAACGCAAGCAGCACGAGCAAGGACAGAGTGATTTGAAACTTCAAAAGTCCGGACTCTGGTTCCCGACGCGGCAACAGGATTTCAGTCTCGCCAGCAAACACAAGAGTTAGGCTGGTATCCATTGGTGTAATACTGCGCATTCACAGACTAACACCCGATCTTGTTGATGATGAGGGGGAACTCCTAGTATCACGGAGTGGTGCAATCTCCACACTATCACTGCTGTGCCTGTCAAGGGATTGAAGGCTCAATCCCAGGTTCCAAAATGGAGGAAGAAAAAGAGAGAAGAGAAGCTGCACTCTCGTTGTTCACCAGGGCGCCAGGCAAAGGCGTATCAACAACAATACCCGTAAGGGCGAACAAACCGATTATGGACCTACTTAGGAAGTACGAGAAACTCCATAAGCATGAGGTTTCTAAGTGGTGGGAAGCCCCCTCTCTTGAGGACTACCTGGAAAAGAATATGGTTCCGAGAGGCTTGCGTATCTACATCATCCCCTCATATGAATCCCGTGATCCCCAATGATGGATGACTGGGCTGCAAATTCTGCACAGAGTTCCAAAGTCATGATGCAGATCCTAGTGAAATATGCCTGGGCGGACAGAACGAAAATCAATGAGGAGATCGAAGAAATTGCAGATGAGCTGAATAAACATCAAGATCAAGATGTTATTGTTGAATATATCAGTGAGAGGAAAAAAAGACTTAAGACATTGGAAGATGACATCAAAAGAAGAAAACAATATAAGCTCCACAGGGACTGTGGCGACTATGAGTCAGGGAGAATACTGACTCATGCCAAGAAGTATGATCATCTATACGATGCGATTCAGCAAAAGAATAGTAACAATGAAGCAGGGAATGAGGAAGCAGATGAGGATGATGAGTATACCAGTACATCCCTCACAGATAACTCGGATTCCACCAACAGCATCACCAGCTCCTGCAGTGGAATGGCCGCAGAGGGCACAACTCAGAGGCAAAACCCAATTTTTTAGAGATGTATCGGCTCATGAATCAGAGCCGACAAGCAACCAGGGCATCTGCACGACTTCAGGCCAAGAACCAGCAAACTCCGTCACCCGTAAGAGGAAGGCCAAGAGGTACCGGGACAAGAAGAGGAAGAAATACAAACAGAGGAGGAAACAGAGCACAAGGCCAAGTGGGAAACAAGAAGGGCCAAAACAAGAAATACTAATGATGGATGAAGACCAGGTAAATTGCTCTATTATTAATCTTTCCTCATGAGACATTAACATGAAAGACAAACGTACTCTTTGCTTAGGTCTTTCCTTCTGTCCTTCGGTACCCATGAATTATGTGAACGACAAGATTGATTTATTTAAATTTTGTCGTAAATTAAAACTTACGAAGTGGCATACATTGAAACCGGCTAGAAGCAGGAATGATTGCATAAGTAACTCTAGAGAGGTGGAGGATAATCTGATCATTGGGGACATAGACAATCTAATGGCATTGGATGAGATTAATAATGAAATGGATGAACATGAGATAAGCCTGGAAGCCAAGCGTATCTTGGAAGCACTTGAGATACAACACGATAGCAATACTAGAAGTAATTTTAAACCCCGATCCACATTTACCCCCAAATTGTACCATGACAATATTGACACTTTCCAGGAAATAGTGGGCAAAGAACTTCTCCAATACAGGAGCCTGAATTGGCCGAGAAAAATGAAAAGTTTTAAACACAATTTAACGTCAGCATAAAAATCAGCCATGAAGGAACTAGCAGAGGACAACAGTATTGTCATCCGCCCTGCAGACAAGGGCGGCAATATTGTAATCCTGCCCAAAGCCATGTACATAGAGGAATCACTGAGACAACTCAAGGATGAAAAAACCTACAAAAAGAGCAACAGAGTGGAATATAATTTGAGAATCACCACAATTTGGGACAAACTGACAGATTGGAAGGATAAAGGATGGATTGAGTGGGAGGAATACTGTTATCTCAAACAAAACTATCCTGTCCTCCCTATACTATATTTACTTCCTAAGGTACACAAATGCATACATAATCCCCCCAGGCAGACCCATCATTTCGTCCAGAGGAAGCGTTCTGGAAAATATTTCCAGATACGTAGACCATTTTTTACAGGAATATGTCAGGAATTTACCCACATATGTACGTGACACCAAAGACTTCCTTGATAAAATCAAGGACGTCAAGTGGGAAAGCAATCTACTGCTCATAACTCTTGATGTTAGCTCATTATATACTTCAATAGAACACACGCAAGGGATTGAGGCATGCGCCAGATTCTTGAAAACTCGCAACATTAAGTACCTTGGACACACTACCATGATATTGGACATGATGAGACACTGTCTAGTTCACAACTTTTTCTGTTCAATGATGACATCTATGTCCAGATGCATGGCACAGCGATGGGCACATGTTTTGCCCCAAGCTTTCCCAACCTGTTCATGGGCGCATGGGAGGCGGACATCAGACACAGACTAGATCTGCAAGAAGACTTTCAAAGGGTGACTATGTGGCTAAGATACATAGATGACATTTTTCTTATCTGGAAGGGCAGTAAAGACATGGCCACAAAATTCATCTCCAAAGTGAATACCAACAGTAACAATATCACTCTCACGAGCAATATTAGTAACACAGAGATTGAATATTTGGACACTAAGGTAAAAGTTCAGGATAATAAACTGAAAACTGCACTGTTTCGGAAAGCAACAGCAGGCAACACCGCACGCACTGAGCAGCCATCCTGAACCCCTGAAGTGGAGTATCCCTTATGGGGAGCTGCTCAGGGCGAAACGCAACTGCCGCACCATCGATGACTATGTGAGGGAAGAAGCAACAATGGTGGAAAGGTTCACAGTCAGAGGATACCCTAAATGGGTTATCAAACGAGCCATCAACAGAGTGAAACTAGTAGAACACAAGGACCTACTCATCAGTCCAAAGAAAGATGATGACACAATGGAGGATGACAATGTCATCTGTATCATCCTCAATTACAATGGCAATTACAAACAGACGAAGAAGAGTATAACTAAGAATTGGGATATATTAAAGAATGATCCCATAATAGGAAGCACCATCCCATCCAGACCCAGTATTACGTACCGCAGGGGCCGCAATTTGAGTGATCTCTTGGTGCATAACATGATCAGCGACAACACACCATGGGGGTTGACCTACCTGGATTTTTTCCTTGCGGTCACTGCAAAGCTTGTGCTAACAGCCAGATGGTAAAGGAATATTGGAATCCTAGCATCAACAAGATGGAAACTATTAAACAATTTTTAACTTGCACTACTATGTTTGTGATTTACGTATTGGTATGTCCATGTGACCTCAAGTATGTAGGTAGCACTACAAAAATGGCAAAACAACGAATACTTGAACACACTAGAGCCATAACGAATAAGGACAAACAATATCCAATTGCACGGCATTTTGAGAGTCACCATTTTTCCAATGCCAAACTACTGAGATACTATATTATTGAACAGGTGATCCTATCTGCGAGAGGTGGCAACCGTGCTTTGAAACTTAGACAACGAGAGTCGAGACATATCATAGGTCTCTGCACCCGTTTTCCGAAAGGACACAACCTCGATGAGGAATACAATGTACATTTACATGGTGAATGATTGTAGTAGATACCAAGCATAATGTACAGTTATATTCGTTTTTATATGCTTTTTCCAACAGGTTGAAAGGGAGGGACTCTGTCTCAGGTTTACAACATCTGCACCCTACTCCTTTCAACGTTGGCCTTCTCCATTCTTCGCTCCAAGTATGTCTCTTTCAATTTTGTTATTATGTATCGAATTACAGTGCACTTTGACTTATATCATTTGTAATTAGGAACACGGGTTTTTCTTGGCTGTTCTATAACTAAGTACTCGAAATTTGCCCCTTTTTTCATCTTTGATAACAATACATTACGGGTACATTTATTGGATTAGGATTTATACACTGACAGTCTTTAGTCAGACCCATACTCTAGGGTATTACACTGAGATACACTTACACACCCTTCTCCCACTAACCAGGGGATATGATACACTGTGCAATCCTGCCATCACATAATGTGTTACCATCGACACACATACATTTACCCCTCTCTCCCACTAACCAGGGGATACATTAAGGGGTGTAGCTGTGGCATATTCTGACTCCACGCTATTGGTGCACACCGGGCAGTCACGAACATAACAGTTCAGCACAGTACAATCTGCCAGTGCAGATTGCGGCGTGCTGCCTTGCCATGGCAACCGCCAGCGAATCCCAATGCTGCTAGCTACCATAGCAACCAGTTCGTTGAGACTCTGATTGGAGAACAACGACATGTGACCCGTCACATAACGCCGGCCTACGATAGTTTTAAGCTTAGCTATCACAGCCAGTACACAGCACACAGACACGGATAATGTACATGGTACCTTGTAAGTCCAATACCTTTATCAACACGGCGCATATTGTATGCTTTATAACCACACATGGGATGTATACAAATTGCTTATGTTTTGTTTGTATTACCGTATTAATAAGGTACGACAGATATTATATGACCAACAGCAATGAGAGACACTATTGTATATGAGTACCTGTACATACTTGGTATTTATACATACAATGTCATCATGGTTGACTAACTTTAAGATGGCGCTTTTAATTACAACTTCATGTTTGTTAGTCCGTTGTTTATGTTTACATGTGTACACACGGTAAAAACTGCATTTTTCTGAGTACTATTGTGTGAACAAGCACTCATGGAGTGCGAAACGCGTCACGTAGGGCTTATGGCGTGAATAAACCCTACCTTTTCGACAGACCTGCAGTGTCAGTGTGGACCTTTCTTGTACCTGAGTGCACGCTTGGAACGCCGCTTTGGATTACATATATATATATAAATATATATATATATATATATATATATATATATATATATATATATACTGTGGAAAACAATGTGGTTCTCACTGACGCGCAACAGCAGTGGGTGCTGAGGCAAGGCCTAACCAATGGCCTGGATTTATTTCCTTAAAATGATCATAGAGATAGAAGACAATATTCCCTAAGGTATTCAAACAGAAGAAAATAATAGAGGATGAAAAGTTAATCATCAATCTTTCAAAACACACACTAACCTAAGATAAACAACCTAGAAGGAGATGAAATGACTGAAAACCAAATGCTTCAGGAATTATCATTAGATACTTACAAACCAGTTGGCTAAAACACAAATCAAAATATTGCCCCCCACTTTTGCCAGTAAACACATTTGATCTTTTTTCAGATACAATTACGAGAGAATTGGAACACATGGAAAGAATTTGACATGGAAAAAAGACAGAAATTCTCTCTGTAAAAGAACATATTGCATTGAAGAAATTAATGAATAATGATAGTGTGATAATAAAACTGGTAGACAATGGTGGAAATATAGTCCTTCAGAACAAAAGTGACCATGGGCCATATGGATCAAGCAAAATTGTGATCGCAAACGCCGAAATTCTGCGAATTTCGGCGTTGGCGATTGCAATTTTGCTAAATGGTATGCTAAATGGTATGAAGGCAAATCTGCGTGCAAAATAAGGAATCGCAAAATTTGCGATTCCTTATTCTGCAATTGCATTTAAGGAATTGCAAATTTTGTGATTCCTGAAGTGCAATGTAAGAAGCACCAACAAAGTGCAATTTGGCCTTAAGAAATCGCAAATTACCACCAACTTTAAGTTGGTGGTAATTTGCGATTTCTTTGAAAAATTTACTTTTTTGAATGTTTCAAAGTGCAATGTGAAGCACGTATATGCCCTCATGTATGTGCGTCACATGAATGTTTTTTCAGCCTCCACTTTTATTTGAATCGGCAAACACGTTTCAGCTTAACAGCCTTTTTCAATGCCATTGCATATCATTTTTATCCAACTCGCATTTAAAAAAACACTCCTGTCCTATTACTGATTGGACAGAAATAAATGTGGTAAGGGACGACTGACTAGCAGATCCCCAAATTGTTCCCAGTATTTTGTCCGCCATTTTTGCATAATTAATTTCTATTACAATCTCATTGTGAGTTCGACTACGTGCTCATTCATATTGAAATAAACACTTCGTAGCTCTGAGCACATACGTCGTAGATTCATGCATTGAGGCCCTCACCAATTGTGAGTTGCAAGTAAAAGCAGTCATTTGCCCTGCCATACTCCTCACCCATTCGAAGAAACATCCACAAGTTTAGGTTATTGTAACCCCAATGCTTCCTTTCTAGTAAAGGTGACTTTGTGTCAATGAGACGAATCCGAACAGGTTTGGCGGCGGTTCTTGCAGTGCCAATACTCTTTCCACCAAATGCCACATACTGCCGAACACTTCACTGGCGGGTGCCTCCTCAATGTGGCAATCACGCAAAACACAGACAAACAAAAGATCCCCATCGAGACAAAGAGCACTCAATGATGGACCGCTTTCCCAAACATCGGAAGCGTTGTTTGGTTATATATATACCAGTCGAGGAGCAGTACCCACTAAATATACGCCATCTGAGGAATTGGGTTTTCTCGTGGAGGACAGACACAAAACGCTGCGACCGCTAACTCGCCAACAGCGGAAACTAAACGAAGAAAAGCAAATAAAAAGCGCAGCGCAAGGAGAAAACTCAAAAGGCAGAGGCTATGCAAAGAGAGGCAGAGGGAAAGGGAAGAAATGGTAACGTCAGCATCTAACCTAACCCTAGAAAATCCAGTAGAGGCCCAGAATCTGATATCAAATACAGCCCCTAACACAACGGAAGCGCAAGTTGCACAGGACAACACTGTCATCAATCTGTCCGACACCACCCTATCCAAAGCAGAGATGCAACTCCTCTCATTAGGGTTGTCTTATTGTCCAAAAAGTTCTTTTAATTACGTGCAGACACGCATAGATGTGTTCAAATTCATTCGCAAACTGAAATTAAGGAAGCATTTCAAACTGAACAACGCTCAGGTTCGGGCTACGAACATCACCAATCAGACCCAACCTTCGAAAGTGTTTCAGATCTCAGATGTGAAGGCTCTGAGAGTGGCGAATGAATTGGCGCAGAATGTAGAGTTTGAACCAGGTACCACTCAGGAGAATCTTTCCAGGGCAGGGATTCCCATGAATCAACCTTGTGTGACATCCTTCAAGCCTCCTTCCACTTTTTGTCCAATCATGCCAAAAGACAATATCGATGCTTTTTGTGACATAGTTGTGAAAGATTTAAAAGGATTACAAATAAGCACTACACGTAGAAAGAAAAGAGTTAAATACATGGAAAGACAATACCAAAGATTGATGAAGAAATTAAGGAGTGATTCGAATCTCATAATCAATAAGTCCGACAAGGGTGGCAACACAGTCATCTGGCCAAGAGACTTGTACATGGCAGAAGCAGAGAAACATTTAAGTGATACCACCTGCTACAAAAAGGGTAGCTTTAATGACATCAAGAGCCTGAAAGAAAAGACCCACAAGGAATTGAATCAGTGGAGGCATCTTGGATTATTAAGCAAACAAGAACATGCCTTTTTGAAGAATGATTTCCCAATCACTCCTTTCTTTTATTTAATTCCAAAAATCCACAAACAAACATTTCCGGTCCCTGCGCGTCCCATCATCTCCGCCCAAGGGAGTTTACTGGAGTCTATCTCAAGATATGTGGACCAATTCCTGCACGAATATGTGGAAAATTTACCATCCTTCATAAAAGACACTGGCCATTTCCTTTCAAAGATCAACAGTATCAAGTGGGAGAATGACTTTATTCTTATTGCTTTAGACATTAATTCACTGTACACTAGCATCTCACATAAGGATGGATTAAATGCAGTAAGATACTATTTGAACAAACGCAGTATATCTTACAGTCAACATAGCAATATGTTATTGAGTATGCTTGAATTATGTCTGAACAACAATTACTTCCTTTACAACCGGGAGGTTTACCAGCAGCTTAGAGGGGTGGCTATGGGGGCAGGCTTCTCTCCCACCTACGCATGTTTACATGTGGGGTGGTGGGAGGAGCATGTCCTCAAAAGAACATTTGCTGATTGTTTTCCCAATTGCTTGGTACATTTTTGGCGATTCATTGACGACATTTGTATGATTTGGAGAGGGTCGTTGGAGTCAGCGAATGAATTCGTCAACATGATAAACGTCAATGATCTTAATTTATGTTTCACCTCACAGATCAGCTCACACCTTATCCAATTTCTTGATGTGGAAATTTACATTGAGAATGGTGGGTTACATACCCGTTTGCACAGGAAAGCCACGGCGGGCAACGCTATATTGCACGCAAGCAGCTCCCATCCTAACCATCTGATTAGAAGCATCCCTTATGGGGAGTTTCTTAGGATGAGGAGGATTTGTAGCACCTCATTAGATTTGGAAAAATGTCAGAATGAGGCGCTGGAAAGATTCCGTGCTCGTGGGTATGATATCGCCCTTTTATTAGAGGCGAAAGACAGAGCCAACCAACTGGACAGGGACAATTATCTGGCCTCCATAAATGTGGTTGTTACATCTAGTCCAGTTGAAAGGGAGGTTGAGACAGAGCATAATAACATCAGTCTAATAACAACATTCAATGAAGAACACAAAAAAGTGAGAGGAATCTTGAAAAAGCATTGGCCCCTGTTAAAGACAGATATCAGTCTAGCCCCACTCATACCAGCTGAACCAGGGGTGGTGTTTAGAAGAGCTCCGTCCATGAGGGACATGTTGGTTAAATCTAGTCCAGAGGTAATCATGAAACCTCATCGAATTTCTAACAAATGCGTTTTTTTCAAATGTATATCTTGCAGGGCTTGCAAGTTTGGTGTAAACACCAGTGAGTATTGCTCTGCTTTTGACCCTAACCCTATTAAGATTAGGAATCACTTCACCTGCCGCACGGACTTTGCAGTATACGTGCTCCAATGTACCTGTGGACTCAGGTACGTTGGTAGTACAAAACTGCAGGCTTTTAACCGCATTCTGCAACACCTACGAGCTGTGGTCAATTCGGATGGAAATTATCCGGTAGCCCGGCATTTTGAATTGGTTCACAATAAAAATCTAAACGAACTGAGATATTTCATCATTGATGCGGTGCCCAAAAACATCAGAGGGGGGAACAGGGAGAAAGCGTTGAGACAGCTTGAAAGTAAATATATCTTGTTGTTAGATACCAGAATCCCGAACGGATTAAACACAGGGGAGGACCTTTATTGTTTCCTCTAGAGGGTGCAGTATAGGGAGCACTGAAATCCATCCTGCCATGGTACCAACGTTTATGAATCCGGTGGGGCAGGGGCAGGGGTAGAAAAACTTGATAAATTGTACACCGAGTGGACATGAATGGATATTCTGTCTAATAGCTTTGGGTACCCCTGTAAGACCCCCTATCCCTTCAAGCTGTCCACGTAGCATGGAAAGGGCACTATGCCATAATATTTTCCAGATGTTATACCCCTGTTTGACCCCGTATCTCTCGCAGCTAGCATTATATCATGTATAGGGCACTATGCCATAATGTTTCCGTTGTGCTATATTACAAGCTGTGTCTAATTTGGTTATCAGCGTGGCTATTATTGTTCTATACATTTACTTCTGTTAGTGGGTGGCATGTAACTCTTCATAAATAGAGAATTAACAACGTGCCATCACCATTGTACTCCCTATATACATTTGAGTATGACACTCGGTTTTATCAAGCACAATTTTGCACATTAGCACTATTTGGCACTTTTTGAAATAACATATTTTGCACGTTCCCTGTAAATTGAGACTTTTTGTATCAATTTGAGGCTATATATTCATAATTTGGAGTGAGTCATGGATTTGATGGGCAATGCACTTTATTCCATAGGTAATAGTATGGAAGGATATATTTTGTAAATAATGAGTAAATATGTCAATTTACCTTATTAAGTGTTTACATGTGTATATATTAATATGAATTTAATTTGCCTTTTGCACATGGACCAATGCATATTGTTAACTGGATCTCAGACATCAGCTCCGTTTATGAAGTATTTTTTCCATGTCTATGTTTTACTTAAGTCTCAAAGGGGACATTCACAGTATATAAAGTACACTTATTGGTTCTTTTAGTCATGTGATCAAGGCTGCCATGTTGCAGCCGAAACGCGTCATGCTGGGGACAGAAGATCAATAAATCACCCTTAATTTGAATAAAGCGCAGTGTTTGTGGTCTGTACCTACGTCGAGGAGTCGGTATCTATGCCAAGGAGTAGGAGTTGGAACGGATATATATATATATATATATATTATATATATATATATATATATATATATATATATATATATATATATATATATATATATATATATATATATATATATATATATATATATATGTGCACTTAATTGAAGTTTCTTCAAAGAGGAGATTTAAAATGGAATGGTGCAGAATAAATATAGAAAATTAACTAGAATAATAATTACACATTAGGTCCAGTTCACATAGGAGTCATAATGGGATCATCTTCCACTTTTGAAGGATTTTTTAATATATTTGTATAGGATCAGGGTGTACGGTATTTAAAAAGTAGGACATGTGCAATTAAGTTTTATATGGTCTGGCAGGGAAAATCAGCAAGGTTGTTTTTCACTGTGGCAAGGCTAGCCTCCCATAGACTAACACTGGTTTACCTTATTAAATTTAATAAGAGAAAATTCAGTATGGGAACATCTAGAAAAAATCCCCTTTCCACTAATGTTATTGTAAATTCTTTAATTACTATTTAGAAAATGACACTTTTACAAAGTGGGCATCTTCCTGCCTAACCAAATGAGCCTTTCTTCCAGTGTCCAGGATCACATGACTGTTAATCGATCGTCTGTGCCATGATGTGTATTCGTTTCAGACAGTGGATAAAGGACCTGGATGCAGAGAAATGTTTTCCTTTTCCAAGCAGAATGGCCAGGGGTTGTACCCAGCACCTTCCTGAGCTCAAAGTGTAACCTGATGTCGGTACCTAACCCCATCTGGACCGCAAACATGCTTACCATGTCACTGGCAAATGCAGCTCATGCCAAGGATTGTCTGCTCTTTGTTTCACTAGACAGGCTGGAACCAAACTCAGGGAAAAGAGAAGAACTGACCAGAACCAGTTTTAGGGTTAGCTAAAGGGGTATTCCTTATCCACAGGTTGGCACTAGGTAGAAATGTGGCACCTTCAGAACCTGAATTCAAAAACACTCCAGGACCTGTGAAGAATGAGAAGAAGGACTGCCCTGCTCTCTGAAGAAGGAGGATTGACCCTGCTTGCCTTTAAACCAGGAACCCAGATGTGAATCAGAGGGTCAGTTAGCTGACCTCCTGTTTAAAATACAGGGAAGCAGCAAGCTTCCAGAGGCCTCTTGTGCTTTCCAGCTCACCAGATCCAACTGGACCTGGCCTAGCCCTCTCTGCTGGCCTCTGTAGGAGTGAGTCCTGACCCCAAGGGCTGTCCTCAAGCTCCTCGACCCTAGACTGGAGTTAGAGAACACTGCTCAATACTCAATCAATAGTTTCACAGGATCCGATGCAGTGTACCACAGAATGACACAAGGCCTCACAATACAGCACCTTGCAGCTCCTGATCAGTGGCTTCATCTGATCAGAAGAAACACAACACCAACCAATGTGGCACCTCACATCACAAGACCAGACAGCTCCAGATCGGTGGTTCACTGTGTCACGATTCCCCCGGCCGCTGGTAAATCACTGCCTGCTCTATTATGCTGAACAGAATGGGAAACTACATATCCCATGCTCCTTTGCGCGGCGCGCTCCTATGACGCGGTGCGACTAGTGATTATTAGGAAGTCTCACGGTGTACGCGCCGCCGATTATTCCTGCTTGTGTTTGGGTTTGTGTACTTTGATTCTTCTCTTAAGGATACTTTGGAGGACGGCGGTGGCGAGTATCGGCTCGCGCTGAAAGGTCACATCGCTTCGAGCGCGTGGGTTCAGCGTTCCTTGGTTTTGGAGTCCGTTTGGATTAACCTGGTGAGGCTTAGGAAGCACCTACAGCAAAGCGGTCATCACGAGTTGGCGCTCGAGATTTGGATTAACCTGGTGGGGCTTAGGAAGCGCCCGTTTCATTCACCGTCATTGTAGTAACAGGTTTTACAAGATCGAGTGGGGCGCTTGCATTTTGTAACTCTTTGATAGAACCTGTTGTTGGTATATTGATACAGACTTTCAGGGAGCGTCTTGCTCCGGTTCGTGCAGGACACCTGGGCATAGGTGCCGCCTTACCATTCAGTGCACATTACTCACATTTGAGCGCTTACAGAGAAGGATCTGTAGAGACGCTATATTCATACTTTAAGCTGGGCATATGATTTTGTTTCCTGAATTATTTGATTTATACACAATCTAGGGAATGTATGATATCTCTTGGGGTTGACTCTACGTGCATTACCCTGGGAATATTCTTTCATGCATTTCCTCGGAGGAGAAAGACCTTTTTGTTGTGAACTACCTCTTACCAGGAATGTGATCATCGTTTCATTACTTTGTTTTGGGCACCATTAGGTTATCTTTATCCCTAAATCTGGGTAGGTGTTTTTACAACATCTCTGTCCTAAAACTTCAAGTTACAGGAGGGGAGGGAACATGGGGGTTTTCTAATGATCTCTGTATTATATTTTCTAGTAGCACAACCAGGGGATTTAGAAGCCGCCCTTTAGATCCTTCCTTCATGCAGGCGCACCTGTAGGATATACAGGTGAGGTAACATGTGTTTTGTTGATTAGTAGATCTTACAGCTTAGGGTTCTATTGCACTTATCCCTTGCTTCTGTGATTACAGGTTACGGTTCCAGTTGCCCAGCTGTTCCCCTCCGGACACATTTTTTCCCCCGCTTGATCTCCTTAACAGTCTGTACACATTTACAGTCAGACTTGGGTTGATCTAGAGGTGGGCCCCCTTATAGCATCGATCCAATCCTGAGGAGCAACCAAGACAGACCTGACACACTGACTCTGATGCAGAGTGATGCAGAGCCTTGCATCACAGCAACTCACAACTCCTGATTGATGACTCAACGTATCAGGACAAAAGGTTGTACTCCCAGCATGCTGCATCTGGTCCCGTACCTGACCATCCTGGTTGTCCTGAACGACTGACTTTGTCCTCATTCAGTGAAATCAGTTACCAGTAGCTGGCGCTTCATGCCTTTTTGGTGCTATTTGCACCTTAAACTTTTAAAAACTCATAACTCTGGTTCTACTGATTGGATGTTTCATTTGTGTGTCTTTGTATTAAACTATTCTCTATTTTTCTAAATTTGTTTGAGATTTTTCTTGTGTTGTGTTTTCACTTTATTACATGTAAATTGTATATAAATTAAGCCCTGACTGCTTTGGGCCAAGCTACCAGAAGGTTAAGCACACGATTACTTAGTAGCTTTTGAGGGTCACACTGACTAGGATTGTGATTATTAGTTAAGTTGGGATGTTACCCCACTCAACTAATCAACTAATATCTTGCAACCATTACATCTGTTTCCATACATAGACTTTTCCTAAGTGGCAAAAGAAATTTAACATTTCAATCACACCTCAGCTTACTTTGTTTTAAAAGAGTTGCTCCTGTAGAATAACAAACATCCTAAGTAATTTCCTTCTTTGGCATGCTTTTTCTGTATTTATATTTTTAAACAATCTTTATTGCCAATTTACTGATTATTCCTATATTGTATCTCATATAGGATACATATAGTAGCAGTACCTCTTTTTTTACTAGCTCAGATTTTCAATTTAACACAGTTACAGTAAGATCTATACCAATTTTCCAAAACACAATTCCTCCCTTTCCCAGCCACCACCTTTGTGTCTGCTTTTTCTGTCTGCCTCTGAAGCCAAATTTTCTAGTGGTCCGCTACTACCATCCTGGAATAGTTGTCCTACTTTTAGGCTGGTATTTGTGTCACAGTCTGCCTCTGTAGGTCTTTACCTTACATTTGAAAATAAACAATGTTTTTTATTTCTTGTATTATGTAATTTATATATGTGAAAAAAACTGCAACAGAGTTCCTGCCCCATTTACTATTATGGGATTCGGGATGTATTCAGACTCAAACTTAATTTCTTGCCTTGTAGGTCTTTAAAGATATCTGCTATAATTAGTAAGGACTTTCCTAAGTAAGTTCACATGTTCTTGCTGATTGTCTCTCCTATGCTAGGGATCCCAGTACAGGACAATTAAGCCCAGATTACAAGTTGTGTGGAGTGGAATTCCCATGTGTAATTTCATTTTGCACAATTGTAAGTGGATTATTGTTCTGGCACCCAAATATCACAGCTGTTTAAATCACTTTGGGAAAGATGTGCAATGCTACCTCTACTCATTTGTTGATCCCCATTTAACCTCAGTTACAGCATGGTGAAGCATGTCAGGCTCGCCCTGCCAAGCAACATCTTCTCCTTCCTCCTCCCCTCATCCCTCACTGGAGCCCCCACAGACATTTACCACCTGCTCAAATCAGTTGCTAAATCACCGTGTTAAAGGTCTGTGTTAAATAGCACAGAGTCAGGGTTTCGCCAGATTAATATTTGGGCAAACTGGTTCTGCAGTTATTCAGTTATTGTTCATTCTGGGCACTTTAAATTGTAGGTGCATCTGCACAGCTCTCTTTAGTGGCTTCTGCTCCGCAGAAAGACAGGAGGATAGAAATAGAACTGTGGCTCACTCAGCTAAATTTTAGCAAGATGTTTTGGCAGATTACATTCACACAGTGATGCATTCTCTACTGAACAGGACCTCACCAATTGGTCTGTGTGTCAGTGATGACGGAGTTCTCACCAGCAAGTGCTCTGCAGTCACACAGACCCAAACCGGCATGTGCCAGGGCACTCCCTTCTTCCTCCAGCAACAGGTAAAACCAGACAGTGGTATTTGATTTAGGTAGCAAGGCGCCACATAGAATAATTACACAAATTGTTGTATAGAACGCAGTATTTGACTGTGCTATAAGGTGAGGAGAACCACCCACTCCTCAGGATAGGCCTCAACTTCTAGAACAAATGAAACTCCTTAGCACATGTGACGCATTATTTAATTTCGAATGTGTGGAAACACGTTAAATACTTCTGTTACTTTAAAATTTTAAAAGTGTCACGTGTGCTAAGGAGTTTCATTTGTTCCTCCAGCAACATATGCTCTCTGGCTGGGCGTACTGTCATGCCAGATTCCCTAAATGTTTTCATGGATGGCATCCAATGCTCACAGTTTGGTAGAAAATCTTCCCTATTCATGGCTCTTCACCGCCATTGGGTCTTAATCCATTCCTTACAAGAAGTAACAAACTAGCCTAAAGTGGCATCAAGGATACGTATTAGGCGTTATTGGAAAAAATTAAATACATTCATGCAGCAGAGATTAAACATATTTAACTGAAAATGATACAAAAGGCCAAGCTTTCAGTGTTCTTCGTCACAACTCAGGCGCTAACATTAACCTGAGGTTTTTTCCTGAGGAGCATTGAACACGGACAAAGTTTTAATATGAAAATCATATGTATTTAATTTGTTTGCACTTTGGAGTTCATAAGAGAAGGCACAGAGCACCTAATAATGGGTAGGCTTTACTGCGTGACCCTGTTGACACTTAAGGATTTACATTTGTCTTGTTTGGATAGCTGTGCAGTTTACTACTTGAGAATTAAGAACAAAGGGACAGACATTCAAAGCATTTTTACAGTTGCAAATGCTCTGCTTGGACGTTTGTATCTGTAAAAAAGCTTTTCAGATAAATGAATCTAATTTTTGGAGTCGGAAACGTTTTTTGACTCCTATACATTTGATAGCGGATTGATATTAATTTGATATCTATAAGGGGCACGTGTTAGGCATCCTCTACAAATACAGAATTAGTATGCTATGTAGCAATGATTTTTCAACCTAAATCCGGTTGTAAAACATTAAAAAGTCACTGCCATTTCAAAGAAGATGGTAACCCATTTGGAAATGGGACAGATTTCCCTTAGTAAATTAACAAACATGTTTGAAGGGGATGTGCAGTGATCCATGATACCACACACAACTCTCAAACAAACCAGCAAAAAAAGTTTTTTCTTTGTAAAGGCAATCCTGTTCCCTTTAATAAAAATGTGCTCCATTGAATAAAGGCTGCTTTCATTAACAATAATCACACAAATGGTGATCTGCTAATTCCGGCAGGCCACCTTCCTTCTCTGTCTCATTAACAGGTTGTTTGGATTGCGGATTCAGAATTTTAAGAATCTACCTATTAGTAAATAGGTTGGTTTTGTAAAATTCTTTACTGGTTGTAAAAATATTGGCTGCAATTTGCGACCAATGTTTTGTGACGAGTTGTACAATGTGTACTAACTTCTGGAAGTTACCCTTTAACAGGGAGCTTTAAATTGTCCTCCTGCAGAACCATTTCAATTCCATTGCACCTTTGCAGCTAAATTAGGAATTGGTGCAATAAAACTCCTGCCATAATAAGGTTTCAAAAATATATTCCCTTTGCATACTCTAATGAGATTCAAAGGTTATTTTAGCACTAGCAAGCCTATAAACAACAAATTGTCTAACTGATGGTCTTTGATCTCGCCTCAGCTAATTTACTTTATCATAGTGCTCTATTGCAAACCAAATGAATCAAGGGAAACCATAAAATGAACTAATACAGATGCATATGTACAATTGTAAATGAAGCCATGTAGACAGAAGTTCTGGAGATTTTGCATTTCGCCTTGTACAACCTAGGGAGTTTTGCCAGGAGAGAGGGAGCACACTGACCTTTGACGACGCCGCTGAGAGTCATATTCCCTCGAGAAGCGCAGGGCGGGGGCCTTTCTTCACCGCTAGCGCCACTGGACGCCACTACCACCAGCGCCGCCGCCCCAGGACTACAATCCCCGGCATCCTCAGCAGCGGCGCACACAATTGACGCAGCAGCAGCCGCCCCAGGAGGTGCATTTAGACGCGCAGCCCTCCGCGTCGCGGGATGAGCCGGGCGAATCCCGGCCAAGGGCGGGCCCGTCTGAGCCCGTCACAGATAAGCATAGGCTGGGCTGGGCCACTCCCTTTGGTTCCACATCGAGGATATGTACTGAAACCCCCAGTAAGTGACTAAAATTACAAATTATATTTTCAATATCTTCTAGTACCTGAACTGTGGGAAATTATGACAACTCACGAGGGCCGTACAAGGAAAAATCCAAGACTGGGATACGTGGCTGGAACTTTAGACCAGTTTATTACCAGGACGTCCTCTGTATTAGCACATGAAATTGCGATTACTTAACGCAGATTATCTCTAGAACCTGCATTCACCAAAAGATCAATCTTGGGGGAAATATCGACTGCACCCTCACCTATAAATACTCCCCAAGTACCTTTGCTCCCTGCTAGGCAGTCGACAAGTCCAGGAGTGCACCGGGCGCATCCTCTAATTACTATCAAGGAGCGAGATAATGTGTGTCCTGAATTGGCCCAGAGTGTATCATTGAAAGTTGCATCAAGCAATACGGCACTATGTTCTGCTCTGGTGCAGAACCAACCCGATAAATCCAAACAGCAAGAGCAGGGTGCAATATCGAAAAGAAAACGAGGAGGAGCCCCCCTGAAAGGGAAGAACTTAAAGTCAGCTAAGCGGAGCAAACCTGACGAAACCCTAAATGAGGAACGTGAACTGGTGGCCCCAATAATACCATCTGCAGGGCCAATTGAGAAGGGCCTAGAAGACAGGTCTAATGGTACCCCAGAGACTGACAATCATTATTGGACAAAAATTGGTGCCTTAATAGAATCATCCTTGAAACCTCTACTGGCGAGACTGAGAGCAGTTGAGAACAAGCGTGGGGAGCTTGAGTCTTCGCTAAGTAAAGTTGCTAAAGATGTTAAGAGTAATCTAGCGAGTGATGTCCAGGCCCAAGTCATTCTGAGGGAAGGGGGAGGGATGAGGGCTGAAGGCATTAGCTCAACTGTAAATAATTGCGCCGGCCTACTAGTAGCCCCACTGCCCAATAATGCTATTACATCTTGCAATGAGGGTATTTTGACGATGCCAACTCCGCCGGCTGGGGGACGGAGGGGACCCAATAAGGTAGGTACACCAACACCTAAATCTCCCCCCGGAATGTACTCCCTACGTTACAGTCTTAACGGGTGTCCCAGAACTAAAGGAAGGGCAGTTTGAAACACACGAGTAGCTAAAGAACAGAACAATACACTGGTTAAACACTAATCGACCGCTCCCCTCCCATGCACAGTGTAGGATACTGTTAGTTAGAAGAGTGGCCTGGGTAGGGGTGAAGCAAAAAAATATACCAGGGGATTGTATTGTTAATTTTAATGACCCAAGGGCTGTTTCGCATGTCTGAGGTGGTTTTCGTGCTAGTTCAAGAACCACTATACAGGCAAGGGACCTGGGCTATTTCTACACACCGCTAGACAATGCATTAAATCAAGGGAACTATGAGTACAATAAAGGCAGGAGGGCCCATTTTAAAGAAAGACTTATCTGCCCAATGGGGGAAAGCAGTGTTCAATGGGCAAGCCTCCCACTCCATAATAGGTTTAGCGCATTGGATTTTGCTGATTGACTGGATCCGACCGACCCTGATTTTGCACCAACATTAAGTATGGGCATTAAGAAGAGTACCAATGTTTTAGTACAGCGGGGTAGTAAAAAGACATGTAAGGTTACCCCCGAAGTAGATGCTAATAAGACAACACAGCCCAGACGAGGTAATGGTGGGAGGGATTATGGGAATATAACTGGCCTAAAACCAAGTGTATTTATTGGTGGGGAAACTGCCTGTTGTACTATTGGAATCCAGCTGACTATGCCTGACTATAGTAATGTACTGTCCACTCCCGAAATCAGTGATTCTGGGAATCTCACCATAGAGAGAAATCTAGTACGCCCAGGCATATCAAGCCCACCGATTGAAGGTCTCGGAGGGATACTAACGCAGCCAACTGTTGAGGCCTTAGAACATTGTCATGGAATATTGCGGGCCTTGCATCCAAACTTGAACATCCAGATTGGGGGGAATATATTGACTCCCATGAAATATGTGTCTTTCAGGAAACTTGGGCCGTAGAACCAAAATATAGGGCAGGCTTTGTCGCGTACTGCGAGGGTGCTGTTAAGGGTCCAATGGGGAGGCCGTCAGGGGGACTCTGTATATGGGTTGCTCTACATCTAGGATGAATGGTTAAGCGAGTTGAGACACATTCCCCAGATATAACCTGCATCATTCTGACCCACAAACACCTGCAAAAACTTGCAATTATAAATGTCTACTCACGCCCGATCCGGTATGGAGGGATTTCGCCAACAATCACTAGTTTGTCAAATTTTTTAAGTGGCCTGGAGGAAAATCTAACATTTGTTATCTGTGGTGATTTCAATTGCCACTTTGAGCCACTAAGTGGAGATACAAATGTGATCTCTAATGCAGAGGATTTCACTTGGGCAATCCCCCCCCCTCAAAATGCATCCCACTACTCGATGGATGCCATTGGCCCTCCAGATAACATCTCTGACCTTGAATTTTTCATTGAGGGACTGTAAAGGCCGTTTCCCTAGTGATAACCCTGGCCGCTCGACCTTTAAGAGGCCTGGACAATCCTCAGTCATTGACTATATCATGATCAGTATGGAACTATGGCAGAATGTGGCTGATTTTGCCGTAGGAGACAGATGTGAGAGTGACCATAACCCTTTAATCATGACCTGGGACCTCCAGTGCCCCGGCACTAATGGAAACAGCAAAGAGGTGTTTCACAACAACTTGGTGCTTGTAGAGGGGGGAGGCGGATAAGATGGACTAGGCTAATAGAATCTGAGGAATCACTGCCTAATCTACATGTGACTATTATCCCAGTATTAGAGAGAGCTAGTGTTCTGGCTGCTAAATTAACGTTCCCCGATTTTGATAGCGAACTCGAAATGCTCCACCAAAAACTCACGGAGGTTTTGACTGCTTTCTTCTTTAAGAGTGGCACAATTAACCCCAAACCTGGTAGCCTTAGAAACTCATGGTATACGAAAGCTTGCAGGGTAGCGAAACAGACCCTTTTGAGAGAACTGAAAGGCTCTGACCACTTGCTTATTAGGGAAGCTAGGAAGGCATATAAGAGTACTATCCTTAATGCAAAGAATGAATGGGAATCAGCAAGGTGGCAAGAAATTAAGATGGACAAGTACACATTTCCCTTACCTACAACATAGTTAAAGTATAACAATGAATCAAAAAAATGAATCAAATATTGGTGACAAAAACTAAGCCATGATATACAATATTTAAAAAAATATACAATTTATTCCATGATTATAAATATAAATTCCATAATTTCATGTATCTATCTGTAGCCATTGATTTTGGCATATATGTCTGACTTATTTGTACTCTATCATGCTTTACTGTGTTTCCACTTTTTATATATAAAAAATGCTTTGTCTTTATAAAAATTGCAAATCTCATTTGATGAATTCACAAAGGAATGTAAACTGATGCAAATTTATGGAATTTATATTTATAATCATGGAATAAATTGTATACTTTTTGAAATATTGTATATCATGGCTTAGTTTTTGTCACCAATATTTGATTCATTTTTTTGATTCATTGTCATACTTTAACTATGTGGTAGGTAAGGGAAATGTGTTCTTCTTGTCATATTGCTTTATTCCCCTCCTTCCCTGGCTTGATCAAGTCTTGAGGGGGTCCCATAATTTCTGATAAAAGAAATTAAGATGGCCCTCGACCAAAAAGATAGTAAAAGTTTTCTGGAATCTTGTCCACCATGGGAAAGTGGAAGGTAGAACCACCCTTGACCCTAATATAGATGAGGGTGCCTGGTTCTCGCATTTTGAGGATTTGTATTCTTCTGCAACTCTGGATATAAACATTAATAACACTCCAGTTTGTAATTTTAACCTTCAGAGCTTATTAGATGCACCTCCATTTGTATTGGGAGAACTGGAATTAGCTTTGTTCAAACTGCAATCCAACAAAACCCCGGGACTTGATAAAATCCCGGGTGACCTGTTCAAAAGTGAGCACCAAATTTGGGCACCTTATCTTCTAAAACTATTCAATGCAATCCAGTACGGTCTTCCTGCCCCTGTAATGTGGGCCAGTGCCGAAATTGTCCCAATTTATAAAAAGGGGTCCCCACTGGAACCATCAAATTATAGGCCAATTAGCTTATTAGATGTATCGCAGAAACAATATGGAAGGTTACTGTTGGGGAGACTACAAGAATTGATTGAAGACCAGGCCATATTAACCCCGCTTCAAGCAGGCTTCAGGGCCAAGTTGTTCACGGTGGACCAACTGTTTAGGTTACAGTTGATCCACTGGAAGCTTGTAATACTTGAACAAGGGAGCCTATACCTCACGTTAGTTGACCTAAAGTCAGCTTTCGATATGGTTGACTGAGGCCAGTAATGGAATATCCTGGCAAACATGGGGGTTACATCTTATCTTTGTCTACAATTACAACGCCTCCATGAGGGCACTTATGCCAGAGAAAGGTATGGAAAGGATGCACAGCTGACGGCCCCCTTTCTGGTTGATAAGGGGGTTCGCTAGGGCTGTGTGTTGGCGCCAACCGTTTTCTCACTTTTCCTCAATGGTATAGTGGAAGATCTCTAGCAGGCAAAGGATCTTGATTCCCCAAAAATAGGTTCCCGCAAATTTCCTGCACTGATGTTTGCGGATGATACCCTGCTCCTTTCCAAGTCACCCATGGGGGTGCAGAGAGTATTAAGGGAATTTACTGGCTTCTGCAAAAAGAGGAAACTTTAAGTAAACATCAGTAAAACAAAATACATGGTGTTTGGCGCCAAATCCTCTCCCTACCCCCATCCAGTTATAGATGACATTACGCTGGAACAAGTTAACGTCTTTTAATATTTGGGATTGACCCTAAATGATAAAATGACTTGGGCCCCCAAAATTGTAAAGGCGAACTTAAGGCTCACTCAGACAATAGGTGAGCTGAGGAACGTTCATAATGGTTGTTCACTAAAACCAATTAGTCCCCAGTTGGAGATCTACAAAGTTCAAGCTCGCTCTGCTGCCTTGCATGAGGCAGAACTCTGGGGTCACAGTAAAATCAACACACTAACTGTAACTGAAAATAAATTCCACAGAGGTATTACGGTTTTGCCAATTAACACCCCACTGGTTCCTCTAAGAATGGACCTGGGTGTCCACCCTGTGGCAGACCTTATCTCGAGTCGACCCCTGCTATATTGGCGCCAGCTCTGGAGTACACCAGAGCTAGGCCACTACAGGGAGGAGCTCAGTTCGTTTCTACAGTTGCCAGGAGCGGTGGGAAAAATACCATGGTTGTCTTTCATAAGAGATTCCTTTAAGGCAATTGGTAGAGAGGACATTTGGGAAACCCCTGAGGAAGCATGCACAATTACCCCAAAGAAAACCCTATCCAAACAACTGAAAGATTACAATCTGCGGCTTGTAAGCCAAGTATGTATCACTACAAGCTTGACCTGGGTGTTTTTAGAACCATAAATCTTCCTACTGCTTTGAACAGGTTTTGGACGTAATACAGCCACCGTTGAGGCTTTTCCTCCAATTTAGATATGGGACTCTTCCATTATTTGCAACAACTAACAAATGGACGAAGGGGTCTTGTTACCTTTGCCCTGGCTGCCATGTGAGGGAAGAAACCGAAGCTCACGTGATCTTTTTCTGCCTGGCCTGTAAGCAGGCCAGAAAAAAAATGATTTTACAATTATGTAGGAACCTGGGTATTAGGGAGTACTCCGCCGCACTTAGATTCTTAAAATCTGAAATGGACCCATTGTTTGTTTTTGCAATTTCTAAATTTCTTCAGGCAATATGGTTTAAACGAGGGTGCCTTTTAGAAATCGATGTTTAATATTATGATTCTTTTATCTATTACTGCTGCTGGAATGGAATGTTTTTTATATTCCCAACATTACGTGTAATAACTTTCTTAATGTTTTTATATTAATTTACTTTTATAAATATCTGAGATTTAAAAACTGCTCTGCTAAAGCTTCGGAATACCATGGGTATCTTTTGTACTTTAATCTAACTGTAAGTTACAAATGTAAATTAATATAATGATGTAACATAAACTGTATATTTTTATTGCTGTACTTTTATGAGTCGAAATAAAGTTATTATGATGATGATATGTACAATTGTAATGAAGCCATGTAGACAGAAGTGCCGGCGCTTTTGCATTTTGCCTTGTACAACCTAGTGAGCATTTATTAATTAACAACTGTTCAACTACACTGGCAGTGTGTATAAATATGTAGGTCATAAACAAGCCCAAGGACTCCAACATCTGGGACATAAATTTAGTATGAACACACATATCTAGGGAGCATTACCCTGCTTCCTTAAAGCTGTTGCTATTGAACTCGTCTGCAGAAAGCTCTAACTCATTTTCTACTGCCTAAAAGCCATTAACTGCTGTGAACTATTTGTAATTTTTCTCATTCGTAGAGAATACATTTAAATAAAAACATCAGATAGAAGCCGATTTAACAACAATGTCTGCATCTGCAGTTTGCAATTATCAAAGAACCTCAAATACAAGATATTCCATATTGACTGTGCTCCACAAAAATGGCTAGATGGGGCTTATGACAAAAATACCTTGTGCTTAAGAAATACTAAATAACGTAACATAACATAACATAACATAACCAGGTGGGGCTCTTGCGCTATGGCGGATGAGTGTTGCTCCACTGCCTTCAAGCAGTGCAGAGCAAAAACATAAAATGATAATAACTTTCAGTTATTATCATTTTATGTTTGTGCTGCTATGCGGGCAGGTGGGTGGGAGGGGGGCTCTTCTCTGCAAGCAGGGCAGTTGGGGAGTGGTTTGCCCACTCTTAAGTGAGCAGTGGCTGTTTGGTCCGCCCCCTCGGGCTGCCCAAACCAGTCATGCGCTCTTTTCCACTTCTCCATGCAGGCTGCATTACAGACTGCATGGAGTGCATGCCTACCTCTCCAGCCCCTCTCTGAGCGGCGTGTCACGGCACTCAGACCAATCACAAACTGCATTGCAGCGTAGTGATTGGCTTAGGGTAGGGAGCCTGGCACCCTGCACCCTGTTCACGAAGTCCGAAGCAGGGGAGCAGGAGCACAGTTGTGGGACCCGGCGGCGGCAAGGTAAGTGATTATTTAAAAACGTTCTCCCTCCTGCAATCATGACCCCTACGGGACCCCATGGCCCTCCTGCAGCCCTCCGCAGCTCCCCTTGCCCACCTCCCTACCTGCAGACCATGCCCGCCGCCACAGAACATAACAGGACATAATATAACACACTTGGAACCATAACCCCACCATCTAAGATTGCTGCCCAACCCCAATAGGAAACTCATGAATAACCATGTCAATCATCAAATATACTTTATGTCATTTCAATTATGTATCCTCATCATATACCACTAATGGACACACTGTAACAGAACTTCATAGCAATGCTTATATCAGTTTAGTGGGGGGAGACAATGAGGTGTTTTCCCCACAGGGGGAGGAGTGGCGGGGGGTACAGCATTAAAAAGTTTGAAGACCACTGATCTACTGTGTAAATGCCGGTATATTCTAGTAACACTATGAACTAGCATTTTACACTCCTAACTTGCTCATAGTGATGAATTTAAATAAGTGGCACAATATTAGAAATCTAGCCTGATAAGCAATGGTGTCTTACTAGTTTCCCGGAGTGGCAAGATAAAAGCTTCCAACATATGACTATTGTTACACAAAATCTGTATACTGAAAACGTATAATTATGAATCAACGTTATGAAATGCTTTTTCATGTATCAGTGGTTGCACTTTCTCTTTCAGAACATGGTTATCAATCAAAGGCATGAGTTTTCTTTAGACCCACAAAATTACTATACAGTCTTTGAAGATTATTATTAGCAAAGCACATTTTAAAATTTAGCTCTGATAATGTTTAAAATCTTTGGCAAGTATTTACATACTGTGGTGGTATATTTCTAGTAGTACTTTCTGCTGCACTCAATATCGGTTAAAAATTGCTAGCGCTTCTAGTGCTGCAATTTAGGGTAACAAATCATGGAAGTTAAAGAATATGACTTCATAGATATATCACCAAAATGACAATGTGTCAATTTTGAAATTGATGCCTAGCATAGCAGTTATGAAAGTACAAGCGGAAGAGCTTGAATGTGTTACACACTGTTCACCTAGTGTACAAAAACACCACTCTAAATACCTTAGTTTCAATCAGTGTGTTCTGATATTTATTTATTTTTTTACAATCTGCTAATTTCTTTGAATGTGCTCAATCATCATGTCAAAAAGACTTTTTTTACATTGTTTCATCACAATGATTTTTACATGTGTAACATTTCAAAACAAATATACAAAACTGATTGCATATATTTAAATTATTCAATATTTCTTTGCCGATACCCAATGTATTTCGGAACTTGAGGCAGTTCCTTCATCAGGGGATAATCTAGGAATAAAACATAAAATATATACTTAAACATACATGACAATATAACAGAATTCCATCAGTGATCCATGACCTCACAATATACATATAGAATCAACCATGACATGGTTCAAGTAGTTATTAGTGACCTAATGTTTATTTTTGTGTGTAGTGTGTAAATGTATGTATTCATACCTGCCATGGAAAAAATGGTCCGAAGACTTGTTTGTGCACCAAATACACCAGCTAGAATCAACAAAACCAACAACAACCCCAATCATAATCCAATAATCTTTTTTTAAAGGGTTGATACCCGTTGGTAAAATGCAGCTCCCCTTACCTTCCAAAATCAATAAATTCTAGTAGCATCTGAAAAATAATGCAGAGGTTTAAGTTAACTACTAAAGCTGCAACACCTCAAAATAACCACTAATTGATCATATAGCCACAAAGGCTTACCTCGAGCTGGTACAATCAAGTCAGTGTATTCTGTAATGCAAACAGAATACCGCTAAGTTTTTCTATGCCACATAAACTTGAACAACCGGTCCTACTAGCGTCCTAACTCTAAAGGAACTGACCTGATTATAGCGTTATTCAGACATCAATGCGCCAGTGTTCAGTTTGACAAACTTCTGCGGGGGATGAAAACGGCCATTCTGTAGCGTACTATAAGAAGCAAGCAGGTCCCGGGACGTGAATGCGCGAGAGTAAACACCAACGACAGACTATCATGGTACGTGCTTCAGGGTTTACAAATGTGTTTGGGCGCCATATTTGAAGGGGGTCGAACACATGGCATATAAATGACAACATTGCATGATAAAGCAATAAGTGCACTTAGTATGGGTATGATACTAAATGACATCAAAAATAACTTAGCGCTTGTACCAGTGCTGCACTTCCAAATCATAACAATAAGCTTTAACACAGCTATGTTCGCCGATAATTTTTATACCATGAGACAATGCCCAAATCGTGATTAATAGCACACATGTCAGCCCGAGCTACCTGCCAATAAGATCTCTTCTCAAGAGCCTTCAATGGGACATATGCCAATGCCAATTTCGAAAATCTAGCTCAAGGGGTGTTCGACAATACCCAAAGGACATAATTGATAATGTGTGATCACATGTCACCTTACCAGGGAGGTCTAAATTCATGTACCATGAAATAAAAAAATGGTAGAACAAGTGGATGTATATATTCTATAGTATGGTTGTTGTGATGCATAATGTGCACAGAGTGCTGGATTATCAGATAGTGATATCTGGGTCATATACTGATACTGATTATTCAAGAAGTTATCGCTATTATTTTTATTACCTAACTGCTGTACAGTGTAAGATCACGTGAAGATATTTTGATCATTTTCTGCAGAAGTTCGTTCAGAATTGGAGATCTTACATTAAGGATACTACAGATTTCCTATGCAAATTAGAAAATATCTGAAAAGACACGCAGGAACCTTGGTTACTTTGCACCATAGATGTGGTGGCTTTGTAAACCTCAATACCACACGCTGCAGGAATGGAGGCCGTGGAATGGGCCTTGTTACAAATGGCAGACCTTAATACCAAAAAAGTGCTACTGCTACAACTATTAAACTTCTGTCTACAACACAGTTATTTCAATTTGAACACGAAGTATTACGCACAGCTCACCGGAACCTCCATGGCTTTTTCAGGTGTGCCGGGGTATGCCAATACTTTCATGGCCTCGTTTGAACACTATAACCTAATGAGTGATAACAATTGGTGGTCCAAGATCAAACTTTATTGCAGGTTTATCAATGACATTTTCCTCATTTGGATAGACACTCGTGAACAACTTGAAAGAATGATTCAACAACTCAACACATTTAACCCTAGGATTCAATTCACCCACAAAATTGACCATAGGAGCATTGAATACCTGGATGTGACAATAACAAAAATACAAGATGGCACAGGTTTACACACTCAAATCTATACTAAACCCACAGATTGCAACAATGCTTTAGAATTTACTAGTTTTCATTCGAGAAGTCTGGTACAGAATCTACCTTTCTCACAATTCATACGCATAAGGAGAATATGTTCTGACCCAACTATCAGTTCAGCAAAAATGGAGGAGTATCAACGAAGATATAAGCAAAGAGGGTATTCAGAAAAAATACTGAAGGAATGCATCACAAGAGCAGAAAGAAAAGATCGGTTGGCACTCTTTGCCCCCAAAACAACAACCAAACCCACAGCGGCAATAATGTTTGTCACTAGATTTTCCACCATTTCACTGGCACTCAAGAAAGTAGTGAACTCAAAATGGGAACTTTTGGCGAATGAACCAGATTTCAACAACATTTACAAGGATTTCCCTATACATGCTCACACCAGAGGGCGTAATCTTCAGGACCTGTTAGCTAAACCTACAAAAAGTAAAGCTATTGAAAATTGGAAGGGGACCACTAAGTGATACAATTGCAGTCATTGCAATAATATAACTCAAGGCAACATTTTAATGCACCCTACCAGTGGTACGAAAATACAACTATGGCACACCAGTAATTGCAACACAGAAAATTTTATATATTGCATTAAATGTCCACGTGGAAAGTTATGTGTGGGGAAAACAGAACGTAAAGTTCGAATAAGGATGACAGAGCACAAAAGCCGTATCCGCACAAAGAATGCCAATTCGGCTTTGGCGGTACATTGGACTGAGGCTAACCACTCTATTTCACAATTACGATTCCAGATCATAGAACAGGTCCAAATGAGAGAAGGTACTAAGAACTCTAAGAGACTGCTCCAATGAGAAGTATTTTGGATTAAAACATTAAATTCCAATGTTCCTACAGGCCTCAACGACAAACTAGATATGTCCTGTTTTATGCTGGATTAAATTAGATTTGAAATAGACTGTGTAAGCAGTGTCATGTCCCTGTATATTATCCTTCATATCCGCCCTGAAGCCGTGTTCTTACACTGTACAGCAGTTAGGTAATCAAAATATTAGTGATACCTTCTTGAATAATCAGTATCAGTATAGGACCCAGATATCACTATCTGATAATCCAGCACTCTGTGCACATTATACATCACAACAACCATACTATAGAGTATATACATCCACTTGTTCTACCATTTTTTTATTTCATGGTACATGCATTTAGACCTCCCCGGTAAGGTGACATGTGATTACACATTATCAATTCTGTCCTTTGGGTAATGGTTAATACTGCAGCACGTTTCATCACTGTATTGTCGAGCACCCCTCGAGCTAGATTTTCGAAATCGACATTGGCACATGTCCCATTGAAGGCTCTTGAGAAGAGATCTTATTGGCCGGTTGCTCGGGCTGACATGTGTGGTATTAATCACGATTTGGGCATTGTCTCATTGTATAACAATAATCAGCGAACATAGCCGTGTTAAAGCTTATTGTTATGATTTGGAAGTGCAGCACTGGTACAAGGACTAAGTTATTTTTGATGTCACTTAGTATCATACCCATACTATGTGCACTTATTGCTTTATCATGCAATATTGTCATTTATATGCCATGCATCCGACCCCCTTCAAATATGGCGCCCAAACGCATTTGTAAACCCTGGAGCACGTATCATGATAGTCTGTTGTTGGTGTTTACTCTCGTGCATTCACGTCCAGAAACCAGCTTGCTTCTTATAGTACGGTGCAGAATGGCCGTTTTCATCCCCCGCAGAAGATGGTCAAACTGAACACGGGCGCATTGCTGTCTGAATAACGCTATTATCAGGTCAGTTCCTTTAGAGTTAGGACGCTAGTTGGACTGGTTGTTCAAGTTTATGTGGCATAGAAAAACGTATTGGTATTCTTTTTGCATTACAGAATACACAGACTTGATGGTACCAGCTCGAGGTAAGCCTTTGTGGCTATATGATCAATTAGTGGTTATTGTGAGGTGTTGCAGCTTTAGTAGTTAACTTAAACCTCAGCATTATTTTTCAGATCCTACTAGAAGTGATTGATTTTGGAAGGTAAGGGTAGCTGCATTTTATCAATGGGTATCAACCCTTTAAAAAATGATTATTGGATTATAATTGAGGTTGTTGTTGTTTTTGTTGACTCTAGCTGGTGTATTTTGTGCACAAACAAGTCTTTGGACAATTTTTTCCGTGGCAGGTATGAATACATACATTTACACACTGCACACAAAAATAGACATTAGGTCACTAATAACTACTTGAACCATGTCATGGTTGATTCTATCTGTATATTGTGAGTTCATGAATCACTGACGGAATTCTGTTATATTGTCATGTGTGTTTAAGTATATATTATATATGGCATTATCTGGGCAATATAAAAGTAGGTGAACAGCTTAAACTCTGGAGACTTCTTTATCATCTGGCACTATATTTTGAAGGAGAGCTATTTTAACAAGATATTCTCAGCTATACTTGTCTTATGGATATGCACACCATGCTGTCCTTAGGTATAGAGTGTGTGGTTTATGTTTTGTGTATATATGTCTTTGTATTGTCGCAACTCGCCAGCATAACACATCACTGATTACCAATATTAACAGATAACGATAAGAAAAATATATCACAGGAATATATCCCTTTTCTTTACAGGTCAACATCACTTTTGGTGCAGGTTGATATGTTAAGCTATCTTTAACACCGTCCTTATTCTTCCAGAACCCATTCTGTAACATACCAACTGGGGTATAGTATAGTGTGCATGTATATTGTATGTGCACCATGTATTTAGCATTATATGAAAATACACCCATTTTTGATTTGAGTTTAGAAGGGATCTCTTCTAGGTCCTGATGGGAAGCCAGGGGAGGGCTTCGAAACATGTCGACACATGAGACACGGCTCATTTAAGCATAGTATCTCATTCCCCATTTTTAACGATACCAGCTCAAAGAAACATTAAAATGTACTTTTCCACCGACCCAGGTATTTTTACATTTTTCAGTATTCACTCACTTTTGACCCTTCCAATCACACTCCTACACCACACATAGTATTGTTTTGCATAATCAGTGCTCCCAAGTAGTCGTAGGTCACAGCAAGCCCCGTCCCGCAGCGGGCGGGATGACCCCAATGATGAAGCATGCCACCAAGGGTCCTTGTGGTGGGTGAGGGGTATTTAAACAAAGCTGTGTGCTTTCCACCATTGTAGGAGACACACATAGTCTGGAGGAGCACTTTTGCACTTTCCCATGAGGGTTGATCCCTTTGTTTTTTGACAACCCATATAGCACCAGTGCTTAATTTCAGCAGGTGGTTCCTGGTGGGTGCCATCAGTACTCATTTTAAGGAACATCACTTCTTTATACTCACCACACATTTCCCAAGAGCAACAGAAGGGAAAATACAAAAAGAGGAAGAGAAATATGGAAAAACCTCTCATAGAGAGAAAGCTGGAAGCTGCAAGATTAATATAAAGAAGGATGGAGTGTCTGACAGTGGATTAAAGAGGCCTGAATTGGTTTCAAGACTAGGCAGCCTTGACATTTATTCGCACCGGCCACGAGCTTCTGAGCAAAGCTTTGGGCGTCGCCACTCATTATTTTAGAAAATAGAGCCTTGTATATCACTGCACCTTATGTCAAAAATAGCTGCCTGTAAAGGTCTCAGAATTGTAATAAAGAACTAGAATGTTAATCTATTTCACAGAATATGCTACCATTAAGAGAGATGCTGCTGTACAGGCCAGCTTTACAATATTTCGCTTTGCTGTGAAGGAGGCTTGAGACCTCATACTAAGTGACCCAGATTGAAAAGTGACGATACCAGGACCCAAAGCTTATAATTATGAGCGGTATCCCTGCAACTAATTCAATATATTAACAGCTATTTGACCCCCATACTGGGAATAATATGTCTACTAGTATTATAGAGTCCAAAACCTCATGCTGAATTATAGGCCCTTTACCTCCACCATTTATTATCTACCTTGAAAAGGTGGTAAATGGGAGTGTTAGGATAGCTGCAGACCAATGGCCAAAGAGTGAAAATGGCATTGAGGTCAGGGGAGGCTGTTTGCTAGGAACAGGGGAGAGTTCCAAGATCCCCATGGAGTGGAGGAATTTAACAGGGGCACGTTGTGTTGATGACAGCAGCCACTGTCTAGAGTTTTACCATCTGCATATGGCTACATGGTGAAGCTAGGCCCAATGTACCCACAACCAAGATTACAGGTTGTGCAAAATGACATCAACAACACTGGGCACCTAGGATTGTGCAGCACAGTACTTCCCAGGGCTATATTCTTATGGGTTACTCATGTGACCAGATGTACAATGCCATTTAGCTGTTGCAAAACCTGCGATTTGCTATATGATAGGGTTTGCAATTGCTAAATGGCTTTTTTATAGGTACTAAAACCATTTTATGATTTGGTAACAAGTTACAAAATCGCACAAAGGGTTTAGAAATGCTTTCCTATACGCAGTTTGGAAGTGGCATGTTTAGGATGTCACTTCCAAATTGCGATCCAGAATTCTATGTGTCAATGGTTTGCAATTGCAATTTTGGGTGCAAATCATTAATAGGCTATTGTCTCCTCAAAGGCTGTAGTAAGTAACCCATTCACAAAGGGCAAGGGGTTCCTGTTGAACCCCTTCTCTTGTGTTGGAGCGCTGCATCACAGACTTGGGTGATGTGATGCTCAAAACTCATGCTGCAGAGGTTATTCTGTCACGTTGCAATGGAAAGCTGTGGCCTGCGGTAGAAGCCCTGGTTGATGTGCCAATCTGGAACCAAGCTCCGGGATGTCAGCAGTGATACATCAAAGTTTGTAGTGATATTTCAATAAGAACAGATGCTGATAGTTGATGCTTAGATGATCTCCTTCAGTTCACCAGATTCCACTTCCGAAGGCCCAGGAACTAGATTTAGCAACACTTGGCAAGTCAGGACTCTCAGCAGAAGAGCCCAGGCACTGTTAGGTGAAGTCTTTAAAGGTCCTGAGACTTCTTAACAGGAGGCAAGCCCACACAAGCCTTTGGAGAGCCTTAGAAGCAAGATACAGAAAGAAATGTCCAGTCCTTTCACTCCCAAGACTGAAGCAGCAAGCAGCAGGCCAGCACAACAAAGCAACAGAAAGAGTGTAAGTTCCTTCTACAGCATCCTGTTCTTCTTCCTGACAGAATGTCCTTTAGTCCAGAAGTGTTTTTTGAGAGTGTCAGAGGTCCAATACATATACCCCTTTCTGCCTTTGAAGCAGACAAACTTTAAAGGAAACTCTTTGTAGTGAACAAAACTCCTGACTTTCCCTGACCTGGCTCCAGACACACTACAGGGAGGTTGAGACGGCTTTGTGTGAGGACAGGCAGAGCCCTTTCCAGGTGTAAGTGACAAATCCTCCCAGCACTCAAACTCATGAAGGCCCATCAGCCTGGTGATGGTTCATCAGGATATGCACGGCTCATCTCAACTCCTTTTGTGTGACCTTCTAGAGTGCATGCACAAGAGCCTAATTGTCATCCTCACCCAGACATATATTCTGCAGACAGGCAGAGGCATAAAATGGTTAAGAAGAAAACACCCACTTTCTAATTGTGGCATTTTCAATTACACAATTTAAAAACCAACTTTACCCCAAAAACTATTTTTAAAGGGTGAGTTCAGAGACCCCGAACTCCAAATCTCTATCAGCTTCCAATGGGAAATTACACTTAAAAGATATGTCCAGGCAATCCCAATGTTACCGTATGGGAGGGATAGTCCTTTCATTAGTGAAAAATGAAATTAGCAGTATTTCACTATTATGACATGTAAACACAACAGCACATGTCCTACCTTTTAAATGCACTACACCCTGCCCATGGGCCTGCCTTGCCCGTACCATAGGGGTGATTTACATGAAGTAAAAGGAAGGTGTGGGCCTGGCAAGTGGGTTCCCTTGCCAAGTCGAAATGGCAGTTTAACACTGCACACGCAGACAATGCATGGATTAATAATACTCATATTGAATGAGGTAGAACACACATTTGTGGTAAAGTTCTCATAAAATGAATGCGATTTATTACCCACAGTCCACATGAAATATATTTCTATTCTGTCACATTCTTCAACCAATAGCTATCTTCGTTATCTCATAATTCAGGTGTAACACCCAAATTAGTTAGCCATTTTGATGCCAGATTTCAGTTCCACAAAGTTACAGAGAAGGCTTTGATGGATGTCCGGACATCTATTCTTGACATTCATGAGTGAGGGGTGCAAGCCTATTAACGCTTCTGGATCTCTGAGTGGCCTTCAACACCTTTGACGATAGTACTCTGATCCAAAGGATTAAAGAGTCTGTTGGGTTGTCAGAGGTGGCCAAGACGTAATTCAATCCTTCCACAACTATGCAGCTGACAACCATGTGGTGTTCAATCCTTCTGATCATTAGAGAGATGCCTACAATTAAGTCACTGAAATCTGCATTATTTAAACTTGATTGATTTCAATTTGCACAGTTTAAATTTGGAAACTGTTTTTTTCTGTTTGTTGTGGAGAGACTCAAAGAAAATCAGTAAATACACTTTTCTGCAGGTTTCAAGGTTTGCACAAGGTTTATCACCCTCAAGAAATAAATTAATATGTTAGGAGTTGTTTTTGAGAAAACGCCAATGAATCAGCAAATCAATGCTGGGAACTCCTCTGCTAGTTATAGCCCTATTTTAATGAACCCTATTTAATTTTAAATTGAGGAGAGCACAGAACCATTATACTGAGGGCTACGCTGGCTAGCACAATTAGATTCCCTCTAAGCCCTCTATGTGGGGGCCTCTAAATTGACCATTAGAAAACTGCAAGCCATCCAAAATAAATTATTCGGATACACGAATGACAACTTATGCAGAAGCACCGTCTCCTTACTTGTGAGCGACCTACACTAACTCCCAGTTAGTGTGAGAATGTGGTTCAATTGTTGACGCTGGCATATTAAGCTGTCCATGGTTCTTTAAACTAATACCTCCAAAGGCAGGGTAAACATTTTCTATATGAATAGTATATTTATCTTATTTTGTGCTCAGTAGCAAACATCCAGCTGAATTTCGTGTCAATCCTGGCTCTTCTTCAGGACCCTGAACACTCTTAATGTAAATAACGTACAACTATAAAATGGCCCATCTGCACTTTTAATAAAACCTTCAAACAACAAATTCCACAACTCACGGAAAACATAGTAAAATAATTTACTAACTATTCCAAATCTGTAAACTAATGTAGCCACCAATACATTCTGTGAGAGAATGTCAGTACTTGATAAACTGAGACACAGATGTGTAGGGCCCTATAACTTTTAACTTCCTTACATTAAGCTTCCAAGTACCCTCCATCTCACGTCTCCAAATACCATAATGATATTGTACCCCTCATTAAAAGTAAGCCTTTTGGCATGTGGATTCCTCTTAAATAGGTGCATCTGGGGCCCATATAACTGCAGAGGACCACAATATTGACATAAAACAATGTGCTTACATGCGTATTGCATACATTTAGTAGAAACCAATTCTCATGTTGAAGCACTATGGATAAATAGCAAAGGAGTATATAAACAACCTTGCTTCGTCTCATTCCCAATAGGCATTTAAGATGTACACCACCTCTTGGCTCAGCTGTACTTGAGCACAATTTATTGAACACATTCGAGGCAGACATTAGCCCTGGGGTGTTTTACATGGTAGATAACTTCTCCCACACAACACATCTCTCCTCTTTGTCAAATGGTACCCAGAAGACTACAAAGCAATAGGAAAAGCAACTGAAATCAGTTTCTAATGACACTTGGGTGAAATACCATGTTAGGAATGTTTACTCACAAAAAACAACAACATCGTTTGTGACTTGCACAGCTATTTTTCTGCAAACAGGTCTTACCCTTGGAAATTCATGAATAAATCACACCCAAACCTACAATAAGACAAGATCCATTTACACACATCTTTGTGAATCATAGGCGGATATTAAGTTATAATTCACACCTAAGACAGGCATAAGACATAACATCTCATAAAAACAGCCTTGGGATTTGGGCCCTCTGCATCTCTTTCCTTACTCCACTTAGGGTAGAGCATAGTATATTGACATCAACTTTAAACATTTGGGTATTTGTATGCCATGATTTACTCTTTGATAGTTCTGTAAAAGGTTCTATTATGTGTGTCTTTCATACTATGCTAGATTTCGAGTGAAAGGTTTTTTAAATATAGTTACAATTGAATTCTGCCTGGTATGTTTTGGTATGGTTTGACTCTGCCCTTGCATACACAACCTTTTCCTCTCATTGCACCTTTTGCAGTCACTTTTCAGTTCTTTGCCATTAGGTGTTATTCCCCACTGCTAAAAAGTATCCGACACGTTACAGATATAGCAAATATGATAACACTAATTTACCAAGAACAAAATAACAAGATTGCGTAAATAGGGGCATCTGAGAGCCAAAGGCTGCAATGATCTCCTCCATAACACTGGGCACATCACATAATTATTTGTGACTAGGGTTGCCATCTGGCCTTTTTTTCCGGGCATGACCAGTATTTTCAAGTTCCAGCAAGTATAAAAGTAAGGGAAATCGTCTAAAGTCGGTATTGTTTACATTATCAGTACATACTTTAAACATAAGAAGAAATCACTTTAAAATGTGTGCCACAGATGCCTCAGTGATCCCCGACTAATAATAAAAATAAACAAAGTCAGAAGACCTGTGAAAAAATGATTACAGTCGTTTGCATATGAAGTTCTATTGAACTATCATGACCTGGCATTGAAGTCTCTTAACATTTGAACAAATTACTACGTTTCCTCCTCTGGGAAAACCGGCAGCCCTATTTGTGACCCGAAGGAATCTCTTGCACACCCACTTAAATCAATGAGGTCGGTACTAACCAGAAGCCTTTAATCTGAACGTGAAAACAGAGGTTTATCCCTCCTTTCTCACCGGCACTAACACAAGGCAAATATCAGAAAATACCTCAGCAAACTGCAGTGTTTGAGTGGAGCCCCAGACCTCTCTAGGTCTCCTGCCACCATGGTCGTGGTGCGTTTTTTATTATGTGCCTCACTAGATTAGAACATGTTTGTGACTGAGATCTGAGGAGGGTCTGGTGGGGAAAACTTCGGAAGGGGCTTCCTTCCTATAACCAGCAGCTCTCAGCTCCCACACTGACCGCTTTAGGTCATATTAGTGGACTGTAGCAACTCAGCTGTGCCTCCGATGAGAGTAGGTAGGAAAATCTCCTCAGAGCAAGCTGCACCAGTAAGCTGCCACAGCCCCCATGGTAATAACTAACAGTGACGATGTGCAGCAAGCCTCTCTGCTGTGAAGCCCAAGCTATCATGGATTACTTTCTTAGTTACTGTTCTAGAGTTGTCACCCTGCTTCTTTATAAATAACATGCCTTTTCATTGGAACCTGGTGTGGAAAAATAGCATTTACTTTGCTGGCAAGTGCGTTTGTCACAAGATGAATGATACTATTAACTTCAGTTAAGCCAATTTGTTTTTGTGTTAGACTAAACATTCATCAAAACAGTCAATATAATACCTTAAAAATGCCACTGAAGCAGATAAGACGCACATTAAATGCACGCAAATTAAAATGCATCATATAACTTTAAATAAACAAAGGATTTCTTCAGCGCACTGTGAAAAAATACCAACATTATGTAGAATAAATACATTAGAGGAAATACCAAGGCTTTGATTATGCAAGCATTGGTAATGCATCGGTCTCGCCTATGTGATGAATAAAATACTGTTTTTATCAATCATCATCCGGGAGAAATAAAGAGCTCTCTGGCAAACGACAAAGGAGTGAAGAGGATGTGGTGCAGTGGCCAGAGCTGCTGGCTTGAGAGCTAAGGACCCTGGTTAGAGTCTCGGCGGCGTGTGCAACATCCTGTTATTCTATGCAAATCACTTAATCACGCTGGTGATAAATTGTTAAATAAATATGCTGCAAGAGTAAAAAGCTAAAAGAGCAAAACTTTATGAAAAAATATTTCCACCAAAGCAGATTTTAACTGTATTTTGGCTATAGGAAACTGATAAGAGAAGCAGATTAGAACAAGTATTGGTAAATGCAGGAAAATTTTCTACAGCCAATAGAAATTTAGAAAAAGTAAGTAGCACACACAGGAACCAATGAGAAGCCAGGAAAGAGAGGAAGCGGGATCAAAGTCTTATTTACCTTGATATTAAAACAATAGACTTCTCAAGCCCAACGCAAGTGCTGTGCAGGCAAAACCTAAAAAGGGGGCTAAATTCCTATTCTGGCATAGGAGTTTCACAGGGATCGGAATTCCAAGTTAATTGTAAGTTTTCCACTGTTCTCCCCTTGCCAAATTCAGCAGGCCGAACCTACTAAATTTTGTCAGGACGAAACACATAGAAAAAGAAAAAAAAATGCTGAATTTAAATAGTTAAATATCAATGCCATCTGGTACACCTCATTTCCTAATGAACAATTTGGTGTAGGAAATATTTACAGCACATACCTTACCCCTGGCTAATGGTATTTACTGTATGCCGTAAATACCTCTCTAATTTCTGCCTTACTACTGAGAGATCTAGAGGATTGGGTTACTAACAACGATCTACTTCTATTCTACCAGATCAGCTTCAGGTAAAATAGTGCAACAATAGACAACATCATGGCCCTGGCCTACTTTTCAAAACATGCTGTGAAAGTCAGGCACCGCCGCTGTTCTGTTGTTTCATCGACTACAGCACAGCTTTTGATAGAGTTGATAGGGGCAAACTTTGGAGAAAACTGTCATACTGGGGGTACCTCCTAAGCTACTGATGGCCATCATATCAGTTCAGTTTTTAACGTCTTTATTTTGAAGTTTTCCTTCATAAAAGACAAGCATATAAAATACAAACACAAAACACACGACTAATATATACAAATTTATACAACCACTTAGTATTTTCGAGAATCATTTTTAAAAAACAATTAAATGACATAGAAAGACGTTTATGTCCATGTTAATACAGATAAAGAAAGTCAATTCAGGAATGCTACCCAGGTTAACATGTATTACACTCAGCTATTAGCTCTTCATAAATACCTATATTGCAAGTTAAAAGAAAGAAACATATGCCCAAACTATAGGAGCCTTTTTCTCATTTAGGAACATACTACATAAAGCCCACATTGCTGACTGGATTAAAATGTAAACTTCACCCTTATAAGACTACTCAAACATTGCAGTATTTATAAGATAAGTCAAATCTATGGAGGGCTGGTGAGCTAATACCACCCCTTTCTAGCAAATAGTTGTATGCTGCTGTAGATCTTAGTAGGGGGATGTGTGGGGTACATGGATAAAAATCATACAAATCCCAAATGGAGATGGGGTCGTCACCTTCGTGGGGCTGGGAGGATCGTAAATAGGGGACGATGTTCCTATTCCTAAATTTAACAAGGATTAGGTCCCCGGGAATGTCCTTAGGTAGTGACCCTAACCAGCCCACCCTTCTGACACTCAGGATACCTCCATCCTTATTGGGTGGCAGGGGTCTATTTTTAGCTAACCAGAAGGTGACCTTGTGTAATAGGTCCTGATAACTCTCGGGTTTCCTACAAGAGGGAACTGGTACTCCTGAGAGAACAAGCACAAAGGGGGCGGCTTCCGGAGGTAGGTCTATACGTGCTGCTCTGTTTGGCTCTGCTCTAGCGGCAGAGTAGTTTGTTAACAAGGGATTAGGGGCAATTTTAGTGACCAGTGGGGGTTGACTCTTAGGAGGCTGTTTTTTAATCGGGACATTTTTTCTTATCTTATCCAAAGGTTTGTGGGCAGTTCTAGTATCAGTTGTAGGTAGCATGCTGGGAAGTTGTCTTTCAGCTGACACAGTTTTTGTAGTGTCCGTTAACATGGGACCTTCAAGTACAATTGGTGCAATGGGACAATTGGGTGTTGCCATCTTTGTAACGGGTAGGGAGTTAGCTTTAATAGCAATCTCTATACTTGTCAGCCTATCCCCTAAAGAGGTGATTCGTTCTAGCAGGGGTGCTATTACAGAATTTAACAATAGTTCGAGCTGAGGCAGTAATTGCAATTGCGGCAGAGATATTTTATCATCCAAGCGTTCAGCGACCCCCCTGGATGTGATGGAGTTTATTGCAGGAGATGGGGGATCGATACAGAGTTTTTGTATTTTGGGTTGGAGTTCGTAATCATTTGCCCCGTCATGTTTCCTTTTCACACTTTGGCCCAGCAACAGCGCAGTGCCCTGGATGTTATCCTCATTGGGTGGTAGGGAAGGTTCACAAGTTCCGTCAGGGTGAGTGTTAGTACTAAGGCCTTTTACGGGGGAGGGGGATATTATTGGAATGAACTTAGTCCCGCACAGAGCATTTAGTTCCTCCCAGTAGGACAAGTTTGGCAAACTAACGGGGGTATGAGACGGGGATAACATTTGGCGACGGTCATCAATATCTATTTCGCAGATAGAGGTAGGTGATGCATAGCTCTGAAGAAGATTATCCATTCTCTGGCAGTAGTATGGAGATTTAGTATGCCCCCTTGTGGGTCACTAATAATAGAATTTAATCAAAATAGTGTCTGTATTGGGGAAGCCAATATGTCCGTGAATAGTCTTGTAAATGGTATATAGAACTATACCTACTTTTGCTGTGGAGCCAAGAAACGTGGCCCGTCCCGTCCACCTCGTGCCTCTGAGGGCCACAGAGGGCCCGCCCTTTGCCCGGGCTTAGCCCGGCGCGGCCCCGCGCGCTCCCGCGACGCGGGAGGGGCAGCTGGGATTTAAGCGCCTCCAGGCGCGGAAGACCGGGGACCACGGAAGTCGGCGTCCCAGGGGATCCTGGGTAGTGTAGTTCCACCCGGCGGCCGCGTTTGCCTGCGGCGGCGGGGGACCGCACACACTGTCACCCGGTAAGTTTGTTGCGTGCAAAGTGCCCCCAAAGGTCTGCTGGATGCCATCATATCCCTCCATGAGGAGACTTGGGTACAAGTCAAGATAAGCCCCTCAGCTCTATCAGCAAAAGTGGAATCCAAAAACGGACTGAAGCAGGGTTGCGGCCTGACCCCACTATTATTCAACTTCTATACAGCAGATATGGCGGCAGCCCTGAAAGAGGCAAGTCTAGTTCCACCGAGACTTGGCAAGGTGAGACTGGCAATCCTACAGTATGCAGATGACACCGTAGTGATGGACCATACAAGGGTGGTTCTCCAAAGAGATCTCAATGAGATTGGAAAGTACATAAAGGAAAATCACCTGACAGTTAACTAAGGAAAAACATAGATAATGATATTTGACAGATACCCGCACAAAAAATATGTGGTCTGGAAGTTGAGGGACCACCAAATTGGGACCACCGCAGCCTACAACTATCCCGTGGTTTGGCTAAATGAGAGGGCAACATCCGCAGCTCACACAAAACATCTAACTGCCAAAATCAATAGAGTAATTTTTTCAATAAGACGTCTGAGCCATTGCCTGACTAGCCCCACAGGCGAACCCATGCTAAAGGTCCTCAGGGCAAAACTAATTCCAGCCATTAACTACGGACACCTGGCATTTCCAGGGGCTCTAGACAAACTCATAGCTGCAGCGCGGGTCAAATCCTACAAGATAGTGCTGCAAGTACCCAGGAATGCTAGGAACACGAGATTACGGCTGAAACTAGAGCTCGACAGACCGTAATTGGCCCTCCAGGGAGATTTAATAAAGTATTATATTGGAGTCCTTAAAGCACCTCACAACTCCCTAAAACAGCATTTGGCAACAATCTTCAAAGAAGAGGTCTCCCCCTGGTACACAAAGCTGGATAAAGCAATAGAGACACTAAACATAGATCAAAAAAGTCTGCCCCGATCAGAAATCCCACACAAGGCTTGGTTGAACATTATGAGACGGCAGGTCCACTCCATTTCTTACTAAAAGAATCTAACTGCACTCCGACACAACATCTATATGAAGGCACTTGATGATTCTTACATCCTTGGGAAAGTCTAGCTACACCTAATGGAAGCAATAAGGGCCCAGGCCCGTAAGAAAATTATTATAATGCTCAGAAACCAAAACAATACTGTCAGACCTGGCTCCTTGGTGTGATTTCCCCCTAACTTTTTGCCTTCAGAGCACCTGTTTTTGCTAACTTTGTTTTGCTGGTCTTGAGACTATGCACATCCAGACTTACACCTGATTAGTGATTAGGTGTGTCCTGTCTCCACACAAAGGGTTGCATACCCCACAAGTCAGTCTGAAATCAGGGCTGTGAAAGTAGGGCATATGTGCACTTTAAAGGCATGCCTCTGGAAGCTTCTCCCCACTTCAAAGACACAACTCTGTATAAAAGAGGGACCTCTGACACCACCATTTCAGTGCACTTCTTGGCTTGTGGACCTGCAGGACTGCTGTGCTGCTACAACGGGCTGCCACTCTGCTGGACTGATGCTCTTAAGGAACTGCTGTCCTGTTGTGCTGCCTGGAGCTACAACTTCATCTTGTATCCAAGACCCCAGAGTGACTCAAAGTCTCTCCTGATCTGAGCATCGGGGGCATAAAAGGATCCCTAATCGCTCCTGGACCCGTCTTCAGAGAGTTCCTGAACCCCAAGTGCTGCATCTTAGGTCCTGGACCCTTGGTTTGGTTCTCAACCTCTTGAAACCAAGCTTTTGGGCTCTTTGTAACCGCAAATGGGCCTGTTTGCACCACAACTGTGCTGCTCACCCCAAAATCCAGCATGAGCCGCCAACAGCCCATTTCTTTTATACAGCAGCAACAACATGAAGTTCCAGCCCGCCCACCCACGACACCCAGCCTGCTCCTCACATCACGTCAACTGCCACCTGCGATGCTCTTCTTGCTCCTTGCGACCCTCTCCAATGTGAACAGGACACTTGGCACAAAACGTACAAAGATAAACCTTTAGCAGGAATAATCTGGGGCTGTATCTGACCCAAGCTCCATTGTGGTCAGCCTGAACGTTTCACTTTGACCTGGTTAGGACGACCAGATAGCCACAGTTGGTGCTTTATGCTTTTAGGCTCTATTTTATAATTTATTCTTAAAAAATCCATAACTCTGGTTCTACGGACTGAATTTGTTTCATTTTTGGGTTGTATTTATTAAACTAAGCTCTATTTTTCTAACCTGGTGTGGGATCTTTTTGTGTGGTGTTTTCACTGTGTTACTATTCGAAATGTTGCACAGATACTTCACATATTGCCTCTAAGTTTAGCCTGACTGCTCTGTGCCAAGCTACCAAGGGGTTGAGCACAGGTTAATTTGGGGGTTGGTTGTGCCCTTACCCTCCCTAGGATTGTGGTTGGTGCTTGACTGGGGCTCACACTCCAGTCAACCAGTAACCCGATGTTAGAAATGGGGTTTCTGGTTGGTTAGGGTATGCACCTAAGACAGGCAGAACCCACCACTCCAGTCAGGGTAAGGGAGTGAAACACACAAGATAACCCCTGCTCACCCCCTTGGTAGCTTGGCAGAGCAGTCAGGCTTATCCCAGAGGCAATGTGTAAAGCGTTTGCATAAAACACACACACACTAGTGACACAATAGGCACACCACAAAAAGAAACTCCTCACAAGGTTATATAAAAATATCCTTTGTTTTGCACATAAAAGACATTAGACCATAATCACATAAATCACTGTGCCACAAGGCACTTTTAATGATGTCACATAGATCAGTGTAACCAGGAGGGTCGCCGGGTAGAAGAAGATGACTCCTTCACTAAATGGTGGGTCACTGATCCCTCCCCTCCTTCCCTTCAGGATGATCCCGAGTCCTGGCAACTAAGGTCATACACCGAGGATAAAGAAAACGGCACCTTTAATTGGGCGTACATCAAGGAGGAAACCACGCCCCCACATGACGTGGGCTATACTGCAGTGGTGAAAACCCAGGAAGGAAATCGTCTGGCGTGTGACGACACAGAGGAGGAAGACGAAGGAGTTTCGAGGAGATCGGAGGATGGGGAGAGCGAAGCGCTGACAGCAGGAAGACGAGGAGCGGACAAGCCAGGAGGCCAACGAACCTACGATTCGCCGTGCCACACTCCAGAGGGAGGAGTGTGGCTGCGACAGGTACGGCAGCAGTTTGCGAACTGGGTGGGGAAGCGGGGTTTGTGCCTCCGTAGATCAGGATAAAGCTGCCACCACTTTTGTATATATAGCTGTAAATATCCTCCTCCCTTTTTCCTTGTCTACCTCCTTTTCCCTGCACCCTTTTCCCAGCACGTACCTCACGACTTGGATTGTACAGCACGAGTCTGATCAGCGGTGCCCCCTCACTTACCGGGTTCCCCAGGCCATATCAAAAGGAGACTGTGAATCTTAATGGTCCTTTCTTTGTTTTGTTTTGGGTGCCGTACCTTCCCTGACCAGCGAGAGAGAAAACTAACAATCCAAGACCCTACTCCGGACGGGAGAAGATACCTTTCCCCTCAAGACCCGTAGAAGTCAGGAGCCCTAACAGATCAATCAGGATTTGCCCGTGAGAGACTTACTTTCCGCAACCGGAACCCATTGTTAAAAATAAAACCGTCTTTAACCCGAAAGAGTCTCAGGTCCCTCACTCTACCCACGTCACAATCAGCTAAATCACCTTGTCAGCCAGGCAACTGTCATAACATTACAAGATAGTGCAATCTAGTAAATACTTGTAGGTTTCACACATTATAGAAAATAACACCGTACTGCACATATAATGTATACTCTGAAATAATACTCATTATCCTTTCATTGTAAGGCATAAAATGACCTACACCTGGAAACATGAAATGCAGCATTTAAGGGAACATGAACTTGAATCACCACTACAATATGCAACATTACTACAGGGCATAAAATGCAGGTTAGGGAATAAAAATATACATACCACAACATTAGGGTATGAACTGCAGCAGAAACCTATGACAGCGCTCCTGCGCTCTTCTTATTTGTTACGCGGTCCTCCTCATAGGGAGACTGGGCCCAGCAGCATCTGCACACCTACAACTGGGATTACGGTACTCTCAGTTATGTTTCCCTAAGCAGCAAGTTCCTAGTGCTACGAAGTGGGGGCTACCTCTGAGGTCTCACCCCACGATCATCATCAACACTAGACAGTGCCCCCCTGTGTATGTGCCTGCAAAAAGGTGGGGGGGGTGCACCCTCGCCTCAGGGGAACCCTCCCTCGATCCTCCCATAAGCACAATGGCTGAAAGGCATCTGCTGGGACAGTGAGGAGCAGCTGCTGAACCAATGCAGCTTGCTCCACTGCCCGGGACAGAATTGCAGTTTGTCCGTGGACGGCTCCGGGAATACTGGCTGCCTCACCGAGCACCTATTAGCTTGCTCACTGCCTGGAAGGTCTTGGCCGGGCTTGCCGTCTCCACACACTTCACAACGTCAGCGGAGTACCTGCCTCAGTTGTCAATCTATGCCTGAGGCAGGCGGCGGGATATGCAGGCTGCAGTTGCTAGCGCGGAGAGATCTTGTTGGGTCTCCCCTGTGTGCCAGAGTGCGGGGCGGCAGCCCCCAACCATGTGGTGCAGCTAAAGGGTCCCTAGGGCAAAAGCTCTGGGAACAACAGCTGCGAGGGGCACAGCACGAGGACTCGGGCGGTGACCACAACTGCAAATAGGGCGTCAGCAATCAGGTGAGGGGAGCACCGCGCTCTCCCTCAGATCGCTTGGTGGTGGCCCATATCTTCTGCTACTACACCGAGCTCCCCAGGCGGTCATGACACGTTCAGCACATGCTCCCCTTGGCTGGGTCAAACCGGCCCTTGTGCAGGAATAATCGCTGCTCATGCACTTTGTAGTCCCATGGCAAAGGAAAAACACTGCACTCACATGCGCTGATGAGGGATAACTCAGGAGAAGTCCACAGCGCTCACCCTGTGTGCGACTGGTCAGAACAAGGGGCCTTCACAGCACTCCTTGGAGAGCACTGGGGTGCACACAAGCAGGAATACTTGGCAGGCACAAGAGGCAGTCCTTCCAGCAGGGCAGCACAGTTAGGCAAAGTTCAAGTGGTGGTTTTCCCGGCAGCACAGCAATCCTCTGGTGCAGTATGTAGAGCCAGCATCCTCTGGTCACAAGTCCCACACAGCGTCTACAAATATTGGGTCACAGCCCCTGTACTTATACTCCAAAAGTCTTTGTTCTAGGTGCACTTCAAGCACTTTTTAAAAGTGCACAAAACCCCTATTCAATCCCAAGACCTGGCTCAGACACACTACGGGGGGTCGGGGACAGCATTGCGAAAGTCACTCGGAGCCCTTCAGGTGCAACTCCTCCCACCACTCTAAATGCAGACCACAGCTATCCAGGTGCAAGGGAAACTCCTCGCACCACTCTAAATCCAGCCAAAGTCTATTCATCCCAGCGTCACGCAGGAAATGCAGGACACACCTCAACCCCCCTCTGTGACTGTCTAGAGTGATTGCGCATCCCCTTCTCTTCAGTCTAAATCAGACAGTAAACACACAACCAGGCAGGGCTTAAAGAGTCATAAGCACACAGAAATTCCTACTTCTAAAAGTGGCATTTCTAAAATAATAATAACAAATCCACGTTCACCAATAAGCAGGAATTATAACTACTATTACAAACATACCAAACATGGCCACGCCACCCCGGTCTTATTAGAAATTACCACTGAAGCACATATCAGGGAATTCCCAATGCAAACCTAGGAGAGGGCAGCCTCACAGCAGTGAGAAACCAAATAGGCTGTGTGTCACTACTAAGACATTCCACACAACAAATGCACATGTCCTTCCTTTTACCTACAAAGCACCCTCTCCTTAGGGCTACCTAGGGCCTACCTTAGGGGTGACCTATATGTAGCAAAATGGGGGGTTCCGGCGTGGCAAACCCTTTAAATGCCGCATAACTGCAGCAGAGAACTGCATGCACAGACTCTGCAGCAGCAGAAGCCAGAGACAGGTTTGGAAAGCTACTTCTGTATGTAGCGCCAGCAGTGCTGCAGGTCTACTAGTAGTATTTAATTTACAGGCTCTGGGTATGTGGGATACCATCGTACAAGGGACTTACAGGTACATTAAATATGCCAATCAGGTGTAGACCAATCTTACCTAGTTTGCAAGAAAGAGCACATGCACTTTAGCACTGAATGGCATTGGAAAAGTGCCCAGAATCGTAAAACCAACAAAAACAGGTGAGAACAAATACAGGAGGAAGGCAAAAAGTTTGAGGATAACCCTGAAAAAGGGCCAGTTCCAGTACCCGATTTCTAACAAATACTTTTTCAATGATTGGAACGAGTGCATCACTTGCTGAGTAGCGTAGCCAGTGTGCCATGAGCCCTAGTACCAAAAATAAAATGGGTCTCTGGCCTGTTGTCTCAATTACAATATACAGAAATAATCAGTGTTCAGTGGGATCCTCAGACCCCCGCTGCCACTGTACCCACTGCACCAATGGAAGCTATGCCACTGAATTCTGAACACACAGAAGAATTAAAATGTAATGAAACAAAAAAACATGACTCACCTCAAGCACAAGAAAAGCAGAAAGGCAACGATGAGAGCCAGAACAGATATACAGTGTCCCAGGTAGTTTATGATGAGAGCAATCTTGTAATGTAATGGATACTTCTGCAAAGAAGAACACAACATGATTAGATCAGCATGCTTCTCTTCTCAGTGACATTAAACAGCATTACATCTGTTTAGAAACAGTAATTGCTGTGCTCATCTGGAAGATCTCATTAGAAAAATCCATGGGATGCTATTTTGGGTTTACTAAACCCCACTCATAAACACAGAATACAACGATCTGCCTTTATAATAATAATACACTGGCTTTAATGTTTCAATATTTTGCATGCTTGATTCTGTCTTTTTTTCTTTGGTAAGGAGGTATATCACAATATCGAGGGAAATAATAGCATCATGTAATAATATTGAATCCAGAATCTTAACTACAACAATATTGTTAAGCAAATGCAAGTATAGATTTACTATTCTTAATATAACCTCTACATACCTGGAAGATACGTGTACATATATATATCATATATCATATATATATATATAAATATATATATGCGACGAACCCTCCATTAGATGAAGAAAGCGGCCACACGGGGAAATTCCATCAGGAAACACTTTATTGGACAATTAGCTGGGCATGATGCATTTCTGCTACAATAAGCCTTCCTCAGATGCCGTTAATGTCCGGTTGTTACCACACCCACGTTTAAAATAGTCCCGCTCTGCTCCCATTGGAGGCAGCACTCTCTACCCCTGATCATGTGATCGCCCATCAGCTGCAGCCAGGTGATGACTATAACTCCCAGAGTTCACCTTGATGGGAAGATGTTGCGTGGGGAGTCCTCATTGGAAATACACGTCTCCATAGACGCGTGCTGTGCGGGACTGAACGCGATGTGTCCTGGTGTCAGGTAACCGGTCAGGTAAGTGTCCGTAGTGTTCCCTCTGGTCCCCGCACACGTTCCATCCTCTTTGAGCAGGTTTCCGTAGGGCTATGAGCTGGAAATCAGTAAATCCAACTCTACGTACAGTTACGAACTGCACAAGGCAGCAGTCCTTACTTCAATTGCTCGCTGAGGCAGACTGGAGCATGCCAATAACTTGACAGATGAAACAGATGCAGAAGCAAACGCGAACACCAGTAACGCTCCAGCCCACTAGTAGAACGGGACCACTTGACACGCCCCTGGCTGGCGTGGAAATATGCGACAAACCCTCCATTAGATGAAGAAAGCGGCCACACGGGGAAATTCCATCAGGAAACACTTTATTGGACAATCAGCTGGGCATGATGCATTTCGGCTACAATAAGCCTTCCTCAGATGCCGTTAATGTCCGGTTGTTACCACACCCACGTTTAAAATAGTCCCGCTCTGCTCCCATTGGAGCCAGCACTCTCTACCCCTGATCATGTGATCGCCCATCAACTGCAGCCAGGTGATGACTACAACTCCCAGAGTTCACCTTGATGGGAAGATGTTGCGTGGGGAGTCCTCGTTCGAAATACACGTCTCCATAGACGTGTGCTGTGCGGGACTGAACGCGATGTGTCCTGGTGTCAGGTAACCGGTCAGGTAAGTGTCCGTAGTGTTCCCTCTGATCCCCGCACACGTTCCATCCTCTTTGAGCAGGTTTCCGTAGGGCTATGAGCTGGAAATCAGTAAATCCAACTCTACGTACAGTTACGAACTGCACAAGGCAGCAGTCCTTACTTCGATTGCTCGCTGAGGCGGACTGGAGCATGCCAATAACTTGACAGAAGAAACAGATGCAGAAGCAAACGCGAACACCAGTAACGCTCCAGCCCACTAGTAGAACAGGACCACTTATATATATATATATATATATATATATATATATATATATATATATATATATTCACTGAAAAAACCATAGGTTATAGACCATATATAGTTAGGAATTCGCATTTACAAAATCTTATTTTACTCACACAAAACCATTGAAATTCCATATATAGTTAGTTGCACTAACTATATATCGCGCACCCGCAATCCACTGCTGATGATGTCACATATTACATCATTCATGACATGGTCAGTGACATCACTGATGACATCACTGATGACATCTCAAATGACATCACTGATGACATCTCAAATGACATCACTGATGACATCACTGATGACATCTCATTTGACATTACTGATCACATCACTGATGATATCATTCATGTGATAATACGATGAACCTCTTCAGACTCCAATATAACCTTAGATACAATCAGTGAAAACAGACACTCACAGACTGTCACTCATCCATGGAGTTACTCACACACCTAGTCAGTCATGCAAAGAATCAATCACACCTCCATTTCCTCAACTATACAGTTATGCAAACTTTACTTATTCAAACATATACTAACACATATTTACTCTCTTATACAATCCCTGATGCAAGTTCACAATGATCCATACAGCCACTCACACATTCACTGGCTCTTATGCACAGTTATTTATATATGTCAACTCTCACATGTACTGTGTTTTACATATGTACTTACTTTGACATGTAGCACTGAGATATCCATTCACTCACCAATACACTCATGCACACAGTCAACCGCCCATACAGCTGTTTCCACATGCACTTTTGAAACCATACATCTAGTGAATCAACTGCTCACACATCTATGCACAGAGTCATACACCTCCCAGCCACCCACACACACACTCAGTCTCCCATACAAATACTTGGGCAACCAATCAATAACCCATATAGTTACTCATATAGCTACTTATCAACACATGCAACAGTTTACAGAACAACAGACATAATGATGCACAAATTAAGACAGTTTAGTCACTAACCCATGCACTCAGTGAGACACATTTAATCACTCACTCATACAGTCAGTCATGCACCTACTAAATCCTTCATCCAGACACTTATACATCCACTCATTCTTCAATATGTAAGACATATTTTAACTTTACAGAAACATACAGTCACTGGATGTTGTCATCAGTGATGTAATTTGAGATGTCATCAGTGATGTCATCAGTGATGTCACTGACCATGTCATGAATGATGTAATATGTGACATCATCAGCAGTGGATTGCGGGTGCGCGATATATAGTTAGTGCAACTAACTATATATGGAATTTCAATGGTTTTGTGTGAGTAAAATAAGGTTTTGTAAATGCGAATTCCTAACTATTTATGGTCTATAACCTATGGTTTTTTCAGTGAATTTTCAAGGTTTTGTAAATGCTAATTCCTAACTATATATGGTCTATAGCCTATGGTTTTTTCAGTGAATATATATATATACATACATATATAAACATATATCATCTGTATATCTATATAAATACAAACATAAATGCATGCATACATATACTTATATGCATACAGATGCATGTTATTTACATGAAAGTTGAAAAAACACTAATACAAGCAAAGCTAAAAAGCCACCTCATTACAAACAGAATGGCTTTAACTTAAACGAGGGCGAGATCTATTGCATTTTCAATGCTTGTTTACTTTGGTTCCATCAAGAAGGCATTCAGATGTGTCACACATTTGCCATAAATTCTGAATGTTAACACTCTAGTTGCACATTAGATCACTGTAGTAAAGCTACTGCTCACCAGGGACGTCTGCTGCTGGTATTCAAAGTGCATGTTTCAGTCTGCATGTCAGAATTTTTTTAATGAAATAGAAGAGGATTTGAGAAGTCACTCAAAATGATCCCTAATTTTTCTTTCTGAAGCACTAATCATACTTTCTATGGCAAAATTAACCCCCTCATGTTGTTCCTTTTTAAATTGAGTGTTTTCAGACTTACCACTTCATTCCAATCAAGATGGCTTCTGGTGTGCCATACTTTTGTCATAAGTAAGACTGTTAGCGCTCTAGTTGTTCTTTAGAACACTCTGGGACATTCTGTCATTGGGCTATACTTGGGGTACATCTGGGTGATATTTGAGCTACATTTAGGCTCTTTTGACTCTGGTGGCCATCTTGGGAGACTGTATGTCAGAATCTTTTAATGAAATTGAACAGGGTTTGAGAAGTCACTCAAAATGTGCCCTAATTTTTCTTTCTGCAGCACTAATCATAATTCATATGGCAAAATATACCCCCTCATTTTGTTCCTTTTTAAATTAAATGTTTTAAGAGTTACCACTTTATTCCAATCAAGATGGCTTCAGGTGTGCCATACCTTTGTAATAAGTAGGACTGTTAGCGCTCTAGTTGTTCTTTAGAACACTCTGGGACATTCTGTCATTGGGCTATACTTGGGCTACATCTGGGTGATATTTGGGCTACATTTGGGCTCTTTTGTCTCTGGTGGCCATTTTGGGAGACTGCATGTCAGAATTTTTTAATGAAATAGAAGAGGATTTGAAAAGTCACTCAAAATGTGCCCTAATTTTTCTTTCTGCAGCACTAATAATACCTTCTATTGCATAATATACCCCCTCATTTTGTTCCTTTTTAAATTAAATGTTTTAAGAGTTACCACTTTATTCCCATCACGATGGCTCCAGGTGTGCTATACCTTTGTAATAAGTAGGACTGTTAGCGCTCTAGTTGTTCTTTAGAACACTCTGGGACATTCTGTCATTGGGCTATACTTGGGCTACATCTGGGTGATATTTGGGCTACATTTGGGCTCTTGTCTCTGGTGGCCATTTTGGGAGACTGCATGTCAGAATGTTTTAATGAAATAGAAAAGGATTTGAGAAGTCACTCAAAATGTGCCCTAATTTTTCATTCTGCAGCACTAATCATACTTTCTATGCCAAATATACCCCCTCGTGTTGTTTCTTTTTAAATTAAATGTTTTAAGAGTTACCACTTTATTCCAATCAAGATGGCTTCAGGTGTGCCATACCTTTGTAATAAGTAGGACTGTTAGCGCTCTAGTTGTTCTTTAGAACACTCTGGGACATTCTGTCATTGGGCTATACTTGGGCTACATCTGGGTGATATTTGGGCTACATTTGGGCTCTTTTGTCTCTGGTGGCCATTTTGGGAGACTGCATGTCAGAATGTTTTAATGAAATAGAAAATGATTTGAGAAGTCACTCAAAATGTGCCCTAATTTTTCATTCTGCAGCACTAATCATACTTTCTATGGCAAAATATACCCCCTCATGTTGTTTCTTTTTAAATTAAATGTTTTAAGAGTTACCACTTTATTCCAATCAAGATGGCTTCAGGTGTGCCATACCTTTGTAATAAGTAGGACTGTTAGCGCTCTAGTTGTTCTTTAGAACACTCTGGGACATTCTGTCATTGGGCTATACTTGGGCTACATCTGGGTGATATTTGGGCTACATTTGGGCTCTTTTGTCTCTGGTGGCCATTTTGGGAGACTGCATGTCAGAATGTTTTAATGAAATAGAAAAGGATTTGAGAAGTCACTCAAAATGTGCCCTAATTTTTCATTCTGCAGCACTAATCATACTTTCTATGGCAAAATATACCCCCTCATGTTGTTTCTTTTTAAATTAAATGTTTTAAGAGTTACCACTTTATTCCAATCAAGATGGCTTCAGGTGTGCCATACCTTTGTAATAAGTAGGACTGTTAGCGCTCTAGTTGTTCTTTAGAACACTCTAGGGGGCTGCAGTAGAACACAAAGGAATCAACTGACAGTCTCTGTCCTTGTTGGATGTACATGTTTTACTGAGAATGTCAGACTTCATTTTCACATGACTGAGAAAGATAATGTGAATTTACAGAAAATATGCTTTCAGTTTAGCTTATAGATCCCCTTCCAAACCACTGTGGGAAAATCATGAGATATTAGTTTTCTTTCAAACAATATTCATGATATCATACCAGAAGGTTTTTTCACATGGTAAAATCACCTTAGAACCCACCACAATTCCTAAAACGAGTATGGTACCATCAACAAATGATTTATAATGTAACTAAAGTCCTAAAACCCTCTAATAACTACAATGCTTTTTAATGAGGTGCTATCATGTATATTGGTCCCAAGATGGCTGCCAACACTTCTTGGATGAAGTGCTGACAGCCAATCAGATCAGATGTGTGGTTAGGCTCCGCCCAGATATATATCTTTTTTTGAACCTAAATTACTCAAAATCCACTGGAGCACATATATTGAGACCTAGCAAAGGCACATCGGGCTAACAGTCCCTACAATTTTGCCAAGTTTCGTGCAAATCCATTCAGCCGTTCGAGCTAAAAGTGAGGCCAACCGCCCTATGGAAATTAACATGGGAAAAACGTGTTTTGGGACCCCCCTTTTTTCTCGGCCCTCCCTTGATGAAACCCCCCCAAATTGTCAGGGGCTGCTCAGAAACAATATGTTCCATTTTCCTGAAAATTTCAGCCAATTCCGTCCACAAACGCCAAAGTTATTAGACATAGAATTTTCAAAAATCCCATACAGAAAAAATCCTAACTATATATACCTACTGGCGACCGCCAGTAGGTTATATATATATATATATATATATATATATATATATATATATATATATATATATATATATATATATATATATTCACTGAAAAAACCATAGGTTTTCACACGAGTTTACGTCATGAGTGATGAAGTATGTGACGTCATCAGCAGTGCATTGCACGCGCAAGTTATAGTGAGTCCATCTAACTATAACGTGGGAATTTCAATGGTTTTATGCAAATAAAACTTCCAGCTAACTATAACTGGTGTGAAACCTATGGTTTTTTCAGTGAATTTAATAGGTTTTTTAAATGCTAATTCCTAACTATAACTGGTGTGAAACCTATGGTTTTTTCAGTGAATTTAATAGGTTTTTTAAATGCTAATTCCTAACTATAACTGGTGTGAAACCTATGTTTTTTTCAGTGAATTTCATAGGTTTTTAAAATGCTAATTCCTAACTATAATTGGTGTGAAACCTATGGTTTTTTCAGTGAATTTCATAGGTTTTTTTAATGCTAATTCCTAACTATAAGTCTCACTTTATAAGTAAGACTGTTAGCGCTCTAGTTGTTCTTTAGAACACTCTGGTACATTCAGTCATTGGGCTACAGTTGGGCTACATCTAGCTGATATTTGGGCTACATTTGCTTTTTTTTGTCTCTGGTGGCCATCTTTGGGCTACATTGGGCTACATTGGGCTACATTTGGGCTACATTTGGGCTCTAACATATATATAGCCCAATGTAGCACAATATATATTTTTTTCAAAGTTAATTTTCGTAAAAACCACTTGAGAATAGCAAAGGCACATTGGGCTACCAATCCCTACTATTTTTCCCAATTTCTTTTTTTTTTATTTTTTTTTGTGCTATGGAGCGCTCCCGGTGCGCGCCCCGGGGAGCGCCCCGAAAAGTGTACTTTTATAAAGCGCCCCGGGGCGCGCTACGGGAAGCGTCCCGTAAGCGCAAAAATCGCGAACGAAAACATGATCGTGACGTATCGCGTAGCCGCGTCCGCGTGATACGCACGGCGTAAGCGCACCCGGAAGCACTCGAGCGAATACGATCGTGCAACGTAGACGTCCGACGCGCTTACGCGAAGCGCCCCGGGGCGCGCCCCGGGGCGCGTAGCGTAAGCGCGTCGGGTCATGTGACCAGAAAATAACACTTTTCATTGGTTCATAACAGTTTTGGTTTCATAATGATGAAGCCCCTGCTCATGTGACCTGAAAATAACACTTTTCATTGGTTCAATAATTTTTTTTTCTAAATTTTGAGAAACCCACCCATTTCTCTCACTATTGATTTGCACTTGGAGAGAGCAAGAGGTGTTTTGTGAATTATCTACTCATTAATTTCCTGATCTACAGCAATGGCTGCAAGGGAGTCATCCAGCAGTGATTCAGATGGATTTGTGCAAGAGGACCCTCCTCACCAGAAAACAAAGAACCACTTCATGTGGAAATTTTATGACATCCCTGAAGGACAAAAAAAAGTTAATGCAAGTAAAGTAACTTGTAAAATATGTGGCAGTATTTTATCCAGAGGCAATCCTCTACAAAAAAAATATAGCTTTGGAAATGCCAATTTAATTAGGCATGTCAAAAGAAGACACCCAAAAAATTATTCCAGGGAGAGTGTCAGGGAGCTGGCAGAGAATGCACGAAGTGATGGTGGCAGCACCTCCACTGGTGGAGCAACACCTTCAGGAAGAACACGTGCAAGAATGGTCCCTAACGTTCATACGGTCTTTGCAGGCATAACATTTTTATGCGTGGACTGTGACGAACTGCTTTGTTATGGGGAGCAGAGCGTTGAACTCATTGCAATGAAGAGACAGGAACACCGATGCTCTCCCCGTCCCTAAATTTTCTCATTTTTTTTCTTCCTGTTGAGCAGTTTTGAATCCCTGTTTTTGTTTTTCCCCTGTAAAAAATCCAAACAAAATATAAAATCGTTTTAAAAAGTATAAAAAAATATAAAACAACAAAAACAAAAAAAAAGTTCTTTTCAGAACTACCTCCAATTTATAAAAAAATTCTATTTGCATAAGAAAAAGTGTCATTCTTTTTTCTCCATGGTACGCTCCCCGGTCCGCTCCCCAGTGCGCGTACCAACGATCCCCCCGCGCAAATCCCCAAAAAAATGTAGGACCCCCACAACAAACCTAGGGGGTCAGGGGGGGTGTACCCTGCCCCCTTTTGTTCATTTCCCCCTTTGATTTTTTCCACCTCAATCCTACCGAGGTACAAGATGGCGGCCGCTGCGGACTGTTTCGAATGTTTACAGACACCCGAGAGCCAATCAGCTTTCCGTACGCAAGTCGCGTGGCGCGCTTTGAGCGCTCCCGGTGAGCGTACCGGGGCGCGGCTCTAGATATATATATTTTTTTTAACCTAAATTACTAAAAATACACTGGAGCACATATCTTAAGACATAGCAAAGGCACATCGGGCTACCAGTCCCTACAATTTTGCCAACTTTGGTGGAAATCCATTCAGCCGTTCGGGCTAAAAGTGAAATCGACCGCCCTATGGAAATTAACATGGGGAAAACGCATTTTGGGACCCCCCTTTTATCTCGGCCCCCGCTTGATGCATCCCCCTCAAACTTTCAGGGAAGGACCGGGGCGCCGCAAGGCCAATTTGAGGAAATTTTCAGGCAGATTCGTCAACCGGCGCCAAAGTTATTCCAAATAGAATTTTGAGATTTAACATTGAAAAAAATCCTAACTATAAGTACCTACTGGCGACCGCCAGTAGGCAATATATAATTATATATATATATATATATATATATATATATATATATATATATAGATATATATATATATATATATATATATATATATATATATATATATATATATATATAAAATACCATGTACTCATCCAGAACACTAGGCACTGTGGCAACGTACTGATTTGGTGAAATCAATCTGGAGATGGGAGAGGGAAAGAGCAGTGCCTCTATGCCCATAACGCATAATAACAGTAATGTTGGCTGATGCAGTTTAACTACAGTCAGAGTATGGCTGGCACTAAACAAGCGTGTGCTTCAAAAGGTAGATCCTGGAACTCAATAGCATCCTGTAGCAACCATGATGCAATATAAGCACAAGTACATTTTACTGTTGGTTACATCAAGAGGCTACTGCTTCCCTCCACCAACACTTGTCACTTCTTATGGGTTGGTCAGGATGGGAAGCCAGAACGAACCAAGCAAGTGAAACACGGGGGCTTAGTATGCATTAATTCCTGCGTTGTCCAGAACGATGAAATGTAACATTAATTCCAAAGTCTTGGAAGTCCCATTAGTCACAACTAACCCTAAATTCTACGTAAGCATTGCTGCGTACTACACAAACTGTCAACCTAGACCTTTGCAAAACCTACAAGTCTTCATATTGCTACCAGCTGGAAGACAGCACATAGACATCATGATGCCAGGGGTAGCGTAAGCTACATCACACACCATTTGACCTTTACTTTCACTCATATAGAGTGATTACACATACACATACATTCACACATACACACACTGTCTCACATAAACACACTCTCGCCCACAGGCACATACCAAGCATACTTTTAAAAGCAATTTTGACTTACTTCAGCTGCCAGAGATTGTCATATTCTAGCTAATTGCATTCCATGTTTTATTAAACTAATAGAGAATAGTGTAATATTATTCATATTAGTGTAATAAACAAAATGACAGAAAACAAGGAAAGTGGAGCCCTAATTGACGTCCATAAGGATGAGCTGTCTCTGTGTTCCTGGCACTGATCTTCAATTCAATCTTTATGCGGGTACAAAAGCATCCATGAAAGTGCATACAGAAATAAATATATTAAAAAACATGTATACACTTTTATGTCATCAATCCTTAATAATAAAATCAGTAAGATGGCAGCAGCGCCCTATCATTATAACTAAAAAGTAGTCAATGTAAACTGGGCCCGCACACAAGTGTTCAGAAACATGCTTACATGGAAGATACATTAATCATTGTTCAATTGGAGCAGCTTACTGTATGCATCTCTAAAGTCAATAATGTGAGGCCTCTTGATTAAACGTAATAAAATGCTTTTTGTGTACAAAGAATAAAAACCACAGAATAATAAAACATGTAACATAGATTAGCCTAATCTCCCATTGCATTGGCAAGTATCTAAGTTTACTTGAAAACCTAGTGGGAAGCTTAGCAAATATTTAACAGTGCCTGCCCTGAAGCGAAACAACAAACTACGCTCCCATTGCCCCAAGGGACTTGTCAGATAACTTGGTATTAAAATTTTTCCTACCATATTTATATTCAAATAAGCTGTCACTCTTGGCTTACAAACTCATTTGTCAGTGTCTAAGCCTGTAATTGTTTAAACCAAATAGTCTGCAACAATATTTTTGGTAGTAGTGTGTGGGTCACCAGGGTTCTCAAACAACTATTGGCAGCCTGCCTTACCCAGGCGGGATTCTACTTAAGCCAGCCAGGGGATCCTCCTGCATTTATCGCAAGAGAGGCAATCTTTGATGATGTCTCTAGTAAGACTTGCCTCAATATTATTACAAATGGCGAGCCATAACAACAAAGAGAGAGCACTACTATGATCTTCAACAAATGGGATGTTCATTTCTCTGTGACCTATGAATTTTGAGGTAGAGATCGGGCTCCTAAGATTCTTCTACAGAATCTCATGTCTTCTACAAGGGTTAATTTGCATTTATCGATACTTTCGACTTCAGCCCCATAAGTAGTGATCGGGAGAAACTGCATTTTAAAATTCTTCAGTAGAGGAACGAGCGCTCCCTCCTTCCTGGGTTGCGATAAGCTAAACAGTGAACTGATCACTCTGGAGAACTTACTCTCACTGTATGCTATGTGTGCTCTCCATGGGCAGTTAAGAGCAAAAGCCATTCCCCTATAAGAAAAGGTTCTCGTGCATTTTAAATTAAATTCGCCCACTGCTAAAGATGCCGAATCATGCTTCTTTGGGCCTCATGTCATAAAAAAAGACTTATTAAAATGAGTGCCTAAATCCAGCGATGACAGGAAATTTATGAACCATGTACCAGCTGATGGAAGACCTTTGGAGTATGGGCCTTTGCCATGGCATAGTCGGCATATAGTAGTGCTAGTAAAAAAGAGCATTTAACTTTAGGGTCATCAGGGGTAGTGGTAATGAAAAAGGATGAAGGTCGTTTATGTACAGAATAAATAAAAGCGGGGCTAAAACACATCCTTGTTTCATGCCACTTCTCAAGGCACCACCCCTGAGTACTTATTCTAATTCTAGCCTGCATGTTCCTGTGTAAGTATGCCAAAAAATGAACAAGTGCTTCATCCATTCCAAGGGATATCAAGGTAGACCACAGCTTTGAACGGTTTGCACTGTAAAACGCAGTGGTTAAATCCATGAAAGCTAGATAAATTGGGAAATATTTGGCTATGGTGTATTTTCCTATTAGCAGGTTAAGGTTGAGACACTACTCTACTGTGCCGATCTAAGACCTAAAACCATACTGACTGGTCTAAACTACTGACTTCTCTTCCACCTATTCCTTTATTTGATTGTATAGGTCTCTGCCTAAGATTTTTGAAGTTGTGTACAATAATAATATGGGCCTATAACAACTGGGCTGAGAGAGATCGCCCTTTTTAAAATGGGCACTATAAAAGATATTGACTATGTATGAGGTGGGGTGCAAAAACAAGACTATTAAAAATATTCAGCAGTAAAGGGGCTGAGATCCCAGGGTTACATTTAAAAATATCTATCAAAACCCCATCTGGGTCATGATCCTTGTCCCCAATACTCAGATTTATTGCACGCTCTACTTCCCACAGGGTCAACTGTACTAGAGAAAAGTTTGGTTTCGACTGGGTGTCACTATCAGGGCAGTCCAGGGCATAAACATTAGTAAAATGTGCTTCCCAGGCCTTGCTTGTGATATTAAAACAAATCTTTACCTCTTTCTGATTCAGTTGCTTCATCTCTTTTACGGCTGTCCAAAACCATTTACTATTGTTGTCATATGCCGTTAGTACTAGGGAATCCCATTGCTGATTTAGTAATTCCTTTTTCCTGGCTGTAATAACCCGCTTGTACATTTTACGAGATCCTGCCACAACTTGAGGGATCCTCGGAATTGCCTTAATTGCCTGTTGCAGATGACAATTAGGGATGAAGCACTCTCGGTTAAACCATCTGGGCCTATTAATTAAAGGTTTTATCGGAATCATGAGCTCTTTTTTAATACAGTTACAGGGATGGACAAAAGCTACAGCTGCAGGGTAATCAGCGTCGGGCTCAGCAAAGCCGGCCATTACCACAGGCAAGTTCTTGCTAATCAATTTCTGAAAAGGTGTATGGTTCTGACGGCCCTCTATTTTAATCATAATCCGTTGGAAGAAGGATTGAGGTTACTAGCCCGATCTCCCTGGTGTAAGAGGGTTTTGGGGCTAGGGTAAGAACTACCTCAATTGGGGCTATGATCTCCATGACTAGAGGGGATCACTTTACCAGATGACAAGAGAACTTCAAAATTGGATGGTATGAAGAAATAATCTATTATGGATGTTTGACCTCGGCTACTGAACTTTGGTAGTGATTCTGTGTCACTACATACAATATCCATGATAGTTCTAAGTCATGGGCTGCCAGAAACAATGTCAAGCGAAGGGAATGCAGTTCCTAAGGGGAAGAGGGGAAGGGAAAGACAAAACTTTTGTCATGTTGCCCTCACACACCCCGAGGGGTGTCATGCTTCATCATTGGGCCTTGCTCCTCGTCGGGCTTGCGCAAGTTAACAGCAATGCATCGCCCTCAATATTCTTTTCAGAATGACCAACCCACCCCACCCTCTGTACCATCAATAAACCATTACTGTGCGCAGGATTAAAACATTTGTGTTTACTGAGCCAGTCAATGCATTCGGTCTGTTGCTCCTCCCAGGATTCTCGTTGAGATTCTCTCAAAGATGGTACACCAGCTAATACCAGCACATAAGGACAAGCTGTAGGTGGGAGATCCAGAGCATCCATGCTGGACACGTTCTTTCTTACTTCCATAGGGCAACCTGAATTACTGCTGTTAAGATGATTTTTAGGTCTGGCTCCTTGATTAGTACTAGAAGCTGATTCCTCCAGTAAAGATTTGGTGAAAGTTGTTATGCAATAGAAAGGTTGCTGAACTGTTCCTGCGGAGAGATTGGGGAGGTTTAGCTGGCGTGACCAAAGGTGTTTGAATGACACCCTAGGGCATCCATTATGTTGGATGTAGTTGCTTCACACACCCAGAAGAGTGTCATGCTTCATCATTGGCGTTTGCTCCTCGTCGGGGAGGCGGTGCAATCCCCGACGGGCTCACCTCAAGAGGGGCTCTTTGGCGGAGATCTTTTATCCAACAGCCTTACGGTGAAGTGGGGGTGTGTGGGCAGGATGGTGTGTTGTTATGATTAGGTTGTTAAAATGTAGCAAGGGGTACCGGAATTCACTTTATTCTGGGGGTCCCCTGGCTGCAATTAAAACGTGGGACTAGCTCGCTAGGTGTCAACAGGTTAGGTCGAGTGACCCTAGAGGAGGCTAGAAGTGATAGTGGTCGACATGTTTCTCGCTTAGGGTAAAGTCACCCGCGATTCATCAGGACCTTACAAAAGTGAGGAAAAGAACAACATGCTTGTGTCATGTGTGTGGTGTATGTTACCTCTGTGGATTCTCCTATGCCTACACATAGAGAAAAGAAACAATGGTTAGTACGTTTTTCAGTAAACCAAAACAAGTCACGTCAATGCCAGGGCATGTAAAAGATGTGGCATGCTGGTGGTACTGTGAACTATTGAGCACAACCAATGCATGCCTGAAAATATTGAGCGTGCAACGTGCATTGTGGGGAGCACACACAACCACTGAGTATGTGAGGGGGGCTGTAGTGAGAAAGGGTGGTGTTTAAAAACAATGGTTTAAAATGCAGCAGTCTAAGAGGGATGTACTTCCCATTCAGTGTCATTTAATGAGCAGTTCGTGTGGTAAAGGCACCGATTTTAAAATACTGTGGCTTGGCAAAAACAAACTCACACTGTGGCCTGACAAGTGCTGTAATGATAAAGTACACGCTCCCTACTCACCTACTGGTCAGGGACTACTTGCCACATGAGGGGTCGGCGGGACAGAACATCAGGGGTGAGCCCATTAGATATAGCTAAAGGGGAGCACATAAGTAGCGCCTCTGGGTTAATAACGCTAACAAAGTAATGCTCTAGGGTAAGAGCTATGACCTCCCTTCTTCTGCTCAGAAACGGTGTCACTCACCTCGATTCGCCTGTGTCCGCATGGGGAGACCTACCCATCTCCGCCGAGCTCGAGTAGATAGGAGAGCTCGGCGGTCGGAGTTATTTAAACAAACAGACAAACCGGCGCGCTCAGACGCGTCGCCGCCTACTGTGCAAAGTCACATGATAGACGCCGGTATTGTGATGGCCATTTTGTGATGGTGAGGCAGTGCTGTATCGCTTATCACTTCGGTTTGTAGTGACCAGTAATTTACGCTAATGGGCCTTGATATGGGAAACCTTGGGGGGAAGAAATGACCCCGTATATGTCAAAAATATGCGCATTGAGTTTCTGCGTGTATATCGGAATTACCGCCCGGCCTGATGTCGGCTCGAACTGTGGCGGCCATGATGTAATGGGCAGAAAACCTGCCGTGAGCAGACAGTGACGATCCCTTGGCTAGGGTGTGTAGGTCTATCGGCCGTATGTAGGACTTATAGTCAGGCGTACCCTGGTATGTTGATGGCAGAAAACCGATGTTAACGTGTGGGTCAAGACCAGTGGGAGTTGTAGTAACAACAAGGGAGAGTTAGATTAAGTATTGTATTTACAGTCGATGTTACACCTATGTCAGATGTGGGAACAAGGGGATATGAGTGACCACGGTACAAATTATGGAACAGGATGATTTAAAGAGAGTGCCAGGGAATGTCTTCATTAAGACCATGTTTATCAGAAGACAGTCGGTGTACCCATCTCTGTTCCTTCCGGAAAAGGGCATTTTTGGGGCAGTTTGGGCTGGATTCTAACACTACCCACTTCAAAGAGTCTTCATTGTGGTTGGAATCTACATAGTGTTTACACATTTTTGTATGGGTCTTCTTGCAGCGGAAATTGCTGCGATGCTCGGTAATGCGGGTTTTGATGGGGCGGGTTGTCATCCCGATGTACTGTAAGCCACACGGGCAAGTAAGCATGTATATGCAATGTGATGTGTTGCAATTGGTGTGAAGTCTGAGCTCCCATTTGAAAGTCTCAGAAAGCTGTATGGTCTTCAGTGTCATGGTGTATCTGCAGACCCCACACATGCCGCAAGGGTAATGGCCCGTCACGGGGGGCAAATGCCACAAGGTTTGTTGAGTTTCTTTCCTGACACTCTTGGGCCTTGTGCTGATTAGGATATCCTTCAGGTTTTGTGATCTCTTGAAGGCGAACCTCGGTTCTTCCAGGACCATGTCCCCTGTGTTGAGAATACCCCAGTGGTGTTTGATCGTATTCCTGATCTTATTGGATAGTGGGGTGAAGGTGGTCACACAGGTGATCGGTTGATTCTCAACCGGGACTCTTTCCTGCCGTTCAAGGAGGGCTTCTCGGTTATTATTCCTGGCCCGTTTTCTAGCTTTTAGGACATCGCTTTTAGGGTAGCCTCTATCTAGTAGGTTCCTAGAGAGGATTGCGGACTCCTTCTTGTAGTCGGTCACAGCACTACAATTGCGCCTTATCCGTAGGAATTGGCCAAAAGGCAGGTTAGTGCGTAAGGTCCTTGGATGGTGGCTCTTGTAGTGTAAAAGGCTGTTGCGGTCCGTGGGTTTTCTGTACATGGTAGTACTTATGGACCCTTCTTCCAGTTTTATTGTTAGGTCAAGGAAGGAGATCTCATTTGGTGAAGAGGCCATGGTGAAGTGTAGGTAAGGGTTCAATGTGTTGACCCATTCAAGGAAAGCTTCATGAGAGGTTGGGGGGCCTCTCCACAGGATTAGGATGTCATCAATGAAGCGTCTCCACATTTGAATGTTGTCCCGGAAAGGATTCGACTCATGGTGTATATGTGAAAGTTGTTATGCCATTCCCTTCAGTCCTTTGCTCAACAGGCCAGGCCAGTCTCTGTTGCTTTGGCTGAGTTATATCAGTTAGGGCAGCACCAGAAGATCGCTGCAAAGCTGAAACTGGGGACTACGGTAGCCCATTGGATGGTTTTGAAGAGATATCGTGAATTGTTTGGCCGCCATCCTTGTTGGCATCAGACTGTTGACCTCCCACCTGTCTGCACGGAATGCTGTTTTCCCAAAGTGTTACCACAAAGCTCAGAGTCCAGGAACCAAGACGAGTGGCCGGCCAACCTTCTACAGCCGCGGACGGGCGCAGGTTGGCCCACTATTGGCCTGGTCCGCGACCGGGTCATGCCCGGGCACTGTCGGGTGAGGCCCTGTTTAAGCCAGATTCCACAGGAGCGAAGATAAATACCCCTAACTTCCAAAAAACAGCACCCAGAATGCAGTATAAAACACACTACGTAACTGTTCCCAAAAAAGTATGGGGGAATAAACCAGGGAGTGTCCACCACTCTCCCCATACGTGGATGGAGGGGCTGGTGGTAATGATCTGCCAGGAGCAACAGGTACTGTAAAGAAATAATTGGCGTGGTAACAATAATGCACAATACTCTCTAAAACACACTATACTCTGTTAAACATTGACATGTGTTCAGTTCTCATGCTCCACTTACCCCAAGGTAGTCCTTCAATGGTTTTGGAAAGTTGGTAGCCACAGCTGAAGTAACTTTGACACAGAACCTCTAAAAAGGGGTAAGGAAGAGAATTGAGGTGTTCCGACTGGCTCCCAGAGAAACTCTGAGGGCGGAGCAGACACACACTCAAGAGGTGTGCCGTCCGGCTCTGGGAGGGGGGACAAAGCGGAACAGCAACACACTCAATATGGGCAACGAGGAGTTCCGTCCGGCACTGGGGGGTTTCAGAGCGGAACAGAGACACACTCTGGAAGAGGGGCAGTGGAGCTCTATTCGAGAAAGGAAAGGAAAATGTGTGTAAATAAATATGCTTCGAAAGAAGCAACAAGCGGGATACAAATCAGCTAATTCAAGAAGGAAAGGCATGGAAGCCTACAAACGAAGATTCCTTCAGAGCAGGGAACGCGTGGAAAGGCTCCGAACTGGCAACTCCACACAGGAACAACCAGGAAGCAAGTGGGGCGTGGTCATGAAAGAATCAGTAAGCCAAGCAACGGCTTACGTTGGAGGCGTCCCTTTACGTGGTTTAGGGAGCGTCTCAAAATTACACGTGGCAAAGGGGAGCCCAGCCCTGAACACACATCAATATCGTCCCTGATATCGACTATCCCTAACTGGCACGTCCCGCACTGTGGAACACCTTTGATGATTATATGGTACTCCAGGGCCTGCAGAGTGCATTGTGGCCCTCCTCCCGGCTGGGGCAGCTGGGAGATGGAGTCTCTTTCAGGCTATAACTCTTTTTAGGACAGCAACCTAATATGGATAATATATCCTAACCCAATTTGTGAAAGCCAACATAACATGTAAATAATGAAGTAGTTAGATACAGAAAGTAGCCACAATACTGAAGGAGCCAACATAATTTTTGTGAGATTTCTGCTTCTTTAGGGCTCATTCAATACATGGAACGCAATAACAAATTTCTAAACATCATCAAGATAAACATCATGTTGACATCAATCAACGAAGTGATGCAAGTGAAGTAAATCCACAATTCATTTTCATATATAAATGTGAAGCCTCCTTCTTGAATCAACGTGTTCCAAAATCAGGTAATGGAAATATGGCTCCATAGAGAAATTGTAGATAAGAGAACAGTACATCCTCCTACTGTAAAAGCAAAACAGCACTTTTACACTGACTCTTCACATCGTATCTCCTCAACCTCCTGGCACTGATTTTGCCTCCTCTGAGGCCAGTGGTCACAAAGGGAGTGCCATGAAGTGTGAAAACAGGGAAACGGTGTAGGGTTGGTGGAGGAACATGGCGGCGGGCTGACGCCGGCTGCGGGAGCTCCAGTGGCAGCACAGTGCTTGCTACAGATACAAGCTGATTAAGTGAAAATTACCTGGTAAGGATGCAGCGTTTGTTTGGGCTCTGCATGGGCCATTCTGCTTGACATATTTCCTTTTCCTTCTCTGTTTTCTTTGTCGGAGACTGTTTTCGCGTTGTTCCATCGGGGCAGCTGAGGAGGAAGGCAGCAGTGGTTACGAGATGCAGACGGCAGTCGGCAGACACTAGGGTCGGGTGGCCCGGATGGTTCAGGAGGTGAAGCCTGCAGCGGAGCCTGCAATCTATTACGGGTTTGGGGGCCGTTGAGGCAGGCTCTGGACCCGGATACAGGCTCCAGTGGCACAGACCTGCTTTTGAGGGCTGGCCGGCAGAGGCGTTCTACAGTGCACGGTTTCAGACGCTCCAACCTCTCAGTGCTCCCTTGACCGCGTGAATTCCTGGTAAGGGGGTTGCCAGTCGAGTGTAAACGTCATAAGTCAAGTCAAGTCATAAAATTTATATAGCGCACTACATACCCAGAGGGTTTCAAGGCGCTTAGGGAGGTGAGGAGGATTATTTGTCAAATATCCACGTTTTAAGTTGCTTTCTGAACGCTAGGTGATTCTGGGTGAGGCGAAGGTAAGCGGGGAGTGAGTTCCATGTTTTGGCAGCCAGGTATGAGAAGGATCTGCCTCCCATGGTGGTTTTGTTGATGCGAGGGATAGTGGCGAGTGCTTGGCTGGAAGAGCGAAGTTGGCGGGGGGGGTGTAGAAGGACAGTCGAGAGTTGAGGCAATCTGGTCCGATGTCGTAGAGTGATTTGTGTGCGTGGGTAAGCAGTCGGAAAGTAATCCTCTTATTGACGGGTAGCCAGTGGAGGTCTTTAAGGTGACCAGAGATGTGTTCGTTGCGTGGGATGTCTAATATGAGCCTGGCTGAGGCGTTTTGGATTCGTTGTAGTTTCTTCTGGAGTTTAGCGGTGGTACCTGCGTAGAGGGTGTTTCCGTAGTCCAGTCGGCTCGTGACTAGAGCGTGGGTGACTGTTTTCCTTGTTTCGGAGGGGATCCAGCGAAATGTTTTTCTGAGCATGCGAAGGATGTTAAAGCAGGAAGAGGATACGGCGTTGACTTGTCTGTTCATTGAGAGTGAAGAATCCAGGATGACGCCAAGGTTCCGTGCGTGGTCTGTCGGGATGGGTGCATTTCCGAGGGCTTCCGGCCACCAGGAGTCGTCCCATGCAGAGGGGGATTTACCTAAGATGAGGACTTCTGTTTTGTCTGAGTTCAGTTTCAGACGGCTTTGTTTCATCCATTCGGCGACTTCTTTCATTCCTTCGTGTAGGTTAGTTTTGGCGGTGCTGGGGTCCTTGGTGAGAGATAGGATCAGTTGAGTGTCATCCGCGTAAGAGATGATGTTGAGGTTGTGTTGGCGGGCGATGGCCGCGAGGGGGCTCATGTATACGTTGAAGAGGGTGGGGCTGAGTGAGGATCCTTGTGGTACGCCGCAGATGATTTCAGAGGCTTCGGACTTGAATGGTGGGAGGCGGACTCTCTGGGTTCTTCCGGAGAGGAACGAGGTGATCAATTCCAGTGCCTTTCCTTGGATACCGATGTTTCTGAGGCGTTGTAAAAGTGTGCTGTGGCAGACTGTGTCGAAGGCTGCAGAGAGGTCGAGGAGGATGAGGGCGACTGTGTCTCCATTGTCCAGTAGAGTTCGAATGTCGTCTGTTGCTGCGATGAGGGCGGTCTCAGTGCTGTGTTTTGCTCGGAAGCCGGACTGTGAGGAGTCGAGGGATTTGTTGGCTTCGAGGAAGGCGGCGAGCTGGTTGTTGACAGCTTTCTCGATGACTTTGGCCGGGAATGGAAGAAGCGAGATGGGGCGGTAGTTTTTGAGTTCGGTGGGGTCTGCTGTTGGTTTTTTCAGAAGGGCGGTGAGTTCAGCGTGTTTCCAGTCTTCTGGGAAGGTAGCGGAGGTGAAGGAGCAGTTGATGACATCTCGGAGGTGTGGAGCTATGACGGAGTCTGCTTTGTTGAAGATGTGGTGAGGGCACGGGTCTGTGGGGGATCCAGAGTGGATGGAATTCATCAGGCGGATGGTGTCCTCAGTGGAGATTGGGTTCCAGGCGTTAAGGGTGTTTACGGGGGGAAGATAGTCAGCTGATGGTAGGGTGGGTTGGCTTCCGGGTTGGTTGTCAAAGCTGTTGTGGATGTCAGCAATTTTGTTGTGGAAGAAAGAGGCTAGGGAGTCGCAGAGGGTTTGAGAGGGGGTGATGTCGTTGGAGTTGGCTGAGGGGTTGGAAAATTCCTTGACGATGTTGAAAAGTTCCTTGCTGTTGTGGGCGTTGTTGTCGAGACGATCCTTAAATGCTGTTCTCTTGGCTTTTCGGATCAGTTGGTGGTGAGTACGGATGGCGCTTTTGTAGGCGTCCTTGTTGCTGGTGGATGGGTCTTTTTTCCAGGCCTTTTCAAGGGAGCGGCATAGTTTCTTGGATTTCTTGAGGTCTTCGTTGAACCATGAGGCCTTCTTGATGCCAAGTTTGTGGTGGCGTTTTTTCAGTGGTGCTAAGGTGTCGGCGGTGTTGGATAACCAAAGGGTGAGGTTGGAGGCGGCTTCGTTGGCGTTAGAAGAGAGGGCTGGAGAGGTTTGAAGGAGCGAAGTGGAGATCTGCTCCGCGGTGATTTTGTTCCAGTTTCTTTGTAGAGTTGGTTGGAGGTGGATGATGGGTTTCGGCTTGTTGTAGGAGAAGTGGACGCAGCTGTGGTCAGTCCAGAGGAGATCCGTAGTGTGGTTGAAAGAGACATGGTTGCTGGAGGTGAAGATGGGGTCGAGTGTGTGACCTGCGATGTGGGTGGGGGAAGTGACCAGTTGTTTAAGTCCGAGGTTGGCGAGGTTGTCCAAGAGGGTGGCGGTGTTGCGGTCGTTGATTTTCTCAAGGTGGAAGTTGAGGTCTCCCAGAAGGATGTAGTCTTTGGAGAGGAGCGCGTGTGGGGTGATGAAGTCCGTGATGTCTTCACTGAATTTTGCGCGGGGTCCTGGTGGTCTGTAGAGGAGGGTGCCTCTGAGTGTTGTCTTGGGGTCGATGTGGATCTGGAAGTGAAGGTGTTCGGAGTTGGCGAGGTTGGCGTCAGAGCTGGTTGAGATGCGGATTGATTTCTTGTGGACGATAGCGATTCCTCCTCCTGAATGGTCGGTGCGGTCTTTGCGTGTAATCTTATAGTCATCAGGGATAGCGATGGCGATGTCAGGGGCGGAAGAGGCGTTCATCCATGTTTCCGTTAGGAATGCGACGTCTGGAGAGATGGTGTCTAGTAGGTTCCAAAGGTCAATGGCGTGCCTGTGGACCGAGCGGGTGTTGAGAAGGATGCATTCTAGGTGGTTGGGGTCGGGAATCTGTGGTGTGGTCGGAGCGGAGTTGTTGAGGGTGCCGGTGAATTTGCAGGAGAGGCAGGAGAACGGTCCATGGGTGCGTCCAGGAGCGGCTTGGCCGCAGTTGGGGGCGCGACCGGGGTTGAGGGCTAGGAGGGTGGCGGCATCGTAGGTAACGCGGGGGGGCTGGGAAGCGCGAGGGGCAGGGGGACTGGCGCTGGGCGCGGTCCAGGCGCGGACGGGCGTAGACGGGCTTACCTTTGGCGCACCTTCGGCGTGTCCGAAGCGCGTGGACGCTGCGCGTTGGAGCATCAAGCATTAATGGATAGTGGAGGGGGGCGGAGCGTGGGAGGGTCCTCTGGGAGACGTGGACGTGGAGGCGGGCCAGGGGCAAAGCACAACAACAAGATGGTGGGGGGGCTGGAAAGTGAAACCGGGAGGGCGCAATGCGAAGGCTGGTAATTTCGAATGTTAATAGGTATCAGCGTGCACACACAGAGAGTCCCGGTAAGAGCGCTGACGAATTTTAAACAACCTGTCTAAAATGAATGCAATGCAGGTTAAAAGCGCTGCCAAAACTACGTGCACAAATGAGTTATAAAGCGCTGCCTCTAGGAACTGCACAGAGCTGATTGAGAGGGTTACAACAACGATACCAGGCTGCAGGCGAGTCACAGGCAAAAACCAGATTCAGCTGTGGGCTGTGGACGCTGCACTGGGCTGGGAGCAGGGAGCGAGGGGAGCGGCCGTGCAGGACGATGTCCAGGCGGTCACAATCAGTCCTGGGAGGAGGTGAGCTCTCTATCCGTGGGTGGGAGGGTCCGCTGGGAGGCGTGGAGGCGGGCCAGGGGCAAAGCACAACAACAAGATGGTGGGGGGGCTGGAAAGTGAAACCGGGAGGGCGCAATGCGAAGGCTGGTAATTTCGAATGTTAATAGGTATCAGCGTGCACACACAGAGAGTCCCGGTAAGAGCGCTGACGAATTTTAAACAACCTGTCTAAAATGAATGCAATGCAGGTTAAAAGCGCTGCCAAAACTACGTGCACAAATGAGTTATAAAGCGCTGCCATTCTCTGATCTAGTGTTGGACTGGGGTTCATCTGGGAAGGGTGGGGAAAGGAGCCCAGTGGTTGCCCAGGAACAGGGGGAGGCGGATGATTCTCCTGGAGAGCTGTGCCTTTCGGAGAGGAGTGATAGGAGAAAGGAGGAGCCTGCTCTGAGTTCTCAAAGAGGAGTGACTCTCCCTGGAACTTTCCCAGCAAAAAATAGATACCAGCTGAGGTCTCGGTCTCAGTTTGAGCTTAAAACTAAGGACATCCTGGATCTCACAGAATGCTCTAGAGGTGTAGTACCTACGACTCCCCATAAAAGAAAAGCTGCTAAGTCAGGGGATATTAAATAATATAGAGGCTCTAAGGTCACCTGCCCCCATTTTAAACCTACCCCGTCGCTTAAAACTTACTTTAAGATAATGGAGCAAATCGGGAGGCCCAAGGAGCCAGTTCCAGCTCCACGGAGGAGCCCCCTTTCAATCCCTCTCGAGAATCGTTTCTTCACTCTCATGAGGATCCAGGAATCTGAGAATGTTGCAGAGAGCCCGGTGAGTCCGCTATATGTTCCCTCTTGCAACACTACTTCCATGTCGAGTCATCATGATGACTCATTTACTAATACTACTAATGTCCCCACCTTGGATACCACTACTCTGGATGTCACTAATACCAGTGCTATTTCTACTCCTCCAGGTGATGTTCCATTAAACTCACAAGAATTAGAATCCATTGAGGGCAGCCTCTCAGATCCATTGTGCCTAGAGCCAGTACATAAGGGCCCGGTAGAGTCAGTACATAAGGGCCCGGTAGTGCAGGCTTTCGGGGGAGAAAAAATAGACAGTGATGAGTCACAGCTCGGGTCTTTGTTACTGGCTCTAAGAGGAGACCTGCTTTCTAAGTTTGCGATATCTGAGAAAAATGCAAAGCTCTAGAGTCTAAGCTTGACGATATCTGCACACTCACGGGGTCTCTTGAACTCGAGGTCAAAACCCTCGCAGAATCGGTTCAGGGGAATACAAAAGATATCGAGGCCTTAAAAACACAGAACAGATCACTTCAGATGGACATGGAAAGGCTAGAATTGCAAGCCCGGAGAAACAACTTGAGGATCCTTAAGATCCCGGAGGGGGTAGAGAAGGGCGACATTTAGGCCTTTATATGTAAACTATTATGAGGGGGAGTTCTGAAAGATCGTGAGGACATCGACCTTGAATCTGAGATTCAGAGAGTCCACAGAGACCCCTTTAAGCTACACCCTGATAGGAAAGCCCCTGGAAAATCTTAGTTAACTTTCAGACCCATGCGGTGAAAGAGTTGATCTTGGGGAGGTCCCTGCACGGGTCGACATTACATCCTGAGGCTGGGGCCTACCAAATTTGTTCTGATATAAGGGGTAGAACATCGCAAAGGCAGTCGGATTTGGGTTCCAGAATGCCAGAACTCAGAAGCCTGGGAGCACAAATTCAAATGAAGTTTCCCCCATTGCTAAAGGTAATGTGGAACAACAAGATGCATAGTTTCAGTTCCCCTGAGGACGTAGATGCTTTTTTGCTCCAGGTGATGGGGTAGTTATATAAAGTTGTATATAGTTGGTCTGTCCAGTATGCCTCAATGGAAGTAGGATCAAGGGGGTATTTAGATCCATATCATGTTGGGGAGAATAAATATAAGAGAAAAGAGCGGAAAAAAATAATAAAGAAAATAAATAAAGAAAATATAATTTTAAAAAAAAGAGAGGGAGAAAGGTTACGTATGAACCTTGTTTAAGTGCCACGCCTATCGGGTACTGTCTGATATTTAATTTCTTTTTTCTTTATGTGTTGGAAATACAGCAAGATGCCCTGTTGCTCTTTGGAGGGTCCCATCTGGTGTTTTTTTGGTGCCAAGGGATGAAAGGTGGGTTCCTCAAGGGCGGGCAAGGGGGGGGGGGGGGCGGGGGGAAGAATTTGAAAAAATTTCCACATACGAGTAATAATAAATGTTATTAGCTCAAGCTGGGTAGTCCTTCTCTGGATAGAGTATGAGTGGGTCACATGAGATTAAGTTCCTCTCCAGGAATGTAAATGGCCTCAGGAGCTGCAGAAAGCTATCTCGGGTGTGTGAGTTTCTAAAGAATAATGAGGCTGATATTTATTTGTTGCAGGAAACTCACCTAGAAGCCCAACAATGTAAACAAGGTTTTAGCAAGTTTAGCTGGGTTAAGGAGGTGATGTGTTCCAATCAAAAGGGTTGCGCAAGAGGGGTAGCTATGATTATAAGATGTAATATGGGGATCAAGGTGGAGAAATGGAATACCGATCGATCGGGGAGGTGGATAGTGGCAACTTTGTCCATTTGGGGCGTACCAATAGTATGCGCCGTCTATTATGGGCCTAATGAGGACAATCCGGGCCCTCTTCTGAATCTCCAGGCCAGCTTGTTGAATACATCTGCTCCAGTCATACTGGGTGGGGACTTTAACTTAGTATTTGATACACAACTGGATCGCACATCTAAAGTAAAATATAACGTGCCACCTAGAACTTTCTCCACTCTTAAGACTGTTGTTAAGGAGTTCAGTTTGCTGGATATCTGGAGGGTGGATAAAGGGAATGCCAGAGAGTATTTTTTTTACAGTAAAAATATAAATAATCAAGAATAGATTTCTTTTTAGTGGACCAGAGTCTGCTCTCAGATCTTAAGTCTTTAGCCTACACTCCAGCGTCAATATCAGATCATTTCGCTGTTGAGCTGGCACTCAATTTCAAGCTTAAGGGGGCCAGAAGAGATGGACTTTAGAAAGGACCTTGCTACTAGATGTGAGCGTGAGGGTTGAGCTTGATTTAAAAGCAGAAGAATTCCTTAGGTTTAATGCAACCTTCACTAGCGATCAGATAGTTTGGGAGACCCTTAAAGCATACTTGGGGGACTGAATGATCAATAAAAAGAAATCTGCTAAAGAAGCAGACACAGACAGCCTCAAGAAAATTAAGGAAAAGGAGACAGAGCTGCAACAAGCAGCCCTGACCTCCCGAAGTCTGATGTCACAGCTGCAGAAGGATGTGATGTCCTTATAAGCTGATTTCCAGGCTAGGATCGATAAAACTGTGAAGGATAGATGGGAAGCCAGCAAATTACAGCATTTCGCCTATGGTGAAAAATGTGGCTCCCTGCTAGCTTGGAAATCCAGAGCGGACAGGGTAAGAAGCCATATCAAGAGCTTGGTCCAAAGAGGGTCAGGAGCCCTGCTGCAGGAAGATGAAGAGATTAGGGAGGAGGCCAGATCCTTCATGCTTAATTTATATCAGGAGGACACCAATTATAGACCAGACGCTGTCAAGACACGCTTAAATCTGGGGGACCTCCCCTACCTGTCCGAAGCAGACAGGATGTATCTATCCACCAGTATCTCTGAGGGTGAGATTAAAGAACAACTTTAAAAAATGAGTAGGGGTAAAGCTGCCGGGCCATATTGGCTCCCTGTCGAGATATACTTGGGTCTATCAGACAGGGTAGTGCTGGTTCTAAAAACCCTCTTTAATAAAATATATCTACATGGAGAAGGTATCTCCCCTTCATGGTCTGAAGCAACGGTGTCCTTGATCCTTAAGCAAGATAAGGATTCTCAAAAAATTGAGGCATAGAGACCCATCTCACTATTAAATTCTGATCTAAACATCTTCTCTGGGATACTGGCTACCAGGATGGCAAAAATCATTAAAACCATTATACATCCCGATCAGAGGGGGTTCATACCTGGGAGACAGCTCAATGAGCTCACCTTTCAAGCCATAGGGGCAATAAATGTTGCAACTGAAAAGAAGTTGCCACTTACTATTGGTGCAATCGATGCCGCTAAGGCGTTTGATCAGGTCAGCTGAGTTTTGGTTTCCCTATACATTTTAATGAGGCTGTCAAATCTCTGTATTCAAACCCACGGACAAAAGTTTTAATTAATGGTATCCTAACTGAATGGTTTAGTATTTCAAGAGGCACTAGACAGGGTTGCCCCTTGTCACCCTTATTGTTTAATTGATATATTGAGCCTTTTGTTTGCTTCCTTAGAGGAGATCCCCTTATTAGGCCTTTTAAGATCGCCGACCTGGAACTTAAGTTTGCCCTGTATGCGGATGACCTTCTCATGTATACATCTGATCATGTAAAAGCCATACCAAGGCTGTTTGAATTAGCTGGGGAATTCGGTAAGATCTCTGGTTACAAAATTAATAGAGAAAAAGCTTAAATAATGAGTTGGAACTGCGCTAACGTAATATCAGGGGCAAAGGGTCGGATGAAATATCTGGGGATCTACCTAGCGCAGAAGCTGTTAGATACACCTAAAATCAGCTGGGAGAAGGTTTCTAAGGAGGTGGGCGGCCTACTGTCACGCTGGGCGAACCTACCATTGAACATATATGGGAGGGTCAACCTCATAAAAATGATAATCTTGCCTAAGTTAACTTTTTTGTTTAATTCAATTCCACTTTTATTTAATATCAGAGACCTTGCTACCCTTCAAGGTAAAATTGGTTCATTTATATGGGCAACAAAAACCCAGAGAATAGCGTGGAAAAAGCTCAGGAGAGGGTTAAAGATAGGAGGACTGGCCTTACCCGACCTACTTTCCTTTTGCCACGCCTTTCATTTAAAAAAATTTAGAATGCTAGCTAATAAGGTGGATTCATCTTCTATGGGCCTCTTGTTTCAGGCAATGTTATATGATGTTCCGCAGGGACAGGAGTTTTTCCTCTATAAATTTGGCAACCCCAAGTTCTACAAAAAAGTCCGACTTAAGATCCTACTGGCTGCACTAAATACCTGGGGGTACATTAGGAACGTTTTGGGAATATCGTATTATACGGCACATGCTCCAATCTGGGATTCCCCAGGTACCCCCAAATGTTCAGTTCAAGTTCAAGTTCAAATTTGCTTTATTCGAGGTTAACTTATAAAAGCATTTACAGTCATCAATAAAACCATTAAAAGACATTTGTATAAAAATAAGGCTAAAAACAAATAAAATACATCAGTTGCATTGTAAGATAAAATTTTACAGATAAAATACAGACACTCTGACAGTACGTCGCCTACGATCATCTGCCTAAGAACTTTTGTCGAATGGACCATGACCAACCAAGATATTTAGCAGTGGCTATTGCTATAGGCAGTGAAGAACTGGTACAGATGATTCTTAGGGCTACCACACTGCTAGTCGTTCCTAGATTCTTGCACATAGGAGTAATCTAGATGCGTCTGGGCTCCTCGTAGGATTGACATACAAATAAAAAGTGGCCAACAGTTTCATCATGCACTCCACAAGATCGGCAAATACTAATCAATGGGTCACCCCACCTGCCTGTCAGAGATCTAAGGGGAAGGGCACCCGCTCTGATCTGGAAAAGCAACTTCCTATCCCTCAGGTTAGTGATGACATCCCAGTAAAGTTCGAGGCTGGGAAGGGACTTTGCTTCCAGGAATCTTCCAGCCATAGTCTCTGTGCTTGTTTCGTTCCAAGTTCGGACGGCCACCCTTTCCCAATAAATCTCTTTGAGGGCTGTCTTTGATGGAAATTAGGCACCCTCTGGGTTTTCTCATAACATGTGGAGGCCGAGGACACCCAGCTTTTTTCTAAGTTCTTTCAGCCATCATATTTTGTGGAACACATCTGCTTTAATAATGTCCTTGAACCCCTCCGCGTAATGTAAAAGTTCAGGTGTAGTCCAAAGTCTACGCCAGTACATGATTGGACGCAACCTTGCTAGGTCAACAACAGCCTTCCTGCCCAGATCATACCTAAGCGGCAGCAAGGGAGATCCTTTAGGGAGGCCAGTAATAAGTCGGAAGAACTTGTTTTCTGAAATTTGCAATGACTGAAGATTCTCATAGCCCCACAGCTCAGCACTGTAGAGTGTTGATCCGAGGGCTTTGGCCTCATACACCTGAAGTGCTGGTTTAACTGGTTTTGTTAGGGATTTTCTGTGCTCAGAGCCAAGTGCGCCGGCTATTTGTTTGTGTCTTACAGTTGCAATATCTATATGTTTGGACCATCTTGGGTCATTTGATACGTGGATTCCCAAGTATGTGAAGGCATTGACAACCTCTAAATTACGACCATTCATAACAATGTGGGATCTACGGCCACGACAGGGATTAAAAACCATGATCTTTGTTTTGGCCACATTAATTTCTAAGCCATGGTCCTCACAGAATTGATCAAAAATGGATAAAGCGTGCTGTAGTCCACTCGGGGTCTTGGATAAAATCAGAGTGTCATCTGCAAACATTAAAATCGGTATCTTGGTACCAGCCAGTGATGGGGCGTCCACATTTTCAGACAACATACAGGCAACAACACCGTTGATATACAACGTGAACAATGTAGGGGCCATCGAGCAACCTTGACGTACCCCCCGCTCAACAGGGAAGTCTGAAGTGACCATACCATGTCCTCCCCACTGGATCTTTGCAAAGTTTGCCTCGTGGAGCTTCATTAACATTGTCAAAAGATCTTCTGGTAGGCCCAGGTTCTTCAGCACTTGCCACAGCTTGGACCTTGGGACTAGGTCAAAGGCAGCCCGCAAATCAACAAAAGCCGCATACAGGCTGCCCTTGCCCAGTAACACAGTCTTCCACTGTAATAGGGTGAAACGGAAGACCTGGTCCATCGTGCTGATAGATTTTCGGAATCTTGCCTGGAATGGCGACAGAGCGTTGTTCTCATCGGCCCAATCCAAAAGTCTATTAACAACCACCCTGCCGATCACCTTTTGGATGGTGTCAATTCGGCTTATGGGCCTATGATTTCCTGGTTGGGATCTGTCTCCTTTCTTAAAAACAGGAATTATAACTGCGCCTTGCCATGACGCCGGTATATTAGCGCCCTGGGCAACTGCATTAAGAAGAAGAAGAATATATTTGCTCCAGCGCTCTTTGTCGTTGATAAAAAGATCCGCCGGCAGCCCATCCAGTCCCGGAGCTCTACCATTAGACACTGAACTCAAGGCCATCATAACTTCGCTGTTACTAAATAAATTACCTTTATAATAGAAAGGCCTATTACCGTCCATCAAGTTATTAGGCTGTGTATCGGCATACTGGGGCTTAAAATAATTAACCCAGTCCTCCTGGGAGACATTGTTATTGGGAGGCTCTGCTACACCCCCCTTACCCCATTTTACAATGTTCCAGAATAGCCTAGAGTCTTTTTTATCAGTAGCCTCCCTTAACTCTTGCCAGTGAAGCTCGTCCCATTGTTTCTTCGCACTTGCTATGCTTTTTTATACTCTGTTCGGGCAAGACGAATAGACGCCAAATCCCTCCCATTGATCGCAGCTCCTAGGGCTAATCTGGTGTTCCTACACTCGGTGTTGTACCACTTAGCTGGTTTAAGATTACTCGCACTGCCTCTCTTTGCAGGTTTCCGGAAATAATCCCCGATATCTGAGAAGAGGTTTTCGTGGATTTTGGTTGATTTATCGCTGCCTGGGTCAGGTGGATTTGATTGCTCAAGGGATGTTACTGCTTCATAAACCTGAACATTAATACTATCTATGGCCTGCTGGTTAGCCTTGACATATACCCATTTTAACCGGCGCATGTCATTAGTTGGAAAAGCCAAAGGGGCATTGTCTACCTTGTGTATCATAGCAACACTAGTTGGAGTCCACCATTTGTGTTCAACACACAGTGGGTTATGGTCGCTTTCTATTCTAGATTTTACCTCCATATCAACCACTTGCCCCCAGAGCTTCAGACTACATAGAACGTAATCAATTCTACTCCTATGCCGCCCGTTGTCGAAGGTATTTGCCCCTGCCTTATCACTCATGGTCCTCCCATTTAATGCCCTCAAACTACTTTCGTAGCATATTGCATTTAGGGAGATGATATCCTCCGTCCAACGAGTGACAGGTTTCAGGTGTAACTTTGGGACGCCCCATTGCCTGTCCTCCTAGTCTCCAGCAAAATCATGTTGGACAGCCACAGGTTCAAAGGTTCTGTTTAGATCACCCGCTATCACAACATTATTATCCAGGGAGTGGATCCCAAGGAGGGAGCCCAAAGCCGCACAAACTTCTGACCTCCCTCTCCTATTGCCCCTGGCTTAAACATTATAGGTATCGAGCAGGTACCCCCAAATGCCTCCTGGACCAATTGTCACAACCACTTAGATTAGCAGGTATTAGGTTGTGGGGAGATCTTCAGAAAGATTCACAACTCATCAGCTGGGATTTAATTTCGAACATAACCAGTGGGACACTGATGAGATTTACCTTTTATCAATTGTCCGCATGGTGGGCAACACAGTCATGGAGCAACGAAGATCTGAGTATAAGTATTTACTCTATTTCTAGAATGGGACCATGGAAACGTGAAGTATCATTCTGGTATGGGGTCTCTATAGATACAGGGGATCGTCTAGATTTGGTGCTGGGGAAACGCGGGGGCAGTGTCTTTTCCAAAAAAACGGGATGGTCTACGGAAACTCTGGTGTGACTCTTTTACTATATTACAGGCTGTGGTTAAATCAGCTAATCTCAGGAGAAACCATCTATACACGACTTACAGAGTGTATTGGACTCCTGGGAAACTATCTAAGGTGACTGCGACGATCTACCACTGTCCCAGATGTAAGTACCAAGCTGCTGATGACCTGCATATATTCATGGTTTCCTGGAGGATGTGCTGTTTGTACAGATTGAAGTAAGTGCAAGGCTAATCTTCTTTGGCCTTTTGCCGGATTATTATATGAATGCTTCAGCCTCGAACTTTGTACTTTATGTAGTAATCATTGCCAGGAGGGAAATCTGTAGAGCCTTGAAATCGGAAGCTCCTCCTTCCTTTGCGGATTGTTTAAAGAACATCATTATGATTAGTCAATCTGATATGGCCTGTGATAACTCTAGCGCCAATAAGATCTGGGCTGCCCTAGAGGTCTGGAGAGAGAAGTAAGATCAGTTCTATGATTATGCCAGAGGTCTGTCGGCCCGGTCCTCCTTAGTAACATACGGTCTCCCAGGTGTCATGAACAGGAGTAGGACCAGGATACAGCTGTACCTCTGGGAGAACTTTGCCTCTTCTTCAGGCCCTCCACAAGGGCGGTCTCTAAAAGGACTTGTTTGAAGGGCATGGAGTAATCCCATCTAGAGCTTTCTTGATTGCATGTATGGGGACAAAAAAAAAAAAAATAAAGGGAGAGCCTGGGGTAACAAGGGGCATGGTAGTGGTCACAGCTACGACCCTTGGCAACCCATAAATGACATCTATGGGACAGCAAGATCTTCTACCAGTTGAACATAGTAGCATGCAACAGGATTCTCTGGTATCTTGAAAAAGCATTAGAAGGCGGAGGTCAGAGGTAACAAGAAAGGAAACTGATCATGCTATGATTTAATGGTATATTTGGATGGGTTCTGAATAATCCACCTGTGTCTCAGTTTTGTTACTGCTTAGTGTTAGGACATTGCGATGGCTGCTGATGTTAATTCAAATCAATTCAATATACTTATGGAGAATTTGGATCTCTAATGAGGTCCACTTAAAGAATACATGCATACATTGCATAATTAACATATTGAAATATCAACACAGGTCAATTCCGCAGTATATAAGATAAAATACAATGGCAAAACTATGATACGTTTACATTAAAATCACTTGAATTATAAAAAGAAATTATAACTATACCAAAGAAGCAGTTTATGTACAAATTAGTTCATCGAAAAGTATCAAAATCCTTCAAAATCAGTTCTAGAAGCTCCCTCAAGTAGCAAAAAAAGGTATCCACGGGTAGAAAAATGCAAGAAATGGCACAGAACGAGCAAAGTATAGGTAAGAATATTCATCATTATAACGAAGAGCAGAATTACAGTAACTTAGTTAAAACCTTTACTGCAACAAGTAACTTGAATCAAATGCTTATGCAATTTAGTAAATACCATACTATACCAACATCATATCGGATCCTATTTTAAACAAAGTGCATCATGTGGCAGCTATGGAATTTTAGACCAAGAAAAATTTCTAAGGTAAATTAGCACATATTTAACTAAGAATTCATTTTCCCTGCCAGCGAAGGTTAGAAAGCAAGAATATGTTCCAATTTTTGTGCAAATGCAGTTAAATAGCAGCAATAACAAATTAAACCTTTACAGCACCCTGCTCGACAACCTCGCCAACCTGGGACTCAAGCAACTGGTGTCCACCCCCACCCACCTCGCCGGACACACACTCGACGCAGTCTTCTCTTCCAGCACAGACATCGACTTCAGCCACGCCACTGAGCTTCAATGGACGGACCACAGCTGCGTCCACTTCACCTTCAAGAGAACGACGACCCACCACCACCAGCAACAGGCCGCCCGCAGAAGCTGGAACAAGATCACAGCACACCAGCTCACCACCTCCCTGAGCCAGCACCCTCCTGCCAGCTCAGCGAACCCCAGCCAGGCCGCCGACAACCTCACGAAGTGGATCAGCAACTGCGCGGACGAACTCGCCCCACTGAGGACCCCGCCTAGCAGACCCGGCAGCAAGAAGGCCCCATGGTTCACCGATGAACTCAAGAGCTCCAAGAAGAACTGCCGAGCCCTCGAGAAAGTCTGAAGAAGGGAACCGACACCGGACAACAGGACCTCCTTCAAACTTGCCACCCGGAAACACCACCAGCTGATCCGCGCCGCCAAGAAAACAGCATTCAAGGACCGGTTGGACAACAACGCACACAACTGCAAGGAACTCTTCAACATCGTGAAAGAGCTTTCCAACCCCAGCGCAGGAAACAACGACATCACCCCATCGCAAGACCTCTGCAACTCCCTCACTTCATACTTCCACAACAAGATCGCGGACATACACAACAGCTTCAACAACCAACCAACGCACACCATGACAGAACAACCACCCCCCACCACCACCCTCCACGCCTGGACCCCGATCAGCACCGAAGACACCATCCGCACGATGAGCTCCATCCACTCCGGATCACCGACCGACCCCTGCCCTCACCACGTCTTCAACAAGGCCGACACTGTCATCGCACCACACCTGCGAGACATCATCAACACCTCCTTCGACACCGCCACCTTCCCTGAGAGCTGGAAGCACGCCGAACTCAGCGCTCTACTCAAGAAACCCACAGCAGACCCCACCGAACTCAAGAACTACCGCCCCATCTCGCTCCTCCCGTTTCCAGCCAAAGTCATCGAGAAGACCGTCAACAAGCAGATGGCCGCCTTCCTCGAGACGAACGGATCCCTCGACCCCTCACAGTCCGGCTTCCGAGCCAACCACAGCACCGAGACCGCCATCATCGCCGCCACCGATGACATCCGAGCCCTGATGGACAATGGAGAAACAGCGGCCCTCATCCTCCTAGACCTCTCCGCGGCATTCGACACGGTTTGCCACCGCACCCTAGTACAGCGCCTCAGCAACATCGGAATCCAGGACAAGGCGCTGGAATGGATCATCTCCTTCCTCGACGGAAGAACACAGAGAGTCCGCCTACCACCGTACAAGTCAGAGGCCTCCGAAGTCATCTGCGGCGTCCCCCAAGGATCATCTCTGAGCCCCACCCTCCTTAACGTCTACATGAGCCCCCTCGCGGCCATCGTACGCAAACACAACCTCAGCATAATCTCCTACGCCGACGACACCCAGCTGATCCTCTCCCTGACCAACAACCCCGCCGCCGCCAGAGCCAACCTGCACGAAGGGATGAAAGAGGTAGCCGAGTGGATGACGACCAGCCGTCTGAAACTGAACTCGGACAAGACGGAGGTCCTCATCCTGGGCTCCTCACCCTCCGCCTGGGACGACTCCTGGTGGCCTCCCGCCCTGGGCACCGCACCCAAACCGACAGACCATGCACGAAACCTGGGCTTCATCCTGGACTCCTCCCTCTCCTTGACCAGGCAAGTCAACAACGTCTCCTCGGCGTGCTTCAACATCCTACGCATGCTACGGAAGATCTTCTGGTGGATCCCCACCGAGACCAGGAAGACCGTCACCCAGGCCCTCGTCACCAGCCGACTGGACTACGGCAACGCCCTCTACGCCGGTACCACCGCCAAGCTCCAGAAGAGACTCCAGCGGATCCAGAACGCCTCAGCCAGACTCATCCTCGACATCCCACGAACCAGCCACATCTCCGGACATCTGAGAGACCTTCACTGGCTCCCTGTCAACAAAAGAATCACCTTCCGCCTCCTCACCCACGCACACAAAGCCCTACACGACCGAGGCCCGAGCTACCTCAACAGCCGAGTCAACTTCTACGCTCCCAAACGCCACCTCCGATCAGCCAACCACGCCCTCGCCGCCGTCCCCCGCATCCGAAGAGCGACTACAGGAGGAAGGTCCTTCTCCTACCTGGCCGCCAAGACCTGGAACTCCCTCCCGACCGACCTGCGCCTGACCCAAGACCACCTCTCCTTCAGCATCCTGTAGCGGCAAAAAGGTTGTAGACCAAGAGAAATTCAACAGGACAAATTAATCTCTAGCAATTCATTTTCCCTTAGCAGCAATGGATAAAAAGTAAATATATGCCCCAATTGTTATGTTATGTTATGTTACTGGGTGTTTTGTAGAGCGCTCAGCTGCTCCAAGAGCGTCCCGGCGCTATAGATCCTCTTCACAAAATACCAGCAACCAACAGGACAGCCAAACGGTACTAGAAAACCAAGGAACAACTTACAGAACAAAAAGATAAGTTTTAAGTCCTTTTCTAAAGGCAGACAAATTAGGGCACGTTCGCAGCATCAGGGGCAGAGTGTTCCAAAGACGGGGGGCAAGGTAGCTAAAGGAGCGACCTCCACAGCGAACACGTCTCACTACCGGCACTATGGCATAGGCCTGGGCAGCAGACCTCAAGGGTCTAGATGGAAGATAGAAATTGACCCTTCTCTGCAAATAGCCAGCGCCGAGATTGTGAAGCGCCTTAAAAGCTGTGGTTAAGGCCTTAAATGAGATGCGCTTGCGAATCGGCAGCCAGTGCAGAGTGGCAAGGAGATTGCTCGCCCTGGCTCTTCTGGTAAGGCCGAAGATTGCCCTGGCTGCCGAATTTTGGACTATCTGCAGACGGGTCAGCAGATATTCAGGAAGACCCAAGTAAAGGATGTTGGCATAGTCTAGGCGAGAGACTATTAGGGCCTGCACCGTTATCTTCTTGTGTTCCAAAGATAGGTACGGCAGAAACTTTCTCAACATCCTTAAGATGGCGAAGCACTTCCCTGTCAGGCCAGCTACCTGGGCTTTGAAGGAGAGGGTGTTATCGACCAGCATGCCCAGATTCTTTGCTGTAACAGAATCGCTGGCCGGGGGGAACATGGCCGAAGGCCACCAAAGCTTCCATCTCGGGTCGGCAGGACAGCCAAAAAACAATATCTCGGATTTGTCAGAGTTGCATTTGAGGCCGCTTTTCCCGAACCAATCAAACACAAACTCCAGGCACTTCCGGATGGCCGCCCCGTCGAAGTCACAACCTTTGTCACACATGAACAGGAGCTGTGTGTCATCCGCATAGGATATGATCTGGGCCCCTAGCTCCTCCACACGAGCCGCCAATGGTGTCATGAAGATGTTAAAAAGGGAGGGGCTGAGTATGGAGCCCTGCGGAACCCCCACCTCAAGCTGCGGCATAGGGGCGGAGAAAGGGGGGGCCCAGATCGTTTGTCTGCGGTCGGCCAAGAAAGATTGAAACCATTCGAACACCGTTCCCCTTAGGCCAATCTCCCAGAGTCTTGTAAGGAGAAGGTCGTGGGGGACGGTGTCGAAGGCCGCCGACAGATCTAGCATGATGAGCAAGGCCTTTCCACCCCTGTCCAGAGTTTCCTTCACAGCATCGGTCACCTCGAGTAGAGCAGTTTCAGTACTCAGGTTAGATCTGAACCCCGACTGTGACTGATGTAATAAGGAATTAACCTCTAGATAGTTGGTTAGGGTGGTGTGTACATGCTTTTCCGCTAATTTGGCCAAAGCGGGCAGCAACGAGATTGTTGTGCAAATATCAGTTAAATAGCAGCAATAACAAATGCAAACTTTCAACCAATGAGAAACAAACTCAATTAGCCTTAATAAATACAGAAGCTCGGAACTTAAGAGCAGAATTGTAAGGAGGCTGAGTAACTCATGAACAGCAAGGAAAACCCTAAAGGTACCAAGAAGCCCATAAAATAATGAATATCAGGTCAAATGATCATAATTCATGTCCTAACTTCTCCTCTTTATACATAAAATTAAAAAAGCAGGCACAGCGACGGGATGACCTCCCCAAGAAGAAAATAGTAAAAAATAAAATATATTCATTAACTCCTTAAAAAAGTTTAAAAGTTTGTACACACTATTTCCTTCTTTGGAATGAGGAGGAATTTACAAGCAGATGTTACATTTTTTATACCATTTTGTATGATTATTGGCCAAAGCCATCAATTGCAAAATGGTGACAAACCTGGGAACACAAACAGAATATGGTCAAAACTCTGGATGCCCAGATTACATATATTACCATTTTTTCCACCTGTCATAGAGAGGGACCAATTTGCTGTTAAATCATTTAATGGCCAAAGACTCATACTACATAGAGTAAGCCAGCGGCAAATACCATGATTTAGATTCCAAGAAAGGTTTTTCTGATGACCTCTCGGGGTACTTGACATGGCTATTGTCTTAAGTCTACCCATTGTTCCACAAAATTTGACATCTCTCTGGTGACTAAGTGTGCAACTTGTGAAATTTAAAAAAGATGTACATTCTGAAAGCGAGAGGATCATCATTGACCCCTCTTACGCACTGCAATAATTCAGTACCAAGGTAAAGTCACAGGAAAAAGAATAGGGGCCCGATGCAGGTAATCCCAGATTACCGATTCTTAAATACCGAATCATACCGATTCGGTATTTAAGAACTGGCAATCGGGATTTAGGTAATTTTACCGAATTCATTACAGAATCGGTAAGATTCGGTAATTACTGAATCGGTATTTACCGATTCGGTAATTGCCATTCATTCCTATGGGCCTGGAGGCCCATATGAATGAATGTCAATTACCGAAACGGTAAATACCGATTCGGTAATTGGGGGAAACATTAAAGGGTGGCAGGGTGTCACTTTGACACCCTGTTGCACCCCTCAATTGTGCATGGGTGCACATGTTGCAGACATACATGCCCTTAGGGCATGTATGTCTGCAACATGGCATCGTTTTAAAAGCATAAAAAATGCTTTTGAAAGGGTTTTCATTATTTACCACCAACTTCTAGTTGGTGGTAAATAACGACTTCTTAAACCCCTGTAGCACTGATTTAAGTGCTACCTACATGTCAAAATACAGAATCGGTAATTTTACCGATTCGGTATTTTACAGAATCGGTAAAATTACCGATTCTGTATTTTAACATGCCCCTACATCTCCATCTTCAAATACCGGTCGGTAACGGCCGAAATCGGCCGTTACCGACTGGTATTTGGCTACCTACATCGGGCCCTAGGTGTATATATTTCCTCCAAATATGTCTTGGCACAACAAACCCCTTAATATGTAAAGTTTACTATTCTTTAACTAGTATCCCCATCGTAATACTCTGGCTACACCTTGAATAAATGAACTTCAGAAGCCAAATTTCAATCTGACAACGGATATTGGAACAAGAGTATTCAAATTACATAATTTGCGTAAGATCTGGCCTTCAATCTTACCTAGTAAACCCCAGTCTCTTGCTGGAATGGATTCTATGGCATACAACAAAGTGGGGGGAATTTTTGCTTTAAAAAGTAAGATCAAATGTAAAAAAATTCTTCAACCCATGGCGCTATACAATGTACGTAAGTCATTTGCGAGTGATGCGGTTTTGCAGGAACTATGTTCAATATGCAGATTAATCTTTGTATTACCTGCTATTAATTTCCCCAGGTAGAGATAGGGATCTGCAATCTCAAGTTTTTCAGGACCAATTCTCCAGTTAAAATTAAACAATTTTCTGCTTTGGTACATGATCAGAACTTTACTTTTAGAAACATTCAGAAACTGTGCCGCCGTATATTTCTGCAATGATGAAAATGTTTTATTCAGCCCATTAGGGGTCAGGTCCATAATTACAATATTATCGACGTATATGAGACATGCAAAAGGCCAGCAATCCGGAAGATCTCTTACATACAAAGAGAAAAGAAGCAGTGCTAATAGGCAACCTTGCTTCAGGCCCTTTTCTGGGGAGGTACTGATGATAGGCCCTGATTCCCCTCTATTAGCACCTGACACCATGTTTGTGAGTGCAGGGCGATCATTAAAGATAGCAAGGGTATAGGCACCCACATTTTATGTTGTTTTTTCCAAAGAGGTGGCTGGTTTACCTGATCAAAGGCTGTTCAGAAGTTTATAAATGCCACATGTACATTTGACCTGCGAAATAGGGTATACTTCTCCTCTATTAACTTCAACATACTAATGTTATCTAGAGTGGAACATTTTTTTTCTGAACCCTGCTTGCTCGATGGGGGGAATATTTTCCTCTACTACCCAGTCAGTAAGATTGTCAAGAATACAGCAAGCAAATATTTTTCCACTGTGTCTAATAAGCCTATTTGCTGGAAGTTACCAGGATGCTGTCTATGACCATTTTTATATAAAGGAATTAGGATACTACCAGACCATGATGAGGGGGTCAACCCTTGAGAGGAACTATATTTAAACAGAGGAGTAAGATATGTTGCCCATAACAAAGGCTCTTTTTTAATAATAGGGATTTCGTCAGGACCCACTGCTCCTGAAGCTCTAATTTTTCTAATGAATCCTACAACTTCCCCCTTTGAGCAATACTGTATTCAGGGGTTTTGTAGTGATTTTGTAAATTGGGGTCAGGAATAAAAGAATTAAAGTTCACAGAGTACAGTTCTAAAAGATGTGATTTCCATTCTTCTTTAATTGGAATTGGGAGGGATTTAACTCTAGTGCAGCAGCAGTCCGCAATTATTTACCAGTACTGTTTAGAATTGTTTTTGGAAGCCGCATCTTTTAGCTGGACCCATTCATAGTCTTCCTTTTTTTGTATGAAAGAGCGTATTTTCCTTTGTCTTCTCCTCTTTAATAGATTTATTAATCTACTTCATTCAAAGGAAAAATTCAGGAATTGGGCCCTCACTAATTTATTATTTAATATTTATATGAAGTAAAAGATTGAGTACCGGTCTCCGTTTAGTTGGTAACTAGATAGGTTTACAAGACATGACCATAGTATTTATATTGTGGCTAAAGGCTTCAAACAAGTTAGTTTGGGAGGGGGGGAGTGTGGGTCTTCCGCTTCTGTGAACTGCAGGTCTCCTGTTAAAACTGTTAAGTTCTCTTTAAGTTTTGTGGCAGCTAAAGTATTCCAATAGATTCTGCAATTTGCTTTATTGAAAGCTACCACTTTATCCTTAAAATTCAAGATCTCACCTTAGCACAAGATATCTCTATTTTTAAGTTGATCATTATATGGTCGCTAAGCATATTTTCTAAAATGTCCATATTGGAGAGCTTATTGAAAAGATCTTCTGAGGCAATTAAGTGATCAATATTTGAGCCTCCAGTAGGCCCCTTATGTGTAATTTAGGCTGGTATATCATTTTCTAATCTCCAGTTGACTATTAATAGGTCCGAGTTTCAAAGGCCTTTAAGTAGAATCGCACCTCTTTTATCAGTTTGACTATTCTTCGGAAATTGAGCAGGGGGGATGTTTAGTGCTTCCTCTTTTGAAGCAGTAGCATAGAGTCTTATACTATGGGTGGAGACTTTGGCATTCAAGTCTCTGACCAGCATTAAGTGCTTACAATCTTCTCTTTCCAAATTAGAATTGAAAAAGACAAGCAAGTCTTTTAGTAGATATGTGTTAGATGTGTCGGGAGGTACGTATGCATTTACAATTAGCCGAGAAACTGAAATATCATGATCTTCCTTAACCCCTTCGACCCTGATGACGAGCTGGGCTCGTCATGGCGTAGCCTCCTCGCACGCTGATGACGAGCCCAGCTCGTCACGTAAAGTGCGTTTTCGCAAAACCCAGCGTGCGAGCGGAATTCCGCTAGCGCGCATGGTGTTAAACTCAAGCTTAATTGCCTGAATCAAATTAGAGGCATAAGGGATTACTTTATATATCCATTTAAGGCTTGTTCTAAGCTGTATGGAAATACCTCCTTTCGCTTGTATCCTGTTCACTGGGAACGCAGGACGGCTCAGCACAATATAGTCTTCAATTAATCAGTTCTTTACGATCCAAGTTTCTTGTATGCATAGTAAGTCAGCATTCAGTTCTTTCAAGCATAACAATTTGTTTTCATTTGTGGCCCGGTTGACTGTCTCGCAATCCTACGGAGGAGACGCTAGGCACACCTCAGATGGGAAATAGCAAGCGTCAGCTCAGTACTGGCAGTGACACTCATTTTGCCTCCTTATCTCCTCCTTGTGCCAAATGGTCCAAGATAAGGTAAGATCAAGCCGACTATCTCCTTCTCGAGAAGGGATGCCAGCCACAGGAGCATAAGAGTATGAACCTGAGCAATTATTCCTACCAGGTATGATATATAGCAGGGGGAGTGATCACTTGTGTATAGGCTGAAATGAAAAAGAGGCTTTTGTGTCAAAAGCACTTTGAAGACTGACAGTTCTTACTTTTCAGATTGAAACTATAAGTAGTTGTTCACAACATTTCAAATCTTGTTTACAGCTGACTTACATTAGTCATAAAGGTAACTTTTTAAATGGAAAAAAACGTTGCTTTGTCTTTTTAAAACAGAGGCCTAACTACTGATGCTACATTGCTATATTTCAGCCCATGTTGCACTTTTACTTCAAATGGAAATGGGGAAAACGTCCTCAAAAGTCTTCCATCTGAAAATAGACTTATATGTAGCTTGCACTACATGTGCTGTACTCACATAACAACTGTTTTTATTTATAACCAATTTTATTGATTGTAATGTAACATGAATTAATGACAAACATTGACCTGTCCCACATTTCATCATTACATGCATTGGACAAGGGTAAATACTCAAGAAGTTGCAATAGCAAACCCATGGTACTCCCACCATTTACCCCAAATCTTTTCATGTTTGCAGGGGCAAACCCGGGCCTCATAAATTGGCCTTTCCTGGCTGGCGCACCAATTGACACCCCTCCTTCAGTCCACCAATGACAGGGGTTTCCGGAGAGTTCCATTTACTAGCAATGTCTCATGTAGCCACCATCATGGCCATCCCAATGAAGATCCTCTTCATCCTCGGTCCACCCACCACCTCCAGCAAACCCAGTTAGAACGCTCAAGGGAGAAGACAAGTTGACACTGTAGAATCTCAGAAAGCCCCCCCCCCCGTATTCCTTCCTAAAAGGGGGTCAATCTGGGTCAAGCCCAGGTCATGTTCAAACATTTTTTATTACGTTTTTCTATTAATCATTGTTACATTACCAGTACTCTACAAGCATCCCTTCCTATGAAATATAATGTAGTTAAACACAAATAAAGGCTAATTTTAGTGAGCTTCTATTATTCTAAAAGTTTTAGTCTCACATATTTTGCTGAGCCATGTTCACATTACCTCAGTTATCTAAGTAGGAGTAGACACATAGCATTTGTTTCTAAAAGCGAAAGGAATTTCAACTTGGAAGGGGAGAACAAAGTAAAGAGCATGAGCATTGTATATGAGTAGGCAGTTAAGGGTATGTTGGGCAGGGGAAGTCTACAACTAACTGCCCACAATAAATACTATACAAATTGATCAGGGTAGGATGTATTTTTGAGCGAGGGCACTGCATTTTGAGCAGGGGGCCTCTCTGCCATCAGGGGCGGCCTTAGGCATGTGCAAGCTGTGCACCTGCACAGGGACACCGCGCCAATATATATCCTTAATATAATAATCCTCTGAGGATGGATACATATTTGCGTGGCGGCCCCTGGCAGGGATTTGGCGGGTTCCGGCTCTGTTCCACTTCCAAACTCCCTGACCCGCTCCCCCCTTCTTCACTGGCCTCCGCGCTCCGCCCCGCCCGGATCCCCACTTCCGGGGCCTCCTACCTACACTCCCTGCCCAGGGCCGCCATGAGCCTAGAGCCGCCCCTGCTGCCATCAGTACTTTGAATTCTATTAGCATGGTGTTGAAAGCTGTTGCAATGGAGTGTTTGTGAATGCTATGGGTTTCTTCCCAGTGTAATGCAAAACTCAGCTTCACCCCAACATTGAGAGTCCCTGCTCTATCGTGCAAAAGACAGAGGCTGCTGGACCCAATAATGCATGCTCAGCAGGTGCTTTCCCAAGAGAAGAACAAGATTCACAAAATGCACCTTCACACTATGGCTCTTCCTTCTGGGAAATAATCCCAATGCTGTTGCTTCCCATAAATTGAGTGTCGTTAATTCTGTGACAGTAATCAATATGGTGAGTGTGGAGTGCCAGAATATAGTTATATTAGCACATGAACAAAGCATATGTTTAAAACCTGCTAAATGGGCTCGACATCCGATGCAGCTACGATTTGCTGCTGGGAACATACGGTGTGAGGTAAGCTCTTTGAAGTAACATTAATTCAATATTTTTAAATTAATCATTTCTGGAGAGGATATGAGGTGATTCAAGTGCCCGTGCCCATTCGGCATCATGTAAGGAGTACCATAGATCCTCCTCCCATTCCTACCTAAGTTCCATTAGTAATACTACAAACAAGCCTAGGTTATATATAAGAAGTCAGCGTCTGCCTAAGAACAGCATGTAGTGTAGCTCCAGGCAGCATTGCCAGCTCAGTGTGGTTGTTGGGGTATCAGTTAGGTACTGTAGAAGTAGTACAGCTGGATCATGCAGAGGCATGAGGAAATGGCCAGTTCCCTTGGAACCATCCTGGCCTCACAACAGTCATCCTAATCAAGGTCTCCCACCCATGTCTCCCATTGTGTCTGCTACCAAGGGAAGCAATTTGGGGCATTAAGAATGAGGCAGTGTTAAAATGGGACAATGGCTCCTTCGCACAGCTTTCCCCTTGAGAGCTTGAACTCCGGAGGGTTGAACTTGGAGAGCTGCGTTTGTGGTGGACAGAGAGTGCATGGTGCAGCTGCAGGTACTGATGGAATTGTGTGCAGGAAAGCTGCTAGGGTTCCTGAATGTCTTGGCAGAACATTAGGGTTTCTCCCCACCAGACATCTCCTAGGTGAGTGTACCAATGGTGTCCTGCATCCTAAATTCCTGCAAACAGGTCACATGGGGGAGCCAACTACCCTGTCACAACAGGGTCCTCCCAGGAAGTTTGTGGTGCCGTCGGGTAAATCAGAGTGCAATACTCCAGCACAGAAGTGCCACTGATGTACATTCTGTCAGTGTTCGAGGTATAGGGGAGCCAGACAGCATTCCCAGTTGGTTCAATTTCTCATGGTGAGTTGGGTCAATCCACTCTCTGTTAAACCAATCATTGAATGATGTGAGTTGTGATGTCAGGTAGTAACTATGTAGTTCTGGTATGCTCATTCCCCAGATTAAGGGAAGTGCTTCCCATTTATGAAGGGCATGCAGTGGTGCCTCTCCGCCCAGATAAAAGTGGTGACCTTCGATTTCATGGTCTGAAACCAATTCCGGAAGATTTAGTGAGGGTAGTTAAAAAACAGACATAGAAAGTTGGGAAGCACCATCATTTTGAACAGGGCTGTGTGCCCCAGACGGCTCAGGGTTAGCTGGCCCCAAAGCTGAAAGTCATTCATACTGGTGTTGAGGGGGTCTAGATTAAGGTTCCATGCCGGGGTGTGAATGAGTGAGCTGTACATGCTGAGGTATTTGAAGGATAGATGGCATATTGGGATCATGGGACACCAGGACAGGGCATCTGGGTCACCTTTAATTGGCACCAAGAGGAACTTGGAGCTGCTGACTCGAAGGCCGGAGGCATCACTTTATAGGCGGAGGATCTCTAGATACCGGGGCCTGATGATGGTGGATCTGTTGGTAACAACAGTAGATCATCTGCATTGAGTGCTACGTGATCTTCCATCACCCATGGTACCACCCCCGCACCGGAGCATCACTGCAGAGGAGCCAGGCCAGTGGCTAAATCACCAGAGCCAAGAGGAGAGGGGACAACACTGACAGGTGCCCCTGCAGATGGGAAAGGGTGCAAGTGGGTCTTGTTCACCCACACTTGAGCAGCAGGGTTGGCATAAAGAAGCACCACCTATTTTTGGAAGTAAGGCCCAAGGTCGACCTTTTGCAGCACCACATTTAAACAAGCATTGGCATAGCCAATAGTTCTCGCCTTTGGGACCTTATGTGTTTGGCCAGAACTTTTGGCTATGTTGTAGAACATTGTGGCTGTTGTGCATTATGTGGCTTGTAATTATGTGGTACTCAGTGTTATGTTGCATGTATTTATGTTGTTTTGAGTTTAGTGTAGTTATGAGGTGTGTAACAATATTATAGTGAGTGTTATTATGTGTAGTGCATTTATGTTGCAGTGAGTACAGTGTAATTATGTGGTGTGTATTTGTGTGGCATAGTGTTATAATGTGCAGTGTTTTTACATTGCTTTTAAGAGAGTGTATTTATGTAATTTTGTGTTAGTGTGTGGTTTATGTGTAGTGTTTTTATGTTGCATTGAGCATAGTGTAATTATATGGTGGGTAAATATGTGGTAGTGCATGGAATTATGTGGAGTGTATTTATGTTGTATTGAGTAGCGTGTAATTATGTGGCTTGTAATTATGTGGTACTAAGTGGTAATATGTGTAGTGCATTTAAGTTGCATTGAGTAGAGTGTAATTATGTGCTTTGTAATTATTTGGTATTAATGGTATGTAGCGTGTATTAATGTTACATTTATTTTAGTGTAAATATGAGTCGTGTAACTATGTCAGACTGAGTGGTATTATGTGGAGTGTATATATGTTGTATTTAGTATAGTAACATTACATGTTATTTATTTATGTGACATAGTGTTATTATGTGGTGTGTTTTTATGTTGCATTTAATGGAGTGTAAATATGTGATATGTAATCATGTGGTAGTAAGTGATCACAACCTCTCCTTCTCTGAAACTAGTCACCTACAATGTAATCAAAATTAATCTCCTCAGGTGTCTGTTCTTCTGTCATCAAAAATTGGCATGAACTCACACACTTTTCACTAATGACCACACCTTAATGCTCTTCATTTAACCCACCACATCATTCATTCATCCATTCACTCATCAGCTTGTCTATCTACCTCCATTCAAACACCCTTCCATCCCGCACCCTCCCGACACTGATTTCCTCCCAGGACCGGGTGTATCTGTCTGATACTTGTGTTTACAAAAGCCCAGCAAACTTGGCTTTATAGCGTGCACATAGATCGGTGTGCTTTATTACTGAATATTCAAATTGTAACTTAACACCAGAACCGAAGCGTTGGGCCTCTGGGCCCGTGTGTATCCGTCTGATGCTTGTGTTTCCAGAGCGAAGAAACTTGTTTAATATCGCTTTATGATGGCGGTGTCCGTATATTACTGAATATTTTGGACCCCAGCTCTGTATGTATGTTTAACGCCTGTGCGCGCAAGAAGCTGGAAATATGAATGTTTTTCATAGCGCCTTTTTTATGTGTGTGTGCTTATGTTACTGTATATGTGTCTGAGTACTGTGTTTTTGTAGCGCTCTGTGGGGTGTTGGAGAGCTTCTATTATTACATATTTAAGTTATAATTCATTTCAGAACCGAAGCGCTGGAGACCCTGGGGGTGTGTATGTTTGAAACTTGATATATTCAAGAGTCCAAAACCATGTATTTTTCTAGCACCTTATGGAGGTCAGTGTCCTTATATTATTGAATATTTAAATTATCATTACTTCCCAAAACAGAAAGTTAGATCCAGGCCTTTTGTGTTTTCGTTCTAGGCTTCTGTTTATGTTTTTTCTCCTAGTACCGTACGGCGATTGGTGTGATTGCATTACTAAAAATATGTATATAATAATGTCATAGCAGAACTATAGCGTGGGATCTCTGCTCCGTATGTCTGTCCGAGGTTTGCGTTTACAAGGCACAAAAACTGTATTTAATAGCGCCTGATCGAGGCTGGCCTACTTATGTTACGGAATATTTAAACTGTAATGATATTACAGCCTCGGAGCACTATACCCGTCCTTGTGTGTATGTCCGAAGGTGTTTAGAAGAGCGCAAAATATTTTCTATAGCACCCTACAGACGTTGGTGTGCGTATATTATTGAATATTTAAAATATCGTTGAACCTGAGCGTTTATGTCCATCCAAAGATTGTGTCTACAAGAGCCCTGAATATTTGTATTGCGCCTATAGATGTTGGTTTGCTTATTTTATTGAATATTTAAATTATAGTTGAACCCCAGAACCAGCTCACCCTGTATGTTTGTCCCGGTCTTACCTATATAGGTGCGTTTTCAGATGTTATTCAATATATAACATGTAATTGCAGATTCGGACCTCTGTCCCGTGTGTATGTACCAGCCTTGTTTTTAAAAGGGGCAAACATGTTATAATAGGGTCTCGTGGTGGAGGTTGGTTAACTTACATTGCTCAATATGTCAATTATAACTAAATCCCCTTTCCGCGCTTTAGACTCCAGCCCTTGTGTCTCTGTTCCCTTGTGTACATAAGAGCCGAAACATCGTGTTAATAGAGTCTATGGAGGTTGGTGTACATATATAACATAATTACATTATTAGTTAGATCCCAGATGCAATACCCGATTGATTGAGTAGCAGTCAAAAGGAGGAAATAGCCTGTGTCAGAATCGTGAGGAATAAAACCAATAAAGGCCATGGCAGTATAGATAACTAGCCCAAAAGTGGTGCGCTTGCGAGAGCGCGCTTGTGCCTACTGTGGCAAAAGTGAAAGAGCTGCGTTTGCACATTTGTTTCCAATTAACGCGACCGCGAGACACAGCACGATAATTGGAAACATATGGTGCTCATGCTCGCTCCCGCGGACCCCAGGTCACAGAACAGAAAAGGCGGGACATGCACCCCCCTGGGCCAATTGCGTGCTGTCTATTTTTAGAAAGACAGCACACAAAGTCTAATAGCAAGTGATAAATTCCAAGCACACGCACAAGCTTTTGTTTGAAATTTAAAAGCCCTTACAAAATGCATCGCAGAGCAGTACATACTCGCGCTCGCTGGCTCAGGCGAGACCTAAAAAGACCAATATACTGTGGCAAAGCCTTTTTTTCAAATCTATGAGGAGTAAAGCAGTAGGCATGGGGAAGCGGTGTATCTGAGAGAGGACAATATGGACTCCACGAATACAGTGACACATGCTCCTATTTCGCATGAATCCAGAGTGGTACGGATAAACAAGATATGGCAGAGTCTGAGTGAGTCGAGTAGCCAAATTCTTTGCCAGGATCATGATATTGGCATTAATGAGGGTTATGGGCCTGTATGACGAGCATTTATCTGGGGATTGACCTGGCTTAGGGATCACAATGATAATGGCTGCGTTCAATTTCGGGGAAAAGGGAACCATGGTCCACCGCCTCAGCATAGAGTGCTTGGAGGTGCGTGGTCAGGAGGGACCAAAATAGTTTGAAGCATTGAACCAGAAAACCACCTGGATCAGGTGTCTTCTCAGACAACAGTCTGGTCAATGCCTCATGGCCCTCCTCCAGCATGAGGGGCTGTTTGATGTTATGCCCTAGAGACCTAAGGATATAGGGCAGTGGGATGTCATGAAGGATAGGATGGTTCAGTTGTTGTGGAGGCCTGGGGTTCTCTGCATAGCGTGCCCAATAGTAGTCAGTGAAGGCTTGTGCCACTGCAGATGATTGTTCTTGAAGACAGCTGGTCACGTCTCATATGGAGGGGACTAGCCTCTATATCACCTCTCTGGAGGCCAGGCAATGGAGGAGGTTGCCAGACCTATCTCTGTGTCCATAAATCTTTTCGTTGGGGGCCCTCCAGCATTGTTTGGCCTCCTCCACGGAAACCTATCATAGCCAGGATATCAGCAGTGTCTGCTCATGCTCTAGGTCCACTGTGTGATGATGGCATGCTTGCCTTTCTAGTTTGAGGATCTGGAACTCTAGGTCTGTCATTTCTGACCACTTGAGTATTTCTCTGCAGCAGATATAACCTTTGACCTTGGATTTGCTGGCCACTCATCACGTACCTGTGGAATCCACTGCGCCTTAATTGATCTCAAAGAATGACTGAATCTCTCACTCTACAAAACCAGTGCAATGCTAGTCTGTGAGGTATCAGGCATTGACACGCCACATTGGTCTCCCTTGTAATTTAGGGGATCCATCTCATGAAATAGTGGAGCATAAATGTAAAACATGCGAACCCTACTGAGTAAACCCTGCTAATCTAGATGTAACAGAAAGAAACTGTATATGCAATCTACAAAATGTAACTAAATGATCAATTTGACTGCATGTGTTGGAGAAGATTGTTAAATATGTATAAAAATCAATAAAAACTGATTTTTTTTAAATGAAGGAGTGGAGCATGGTTGGATATAGTCTGGAGTAGGATCTGAATGTGAGTGAGGTGGCAACCAAAATTGGTCAACCTATGACAACATTTCGTATGAGGCTGAGGCAGGGGGCCATGGTCACAGGTGAGGGTGGCATGATCTTCAGGCTTCACAGAGGCCTAATCCTCTGACCAATGTAGCAGCTGTGTAGAGCAACTCCTGTGGCCTGGTCGGTATAATTCTGACGTATCTTGAATCGGGTCTGGGACAGCATTAAAATTGCTTAGCACCAGAGTGGTGCTGTGGGGAGGGTTAGTAAAAGGTCTCAGAGTGTCTGTAGTGGCAGAGAACGCACCTCATGCCTAGAAGGCAGTCTCCTGGAGCATAAATACATCGGGTTGGAGGTGTTTCAAGTAAAGCAGGATGGCCAATTGTTTAATGCGATCAAGAAGGCCATTAATATTCTCAGGGCAGAGTCTTCCCCATTTACAACTTGATGGAGAGTCACAACAGGAGACATTCTGGAAGGGAGGAAGAAGGAGGGCCAGCAGGGATGGACCACTACTGGAGGAATCCCTGGAGGGTAGGGGCCTGTTGCAATGCAAACGGTTGATGTGTATGGAGCTTAAACGTTGTGTGTGCAAACAAATTAAATGACAAAAAGAACAACCCAGCCCCAACTACCCCTTCCCCAAACTTCCAACCTGAAGCATCTGCTGTCCCATCCTGAAACTAGCAAAACTTAGATAGGACTGAAAGACAACTAGGGTCTCCAAAGTCAACCCCTGGTATGTTAGGGATCCTAGTGCCCAAAGCATTACAGTATGGCCCATCGTATAGCAGCAAACAATATATAAAAATGTATAAAGTACATGTGGTTTAGTAGGAGCATGGTCTCAACCCAGGAGTAGCAGGAAATGTGAGTGATGAGATTGCAGGGTCATTGCTACTTCCACCACATCATCAAGCTAAGGTCCCCGCTGTTCAGCACTACTCAAGTGAAGGGGGAGTGGCTATGTGGGCCTTTTGTGAGCAAAAAACATCTGGAGTTTATGAAAGTGGAACATTTGGGTCACTGGTCCAGGAATTATGGTAGTCCGGACTTGGTGAGGTCCAACCCCCATGTGAGCCAGGGTGAGCCCTTTTGGACCATGTGCATCGTCTTCGCGTCAGTCTGGGAGCAGGAGGTGGAAGGATGTTACGTTGTCTCGGCTAGAGTGTTTTGGATTCTCACTGTGGTGGAACAGGTGGTGTTCCATTATTCACTCCCATGCCAGCTACGGAGAATCAAAGAAGTAGATGGAGGAGTTGAAGACAGTTTTCAGTCTGGCGAGGAAGAGGAGCATGTATTGAAGGTGGAGGGCATGGAACTTCTGCTTGACTTCCTCAAAGGAGCATCTGTGTTGTTGAGCCACACACGAGTAGTCCGGGAAGATCATAATCTTTATATTCTGGAATCATAGGTCATTTAGCACCCGGGCTTCATGGAGGATGGTATTGAGGTCTCGGTGATTAAAGATGGAGTGATTCGTGGGTGGGTAGGGGCCCCAGATGGATGTCACACCGCTAATGATCTATGTGCCCATTCCACCACAAACCATTTACACAGTTTATCAGGAGGATTCAGGATCTCAGCCACTTATTTAGGAGGAGGTCTGCTTCCTGTGTCTCTGTGCTTACAGGGAAAACAATAAATTAGAGATTGTTTCTCAGCACTCTATTCTCCCGATCTTCAGTGTGCTTTTCCAAGGACATCATAGTGGTACGAGTTTGGACACATGCATTTTGTAGGTGGCCACTTTGTATTCTAAGGAGGACATCCAGGTTTCGACATCCATCACACGTTCAGCAAATCCTAGAGACGAAGAGAAACATCTACCTGGACCTCTCCCACTTTAGATTCATCTGCCTCTCTAGAGACTTGGATAGCCTGGAGGATGATGTCCAGATCAGCACATGGAGGGAGGGGGTGCATGCAGGTGTTAGAGGCAGGGGTAGTGAACTGGTCCATTTTCATATGGGCCGCAGCAAGTGGGAGAGGTTTGTCGCTGCCCATCTGCCAGTAGGAAAACAGTGTCACCTTCATCATGGTCTCCAAGGGCACTGTCAGTGGCCCGCTTACCCACATGGGCGTCATGAGCAGCCCGAGGAATATGTGGAGGCACCATCCAGGATCAACCCAGAGGGGTGGGCTGCATTCTGCAGGCAGTGAGTTAATCTTCTCGGCCACCCCTTCCCGTAACATGCCACCAGAGCTGGGTGACCCTCAGCACAGTGACCAGTATCACAGGGGGGAAGGGAGGCACAAGCCAGGAAGAGCCAAGGGCTAAGTGTCTCATTGTAGGCATTGAGCATGGAGCCCGGTACCAAGGGGGGGGCCCACACACCAGAGTGGAGAACTCCCACTTCAGATAGAGGGGGATTCCACCTCCAATGATCTGCTGCACCCCTCTAGCAGTGAGGGGAGGCACAGGATTCACAGTTTGGGAGAAGAGGGAGGCAGATGTAAGTCCTTGAGAGAGGGGGATTTTGCCATCAGTGCCAGTAAGACTCACCATTCAGGAGTCTAGTCCTCTGGGGGGTTGGGGGCACTGTGTATTCCTCAAGGAGCCAGTTACAGCCTTGGGGCCCCAGCCTGCGACTCCGAGACTTCCCCCAGTGAAAGTCCCAGGGCTGAGAATGGGGGATCTCAGAGAACAGCAGAAAGGTGACCCTTCATTGCCACCAGCAGCAAGGATTCAGGTCTGGCCTCGTGGCCCCAGCCCTTCATTCCAGGGCTTCTCCCAGTGCATGTCCTCCGAGCCGAGAAAGGAGGGAGGGTCTAGAGAACAGCATAACAGTGGTCCTCTGCTGCCACCAGCAGCTGTGAATAGGTCAGGTCAGGCAGGGGGTGTATCAGCTTCCCTGTTGGTGTTGAGCAGGGCGGTAGTCTCCTGGGTGCCGGGTGCAAGGTGCGAGCACCTTGAATGTGCATCCAAAGGACCAGCCCAAGCCGCAGGAGTCAGCTTTTGCTCTGTAGCCTAGGGGCAATATTGCAGCAAATTCCCCAAGCTTTATCTGTTTCCAACAGCGCCAATCTCAGCTCTCGTCTTGCCCATCTGGGGTATGGTGAGTCTGGGGTGGGCACCTAACACCACTCAGTCGTTCAGTGTTGAGCTAGGATGTGAGTTTCAGCTATTATCGTGTCGAGCCGCACTTCTCAGGGTGGTACAAGGGCCACTTTTCTTCCACGGCTGCCTCAATGGTATTAGAGCATATCTCCTGTGCGCCCATCAAGCAGGGTTGTTTTCCTGGATCGGGGGATCCGCTGTTGGGCAGGATTGTTCAGGATGGTTCCAGGGAGTAAGCTGGAGCTGCTACAAAACACGCGGCTCAGGCCATGTCCCCACATGACAACTGATTTAACAAAGCATTAAGTATGCCAAATCATTTGAAAAATATGTATTTGTTTTAGGGAACTGCACAAGCAGATGAGAACTCTTCGGAAGGCCCTCAGTTCCCAGAGATCAATGTTCGAGTTAACTAAGAAAACATGCGGCTTCTACAAGCACCAGTGGCTGAGGGGGTCTAACCTATTGTCCCACTGAGTAAAAATGTATAACCTTTGTGTGAATGAAAAATCTTCCCCCGGATAGGATTAAAAGGTAGGGGAAGTCTGAGGACTAGAGTGTTGAAATAAAATGAAAAAATCTTGAGGATAATATAGGAACAGGCATTCATGCAAAGATGACACACTTGTTGGAATAAAACCAATTTTCTTTTGCTAGATTACAGGGCCAAATGAACACCTTCATTAAACGACAGAGCTTTTGTGAACTATGGATCTGTTATCCCTCTGCCTGGACATTACTGGTCTTCCCCCTCCAGATATCGGCCACACAGCTGTGGGATATAGTGGTCATTCGAAGTTTATTTCTATGATTAGCAGGATTATGATGATATGCCACATCACACTGTTTAAAATGTGCAATTCAAAATGACTAAATGCACATTCAGAATATGTAGCTGCTAGTTACTTTGCAGTAGGCAGAAAAATACAATTTGGGGCTTCATTCTTGTTTGTTATATGCCCACTAAATTGTTTATAATATGAAGAATGAATTTCATAAACTTAAATTGCAATGTTAAGCTAATATATAGGGTGCATGTTTACTCAGAGTCAAGTTTTATGAATGTGTGTTTATTTATGTCAAGATCGCGAGATATAGGGTGTTTAAGCACACAGGCAAATGTGAGTTATGCAATTAAATCTTAAGATATAGGGAATTCGTTTACACTGAGAAATTGTGTTATTAAATTAAATGTCTGTTATGTCAGGCAAAGATCCAGAGACATAGGGCATTTATTTATATTTGAGAAGTGTCTGCTTTGAAATGTTTTTTATTAAAGCCAAGATCTTGAGGTATTTGGCACCCAGCACCTATGTAAGGGAGGTTAAAAGGGTCAATACCGGGTGCCAAATGAACTGACATCATGAGGAGAACGAGATATGAAGTACATCTTGCTTGGAGAACATACTATCTTTTGTATTTTAGGCTCTAACAAGGTCACATTATGCTCCCTGACCCTGCCAATCACAGAGAAAAAAAGGAAGACACGAATGCTATAAGGCAGCGGTTCTTAGCCTTTTGACTTTTGTGGGCCTCCAATGAATCACCACTGGAAGATGGGAAAGCCCGCCTAAGCAATTTCTACAATTTGAACCTCAAAAACAAATACAGATAATATAGAAACAAATACACATCAAACAAATACACAAATTCTGAACTATTTTATTTAATTTACAAACAAAAATCAAACACAATTCTAAATTTTAACTAATCATAAGGTATGAGCTTTTAAAAAAGTGGTTTTATTTCTAATCACATACCTATATAAAGTACTCTAGCATATCACCTCATCTTTTATTGCAACTAATGTATGCTTTCTTTTTGTCAGCACATACTGATGCATCAATTGAGGCAACCAATCGTCCATATTACATTTTGTTTGCTACACCCTAAATCCAAGCTAAGGATATTAACTCACTTATTAACCTTTTATTTCAAATCCCTTCACATTTACAGGGCATTTCAAATGGTTTAATTTTACAGGTTGCTTTTTATGTATATTGTTGGAAATGAACTATTTTTACGTGGTATTCTATCAGATTTTTGCCTAAACTCTCTTTGTTGGCCCTAGAACTCCACACTTCATCCCTGATAACCATTGGTAAAGTACATGTGCTCCCTCTCTAAACATTTTTTTTGTTTTTTTTTTTTTTTTGTTCCAAGACCTTTATTTTCTGTATGCACACAAGTTACATAGCTTCGCGCCTACGACCTCATAAGTCAAGGCCGGCGGCGCGTAGTTAAATCAATAAACATGAGCAGATTGCATGCATAACATACGTGAAAGCACACAGCAAGTCGCCTACAACCTCTTTGGGCCGGCCGCGTTTGCAAAGTCAGTTGGTCTCAGTTTTTTAACCATTTTTATTTAAATAAAACTTGTCTACTACAACTTGATCAGTCCACTACCGCATTCCAACTCCAGCTTCCACATTTCAAGAACTCGATATATGCTAAACCACTATCCAGTAAGTCTCGGTCTGGCTATCATCTATTTGCTAGTGACGTTGTTTGCACCTCAGTCCTCCATTTGCGCATTTAAGTATGTGGTGAAATATGACCAGTAGTCTCTGGGCCTAGATCGTGGTGGGAGGGATTCCTCGTAGGTCCTTAGAGTATCTTGGCAATACGCCATGTCCTGCACCCAATGTTTGATGTGAGGTGTATGTGAGCTATCCCAGCACATAGAGAGTCTGCGCTTGGCCAACAATAATGCTATGACGCAAAATTTACGTCGCGTCGCTTTCACGTTATGTAGTAGGCCCAATAGACAACATGTAGCTGTACATGCAATCGGAACTCCCACCATTGCTGTCAGTTTTGTTGTCACTTCCGCCCAGTAAGCCTGTATCTTCGCACAGTTCCAGGCTAGGTGTATAAAATCTGCTTGGTCATAACCACAACGTTTACATCTTGCTTCCTCGCGTAATCCGTATCTATATAATTGGGCAGGGGTGTAATATACCTGGTGCAGGTATTTGAAGTGGATTATACGTAAGTTGCCATTTGGCGTCAGCATTTGTGTGAGTGTGCTAGTGGCCTCCCACTCTTTGTCCGTCAGAGGTGTGTCCAAGAGCGTATTCCATTTACCCAGTGCCCTGGTAGCCCTTCGATCCAGTTCTGTTTGCGCTTGTGTATACAGTCGTGAGACCAGATGTGAAGTGTTCGTGGAAGTGAGCAATAGTTGTAGGGTGTCCAGCGTTTGGGGTTCAGTTGGGAACGTCGGAAAGAGTTGTTGCATTGCTCTTTTAAGCCTGTAGAATGTAAAGCGAAAGAGTGTCGTCTGGTTTTGGATAAAGGCCAAGTTCTGATCTGTGAGAAAGGTCCCGTCTTTATAGACGTCGCCCATTGTACATAGACCCACTTGTGTTAGTAGGCTCATGCCCACTTTTTCACCAGTGACTGACAGATTCGGGTGATGATGTAGTGGCAGTGCCGGGGCGTAAAGTGGGAATTTATGCATCATGTGGCCTAGAGTCCTCCAGGCAGCGTTGGTAGTGTCTATTGTGTTAATATCTTTATTATGGAGCGGGGGCCTTTTATGCGTTATGATAGCGTCTAGTGGGATCGGGGCAGCATCTCCTTCCTCCACTGCTACGTGAGTCAAATATGGTGTCGTGTGGTACCAGTGTGTGGCGAATTGGGCTTGTGCACATAGGTAGTATAACCAAAAGTCAGGTACCCCCCATCCTCCCTTATGAATAGGTAGCGTTAATGTATCTAGTTTTATGCGTGCTTTTTTACCTGCCCATATTAACTTCAGGATCATGGACGTGATTCGTTTAAATACCTCCTTTGGCGGTTGTATCGGAATGTTATTGAAAAGGTAAAGCAATTTAGGGAGTACTACCATCTTTACAATCGCCATCCTATCGGCCAGCGACAGTGGAAGTTGTATCCATCTCGAGACTTTCTCTTCAAGTGTATCAATTGCCCTACCATAGTTGGTTCGGATAACCACCTCGGGGTCACGGTGGAACCAAATGCCTAGATAACGTATAGGGTCCGTCTGCCATTCTAGTGGGTATTCCGTCGCATGACGTTTGGTGGAGTCAGTCAATGGGAATATGGAAGATTTGTCCCAGTTAATTTGCAGTCCCGAGTACCCGCCGAATCGGATGTATACTCTCAGTAGTGGGTCCAGGTTGATAGCGGGGTCTCTGACATATAACAACATGTCGTCTGCATACAGGGATATATGCAGAGGTCTGTTCGGGAATTGAAGGGCAAGATGGTGATGTTTCTGTCTGACTATGCAGGCTAGAGGTTCCAGCGCCAGTGCAAATAGGAGAGGGGACAAGGGGCAACCCTGTCTCGTCCCTCTCTCTATGGCAATGGGCTCTGATATATAACCGTTTATTTTAATTCTAGCTACTGGTTTGTTGTAAAGCAGTTGCACCCATTGGATAAAAATCCGAGGAAACCCCATTCTATGCAGAATTGTTATGAGATATGGCCATTCAATGGAGTCGAATGCTTTAGCAGCATCCAGCATGATCGCTGCTGCCTTGGTGGATGGTGTAAGGTAGTGCGCAGTGGCAAATAACGTTCTGGTGTTGTGTGTGGTGTTTCTAGATGGTATGAATCCCGATTGGTCTGGGAGAACTAATGCGGTCATAAGCGGTTGTAATCGGGTGGCAAGGACTTTAGCTAATATTTTAGAGTCCACATTTAAAAGCGACAGAGGACGATAGGATGTGCAATTTTCGGGGTCTTTACCTGGCTTTAACAGTGCTATGATTACAGCCTCTCGTAATGTGGCCGGCAGAATCTGTGCTTCTAGGGCCTCACCGAACATGTCAACTAGGTATGGGGATAGTAAGTCGCTGAATGTTTTGTAGAATTCACAAGTGAATCCATCGGGTCCTGGTGCTTTCCCGTTAGGTAAAGATGCTATAGTTTCAGCAATCTCCTCTTTCGTCAGTGGCTGGGCTAAATATTGCCTCTGGTTATCCGACAACCAGCCAATGGCAATATCATCTAGGTATTGTAATGTGTCGCGTTGTGTGGCAATGCGTCGTGAGGTATATAGGTCCTGGTATGTGTGTACGAAGCTCTGAAGTATGGCCGTGTGGCCGGTGTGAGTGTGTCCATCATCCCCAATAGTCTTAGTAATTATTTGTTGTTTGTGGCCAGTACATATTTTGGTAGCGAGGGCCCTCCCTGGTCTTCCACCTTCTCCGTACGCCCTAGCCACGTGTCTTTTGTGTAGATATTTGATTTCGTCTGCAGCGAACTTCTGGTGTTCAGTAATAGTATTTCTAATGTCGCTCAGTATGTGTGGGGCCGGGGATAATTCGTATTGTCGTTCTAGGACACGGAGTGTGGATTCGCATCGTGCAATCTGTGCTCTAATGTCTTTCAGTATACCAGCGGTTGTGCCTATACAGACCCCTCGTATTGTTGCCTTAAAGGCTTCCCACAGCAGTCCTGCGTCCTCTGTGGTATCCGCATTAAGATTGAAGTAATCTTTAATAGCTTTACCAATGGTGTCAACGTATAGTGGGTCTGTGAGTGCATTAGAATTAAAGCGCCAACTGTATGGTGGCGGTATGTAATTCGGGATGTGTAATGACAGTTTGACAGGGTTGTGGTCAGATAGCGTTCTGGGCATGTGAGTTACGTATTGTGTCCATAGCAAAACATCAGCAGTCCCCAACCAGTAATCGATCCTCGACCAGCTAGCGTGTGGTACCGATGTGTGCGTCGCTTCGGTAACCCCAGGATGTCGTACTCTCCAGATATCTCGTAAAGATAAATCCCGCATGACATCTAACAATTCAGTTCTGGCACGTGTGTGATGTTCCATAGTGCCTTCAGATCTATCGAGGGCATCGTTTAGAGCGATGTTGAAGTCTCCACCCCATAGTAGTGTTCGATCCGTGTCAGTACTTAGGTGGTGCCAAATATCTCGGAAGAATTCCGGCGTATCTATGTTTGGACCGTATGTGTTTACAAGCGTTATTCGCCTACCCCGTACGTCCCCGTGTACTATGACATATCTTCCACTGTCATCCAGTTTGGTTGTGTGTACTTTAAAGTTCGTGCCTTTTTTCACCATTATTGAAACACCTCTAGCATAGGATGAGTATCTCGAGCAGTGCATCGATTCAGCCCACCTGCGGCCTACCTGAGTGTGTGAGTGTGGAGCTTCATGCGTTTCCTGAAACATAACAATGTCAATGTTCCATCTGTCTAGACAGGCGAATATGCGACGAATTTTCTTGGGGTTGGTGTACCCTCTGATATTCCATGAGAGGACATTCAAGACTTTGGATTGATGTATAGGATTAGCCATAGTAAAGGTTGTATACAGGTGCATATGTCCACTTTTCCTCGTCTAAGAGGGATTGTAGTGAAGCATAAGTGTAATGTAAGCGGTTTCCGTGCATGTAGTGATGGATGTGGTATAGCTGGGTACAGGCAATGCATCTCAAGCGGACCAATCTATAAATAACAAGAACAACCCCCCGTCCTCCCTCCACCCCACAACAGCAGCCCAATTCTGCTGAGGCCATACCCATAACGAACATCCCATTAGTATGCAAACTGTATTGGGGGTCACCCATGTGGGGGCCCGCCTGGACTACACATCACCGTCCGAGATAACGAACGTGGACGGTAACATAAACTTATGAAGTCACAAAATATCTGCTACGAAAGTTCCAACAATGTAATTTGACTACCCAACATCCCGGAGTAAACACAGGTGTAGTAACATTTCCCCCTAGCCTCTCTCAAATGCTAGCAGTTGCATGTACATAACTATTACATAACTAGTACGTAGTTGCATGGGTAACTGATGTGACTATATTAATTGTGCGAATTATGTTGTACCATATACTGTTAACACCATGCACCTCGGTGATGCCATATATTTGCATTAGTGGGGGGAGTACCTCCATGTGGAATATATGGTGTTATAACGCTATATCCCCTTTGTATCTGGACTTCATGCGCACAAACCAGTACAGTATAGACTTGTAAATTAACAAATTGACGGATCGTCTGGTGAGTGTTAGCAAATAGTTCAGTTACATATCACCAGCAGTCGGTATCTGTTACATTGTCATTGTCAATGAATGGCAAGAGTCTGGGTCCAAATATTGCCCTGCCCCGTGAGCGGGTGACATTATGTCAGTAAATGTAAATCTGCAGCCTATAATGCATTAGTCTCAAATGGTGTATTCGGACAGCATAACACAATACTCAGCAATGAGTTGGCGGGACAATCGTGGATTAACCTGCGTTCCGGCCGTAGCTCAGTCTATATACAAAATGGGTCGTGTGTTCCAACATACCTGGTGGGGGGAGTAGATCACATCGCAATAGTTAATAATGTGGTATAATCACTCCTTACTCACTGGTGTCATGTTAAATCCTGTTTTACGGCACCTGGGGAGCGCTGACATCACCCCCATCACTCGGTTGTATCTTACCCAGTGAGCTTACTATCCAGCGCGATGCATCATATTCGTTGTCAGTCTTCCTCTTGCTCCTGCTGCCGTCGCTGATCATTTTTCTTGTGGGTTGTGATTTTTTTTATGAAGTCGTTTGCTGCTTTAGGCGAGGTGAGTAGCGTGGATTTACCTTCCCAGTTCACTTTCAACCTCGCTGGGTAGAGCATGGCGTATTCCACCTGGAGTCCTCGCAGTTTTGATTTTGCTCCGTTGAATTCCCTCCTGGCCTGTTGGACTGCCTGCGTGTAGTCGGGGTAGAATGCAAGTTTGTTGGATTGATATTGAAGATCTTTGTGTTCACGTGCCATGCGTAAAATTGCATCTCTATCACGGTAATTTAGTAGTCGGGCCACTATTGGTCTCGGTGATGCGCCCGGAGGCGGGCGTGGCGCCAGTGTTCTGTGTGCTCTTTCCACAATGAAAACTTGGGACAGCTTGTCCTTGCCGAACAAGGAGAGGCACATTTCCTCCACGTATGATTCCATGTTGCCAATGTTTGTTGATTCTGGTACGCCCGCTACGCGTATGTTATTCCGGCGTGATCTCGCTTCCAAATCCTCGGACTTAGATTTGATTACTTCTAGGATCTTCTCAAACCCTGTGCATTTAGAGGTGCTAGCTCGCGATTCATCTTCTACTGCGGATACTCTCGTCTCTACCTCATCCAGTCGCTCTCCATGTCGATCCACTTTGGCCGCCATGTTGTCCATTCGAGTCGTGAGGTGATCCATTTTACCATGCATATCTTGTAGGCTGTCTTGGATCGCTTTCAACATCGCCTCCATGCCTTTGGGCGGTGCTCGCTCTGATTCAGTTTCTGTGTCTGAGTGTGGGTGTGATCCTCTCACAGTTCGACGTTGTTCAAAGTTTAGTTTTGGTTGTTGTTTGTCTGGCTTCCCCATTGTGCAGGGTGTCCGCTCTTTACAATGCTGCGATGACGGTGTGTCGTACTACCCCAGGTCAGATGAGCAGGCGCGTTTGGTTATGGTATTGTGTTGGCGTGCAGGGCTGCGATCCTCTTCGTTGGCTTAGCGTTGGCTTTGGCGCCAGGATTTGTGGCTGGTCAGCACAGTTTGAAATTAGAGGGTACGTAGGTGGCGCACAAAGCCGCTAGCGCCTCCTGTAGGTGGTATGCGTGAACACCGCAAATTGGTATGGGAATCCCTGGTTAGTCTTCGTACATAATACGTTGTAGAACAGCCATTTTGACAGAAACACACTATGTTAGTCAGCAATTCACTGATTTGCGCTGCATTCGTTATAATGTTCGTTTCCGCACACCATATGTGTAAATAATGGTACAAGGCACTGTTATGCGGCAAAGCAGCGACATCTGGCAAAATCAAGTGGGCTGTAGTTGACACCGTGCAGTGGCCCAGCAGATCCAGCACCTGTCCCACACGTTATCAGTATGATTCATGCAGCCGGACCTGTAGCTTGGATTATACTGCTTTCGCTTCTTATGTAGTGCAATGCCTGTTATCACCAGTTGAGATAGCTGTGGGGTAGGTGTGTACTTCAGCCTTTCAATTGAGAATTGCAGTGTGTGTTGATACGGCAATCCTGGTGACCTGGGCAATGTGTCTCGTACAGTCACAGCTGCAGTACCTGCACTACCGATGCGATCGTTACGCTTGCCAGTATGCAGATTGTGTGTATTGGTATGTTAGTGGGACACACGGACTTCCAATATTTCCTTCGTGCGGGCAAATGTTGCATCCAAAATCCGCCGCCCTCATTAACGTTACAGCGCTGGCTTTACATTACCCCAGTGCGGGCGCCGCCATGTTTGGGAGATAGTTTTCGCGCCGTCCGACGGAGAGGTGTTTCAGCAATGTAAGCTGCGGCCGATGGATCTCCGCATCGCAGGTTACCGACATTTATGTCAGCGTCCGTGTACGCAGTAGTGCGGTATGCTGAGCTCCGTGCCGATGACGTGCTTATGCTTGCATGCAATGTACCTCCAGCGGGCGGCGGAAAGCTAGTGCCGATCTCTCCCTATTACCATTAGCGGTGCTCTCCTCTTTAGAAAGTGTTCTTATGGACGCCCACTACGCATAACAAGTTCTCTGTTACTCACGGGACCTTGGTCGGACCGCAGCGCGGCCACTCGATCCTGGCTGTTACTGTTCTGCATAGGCAGTCGCCATCTTGCCTGTCCAGCTCGCGGTCCACAGCAATCCTTATAGGTCGATTTTTGTCATCCCAGTAGCTCGTAGAGCGATGAGAAGCACATCAAACAGCGCCGCTCATTGCAAGCTGTCTGTATTTACTGTTTGGCAGCAGGTTCCGTGACTCCATACATGTCGTTTTTGCTGATAAGCGGGACCGTCCGGCGGAGCTGTCTAACTAGCCAGCCATTCCGCAGTGCGCCCTCTAGCGCCCCCTCCCTCTCTAAACATGATGAAATTTGTATACACCAGATTGGTACATTTAACGCAACTATAAGTCACTATTTTATAGTACAAAGTGTACCCTGGGCTTTTAAGTCAAGTGTCACCAGTGGGCTGCAGTCCCTATTGTGCCTCTCACTGTAGTGACACAGCAAACACGACCCCAGGCCTACCACAGTAGCCTGGCAGTGCAGTTTCAAACTGACAATTAGACCTGTAAAAATAAACTCTTTTGACACGCCTACAGATTTCTTTAAAATATCAATAGGCCACCCCTTACATAGACCTTAGTGCCCATAAGGCAGGGTACATCACATTTAAAAGTAAAACATAGGGGGCGTGGCCAAGATGGCGGGCTGAGAGGACGCTCTTGCCGTGAGCTCCCGAGCCCCTGGAAACCCTGCATCTTTCTCCACCGCTGATCTCCCCCGGATCGAGCGGAAAACGCACCCAGTGCTCCCTGTGGTGGTGTGGAGCAGCCCGCAGCCCTCAATCTCCTTGCTGCGGCGGCGGAGCCGCTTGGGAACCGGCCTGAGGCGAGGGCCGCCCGAGGAACCGCCGGAAGGACCGGAGGCCCCTCGATCGCGGGCCCTCGGTTGTCCAGCGAGGGAGGCCAGTAGCACGGAGTGGACCAACGGCTTGCGGGCGTCCCGACACTACGACCCCGCCATGGCCTGAAACGACCTTCCTTGGCGGAGCGGAGCAGCATTAGCGGAGAGTGAAGAGGCGGAGCCGATAGGAAAGAGCTACGCAAGCCCGGGGATCAGGTAGGCCGCGAGGCCTGCGCCACGTGGCCCGGCCCTTCGCCCCACCCTTCGCCACTGCCGGGCACTTCCAGCCCCTCAAGCACCCACGATCGCCTTCGCGGCCCGCGGGACCTAACCCCTCTCTGGTCCCAACTGCGGAACGACTTGCACGACCAGCCTCCAGCCATGTGATAATCGAGTGGACCAGCGGGGGAGGACTGCTGCGATCCCCGAGAGCGGGCCTAGACGGAATCACTGGATGTGGTGTTCTGAGACGATCATTGGAAGGACTGTCCAGTAGTGCTCTCTTTGTACTGGCAGACCTTGACTTCAAACTTGGGCGGAGCGGAACAGCACCTATATAGCCTGGGAGACGAGACTACGCCACACCGGCGCTGGTTCCCCAGGCCGTAGCGGACGGCCATCTTGGACGGGAGCGGAATGATTGCATGGGCCTCTTGGAGCGGCCCTCGCTCACGGCGATTGGAGGCGCCTCACTGGGATTAGGTCTGCATCGGTGCTTTAGAGCCCGAAGATTCCGCGGGCTGTGTGGATTGCCGCCTCTTGCCGCACTGCTGCCCGGGCCTGTATTCCCTCCTCGCCACAGCACGTGGGCTTTGGTGATCCCCCCTCGGCGATGTCGAATGCCAGAGGGTCGAAGAAGGGTGACCGGACCTTGCCGGACATGCTGGGTAGAGGCGCCCCGAGGCAAGACAGGAACCAGCCAGCTTCGAGCCCCCCGACTAGTTCTCGGGGGGCGGAAGGCAGGGAACCCCCGGTTACTAGATCTTTCCTGGAGTCACTGTTCAGCTCTTTGAGAGAGGACTATCAAGCCCTGAAACAAGAGGTGGCCGGGGAGGTCCGGGAAGTTCGGAGAGAGGTTGACTCCCTGGGAGAACGAGTGAACACGGTGGAGGCGGCTGGCCACTCTAGGGATGAGGAAATCACTCACTTGCAACAGGAGGTCCTGAGGCTGAGAGACCAGCAGATTGACCTACAGGCCCATGCCGAGGACCTTGAAAACAGGTCTAGACGTAACAACATAAGGGTCCGAGGCATTCCATCCAGCGAGGAGGGTGAGGACGCGGCCGCCTACTTTGGAGCCCTGTTTCGTGATATTCTGGGTGAATCTGAAGACTTCCCAATCCGGATCGACAGGGCACATAGAGTTGGTCGGCCCCGCAGGGCCTCAGCGCCTCGTCCGGACATTTTGGCTTTCTTGCCGGATTTCCCCCTGAAGGAGCGGATTCTTCGTGAGGCCCGACGACAACAGCCTTTACGTTTCTGAGATCACCCGGTGGCTCTATACCAGGATCTGTCCGCAATAACACTGCAGAAACGGAAGGCCTTTAAAATTGATACAGACTTTTTGAGGGAACATGGCACGCAGTATTCGTGGGGGCATCCCTTCCGCCTCATCTTTCGCTGGAATGGGGCTCTGCACCAGCTCCGGTCCCTCCAGGATGTTTGCGGAGTGCTGGGAATCACTGCATCGGACACGGACACTCCAGCGCCTCGTCGCAGGCGGAGCACGCGAGATGGCTGGCAGCTGGTCGGGGGACGGCGATCCCCGCCGCCCGCGAGGCCCGACTCGCCTACAATCCGGGCGGAAATGTCCAGCGCCATACAGGAGGCTTCCAGGACTACGGCGAATGGTGATTTGGCCTTGACGGCCTGAACATGCTCCGGGGGGAGACTGCAGTAGCCTATCTTCATCGCAGGTGCGGGGGTTCCGGGGGTGGGGGGTGGCGGGGGCGCTGGAGGTGGTGGCTGGACGTCCACTTGAACAACTTTCCACGGCCTTGTCCGTTGTGGACCAGACTGGGACAATGAAGTACTCTGCATGGTTTGGGGTGAGGGGGGTGGGCGGGGGAGTTGAATGGGTGAGTTTGGGGTTTGGGGCGTTCACTGGGTGGCGGGGGAGAGGGGGGAGCATTGGGTTCCAGGGAGGGGGTCCTCACAGTTGGGGGATTGGGGGCCCGGGGACTATACTGTGCTATGAGGTGGTTTACTATCACTGTGTGCTGTGGCCGCGATTTGATGCCTTTGAGTTTAGTCCGGCGGACCGTGCCCGCCTTGAGGAGCGATGCTGGTATTCCCCTCACTGATGGCCCTTAAGATTGTTACCCTGAATGTGAAGGGGCTGAATAATCCGGTTAAACGGAAGGCTGTACTGTCCCTCCTGGAAGACTCACAAGCAGACATCTGTCTTCTATAGGAGACTCATCTTCTAGCTAAAGACTGTCACAGGCTGCGGACCCCAAAGTTCCCCACGCAGCTCTTCTCTTCCTGCGCTTCCAAAACTGCAGGTGTAACACTCATAATATCTAGGAGGTTCAAGGGGGAGGTAATGCAAAAGGTAGCGGAACAAAAGGGGAAGGCTTCTGGCGTATAGAATCAGGGTGGGGGGTCTAGTGTTCACCGTGGGCTCCATATATAGCCCCAACGATCATCAGGACTAGTTTCTACGCAGGGCACTGGAGGACGTGACATCCACTCCTGACAGACACATCGTGATTGGGGGGGATTTGAATATGGTATTTGATGCGTCCCTGGACAGATCGGCGCAAAGGCGCCTACAATCGGGAGAGCTCTCGGGCTCGGTTTGTTCCCGTTTGGAGAATCTTGATATGCATGACATGTGGCGCCACCTCCACCCCACGACCCGCGCCTATTCATACTATTCTCACGCCCACAAATCCTATGCGAGATTGGACCATCTCCTGGTGATGGGCCCGATGTATGAGCTGGCCTCGGCCGCCGACATAGGGGTCCTGTCTCTCTCAGATCATGCCCCGGTGGAGGGCACTTTCCAACTACCTCCGGTGTCTCCCTCGCGAGGGGTCTGGCGTCTCAGGGACACTTTGCTGCACAAACAACCCGTGGTGAAACATATCCGCGAGTCCATAGAGGAGTACAAGCGTAATAATGACAATGATGACACCACCCGCGCGACGCAATGGGCCGCCTTAAAGGCAGTGCTCCGCGGCGAGTTTATTGCCATCTCCTCGGCGGAGAATAAAGACCGTCAGCTTAAAAAGGACGAACTTACACGCCAGGTGAGGGAGCTAGAACAGGTGCATCAACGGACGGGAGCCCCTCGAGCCTGGAGGCAACTTAAGGCTGCCAGAAAGCTCCTGTCCACGCTCGACATGGACAGAGCGGAGTACGCTGTACTTCACCTGAAACACAAATACTACACTGGCGGAGACAGGTGTGGCCGGCTTCTTGCGCATAAACTCCGTGTACAACACCAGCAGCATCGGGTGAAAGAACTGGCGGTCCCCACTGGAGGGACTGTCACGGAGGATGGCCAGATTACGGACGTTTTCCGTGGTTACTACGCTGATCTCTACGCCGGTGTCCCCCCTCAGCTCGAGCCGAGACTGACTATTTGGAGTCGGTGTCGCTCCTGTCCCTCACACCGGACCAGGCCAAATATCTTGAGTGAGAGATCCGGATTGAGGAGGTAGTTACGGCCATCTCCCGACTCAAGCACTGGAAAGCCCCGGGGCGCGACGGTTTTATCCCTCTCTTTTACAAGACCTTCTGCCAGGACCTTGCACCACTGTTGACGCGCCTGTTTAATTCGTTCTCTGAACCGGGCGCTATCCCTCCGGAGTTCCTTCAAGCGACGGTGTCGGTGATCCCTAAACCGGGCAAGAACCGGACTGAATGCGGGTCCTACCGCCCGATCTCACTTTTAAATTCAGACCTGAAGATCTTCACCAGTATTCTCGCAGCACGTCTGGCACTCCACCTCCCGGGTATGGTTGACCCGGACCAGGCCGGGTTTGTCCCGGGCCGGCAGACTGTTGATAATACTAAAAGGGTGACCCACATACGGAGAAGGCCTCCTGGATACCCGGGGAACGCATGCTCCTTTCCATCGACGCGGAGAAGGCGTTCGATAGAGTGCATTGGCCTTACTTGGAGAAGGTATTGAGTAAATTTGGCATATGGGAGAGGTTTAGGCACCTGGTATTCAACTGCTACCGATTCCCATCCGCTGTGGTGAGGGTGAACGGTTGCAGCTCCCGGCAATTTGCGATAGAGAGGGGCACCAGACAGGGGTGCCCACTATCGCCACTGCTTTTCGCTCTCTATATGGAGCCATTTGCACAAAGAGTTCGCCAGAACCCCAATGTCACAGGCGTCCGCATGGGGGAGTTCCACCACACCCTTAGTCTTTACGCGGACGACGTGATATTGACGCTCGACGACCCTAGGAGGTCGTTGCCTGCTTGTATTGAGGAGCTGGAAACCTTCGCGACTGTAGCAGGTTTCAAAGTAAACTTTGGGAAATCGGAGGCCCTCGACATCTCGCTGTCCGGCGCCACCAGGGCTGACTTACAGAGGCTTTTTCCGCTGAGCTGGTCTAAAGACCAAGTACCCTATTTGGGGATCCTCCTAGCACCCTCTCTTCCTGCTATGGTCACGGCCAACTACACGACCTTAAGTAAGAAGATCAAGGAGGAACTGGCCCGTTGGGACAAGGGCACGTTGTCATTGCTAGGCAGGGTTGCCGCGGTAAAAATGACCCTCCTACCGCAAGTCCTGTATCTCTTTCGGGCCCTCCCGTTGCAACCCCCCAAGGGATGGCTCGGACAGACCCAGTCTGACATAACACGCTTTGTATGGCAGGGTCGCAAACCTAGGCTCAAAAGAGCCATAGCCACGCTAGCGCCTGAGTCCGGTGGCCTTGGTATACCGGACTTGCACCAGTATTTCCAAGCTGCTCAACTGCGCTACCTAGTAGAGTGGAGCCGGTGGAAATCAGATAAACATTGGTTGTTTCAGGACCAGGCGGTGGCGGGCAGGACGCTGCAGGAAGTGCCCTTTTTGCGGAGGGCCCACCGCCCCCCCAACCTCTATGCGTCCTTCATCACGCGGGTCCCGCTCCGAATCTGGGACTCCGTGTCCACCAAACACGACCTTACCACCTTTCCTTCTCCTTTTACACCAATAATCGGAAACCCGGACTTTAGCCCTGGTATGGAACCGGGAGCCTTTGAGCTCTGGCAGGCAGCCCGCTGCTCCGCCCTATTCCATATGTTTGGCCCGGAGGGTGCCGTCTCCTTCCAGGATCTTCGGCAGGACTTCGGTCTGCCCGAGACGGAGCGCATGAGATACATGCAGGTGCGTCACTGGGCGCTCCAGCCGCAGGTGCGAGCCTCGGCGGACCGGAAACTCATGGCATATGAGCGTTGGCTGGTGACACGCTCCTCGGACGCCAAGCTTATCTCTGACCTTTATAAACTGTTGCAACCTCCCCCTTTTCACATCTACAATCCCGGGAGAGAACGCTGGGAGCGGGAGCTGGGACGATCGCTGAGCCACACTGACTGGGACCACATCTCCTACCGGGCACGACACTCTGCTTACCACACTGGGCTTACTGAGACTTTCACAAAAATTTCCACTTACTGGTATCGCACCCCTGAGAAACTTCACGAAATGAACCACTCACTACCCAAGACCTGCTGGTGAGACTGCGGACAGACTGGCACACTCACTCATATACTATGGGAATGCCCCCTACTGACTCCCTACTGGGAGGAGGTGCTGAATGAGAATGACCAATGCTTTGAGATTGATTTACCCCGCTTTCCTGCCTATGTTCTGCTTGGCTTGCCAAACGGTTTGATGTACCCCCTAAGATCTAAAAAGGGTAGGCAGATAGCGATCGCCCTGGGATCGGCAATTCAGAATATACTCATTCACTGGCGCACTACCACGCCTCTTACGGTTGTTGGTTGGCTACATAGATTGTGGCATGTCTTAGGCATGGAGAAGATGTCCCTGGTGGTAGCGGGGGAGGTGGACACATTTGAGGAGCTGTGGTTCCCATTTCACACACTGTTACGGTCAGAATTCAAAGAAATGACTTGCCCTAGATATCTCAGACTGCTACGGCTGACGCCCCCGCCAGCCCCGCCCATCTGAGTTGCCCGGGTAGTTAGCTAGAGGGGGGCACGGATGACTACGCTGCCATAGTGGAAAGAAGGAAGTTTAATAGCACAGTACAGGGGGTGGGGGGGCAGTTGGTTGGGGGGGTTTTTGTTTTTCTTTCTCCTTTTGGTTTGTCCCCGCCCACAGGTGCACTAGCCCTGTGACTCTGGAACAGGATGTGCCCATCGCACTGCACGAACGGATTTCATGTCTATGTTGAACTGTAAACACTATTCGCGGGGGGCACCTGGGGTTACTTGTTTGTAATGTTGTCCTTTTCTTTCAATGCTGCAATAAAATACTTTAAACCTAAAAGTAAAACATATATATTTTTGATGTTACATATCTTTACAGAGGAAAAACCTAAAAGCTGCACTCACTGTAGCACAGCTGGCTTCCTCCATAGGAGAACCCTGGATTATGTTAGTCCACCTTATAATGTTAGTTTCTTATTGTTAAAAGCTAGAGAATTATTTCAGAAACACCTTTTACTATTGAGACAAAATCCAATTTAATGGTAAAGTCAATTTTTATAACTATTAAGGAAAAGCCACTTTAGAAAAATGGCCTTTCCCCTGCTTAAACCTCTTTTGCCTTTTCTATAAACTGTCAACTATCAGCTGGTATCTCGCCTGTAGTTAGTTGTGATACCTCTTAGGACAGGGACACAGGCCTTGGGTGTGGGGGAGGTGTTGTACTTCCCTAGAAAAGATGGCCTGAGGGCTGTGCCCATGCACCTGATTTACTTCAGAGGAGTCCTACTCTGTCACTTGCAGATGTAGCTCACACCTAGGCCTCTCCTCTCTATTTACTTCTAGTCAGGCTGGCAACAATCCCTGTGGTAGAGGGAGTTGAAGCAGAGCTTTAGAGTGACAACAGAGATGGGGCTGCCTATTTCAAAGCCACACATCTGTGTAAGCGCCGGAAGCTCTGACCAGGGGAAGAAAGGTTCTGCCATGTTGGAATCAGGAAAAAATGGGTTATGTGGGATAGTTGACAGTACAACACACAAGAATGGCAGAAATCTGGGAAGGATCCACCCTGGGTACTTCTTCCCCATTTCTTTAGGAAGTGGCAGGAGTGGCCACACCCACAGACTTGTGCAAGGCATAACTGTAGCTCTCACAGCAACCTGTTCAGAATACTGCTGAACCTGAGAAAGATTCAGAAGAGGACTGTCATCCGAAGACTTGAGACGACTGATCTTGCTTCTCTTGTACCCAAAAGTGACTCCAAGGGTCATAAGGATGAGCTCCTGCTAGAGCTAAAGAAACACAGCAAGCTTCAAGAGGCTGTATTCTTCCATGCTCAGCTGACCAGTTAAAACTGGACCTGAACTGGATCCTGGTGCTGGCCTATGTTGGAGTTAATCTTGACTCCTAAGTGCTGTTTGCAAGTTTTTTTAACCCATGGCTGGTGTCAAAGTGTAAAACTGTACTAGTTCTGTCGAACACTAAAACCTGGGGCTTACAAACTTTTTTGGTATTTTTGACTGGAGATCTGTATTGAGATCGGCATCAACCTGCCAAGCAGACCCAACATATAGTAATGCTATAGTTTAGGTAGGTGTAGTAGCAAAAGGGTATGGTTAGGAGTAAGAGAGATAGGGAATATTCAGAGGTGTAGTTACTATGGTATATGTTGGGGTAGAGTAGGGTATAACAAGTGGTAGTGCTAACAAGGTATAGGCAGGGGTAAAGGTACATAAAAAAGATATAAGTAAAGGGGCTAGTATATACATTTGAATCCCATAAGTCTGTCCATCAAAGGGCTCCTAATCAGACACCCAGTACCACACATGTGACCTCCACCATTCGATATGATCAACTCTAGAAATGTTATCACAAGTAGCCTCCTAAAATTTACCATCCAAAATCTGATCACCTCCATCCTCATTATGAGCACTAACACCCATACACTTATATCTCACTAGCACCTAACAATCCTTTGCGTCCCACCAGCAGCTGCAAAAAGTCCCTCTTGATCTGACCTTCAACAGACACGCTGCTAAGTCTGACCATCACAAATATTTGACCCAGCCCTCAATGTCACCTGATAGCCATCCACCGTAATGGACTGCAATCAGGTATTTCCTGATCAATATGTGATCAAATCGTAGCTCCACCCAACTTTCCCATCAAATACGGCCTCCAACAGGCAGCCGACAGTAGATCTAATTGTTCCTTAGATTACTTTTCAGACAGCAACAATCAGATTGAACCCCTACAAGATAAGCATCTGGCAGACAGACCATTCTCTGCACTGATACGAACACTGTCAGGCAAAAACACAAGAACATAACCCACCGTATAGCCCTTTGGCGATCTAACCACTGAAATTTACCCTTCCCTCATTTTGATCACCACTATATTGCGCCCTCATTCAGATCACCTCTAGACAGCCGACCTTTCATTGCTTTAAACATTACCTGAGAGGCTATCTCAAGATCAGACTACAAATAAATTGGCCTTCCACAGTCTACAACCGACAGACCCTTGTACTTATGACCACCGGGCAGACTTCTACAGATCTACCAATATCAGACAAATTTTGTCTGATGTGACCACTGCTATAATTGAGGTCCCCTTATGACCACCTCTAGACAGTCTCCCTGTCAATGACTTCACTCTACTAGATAGAAACATTACACATCTGCTCATTACCAGACAGTCGTCGCAGATCTTTATGGCAATATAAAAAGAAACTTCATGCAGACCATCCAAGCCCTCACACAGAAATGCCCTACACATCTGACCAATTCAAAACATACCTGCACCTTCCCTCATAGAGAAATATTTTTTAGAAAACTTTTTTTAAGGGCTGAGCTTTGATTTTCTTTATTTTGATTCCAGTTTGCATCCGTTCTTTTTCTGGCAATGTGATTGCTGGCAAATGAATAACTACGAACTGGAAAATAGTATATAAAAAATAAAAACTCGAAATCTAGCTACAAACTCTAAAATATCAAAGGAAAGTAAATGATACACTAGCCACTTAAACCTATTCACGATGGTAACCTAAAATAAGGTCAATGAAGATAATAACCGACCTGTGTTCTTCCAGACCACATGACAGTGTGCTAATCCAACGACAGAAACAACCAATAAAAAATTTTTTGCACTTCCATCACTGTCCACTATACCATTCACTTCTTCTTCGGGAAAATATGATGAATCTACAAAGAACTAAAAGTGAACTTCAACATACAGGGATATTGTGACACACCAGAAGGAACCATCCCAAAAGGATTATACTTCGAACAACGGACTTTACAATCCACTATGCAGTTTGTATTGCCCATTAACCCACTTCTTTCACGAGGTCGTGGGAACCATATAGTGACAATGTACCCATGCCATTTCAACAGGTTTTTAAAGATGTCAGAAGTGGTTTTACGAAGGTGGGCACATAGCTGAAACAAATATTTTTGCATATGTGGGTTCCTTCTTCTAGTGTTGATTTTTTATTTTCCTTTGATTAATTACATGACATTTTGGGAATATTACGCAAAAGTGCATGAACAGCAAAGTGGCATTTAGTACGAAATGCATCCTTGCATTCATGGACACGAGGACCTATTTCCTGCTAAGAAATAGCACTTACCTGCACATTATGCAAACAGCAGCCGCTAGCCTCCTGTTAATTCATATTGTTCCCTTGCTTCATCAATAGGAATTTCCCTAAAGGGACTGATAAATTGTATTACATGGTATGGTGGGGTAATTTCGGGCATATCACATAAAAAAATAGTAGCACAGAATGCCAGAAAATGCGATTGCGAGTTTACGATGCATAAAGAAAAAAAGGGAAATCATTTTTAACGAAGCTCTTTTTACAAATGTTTAGAGAAGAGCAAATTCTAAAAAGAACCTGCAGCTGTTATTATTGTTGTGATTTAGTGTTTTCAAAACCCACACAGGCTTGCTGGTATAATTGTCTAACATTCAACGGTGGAAACAATTGAGCGCCCTTAAAATTCTAATTTTCTAGTGATGTGAAGGTAGCTTCTTTTTTAAAATATAAATGACAAATACTGAAATATTGTGACTAGGAGGTGGAATAATTCACTTAATTGCAGTTGCAAGGGACCTCTGGGAGATTCTTTGTTCAGAGGTGGTCACTTTGTAAAAGGAAGGACAAACTGATACAGGCCATCAGCAAAGGTCATTGTCTTAAGGAAAAAGCTTTAATCCCCCCTTAAAGGTAGACTGTCTCAGAGATGTAAATACCTATGCAAGCTGTGCATGAAAGTGCTCTAGCTTGAAGCTACTATGCATGTTCTAGAGCTCTTCACACCCATGAGTTCAGGATTGGACTGCCATTTTGGGCGGTCTGACAGTTTGGCACTGTCAGATGGTCCAGCTTGAAAGAGCCAACACTGGCCTATCATATTTATGAGATACATGGGAACATTGTGGGTCTGAGCAATCAGCTGCAGGAACTGAATTTGGCACTTTTGAGTCCCCCAGCAGGCCAATGGGAAAGGGGAGGCCATCATTCCCCAGAATCCATTCTTTTTCAGGGCATCACGCTCATACTTCAACATTAATTTATATATTTTTGAGGAAGCCTGCTCTATTTATGGCATGGCTTTTACCAGCATATGGTGCCAAATGATGTAAATTTGCTGACCTAGGCCTCCCAAAAACTTCGAACTTGCCTGTCTACTAGTCTCTCCTCATTGCTTCTTCACCTCTGGAGTTACTCATATCCCTGGTGTCAGTAAGTCAGGGTGGGGTAATAATGGCCCATGTCATCTGTCTGATAAATTAAAAACAATTAGAAAACCTATGTATAAGAGATAAAATATAAAAACCAAAAAGGTCCGCAACTTTGTGAGCTATTGTTTCAAGTAATTGCTTCTGGTGCAATATTTCCAATATTCGTAGAGACAATTCCATTTCCCATTCCTCCTTCAAACATGTTCAACCATGTTTCTTGAGGAAGAGGTAAACAAGCACCTTGGGTGTGCGGTATCAATGAATGTGGGCAGTCTAGTTTGAAGATAATTTTTTCTCAGCTTGATAACCAGTAGAAGACTCAGGGCCTGGGAGATGATCTTTTCTCCTAAACTCTCACTTCAAACAAAGAGCAGTGTCCTAAATCAGTTGCAGCTTCTGGATCAGAAAAGAAGCGAGTCCAGCATGTAGACAGCTGCACTTGTCAAGTCGGAAGCTGCAAAACATGTTGGACCCCAAACCCTAACTTCTCACATACATGACCAATACTAGGGCCTCATTTATGAGGCTGTGAGTCACTTTTACGCCGCCGGTGCGTCACTTTTTGTGGCAAAAAAATGTGCCTTGTTGCGCCATATTTACAAAGTGACGCATCTAGGTAGATGCATCACTTTGTAAACCCCTGCGCCACATTATACCTGCGCCAGGTATAATGTATGCAAGGGGGGCATTTTGACGCAAGAAAGGGTCATGGAAGTGACGCAGTGAAATCTATGAGATTTCACTGCGACACTTCTAGGACTCAAATGCGTCAAAATCTTACGCCTGCCTCACAGCAGGCGTAAGACTGACGCAGGCCCTTTCACATGGGGCTTGACCCATGTGAAAGGACACATTGCTGGAGTTGCGTCACTTCTGTGACACACTCCAGCAATGCGTCACTTTTGCGCCATACAGATACATCAGAAATACTGACGTATCTGTAACTCCTTGCGCAATGATGCGTCATACTGTAAATATGACGCATCATTGGTGTCGCAAGGGAGCCGCAATGAAAAGTGACGCATCGCTGTTTTCACGCAGCGATGCGTCACTTTTCATTAATGAGGCCCTTAGTGTTTAGTGAGATATAAATCTGATGCACCGTTCCATTCCTAGAACCATAGGTAGGGCCCCTATCTCACACATCACCAGTTATTTGACACAGTGGAATGCTCCCACCTCTAAATTTAGATCCACATTTGGTTCCACAATTTATACATATCATTCAATAAATAAGAAATGGAAGAAAGGTGCCCAGTGGGTTGCATCAGAAAAATTTCCTTTATAATTCAGGGATCTTCTGTTCAGAATTTGAGATACAGGCATTCAGTAATTCAGTATTTGTGATGTAAAGGCTTGGGGCTTTCTCAGAACAAAGTCCTCTGCTCAAAGAAAATTCTCTGTTGAGGCAAAATCTAACACAATTTATGCTATGGCTAAGTTGCAAAAATACCAGGGAATGTAATCTCTGGATCGTAAAAGTCATGCAATGACGTCTACAGTGGTAAGAAACAAGATCCTATAGGTGGGCTTGAGCCGCGGTTTGTAAATGGCTACAAGCCAATAAGGTTCTGAATATACAGGTATGAGCACTCCACTGTCTTAAATGTGAATCCAGATGGCAAATGCTTAACCACTGAGCTGATCTTCTTGCTAGGCAACATATTTGCATCTCATCCCAAGATATTTGACATTGACAGATTCTAGTTGAACATTTTGTGGATAAAGATATCAAGGTGACTCTTCCCTTAGTGCTGAAGATGTTCAGTGCAATTTTAGAGGTATCAGACTGCAGGAAGAAGCGCAGCATCTAGGGCCTCATTTACAAGAGGCCTGCTCCATCAGAGCATCACTTTGTATGATGCTTTGATGGCACAGGCCACTCAATCATTGCTATGAAGCGACGCAAAGCCACCCTGCATGGCGCCGCATGGCCTCATAGATATGGAGTATGGCAAGGCAGCGCAAAAAGCTGCTTTGCCTTATGTTCCATGGGTGTTGCTGTGGGTTTTCCTGCCCATCACTTCTGGGTTTTGACACATTACCAAATGTACAAGGATCTGTAAATCTGGATGTGCATCAAAATTGTGCACCTCCCCAGGGGAGGCGTAACAAGGAGAATGAACTTGATTTCTCTTTGTTTTTTCCTCCTTCTATGTGTGCGGCATTCTGCAGCACACATAGAAAGAGGAAATCGCCTCCATTGATTATTTTTGCCAGGAAGGTATCTCTTCCTGCACAAAATCACCAACAACGCAGACACACTTGAGGGTACCTGTGTTGGTGCCAGGCACCAATTTGTGCCCAGACGCAGGCAGAGAGGACAGGAATGCACCACATTTCATTAGTATGGTGCATTCCTGTCCTTTCCTTTTGACGCAGGGCAGTGCTGCAAGGAGACTTGGGGCGCTGTCCTACGCCATGAAGCCCCCAGTCTTATGCTTTCCTCAGAACGTTTTAAAGATCTGACACTGATGAGAAATCTTTTTAAAATGTTATGCACACCTGAGTCTCTTCCACAAAAGATTGGGCAGTCATGGTGGTGTCCTTGAAGATTTAAAAGACAGGGGTGAGAATGATGTTGAAAAATGTGTGCTTCACAAGGTAAATCCAGGGGAGTCTGAAGGATCCATAAGTCTACTGGGATGTCCAAAGAAACGTACAAACGTATTTAAAAAAAGGCTCAAACAAGGTAAGAGAATTCTGATCTGTACATCTTGTTGAGGACAGTGTTCTCAGAAAAGTAGGTTGCAGCACTGTACTAACTACCGCTGGAAGATCTAGCATGACCAGCAAGTATCATGATCAGTAAAACAAAGGGGCATATTGACTAGGAAGTGGCGGAGCGCTACATTGGACACCTTGACTTAACACCGCCGCCTCTGAATGCAGCACACATAGAAGTTGCAAAGCATATTTTTTTTCAATTGATTGTTTATGTGCAGGAAGGGTCACTTTCCTGTACATTTAATAATAAATCGCCTTTTGCTGTTTCTGTGTGCTGCACAACTCAGCACACATGGAAACAGAACAAACTAAGAGAAATAAAGCATTTCTCCTCGTTTTGCCTGTTTAAGGCCAAGTGTTCCCTGGTCTTAAGTTTGGCACAGCTTCCTATTTACGCCACCCTTGAAAATAGGGAGGCAGGCTCAAAATCAATGGGTAATGTAGTGGAACACCCACCGTAACACCCATTGCCTGCCCCTTACACACTAAGTATAGCATGAAAGGGGGTCTTATTTACAAGGCAGCGTTAAGGCACCTTGTAAGTAAGGCGAATCCCATATCGCCACAGGAACGTCACTAAAAGTAACGTTCCTGTGCTGATAGGGGCTTGTAAATATGCCCCAAAGAGCCTTGTCTCAGATCCCAAAAAGAGCAATTTCCGTCCCAAACCCGAGTTGGAAACATAACTCAATGGGTAAGAGACAGTTGTTCAATTCTAGATACTCCAGGAAATGGGAGATAATGATTTTTATTGTAACACGCATATTTAACCCGATGCTCAGATGTGGTACTACATGGAAATCAGTAGTACGGTAGGTGTTATATTTATGCAGTGTATTTTCAATTAGTTAACAAATATAAAGAAACAAGTTAGAGGTGAAATAAACTCCTGGTGAAGGAGTGAAATGAGAGAGAGGGTAACCATGAAGGATCCTTTAGAAGAGGTGACTGCACTTGGAGCATGGTCTAAAAATGAAGGGGGACAGTCAGAAAAATCTATCTCACCTACAGCACCAAAATATTTGAGACAGCCCTACTGGGTTTGTAAATGATTGTTCATTAAAATATTGAGAAGTGTATTTTTTCTGGACTATTGCCTAATAAAATATCAAATTCTGATTATTAATACCGTCTATGTCCTAAATTCGTGTTATTTTCCTGCGGCTTTCACTTTAGGATATCCTACCCCACTACTGCTACGAAATCCAGAGCTGTTTGGTAACTTTATGTGTCCCTTTCAAGTTTGTCTGTGTACTACCTGAAACTGCTTCCAGGTCATGTCATGGTGTCAGGTGGCTTCCAGTTCTTCCCTGCGATAAAGTTCAAAAGGCCACGAAAGCAGCTTCGGTAGAATTGCAAGTGCAGCCAATTGTATAGTAACAACTCCTGCAAAACGCTAAAAACGATTTGGCTTGCTGTGAAAACCACATAAACGGTGCAGGCATTCACTCTTTCAAGGAAGGCTTGTTTATCGAACAGAGAACCATGTTCAGGAGACAGAAGTGGTTTATGATGATGCTTAATATATGTTATTTTGTGGTAAATCTTTTGATATTTAGAAGGAAACAGAATGCGGTGTGACTCATATGGCCCTTTGAGTCTGGTACACCCCCTTTCTTACTTTTAAAATGGCAGATTCTTCCACTTTCTTAACTGCTTGGAGTACATTAGATTTTCATCTAAAACTCTTATGTAGCTTTAGGCTGCCAAGCCTTTAAGGTACTTCATTGTCAAGCGGGACTTAGAAAACGAATAATGGCTTAATTTCCCAGCTTTGTAAAAGTCAAGCGTTCAGGTAAGTGGCACTGGCAAACAGTGCCAGCTGCTCGATCATAATGCAGGCCTTAACTGTTTATGTCTCTTTCCTAATTCTGCTGTTATCACTCCTGCTCCTCATATATGTAAGTGCATTCGTATTGTTTTCACTGAAGTCGTTTATTTAGGCACACTATTGAAATCTATTATTTAAAAAACAATAAAAAGAGAAACAGTCGTGCTGGTCGTGCATTGAAGACTGTAAGTGGAGGTGGTATTCACGGCATGACAAGAAACAATAAAATGAAAACATGAGAACTTGGTAGTTTGGTGAAATAGAAACAGATTTACTGTAAAATAATAAGGAATTGGTTGGTGGATACTACAAAACCGCAGACATTTTAAAACTCGTTAATAAGCACAATTTTATATTATACTGTGAGCCCAAACAGTAAAAAACATAGACTTTTTAAGAATTTATCTACGTATGTGTCTGTTATTGAAAAACAAATCAAAGAAGTGTTGCATCGGTATTGCATCTCAGTACATGTATGTGTCTGTCCCTGGCGCTAACACTGATGGTACTCAAGCCTAAATCTCGTATCTACAAACCCTGCTGGTCTAGAGCTGGAGCCAGGTGGAGTCCCCTTCCGCCACAGTACGTTTGCTAAACCCTGGTTCCGCTCCTGATTATGTGAATCATCAGGCAGTGCTATCATGCAGTGCTGTGGGAAAAGTACACATGTCACAAGCATCAATGAAGGTCTCACCATTGACTAGAAAACTACTCGAAGCTGGGAGTTAAGACATTTGGCATGATTGGTCCATTCTGGTGAAAGCATCCAGGGCAGGGCCGTAGCGGACACCAGGAGTTCCCCGGTGGGCCGGAGGATTTGAGGCCAGTTTTGCGGTCACTGGGGGCTGGTTTTGCAGCAGTGCTGCAATATAGCCCCCTTCTAACAAAATAAAAGCGACAGCGGTGCTCAAAACTAGAGCGTCTCAGTGACACAACCCCCTCCCCTGGGTATGTTGTGTGGAATTGCCAGGGCTGGTTTATTTTCCCAGTCCAGCCGTGGAAGCATCCATGAAGTAATTCAGTTGTGAATCTCCGTTGCCTCACCTAAGGAGGTTGTGCTTCTACAACTGAAGTACAGACGTACATTTCTACAAAATGCCTTTTAACAGAATTCTACACCCCAGCGGAGGAGATCTCTGCCACTTGGGTGCAATATTTTGAATGGAAGGTAATAGAAACACATCATACACCTAATACGTTTTTAATATACCAGCCACACATTTACCCTGCAATCTCATAGATACAGTCCAAGCTCTGAGCTCTGCACTCTTCTCCTTGGACTGCCTCACTAACAGGATGCCACACACCAGCTCCAGACTCCAAGATGTAGCCACCACCACACAAAAGAATAGAAACTTTACAAAGAAGGAGTTCTCACCACTTGTTAATGTAACTCTCCTCATACCATTTTTTCTCCCTCCAATATTCACAGAAAGGCAGAGAGTAAACTTTTAAAATTGTTCTCAGCACACATTCCTTTCATTAAAAACAACGAAAGGCTTCCTTATGTGTTAATATATATATAGAGTCTTAGACCGCTTGAGTCAAAATACATAGTGAATTTGAACAGCAAGGCACCAGCGGGTTTGAACATTGGGGAAGATTTACATAATTTTCTGTAAGTACCCATTATGTTACATCATGTCTCTGATATCCAATTTAACTAATTTGTCACCAGGTGAAGTCTTTGTATGCGGGTGAGCAGTTTAGTCTCCATAAGTAGGCACTAGCTTTTATAATTATTATTTATAATTATGTTTATTATTCTGCAGTTTCCTATGTCTTTTTATCCCTTAGGGGGTGCCTTCTACCAGTACCAATATAGGCAGTAGAGATTCAACAGTGACCGGCTGGTCGCTGTTTTATTAGGCTATGCAGGCTTTACTAGCACTCAAAAACATGACTTATGGTTTTATATAGCCCTTTATATCACGATAGGGTGAGCCACAGGGTGACGCCACATGAACAGCACAATGGTTATCCATATGATCGGACTTTCAAGCGTTGCATTTCATAATTACTCAGGGGAACACAAATAACTTAGTTAATATCATTTCGCCATTAGTTCTGACTGTTCTATTGCTTTATTTGTACAGATATATTGTTGGTAAAACATGTGGATACAAGTCAGAAACAAGTGGGACGAGAATTGTAATGAATACCTTTTGAGTATGAATGTATTTGTACATTGCATTTTGCACGTTTTATAAATGTCAGTCACAGCGCACAAATTACATTGGTTGCACTGTTGCCAGAATACCAGTTGGGGTGTATATACCCTTCAGTCGTTATTAATTAAGAGCGGCCCTTTTTTGTAAATAGAACATGAATTTGTTCACAAGAATGTGTAAATATATGAATTGTAGTTAGTTGTATATTTTTTACCTATAACAAATTTGGGGTTTTAAATCAAATGCATAGAATATATTTCTGAAGGTCCCTTTTCTGTTTTTGATTAAGGTTTCAAACCGAATATGGGGGCCTATTAGGATGGCGGACGGACCTGCGTCTGTCCGCCACCCCAGAGGAGGAGAGACCGTCGGCAGGGGCAGCTGCGGTCCCTCCGTGCTAATTAGGAAGTGACCACCACCCTGGCGGTCACATCCTGTATTTTTAACATTGCGGCGGGTGCAGCTTGAAGCAGCACACGCCGCAATGTTAAAAAATTCATGATATCCTTTGCGAGCATGAAGCTGCAGGCACCGCGTAGTGCCTGCCGCTTCGTGCACGCAAAGGCAGTACCCCCCATGTGAACCCCCCACACCCCCTTCACCCCTGGAGGCCCGCAACGGGCCCCCAAAGAAAACAACGTATGACTTTCCACGGCGGAAATGCTGCCGTGGAAAGACATATGTCCGCAGCCATCCTAATATGGCTGGCGGTGTCTGATAGACACCGCCAGCCATGTTAGAGCTTTTCCGCCGGGTGGGAAAGCGACAGCGTCGGAACAGCGGCGGATGGAAAATAGATCCGCCAGCCATCCTAATGTGGCGGGGTTCTTTTTCCAGTCCGCAGCAGATAATCTGCATCCTCCGAGCCGGCGGTGGCTTCCGCCGGCCCGGAAGATGCAGATTATCCGCAATCCTAATGAGCCCCTTGGTTTCCTTTCAGGGCATAAGTTATAACGGACATGAAGGAGATGAATCCTCAACATTGTAGAAATATTCAAGGTGCAACAGTATTTGTATTAACTATTTGTATTAACTAGCGGTATATACACAAGCCAATTTGCTAACAGCTACGATATGATAAGATGGCGATGTCTGACAATGTTTGTTGCAGTTTGAAAGTTCCTGTCCAGTTTCTATTACCATACAGCTGCGGTGGTTTTTGGCACCACTTGGGGTTTTATATTGCACTGTTTTAGCCTCCCATTTGTCAAGTGAGCAAGGACACAGCCTTGTGTCCGAAACGCGTCTTGGAGGCATACACCGTTCCACGCATTTGTGAAAAAAATGAAAATCTAATTTTGGCGTATGGTTGAGTCCGTGTTCCTGCTTGAGTGCACCAAGGCACTGGGAAGTTGGGGAGTTGACATATATATATATATATATATATTTTTATTTTTTTGACGAAGCTAGTAGAGCGAACCGCGTCTATCTGGGCGAGGGGGGTTTGCAATAAATAATTTTGGAAATCGGAAACCAGCGTGCTGACCATTCTTGCGACTTGATTAAGTTGTACTGTGCTGAAATAAATAAATATATATATATATATATATATATATATATATATATATTCAATGAAAAAAGCAAAGGTTAAAGCTCAGTTATAGTTAGGAATACTTATTTTCCCTATACAAACCACATTTAAACTACACAAGCTAAAAATTCTAAAGGTATAGTTATAACTTTAATTTACAATGTTTCCACCTGTTGAGTTCCTCCTCCAAAGCCCGAACACTGCAGGAATGAAGAATGGCCCGATCCACTACCCTTGACCATAAGCGACTCACTGGACGTCATACAATGAGTCAGCAGAGGGGCAACGGACAGGGGGCGGGAAAGGGGAATAGACAAATAAGGGGCACCGGGGCAGCTTCCTTCACGTCTGACAAGAGCAGGGGATTTCTGCCTCCCCGTTACTGCACCTACAAAACAGGTCATGCGTTACCTACTATTCCACAGCCTTTAACAACCCCCATAACCTCCCTATCCATGACCATGCCCGGCAATACACAAAAGACCTCCTTACCTGAAGATGATGCCACAGGAGTCTTGTGGAGGTATCCGGTGCTGTATATCAATAAAGGGCAATCCAATGGGGGGAATTGGCTCTCCCTATATCTTGGAAGCTTTAAGTAACGGGGGAAAAAGTCATCTTGACGGAAAAAAAACCCTTTAATGTCCTCTAATTACCGAGTAAAAGTTAGGGGAAGCATCCAGCACGAACATCCAACGAAGACGGCTTCCGCTGCTGCGTCGGCTCGATCCGTAAGCGTCTGTATTTAGCTCCGCCCAGCACAACGAAGCGGATGGTAACACAGGACGCGGAGGTGAATCTCGAGTAATTGTCAAAGTTCGTTTTTGTCAAACTACAAGTCTCCACATACAGCAATCCCGCCGGACTGCTGCTGTTCGTCAGAAAAGAGGGCGCTGGAGCCCCAGCCACCATTAACCCGTCCGGGCTAAAAGTCCATAGAAAATACCACGAAAAAGGGCAAAAACCAAAAGGAAACAACAACGGGAAAGACGGGGACAAGAAAGGAAAGGGAAATAAGACTCCTATGCCCGTGCCTACGAGCCCATAAGCACAGCACAGCAATAGCACAAGAAATCTAGTCACGACCAGAGCCCAGGCCCAGGAACCAAACGAGTAGATACCAAGCATTGTGGGAAGGGAGAATCCTGCTAATAACTTTCACAGGTAGCTCACGTGATCACGCAGACATGGTCATGGAAAGAGGACCAGGCTCGATCCCTAACACCACCAAGCTCTTTTTAGCTCACTGACCTCTAACCCAGAACTGGTTTCACTATAGTTTTTTTAATACTTTGGTGGTTCATCTTAAGTGGGATGGATATGCCCAGATGTGGGTCCAGTGCATACTTTATCATTGGAACCAAGCCAGACCTGGCTGATGAGTCCATATCAAGGATAAAACCAGTACTGGATTGTTTGTGTTCCGGTTCAGGGTGGATGTGCCTTAGCAGTTTGGGTTGGACTGCTCCCATCTGAGTAGGGTAAAGACTGATTTGTATATAGCTGAGTCCAAACAGAGGTGGCATGGTGTGCAAAATAATAATGTATTTGGATGTGGTCCTGGGTATTTACCAGTTGTTGAGAGTAATTCAAGCATTCCATCCATCACTTTTTGTATTCTTTACTGTGTCGCCCTCAGTAGGATGGGTATGCCCAGACGTGGGTCCTGTACACACTGTGTCACTGGAACCAAGCTATACAAGCCTGAAAAGTTCACTACATGGACAAAACCGGTCCTAGGTTGCTTGTGTTCTTGTTCAGAAACAGCTGCACCCTCCAGGCAGGGGTTCTGCCAGTTCCTAAACCATGTGGGAAGCCAGCTGAGGCTGTGGGGGCCCTAGGACTCTCCTTGTGGTCCCCAATGAATAGTTTTAAGGTAACCAGGGTGGACACCGCAACATCTACCTCTGGCCCTGGGGGATGGGTCCCCAGGGCACAAGAAGGCTCGGTAAGGGGCGTTTGCACACACCCCTCCCATTAATAATAAAATTCAGCCCTGGGGGAAGGGGTACCTGGGGCCTAATAAGGCTTGGGGATGAGGGCAGCACACCCCCTCCCCTTTTTATGACATCTGGCCCTAGAAGATGGAGTCCCTGGTGTCTATAAAGGCTCCGGGTGGGGAGCCACTCAGGGTCAGGCTGGAGAGCCACTCGGCCCCTTCCACTATTAGTATTCTTATGCCCCAGGGAATGAGATCCCCAGTGCCCATTTAGGCTCAGGAAGAGAGGCCACCCCCACCCCTAATATAATTATTTTTGGCCACCAGGGGAGTGGGGTCCCAAGGGCCTATTAAGGCTCGGGAAGGGGGTCACATGCCCCATCCCCTATAGTTAAATTATGGCCCTGGGTTTGAGTTTCTCAGGCTCATTTAGGATTGGGGAGGTGTACATTACACCCCCCTCCTAGCATTTAAATATGTTTGGCATTAGGGGGATAGGTTCCCCATCACACATTTGGGCTTGGGGGAGGAGAGAAACATGCTCCCTCCCGTATAATTAATGTACAACTCCAGGGGATGGGGTCCCTAGGGCCCATTTGGACTCAGAAAGGGATGCATGCAACCCCACTCCACTATAAGTTGTGCATGTCCCGGGGAGTAAGGTCGCTGGGGCCAATTTGGGATTGGTGACATGGTCCATGTGAGACCCTCCCCTATTATCAATATCTTTGGCCCTAGAGGATGGGGTCCCCGGGGCCTCCTAAGGCTCGGAAATGTGAGCACTGCACCCCTCACCTATAATTTTTGTATCACCCCAGGGGATTTGGGTCTCCAGGGCCCATTTGGTCTCAGGGTGGGGGCTGTACACTCCTTTCTCTAATGTAAATGTTTGCAGCCCTAGGAGATGGGGTCACCGAGGCCAATAGTGGCTTGGAGAGGAAGCTGCAACCTTATGCCTTGGCAGGGAGCTTGCTACCTGCAGGGGGTTGGACACCGGACCTGGCTGCAGGCAGAATGCCATGCATAGTGGGTGATTGGCTTTATGTATGGTAATAAATATGTTACTTTACGTAAAAAAACACTTTTGGAAATTCACTGAAAAAACAGGGTTAAAGTGACAATATAGTTAGCAATCATAATTATATCTTATTTTACATTTCCAATTCTAAAAATCTTTATTTCGGTCTTTTAGACCATAAAAAAATGCATAGCATATTACATTTAGACATACATATTAAAAGAAACAGAACATTTATAAAACACATTATCTAAAATTAATTAGCAGGAAATAACAGACATGATGAGGATAAACACAATTCATAATTGAAGGGTATTTCAGAATTCAGAAAGTTAATTCATGACTAAAAAATGATGATTTCATATTTTCAGCATTTACGCAGTTAGCAGTTTTTTTCTAATCTGCCACATAGCCAGAATGAATTTTGCCACTGCAAAAACTATATGGGGCAGAGTACTAGTTTTTAGTACTCTGTACGCATGCAGATGGCTCCTGAAACCCAAGTTCCTGCATAAGGGGACCAGCCAGTATTTCCTTGGCCTAAGGTATGCAGGACAGAAAAAAAGAAGATGGGTTTCCTCCTCATCATGAAGGTTACAACCTGGACAGGTTTTATCATCCCTCTGTAGCCATTTACAAGTGAAAGCTTTAATGGGCAGAGTGCCAAGCCTCCACTATATAAACAATTTCCTGGCTAGGATGGGGAAAATAGAATCCATAAAACCTTCGAATTCATAAGAATTTTTGGATTGCAGAAACCGCTCAGTTAGGGTACCTTTGTTAGTTCCAGACAGGAGAATTTCTAAACTATTCTCTTTATGTATTTGGACTAGTCGTTTGCGGGAGAGGCTTTGGCAGCCTTGTTTTGGAGCCTCTCATAGCTCAGGCAATTTTAGACGATATAATTCCTTCTTGACAAAAGCTAACCAGGGAATTCTATCTCGTTTGTTCAGGTCCATTACATGAACTAGATCGGCCCTATAGCTTGCAAGCTTGTTAGTGGACCAGAGCCTATGCCAGAATCTCAATGGCTTGGACTCTAGCTCAGAAGCGATAGAGGGCAAACCTACATCCATTCTTAAGGGAAACATGAGTGTGCCACGGGGGAGTGCAAGGAGGCGTCTAAGAAAATTATTTTCCACTCTGGCAAGGCCCGGGCCTGCTCTATGACCCCATAGTTCACTGCCGTAAGATGCGGCCGCTTTTGCTTGCGTTTTGTACATTTCTAGTGCCGGACTTATAGGTTTGAAGGTGGAGGTATTAACAACCCTCAAAATTGCACCAGATAGTTGGGATAGCTTAGCCTGGATCTTGCTATCTGGGGGTCCCAGGATAGATTTTCGTGTAATGTCACCCCCAGGTACTGAAAAGTAGCAACCCTTTCCAGGCTGACTGAACCCAAAGTAGGATCAATCAGTCAATCAAAGACATTTATAGAGCGCACTACTTACCCGGAGGGTCTCAAGGCGCTTGGGGGGGGGGGGGGGTGCTGCTACTGCTCGAACAGCCAGGTCTTGAGCTTCTTCCTGAAGGAGAGGTGGTCTTGGGTCAGGCGCAGGTCGGTCGGGAGGGAGTTCCAGGTCTTGGCGGCCAGGTAGGAGAAGGACCTTCCTCCTGTTGTCGTTCTTCGGATGCTGGGGACGGCGGCGAGGGCATGACTGGTTGATCGGAGATGGCGTTTGGGAGCGTAGAAGTTGATGCGGTTGTTGAGGTAGCTCGGGCCTTGATCGTGTAGGGCTTTGTGTGCGTGGGTGAGGAGACGGAAGGTGATTCTCTTGTTGACGGGGAGCCAATGCAGGTCTCTCAGATGTCCGGAGATGTGGCTGTGTCGTGGGATGTCGAGGATGAGTCTGGCTGAGGTGTTCTGGATCCGCTGGAGTCTCTTCTGGAGCTTGGCGGTGGTTCCGGCATAGAGGGCGTTGCCGTAGTCCAGTCGGCTGGTGACGAGGACCTGGGTGACCGTCTTCCTGGTCTCGGTGGGGATCCACCGGAAGATCTTCCGTAGCATGCGCAGGATGTTGAAGCACGACGAGGAGACGGAGTTGACTTGTCTGGTCATGGAGAGGGAGGTGTCCAGGATGAAGCCCAGGTTGCGTGCGCGGTCTGTCGGTTTGGGTGGGGTGCCCAGGGCGGGGGGCCAGCAGGAGTCGTCCCAGGCGGAGGGCGAGGAGCCCAGGATGAGGACTTCCATCTTGTCTGAGTTCAGTTTCAGGTGGCTGGTCGTCATCCACTCGGCTACGTCTTTCATCCCTTCGTGAAGGTTGGCTCTGGCGGGGTCGTTGGTCAGGGAGAGGATCAGCTGGGTGTCGTCAGCGTAGGAGATGATGTTGAGGTTGTGTTGGTGTGCGATGGCCGCGAGGGGGCTCATGTAGATGTTGAAGAGGGTGGGGCTCAGCGAGGATCCTTGAGGGACGCCGCAGATGACTTCGGTGGCCTCTGACTTGTACGGTGGTAGGCGGACTCTCTGTGTTCTTCCGTCAAGGAAGGAGATGATCCATTCCAGTGCCTTCTCCTGGATTCCGACATTGCTGAGGCGCTGCACTAGGGTGCGGTGGCAGACAGTGTCGAATGCCGCGGAGAGGTCTAGGAGGATGAGGGCCGCTGTTTCTCCGTTGTCCATCAGGGCTCGGATGTCATCGGGGGCAGCGATGAGGGCGGTCTCGGTGCTGTGGTTGGCTCGGAAGCCAGACTGTGAGGGGTCGAGGGATCCATTCGTCTCGAGGAAGGCGGCCAGCTGTTTGTTGACGGTCTTCTCGATGACTTTGGCTGGAAACGGGAGGAGCGAGATGGGGCGGTAATTCTTGAGTTCTGTGGGGTCCGCTGTTGGTTTCTTTAGTAGAGCGCTGAGTTCGGTGTGCTTCCAGCTCTCCGGGAAGGTGGCGGTGTCGAAGGAGGTGTTGATGATGTCCCGCAGGTGGGGTGCGATGACAGCGTCGGCCTTGTTGAAGACGTGGTGAGGGCAGGGGTCGGTCGGAGATCCGGAGTGGATGGAGTTCATCGTGCGGACGGTGTCTTCGGTGCTGATCGGAGTCCAGGCGCGGAGGGTGGTGGTGGGGGGCGGTGGTTCGGTCATGGCGTGCGTCGGTTGAGTGCTGAAGCTGTTGTGTATGTCCGCGATCTTGTTGTGGAAGTAGGAGGCGAGGGAGTTGCAGAGGTCTTTCGATGGGGTGATGTCGTTGTTTCCGGCGTTGGGGTTGGAGAGCTCTTTCACGATGTTGAAGTGTTCCTTGCAGTTGTGTGCATTGTTGTTCAGCCGGTCCTTGAATGCAGTTTTCTTGGTGGCGCGGATCAGTTGGTGGTGCTTCCGGGTGGCAAGCTTGAGGGTGGTCATGTTGTCCGGTGTTGGTTCCCTTCTCCAGGCTTTCTTGAGGGCTCGGCAGTTCTTCTTGGAGCTCTTGAGTTCGTCGGTGAACCATGGGGCCTTCTTGCTGCCCGTTCTGCTTGGCGGAGTCCTCAGTGGGGCGAGTTCGTCCCCGCAGTTGCTGATCCACTTTGTGAGGTTGTCGGCGGCCTGGCTGGGGTTTGCTGAGCTGACGGGAGGGTGCTGGCTCAGGGAAGCGGCAAGTGGTCGGCTGTGATCTTGTTCCAGCTTCTTCGAGCAACCTGTTGCTGGTGGTGGTGGATCGTCGTTCTTCTGAAGGTGAAGTGGACGCAGCTGTGATCCGTCCAGTGGAGTCCAGTGGCGTGGCTGAAGGCGATGTCTTTGCTGGATGAGAAGACGGCGTCGAGTGTGTGTCCGGCGAGGTGGGTGGGGGTGGACACCAGCTGCTTGAGTCCGAGGTTGGCGAGGTTGTCGAGCAGGGTGGTGGTGTTGCGGTCGTTGTATTCCAATATTTTACACATTTGAACCTAACCACCCTACCTCAAATTCCATCTAGGACTTTGGAACTATTTCAGAATAGTATGTTTCAGATTTGTAAAGAATGTTTTTGGAAAGCAAAGCCGGCCTTCTGTGCATCTAACAATTCTTGCATGAATTTTGACATATGCTGTCTCTTTTGCCCTTCAACTAAAGGGGTCTTTTGGTAGCGGGCTTGATGTGAACGTGTACTTCATTCTTTTTTTTTTTTTTTGTTAGTTCAAATGATTTTATTAGGATTTTATTTCATATATACAGTACATTACAGGCACAGAGAAGGCAATACTGGTGAGACCGAACACAGGTGGAAGCTCAAATAGTTTTCTGTTGCAGCTGGATCCAAAGTTGACATCAGAGCAAAAGCCTGTCAGCAGGCAACTTACTATTCATTAAAGTAGTACAGGACATTTATAAAACCAACATTTTAAAATACCAGCTGTTTTTGTTGCTTTACTCAGCTAAACAATGTGGAGAATGTGTCTATGCTTGATTTATTGAAAATCGTTTAGAGGCCTCAGTGAAAGTGGTCCTAAATAGGCTCTGTGTCTTTGGGAAAAGTGATAGTCCCAAGATCACCCATGATAGCTCAATGAACAAAGCTCACATTATGCTCCCATTCCCACTTCTTATTGTGGGTGAAGGTGTCAGAGACATTTGAAGTAATGGAGGTGTAATGAGGCTGCTATAAAGACTTAAATGAAAATTGTTTGCCTCTCTCAAAGATGAATGATTTATTGTTTGACACAGATCGTGAATAGTCAGCGGGGAGAACAGTTTCCCATGGCCGGTGCTTCTTAACTTATCCCTAATATTGGAGAAGGTAAGTTACACAATTGCAATGAGAAATGGCAGGTGCTTTAGACTATCCTGGTATTGTCCATACTTCCCAGGATAGCTCATTCTACTCCAATAAAGACTTCAAAGGGTGGTCTATGAGTTTGAAATTTCCATCAATCCAGATTGTTTCTCCTAGAATAAGCAAAATGTGTAGTCCATAAACAAAATTACTCTGAAGGTCTGACTACACTTTGCAATCAACCTGTGCAAACAACTGTGAAAGCCTAGGATAAGACCTGCTTGTCTTTAGAATGAATAGACTTGAAATTTATATCGAAGATAACTTTCTTGAATTTTGTCTCGTTGATTTTCCTGTGGGTTTGAAATAGGTGAATACGTCAGAAGAGATTGGTGGCGATATTCTTGATCACAAAACTACTGTACGTCCTGGGATCATGGGCCATTCTTGGTGGACCGCCTCTGGTGCTCCTAGAAGCGATGAACATGCAAACACCCCAGCTCTGAGTAATGACTGACACAATGCACTTCATGTTCGTCCCCCCTGCTATTAGTGTAAGGTTGGTAAAGGCTTTTGGGAAAATGCAATTTTGGGTTACAAATTCTTTGAGCAAGTTAGTAATTTTAATGATGCATTTGACTTTAACCAATGAATTATTGATTTTGCTTTTAAAACAATTTCATTATCTCATTTATCAGTGTGATTAATAATGAAGTATAGTTTTGCCTAATTTTTTTGTGAGAATCCAATCGTTTTAAAATGAATTCAGCTTTTGGTGTATTCCCCCTCCCAATCAGATACCCGTTGCATGTCTTCTCTTCCTACAGTTTCCGCAGAACATGGAGAGCAATGAAGTCAATGTTCTGTGTTGTAAGAAAGAATGTATTGTGAATGAAACTTTCTATTGTGTGCCTAATTTAGCATTTTGAAGGATTTCCACTGGAAGGTATTATGTAAGCATGAAGGACAAGATTCTATGGGTTATTGTTTAGAAATGTACATCTTTGGGGTGCAGTTGCTGAGGAAGTAAGCAGAAGATTTCTCTTACCTTATGAAATGGGTTAATGCTAAGAGCCCTTCAAATTTACGCACGTTTTTGATTTGCCATTGCAACCTAACCATCATCATGCTATGTTGAGTTTGCAGTTTTATTATTTAATATACATATATTGCGTAAAAAAAAAACGATGGTTTTCAAGGCCAGCAGGCAACTTTTTATTTTCCTCCAGAAACTTTGTCTGATTAGTTCGAGAATTTCCTAACTGAGGATGCTGTCAGTTCGCCTTATGAGTTTGACACTTGGAATTTGATGATAATGATTTGTAATTCTAGATTCTGTACCCGGCCTCTACGTCATAATATGCATATTTCTCTGTAAAGCTTATTTTAAAAATTCTGTATTGAGCCTTTTATACTTAAAGTTGACCTAGAACTCTGTTCTTGAGTTGTCCTAGTTTCTAGTTATGATTTACTCTGCTACATTTGTGCTATTGATGTGAAGGTTAGTCTCTTGCCACTAGATCAAAGAAATCTCTAGTGAGCTGAACTGCCTGGGGCAACGTTTGGGGTTCATTAGATAGTGGGTTCATGGGAAAATTGAAGTTCAGCTCCCACAGGCTCTATGACTTGAAATAGAAGTTCAATAGAACCACTACACATATTTCTGCAAATGTGATCTTCAATGAATGCCACCCAGATGCTTCTCTTTGCACTCCAATGACTGTTTACTACTTCTCCATCATGTCCTATTTATGAACCACTTATTTCCACTCAAAACACGAAAATTCTTAAAGAATGTGCCCAGACCACAGAGAAAGTTAGGAATCTTAGTGACGTCCAACAGGTGTCAGTTTCTGGCTTTTTGGAACTCACAGTGGTATTCAAGAGTATGCCTCTAAACATGCAGAAGTCACAGGGTTCAATATCTCGACATGGAAAACCTTTGCAAAATATAATAGAATACCACACAGAGGCTTTTCTTCTTGGGAAATTATACAAAGTGTAGCGTGAGAATGGGTTAGAAAAAAGATTGTAAATACTCAAGAAATGAGTTTGCTTGTAGATGTGCACACATTTTCTTAGAATTCTCACAATAAAACGCCTAATACCTGCACAATCCAGGTCACACAAAACCTTTGTGATTAACTACATTTTGTTGATAGTAAAAGTGACTTTACTCTCATGAAGAGTCTATGTATTCGTGTAAGCTTAATGTCCACATGCAAACAGCAGCATGAATGAGATCCAGTGTATTTTATTCGCCCCTACTAAAATACAACCTTCACTCTCATGTGGAATCCTGCCATAATTCTGTTATTAGCCTATTTTATGTATTTTTCTACCCCTCGACTAAGCACAGGCAATGGATAGTGTACAATTCAATTAAATTCACTATGACAAGCAAAATGAAAACAACTAAAAAGTAATGTTTTGTTTGTTTTTCACTAGGAATCTTCACAATCAAAATCCTGTAAAGTTATAAAGTGAAAGCACACATTTGATGGGTGTGTGTGCGTGCCCTGCACAAGTAGCAGCAGCGGTTCACACACATGTGCTGAGGTTTGTTTTGGAGAAATATAGCACATTCAGCACTTAAGTGGAAATATAATGGCGTACGCACCTTGTTAACCAAGATAGGCACACAATGAGAGTAGTTCATCCGGGAGGCCCAGGTCCCGTTTTCCAGACATTCCCTGTAAACATTTCCTGGAACAGAGAGTAAATATGTTAAAATGCATTGCACCATAAGCCTCATGAGTCAGCTTTCTGACTATAAAAATAATTTAAATATATAACTCATTGACGACTTTTTATGAAGAGCCCAATGAAAAAAAAACATTTGCTAATAATCCTACGGTAATAAGTTGCAATGCCTAAAAGCAATTCATTAATTAGATTTTAAAAAACGTAAGGTCGAATAACAAGGCGTAAGAATCATAACCAAAATACAAGTACCCAAAATACAAATATCAACAAATACTCTTCTTTCAAGTCGATATATTGTGTGTCATTAAAATAAGTAATAATAAGACCAATTTTTTACAGTGCCCAGGAAAAGGAAAACTGCTGCATTAAGCGTTGTAAGAAGAAACACATGATTGTTATCAGCGATTAAGATGCCCTTGGGTTATTCTACAAAGACATCAGTTATTTTGCTTCCGGTGCATACAAGCCTGAAACCGGATTGCGTTCAGTGCTATTATATTGTAGAACCACAAAAGCCATCCAGAAACTCATACTATACTGTTGAGTCAGAGTACAAGAGGCAACGAATAAAAATCACTTTTGAAAGCCTTCTTGTAACATGGAACAGTTATTTTAAATGTCAAATGACTGAAGTCCAAAGGCCAAGATGCTCATTTTCTTCCCTAATGCGTTTCTACAGTAAATTAGACAAGGATTGGATGCGCACAGAAGGGTCTAAACTAATTATAGTCAAATTAAATACATACAAATGGAACACGAATGCCACAGTGTCACCTTGGAGCAACAAACACCATAATGGAGTAATGGCTTTATTATGGTATAAATCAGCGCCCTGGGCCACTCTTGTTTATCAAACTGTCTTAAATCTATTATTTATCACAGCAGAATCATTGTAAAACCATTTAAAGTGAGTGAGTGAGAGGGATAGAAAGTGAGTGAGTTGTTCTATTTTCATTTTCCTCAAAAAGGACAAAACAGCAATAAGGTGATGACCGTTAGGGGAGAAAACTGAGGAAGAAAACCTAAACAATAGAAATAACTTTTTCACATTTTTTTTAAACAAAGGGGAAAGGACAATTATCCACACCTGTTTCCTAACAGAACGACATTCTATAACTTGTTATCTAGACTTAAAATGGTCTGCCTCCTATGTGGTTTAGTTTAGACCCAATTAAACAATTAAAGTGAACAGATTTACTAGTAGTCCAGGCCTCTGTGACATTTTATATACGCAAGTGCAATACACAAAATGTTCAAATTTTGCCTTATTTAAATTTTCTTTACTTTTTACATTAAGCAACTTTGTGTAACTTTTTGCTAGCAAGAGTCTTGTTCACGCAGAAAATAGGAGGGACTTTTCATTTAATAAGGTATGAAAACTGCTGCCTGGGCAGAGACAATGTCTTAGACAATTTCTTAGGCCTCTTTTGGCAGAAAGGCCTGATTGTAAGGTATGCGACTCCTCTCAGCTCAGGAAGTGTATGGTTGAGGAATTTTATTAACTTGAAAGGAACCAGAAAGACGACCTCCACATTCATATGTAAGTGCTTAGTGAGAGATGGGGTATGAGATGTCTTTTGATCCTAGAGTACAGTTTAGCCAATTTGGCACCATCCCAGTAGGAGGAGAATCTGGTTTCTGAACCAGTTTGTTGTGGCTGTGGGTGATGGCCCTGCACATTTCCTTAGACACACCAGTGGTTGGTCCACCAGTCTGCTCCCAGGGCAAAAGGGTTCTACCAAGTTTGAATTTTATTCAGAATAGTGCACTGTACGGTAGTTTGCTGCAAAAGAGGGAGGAGTCGCCCCTGAGAAATTATGCCTATTGGTTAGTGAGTGTCCAGGAGTCACCCCACCCTCTGGCTTGCGAGTTCTACAAAAATAGCACATCACTCTATAGCTCAACAGAACACTTTCTGGACCTGTAGAAGAAGGGAGAGGAGACTGACCATACTGTTTTTGATCTATGTGGAAATCTGAGGGCTGAACTTGTTTCCACTGTGTGGGAAATCAGGACCTGTTTGTAGAGTTACCCCACTTTTGCCCCCATCTTGACTACTAGGTGCTGGTTTTCTAACTCTGACTGTGCCCTGGGCCTTGTTAACAAGACCCAGGGCCTGTGCTCTGATCAAAAGTATATGGTAATTGTTAGACTTCCCAAGATCCCTGGTTGGCTGAGGTAGGTACCGAAGGCCAAGCATGGACCCCTGAGCCCCAACATTAGGGAAAAGACAGGTCACCTCCAGAGATAGCCACTGCGCCACCCCCTTGGTAGCTTATCACTAGCAACCAGGCTTATCTCCAAGGCTTAATGTGTAAAGTATTTACAATTAAGCTCACAGCGATCCAATGATGAAACCACAAATAGACCCGACACGAGTTTCATAGAAAACAAGTATATGTTTATAAAACTATATACATTCCGACCACACAGTACTAAACTGTTATATGCGTCAGGGTAAATGTTCCCCCTGGCCTACTATTACTGCAGAACACTAAACAGTCCTACGTAATCCTAATGTTGTAATATACAGTGCGATATGCAACAGTCAGGTACTTCACAACATAAGAATAATGCAGATCGTAATACAGTTATCTGGTGATTTGTACTGTCACTGTAAAGCAATGCGTAAAGCAACAACATGGTAAACTGTTATGCCACCGTAATGCAATGCGTACGGACCCCCTTCAGGTACTCTGGTGGGAAAGAGCAATGCAACGTGTAATACAGTTATCAGGCAATTCATTATGCGAAGCTAATGCAATGTGAAGACATATATCCGGCAGTTCTTTTTTTTGCAATCCTAATGCACTGTGTAATACGACAATCCGGCAGATTGTTATGCAGGATTCAGACAAAGTGTATTACATCTATCAGGCAGTTTGTTATGCAAACCTAGTGCAATGCGTAACACACTTATCAGGCAGTTCGTTAGGCAAACTAATACTATGGGCAAAGCAACAAAACAGGCAGTCTGTTGTGCAGAAATAAAGCAGTGCATTATACAATCATCATATACTCCGCTACACAGAAGTTATGCAATACGTTAGTTGCTCCAGCACCGTTCACGGGCTGGCTTGTGGTTAGTCTCCAGTCACAGTTGCCCCCCCCCCCCCACACGGGTAAGATTGAACACAGTAACTGCTGCTTCACACTCAGGCCCCGGTGCTGCCACTCCCTTGGCACATGGACCTTAATCCGAGCCGTAGCAGAGGCTCGCACTGCAGAACAAGGAGAGAGGCAGAGAGGCTCTCCCTCCGAGCCGGTGCCCCTTCCCAGGAGTCGACACATGTTACCTGGGGGGCGCAAACCCACTCGCCTCTCCTCGTTCAGCGACTTGGGCCCCCGATGCAATCTCTGACTTACTAGGCAATGGGAAGATCCCAGGCTGCACACTACCCCCACCCTCAGAGTCACGAAGACTCACAGTTGCTCAGGGTGCACGTTAACCAGACAACTCCTCACAAGTGTCTCAGGCTATGCATGACACATGCACGCAGATTTGCTGAGACACACTTGATCTTCTTGTGCCCACGATCACAAGGCACAACGTGCGCAGTTCTCAGGTAGTAGAGAGCACACACACTCTGCGTCACTGAGACACACTTTATCCTCCAGTGCCCACGATCACAGGGCACCTCTTGCACAGGTCTCAGGCCATAGAAGGTACACGCACACAGTGTCACTTGAGACACACTTCATCTCCCGGTGCCCCCGATCACAGGGCACCTCCAGCGAGGGTGTCAGGCTGCGTACGGCACACACACAGCGTCGCTGAGGCACACTCATTCTTCGGGTGTGCGCGAACCCAGGCCACTCCACATAAAAGTCTCAGGCTGCCCCAAACCACACGCACACAGTGTCGCTGAGACTTACTTGGCTTCTCGGCACTCACGTTCACAGGACGATCCTTTAGAAGGACTTAGGATAGACAAAGCACACGCACACCACATCTTAGAGTCTTGTTTGGAACTCCCGGTGCCCAAGATCACAGGGCACAACTTGCGAAGGTCTCAGGCTAGACAGAGCACCCGCACCGACGGCATATCTGAGAGTCTTCTCTGGAAACTTTTGTGTTCCTGTGTTTCCAATCAGGGAGCCAGCTCACCCCAGGCCCTTGGGCATAGATTCTTCAAGACACAGCACTCAGCAAAGTCCTTAAAGCAGGGGGACACAGCACACCGCTAAGTCCCTACAGCCTTTCCTTGGTTAAAACAACAAACTGCAGGCTAGCCCCAGATCACACAGCAAGTGCAGTCCTATCCAGCAGTCAATTCAGTTGTTTCTTCCTCGGCAAAGGTTCCTCTTAGCCCACAAAGTAGCTCTAGTCTTGTTCACACTTGATCAAGCCATTCTCCAGAGTTCAGGGGCTTCAGCTCGCATAGTTATACCCCTCAATGGCTTTGAAGTGTTTGTGTTACAGGGGGCACTAACCCTGCTCAAGCCTGTTCTGCGTACCTCCCTACCAGCGACACCTTCTCCCTTTGATTGGTGGGGGTCTGGATTCTCAATCACTCAGCAGGAGATGGGACATCTGTTTTATAGCACCAGCCCAGGCCTCTTCAACTCTAGGCCTATTCCTCCTCCTACACACTCCAGATGCAGGTCAGCATGTGCTGTCTCCCCTCCTCCCATGAGTCAAGACATTCCCCAGAGCCTATTGCTTTCAAATCCAACCAGTCAAACCACAACCAGGCAGAGACACACAGAAATGTAAAAAGCACAAAAACCCAGCCACTTCTAAATGAGTGGCTTACAAACACACAATGCAAAAACCATCTTCATAACAAGATGTGTTATTGCAGGGTGAGTTCAGGCATACTAAACTTCACCATTCCATCTCAAGCACTTGGGGAGATAGGCTGGAAAACATATTACACAGCCTCCCCATTCTATTCCAATGAGCAAGATGGCCTTTCAGCAGTGAAAACGAAATGGAGATGATTTCACTGCCAGGACATGGCACACACTTTGGTTCATGCTCCACCTTTCACATGCACTGTACCCTGTCTAGGGGGTATCCTACACCTACCATAGGGGTGCCTGATGTGTATGAAATTGAAGGCTAGGGTATGATAAGTGTGTGCACTTACCAGAACAACATAGCAGTTTAGGAAACTGTAGGCAGGCCCTGCAATGGAAGGCCCGAGTTCCCTTTCCATGGCTACTTGAGTGGGTGGCACAATAAGTGCTGCAGGGCCACCAGTGGCATTTGCATTACTAGCCCTGGCACACATAGTGCACTTCACTAGGGACTTTACTAGTAAAGCAAACATACCAATAATGGACAACCAATCACCATTATACATTACACAGGGAACACTTGCACTTTGACACTGTTTAGAAGTGGCAAAGTGTCCAGAGCACCTAAGTTGGCAACACATGTAAGAAAAAAGGTCTAGGGGAAAAGCAAAAAGTTTAGGGAACTTTAGACAAAAAGGGCCAAGTCCCACAGTAATTAGCTATAATTACGAATAGCAATGACAGACTCCTACAAGTCCCTAGTATATAATAAGGCATGGGCGATAATAGGGCAAAAAGGTTTAGAGGCCCAGTAGATGTCCTGCACAGGTGTTTGCACTGCTGTAGTCCATACTGTCATTTTAAAATCCAGCCCTGCTTTGCAGGCTGCTTTTAAACTTAAATTATATGCATATTTGACTTTGGAATTAAAGGTACTTACAAAGTCTCAAACGACCTCATTTTTACATAAAGGTCACCTCTAAGGTTTCCCCTAGGTGCCCCAGGGGTAGGGTGCCTTGTAGCTATAAGCAAATAGATGATAAAATATGTTTTATATACCCTGGTAAGGGAGAAACTGACAATTTCGTTTTCCCCACTGTAGCACAATGGATCCATCGGCTAACATTGGAATACTGTCATTAAAGTATAACTATTGAAAGAAAGGAGCTACAAATATACTTCAAAGTATAAAAACGACAGTTAAAATAAATCCAACAATTTCTCACTGTCAGATTTATTATAACGATCAAGGAAAATAAGTTCTAGAACTGTTGTTTTAGTAAGCCAAATTCAGCCTTACAGCAGCCCTGCTCTGATTGGTCGGCCTCTGCCAGGCTGAGCCAAACTGTCTTAATGAGGTGTGAAGTGGCCTGAGTAGAAACAAAGCCTTTCCTGTGGGAGGAGAACTGCAAGCTGCAGAGTAAAAGGCAGGATGGGTGTGGAGTTGCCAAACAGGTCTTCAAAGAGGGAATGACAGCTTAGGGCAGCACAGGCGTACCCCCACATACTGCAACGCCCAGACAGACAGTACCCCCTGTAATTAGACCAGCAGAGAGGTTGGAAGGGGAGTGTTAAGGAAACCTAGCCATACCAGTGGGACGGCTTAGCCAGATCTTAACCTTCAGGAGAAGGTTTCTTGTTTTGGATTTTGGAAGAATTTTGCTTTCAGGGACATGAATATGCCACACTTTAGAGGAAGTTTTCATAGTTTCTGGAGTCACCCTGTACCCCATTGATTAGGGGTACCCCCCTGTTTGTCACCCAAGAACACTGGGAACAAAATTGAAATGCTGCCTTGCAACTCAGATCTGCTGCCTAAAACCACAAGAATAAGGTCTGCCCTGCCAGAAACCTGATCTGCACCCCAAAGGTCTAAACTCTGAAGTACTGCACCTGCTGCACAATCTGGGACTACAGCCCTAAGGACTTTGCCTTGCTTCAATAAGGATTAAGGAGTGACCTCCCTGCAAACTACTGGTTAACAGAGGCTAATTGTACCATCTCCACCAAGATGTCCCCATCCCGGAGTGCGTTCAGGGGACTTTTAAGTATTTGGCAAGGTGCATTGTAGGAATTGTAGTCCCAATCATCTCAGAGGTCTAGACCCTTGGATTGGTGTTGTGGACACTTTGAACCCTCAAGGGAACCTTCTGGAAGAACGCAGTGCGAGAAGCAGAAACATAAAATGGTAAAATCACAATTTTATGTTTCTGCTTCTCGCACTGCGGGAAAGCAGAAGTGTCTGGATGGGTGTGGGTGGGTCTGCTGTAAAGGAGGGGAGGCGTGGCTAACCCACATGCAGCCTACATAGAGAAAAAGGCATCCCTACAGGCGCCTGGCTGGGCGCCGTCCGCACCAATCACAATGCTGCCATTGCAGCGTTGAGATTAGCTTAGGGGAGGGGAGGTAAAGGCCTGTGGAAAACGAACAGGAGTAGCAGGAGCTGAGGGGGCGGTGGTGTCCCGGGGGAAAGTAAGTTTTTTTTCTTGTCACCCATGTGACCCCCTCCTGCCCGTCATGCCGGCTGCGACAGCTGCCATCCATCTACTATAAAGCAAGACAATTCTAGAAACAAGCAATGAAAGCAAAAGGCTGTGACATAAAACATGCGTGATGCAGGCAAGAATAGAAACCCAACACCGTTTAAGACTAACAGTAAAGAAACAAAAACCATCCCTGCAAAGAAACTTTTTATTACTAAACACCATAGAACCTTAAACATTTTCCTAAATGAAATTGAACAAGGTGAGAAAGGCGTGCCTGTTGACTAATCATGACAAAGAGCTAAAACGGAGACTAAAAGTCTCTGCGCTCGGTGGCAGCCACCAAACACCCAGGAGAGTAAGGGCTGTGGGGTGCAGCAGTGACCCTCCCCTGGCTCATTTCCCTTTGCTAAATGTATGCCCATTAACACATGCATGCTAATGAATCCTGTTCCGTGACACTTTGTAACTGTGGTTACAGATTCACAGAGCTGTCAATTAGGGTGCCTGCATTGCACAAAAGCTGCAACCACAAAATGCCAAGGTCTGCTTTACCCCTGCCTTCTTATATTGCTGATATGGTACATAGTGTTAGTATATATACGGCGCCAAGAGGAATACACAGATAATGAAAGAATATTATTACATTAAAAAGTGACTGTAAGAGCAGGATATATCAAGAACTGCACTGCATCTTGGCTGTTTAATAACAGCAACATGGGTGTGGGAAATTGGTACAAACCCATATGAAGGTTGTTTTTTTAAAATATCTATTGACCATGTTTTGAATGTGCTATGTATTGTATTGTATTGTAATTGCATTTATATAGCGCTTACTACCCCTGACGAGGCGTCAAAGCGCTTTTTCAGCAAGTGGCATGCTACTCCGGGACCCATAGAGGATTAGTGTTTTATTAGTATAGTGAAACATACAAGTGCATTTTAAGTGGTGGACAGGTTAGTCAGTTATTTGGATTTGGAATGATAGCAGAAGGATAGAGGAGGAAAACAGGTTTGTATTTATATAGCGCTTGTTACCCATGATGGGGTGTTGAAGCACGCTATCCAGGAAGCCCAGAATTTGTGGTGAATTAATATGGTGAAATATGAAAGTAATTTCAGTGGCGGATATTAGTTTGATGTTTGATGTTTTGGGGTTTTTGTATAGCGCACGTACACTCCAAGGAGCATCTTGGCGCTGTGTCAGTTATTTGGAGTGAGAAGGATAGCGGAGAGATAAAAGGGGAAGAAAGGTTTGCATTCATATAGCACTTGTTACACCTGATGGATGTTGAAGCACTTTTCTGGCGAGTATCACCCACTCCAGAACCCATAAAGGATTAGTGTTAAAAATTACTATAGTAAACAATGAAGTAATTTGAGTAGTGTATAGGTTGTTCAGTTATTTGGGTAGAGAAGGGTAGGTGGCGGGATAGAAGAGGGAAAGAGGTTTGTATTTATACAGAGCTTGCCACCCCTGATGGGGTTTTGAAGCGCAAGTAGCACGGTACTTCCATGAGGATTAGTGTTTAACTAGTATGGTGAAACATGAAAGTAATTTTAGTGGTGGATATGTTAGTCAGTTATTTGGATTAGGAAGGGTTGGGGAGGGGTAGAAAAGGGAAAAGGTTTGCATTTACATAGTGCTTGTAACCCTGATGGGTTGTTGAGATGCTTTATTGGCGAGTAGCACGCTACTCTGTAACCCATAAATGATTAGTGGTGAATTAGTATATTTGAATATGGATTTGAGAAGTGAACATGTTAGTCTGTTAATTTTGATTGAAAAGGATAGTTGAGGGATAAAAGAGTGAAGGATTTTTTTTTAGGTCTTAGCAGTAGGAGGAGGCTTTTGGATGAGTAAAAAGGAATTTTGGAGGGGAGGAGTCAGAGGGAAGAATTTAGAAAGGTTTGTTTTAGGGGCTCGGTATAGTAAAAAAAGGTGTCAGATGATGCAAGGAGGGATACATTAGGAGAGAGTCTAGAAAGGTTTTTTGGGGGGATCGTAGTAGGGGTATGGGGTTTGGGAAAAATGATAGAGTGGATGTAGAGGATATATTGATAGATGTAGAGGATAAGAGATAGGGTAGTGCATTGGAAAGAGTAGTAGAAAGAAGTTTGAGATCAGTCAGAAGGTTGGGCTAGAAGATATATTGAGAGAAGTATAGGCTGAGAAACAGGGCAGTGCATTGGAAATGCTAAATTAGAAGAAAGTGATAAATATATAGATCCATAAGTACATTGAAAGTATATAGATACATAAAGGAGGTAAGTATATGTAGATTAAAGATATTGATAGAGGCACAGGATGAGAAATAGGGTAGTTCATTGGATATGCTTTTTCAGGAGAAAAGTAACAGACACACAGATCCAAGTACATGGAAGGTACATAGATGCACAATGGAAGTATTTACATGTAGACCAAAGATGACTTTAATTTATTTATTTATTATTAATAGTGTATTTTTTTTGTATTTATTTTTTCCCTCTCAACAACATAATTATCTTACATGTTTATACAAAGCAATTCACAAAAATAGGTACATATTTATAGGGAAAACAAATGCTTATATACATAGGGATATGCTGTAAATTTCTATTTGCATATAGTGCTAATGAGTCAAAGAACAAATTCTTAAGTTGTTTTTTGAAGATAAGGTGGTTTTCGGTGGACCTAATGTTGGGCGGTAAAGAGTTCCATAGTTTGGCTGCTTGAACAGAGAAGGATGTGCCACCCCTGATTATTTTCTTGTATCTTGGGATTTTGAGGAGAAATGCTCCTTTAAAGCGGAGGTTCCTTTGTTGAATATGTTTGGTGATTTTTTTCCTGATGAAGAGCGGTCCCATTCCATTTATTGCTTTGTATACAGAAGTAGTACTCGGTTAATGCTGGCATTGGCACATTTAGCCATACACATGTAGTAGCGCGGCTGTGACTTCACTTGGGGTGTTAGAGGGCCAGTGCCTGCAGAAATATCTGCCTTTTAGTTGTTGTTGGGTAATTCTATACGGCGCCTGGTATGTAAAGAGGCTCCTCTTGTGCATCGTATTACAAGTGCCAACTAGCAGCTTGCAAGCTAGGTTTACAAAGCCGAGAGTATTGCTTTACACTCAAGTTGAGTTTTACTTTCAGCAACAGTCAGCATCGCCCAACGTTGAAGATGTGTTTTTAAGATCACAATCGCATGTCACAACATTACAGCAGCTCTTACGCGCCGTGTTGACTTTTTTTTATGCAGATAGGTTTAATTTAGAAGGAACACATCGAAGCCTGCCAGTCACCCTTAACCTTCCTGGTGTTCACTTCATAATGTCCTCTTGTGAGTTCTTTTCCCTTTCTTAGTAATTGCTCTTTTTCTGATTTTGCTGGTTGAATGATCTCCTCCATGAGTGTTGAACTGTGCGAAATAATACAGGCACAGACTGCAATAGTGCTAAAATAATGCAGCACAGAACTATTCACGGGTGGGTGCCTTGAGTCGCGCTATTCTAACAACAGGGCAAAGTTCATGTTGCAGGAGCGAGAAGTCCACTTTCTTTACCCTTCCGCTGCACACTTCGAGAGCTTGGGTGACAGGGGGTTGCTAACCCTCACAGAACTCAAGACCCCAGCTGGTGTTTGGAGAGGGGACATTTTTCAGTGTATCATCCCCGTCCTGTTACTACTGCGCACTGCACTCTGGGAGAGCCACCAGTATCAGCGCGTGGTCAGCAGAGGGGACACGTCTTCAGTGAAGTGTGGGACAGTACCAGGAAGGTAAGTTTCAAAGCACATGCCAACTTCAGGAGAGCCACCCTGCTGGTTAAGATGCAGTGGAGCACCCCTTCCTACTGAGGTGGCAAAAGAAAGGGGAAGAGGGGCTTAAAGCATCACAACCCAATTGTTTTTTAGGATTCTGACCTCAAAGCTCAAAAAGACTTACAGTATAATATCTGTCAGTCTTGCAATTTCATTCTAGAAATAGTTGCTTTTGAGAAAACAAGTGAAATCGGCTAAGCAAGAAGTTATTTCGCATGTATATTTTACTGTTAATCTGGAACAGTAAGTACAATAAACTTAGCATGGTACATATCTCTTGAGAAGTAAATGTACAGGACAGCCGTCACCAGCGCCCCTCCATTCTTCCATGTCACACCCAGAGCTTAATTTGTTAAATAAATGCCGGGACCCAAAAGTTTCCTCAGGGGGCTACGCCAATGATAGCAAATATCAGGGGTACAAACACCCAGGCTGCATAGACTGGATTCCACCTGATACCTCTTTCATCCACCAACAGACGCTCCCTGCCCCTTCATCTCACTCTTGCAGGTTCTTTTTCGACACTACCTTCTCCTTTTGTCACTGTTCCTCCATCTTCCTCCTCCTTTCTCCCTTTTCTGGTTTCCTCTCTCTTGCTGTGGGTTTACTCTTGTGCATGGGTATGGGTGACTTCTCTGTCATAACCAGTTGCACTACAATAATCTCATGTGATGACTTCCTATATCCTGTGCTTCTCTCACTCCCGGGTGTTCTAAAAAAAGCTATCATGTCTACATGTCACTCGATTACTTTTGTCTGGTTTGTGCACCTTCACCTCAAGTCTAGCCAAGAACCATAACATTTGATATGTCTAGGACAGTAGGCAAGACAAGTTTCATGTCTTTCCCTCACACTACTTCATTCCACCTCATACACAGAATCAGTTACACAAGAAGTGCATTCCTCCACTCAGTATACATGACACCAAAACACTTCCCACACACGTCACACTCACAACTCACAGCTTTTAACTAGACTCAGATATAAATAAATATAAGTACATATGTTCTATCCCTCTCTTGTCTTACATGCACTACACAGTTAGACGCTGCGACTTATGTCTGGATAAGTGCACCACTGCAGTGAACCGCACATTACACATAATGCTTCTCCCATTAGCCACACTGAACTTCAAGGCGTTTCCCTAAGCACTCCAAAAGTGCTGTATTCCACCTATGGGCCAAGGCACATCGGTACCCCAGCAGAAGTGTGAATCGTTACTGGAACTCGGTGACAATGCAGTACAATCCAACTCACTCCACACTCATCCTCGCAGGGCGCCGCCTGCTGCACAGCCCTCAATCTTTCAAAATTGTAATGCAGGTCACCTTCTCAGACGTTAAAGTGCTGCCCCTCTTTCAACGTTTCATTGCAGAACATTGGCCCAAGGGGTTAATTCAAAGAGTCAGACCCAGAAATCTGAGTCTCATTAAAAGGGAGCATAAAACTGCTAGTCAGACCCTCACAATGAGAGGAGTTTGAAGTTATAGGTCAAGGAATCAAATCCACCTCACTATTCCAGCACCAGAGTCAATTTTCCAATTCAATTCAAATACTTTATTCGGTTTGCTTAATTTGAAACCATAAAAGTTATAAAACACAAGAATACATTATAATCAACAATTTAAAATATATACAGAAAAAGATATACACGTTCCCTGAGTTACAAACAGTAATGGGGGCTTAACTTCAGGATTGACAAAATAAGAAGGGCAGCATAGGAAATCCAACAATTATTATGGGTTTTAAAAAAAGGGCCGTAGGGTGCTTTAGCCATTTCATTTAAGGTTCCAGTCTTTTTCTATGCTTCTATGAACATTTCAGAAAATCAACCACAAAAGGGATACATTCAGGTTTTAGCAGTTGCAAATAATAAAGAGCGGGACGTACTTGCACAAAGTTTAACTTTTTTTAAATCGGTTTTAAATAAAAAGTCCTAGGTATTTCGTAAAATTTGCAAAAGAACATAAAGTGCAGCAGGTCCTGAGGAGACAGATTGTCGCAGCCACAGGGTGCTAGCACTTTCCCTTTATGCCATCCCCTAGGGACTACTAATAAAAAATGGAAAAGATCCATTCTAAACCTGATTAATAAAACCAGCCATGATAAATATGGTTCCATGTCTAAAGAAGTTTTAAACATCATATATTTACGATCACTAGACTTCAGCAGTTCTTTCTCATCTCTTTCCATTATTTTACGTTGTGTAAAGGAGTATTTAACGAGCACCACATCTTTTCTTGTAATACTATCAGGTTTTAAAAACAATTCCAAACGCCCCAGCTCACTAAAACATGTTTTAAGATATTTCAGCCATGAAATGTTGATAATATGATCCAAACTCAGAATCTCTTTCAGAAGACTGTGTGTAAGATGCTTGTTAAGCCAACATTGTAGCCAAAAAGTTAGGGGACACAAGGCCAAAATGTTGCAAATAAAAGGCATACCAGAGTCTCCCTCAGGTGATTCTGCTGTCAAAGGCAATGGGCTTTACCCCAGTTCAGTGCTTGAAAGGCGCAGGTTACAGCCACCATTCCTTCTGTTGAGGCCCTGCTCACATTGTCACTGGGAAGAAGAGATGGAGACAGACATCCTTGTAAACAGGAGGAGTCGGGACTTCTTCACATTGCCAAAATCTCTATGAACTAATATATGCTCTTGTGTACAGCACACTGAGAATTGTTTTTTCTAGGTCCACTTGGGTAGAAGTGTATTATTTAGTTTGAATTTAGTTGTGCGTGTGTTGTTTCTGAGTTAAGGGTGCTGAGATGGACCAGATGGCCCGATGGGGCTGATCAGCTATGTTACCTCATGGTATTGGTAATTGCTCTTGGAAGGGAGGGGGCTCCAAGAATTGACGTGAAATGGGCCACGCTTTATATTTAACAGGCCCTGGCACAGAATGTGTCAAAGGTGCTGGTTATTTATTTGTGTGGTGCCCTGAGTCACTATAAGATGGGTTGGACATTAACGAGTTAAGGGCAGGGCATGTGACTTCATGCAAATGTTTGGTGGCGTTCATCTATAAGCTAGAGTAGGTAGTGTTAAGTTGAATTCATATCAATTTCCAATACAGGTGAGGTTTTTATCTTTAAAGTGGGTTGTGGGCAATTTGCAGAAAGTCAAAGGTGATTAAGGCAAATATAAGCGTGTGTTAGGGAAAGTTGTGCTCAGAGTAAAGATGCATGTAGAGGATGCTAAGGAAGGTGAGAGTCACTTGGAAGGAAAAAGAAGAGGTGACCCTCAGAAGTGTTTGTTTATGGCCTGAAAATGGCTTGCAGCCTACGTAAAGTGGTTTGATGGTTTAAGGCATTGACAAAGTGGGCTCAGCTCTGGCCCAGGGCCCCAGTATGTCATGGGTCCACTTATAGAGCCAGCTCTGCTCTGCAGAGATTCTTGGCGTAATGACATTGAATAATTTTTAGACAAATTGCTTTAAATACGTTTTTCCTTTAATTTATTTTGAATGTAGGTGTTTTAGAGGCTGTTACATATTTTTTTCAGGGAAATGCTGGGTTTATTTCATGCAACATCCATATAAAAAGTTTTTTTTAGATCAAAACAGAACCTCACGTGTGAGGTCGTCACGGAGATTATGTGCAGTAATATTAGTGGGCATTAATGATGTTAAAACTAGAATCTAACAGTTGCTTTATTAACCTTGCTTTCTCAAATATGCTTGAAAATGCACCATTTGTCCGCTCTTTAATTGCTCGCCACAAGCCACTCATTACAAACATTTACACCTCACCACTTTCAAGTCTCACCAGTCGCCACTGTACAGCTCCATGCTTGCCCTGCGTGAGTATATTGAGCTCCAAATAAAACAATAAGTCTGAAAGTATAAATATTTACTGGTCAAACGAGTGAAAGGTATCCCACTGATGAGAGGAATTCAGCAGATGCGAAGTTTGAATTTCCTGGTCTGAGCTTTTCACAACACACCCCAAGGATCCAATGGGAACACATAAAAGGCTAATCCAACTCTGATAATCCTTCACTAGATTCAGCCTGTAAACCTGCCCCACTGGAGGATTTCAGCATCCAAAACATAGACTAAGGCGTCGGACTCAGATCTTGGTGGCTGGATACCCCGTTAGTCGAAATATAATTCCCCAAGGATATAATGGGATTTATATTTTGACAGACGGGTTATACCTCACTGTTGTGATGGAGTAACCCATCTGCCAAGATCTAAATCAGGCCCTGAGTGAGAAGATAAACTCTTTGACCAGGATGACCCACTTTGTGCATTCAACTTCTGCTTTTTCATGGTCATCCTTAATACATGCCTAGGTCCCTTTCAGCCATGAACAGAGACTTCTGACTTGCACTTTATTTTGCACTTTACTTTTCTTGTTACTTGCCAAAAAACTTTAGAAATCCATATCTCCTGTTACACTGATTCTGATTGGATTCTAATATTTTGTGTCTTTCTTCTTAGAAAATATGCCTTATTTTGATACAGGCGAAGGATTGCTATTGTGTTTTGACGTTTTAATCATTTTGGAACTGCTAAATGCTTAAATAATTTTCCCTAAGTTACACCTGTCTGCTCTATGCTGCAGCTACCTGGGGTTGATCCCAGATTTATTTAATGATCTTGAATGCTTGACCTCACAAGTTTTTGTTTTTTTTACTAGGAAAGCACTCCCAATTGCTGCCTTCACTGCACCCTGGAATACTTCTATTGCTGGCACTGAGAGGTGCAATCTTTTTATCGGAAATGATGAAACAGACAAACATCTACTGTTTTTTTGCACTAAATTTGTTTTGCCCAGTAGCAGGTGGATCACTCCTTTATGAAGAAGTATGACAATCACAGATTTAGTCAATGTTCTTAAAATCTGTAAAAGAAAATTCATCCAGTCGCAGTGGTATCAGTTTCCAAATTTCTTTTTGAAGCCTGGGCCATCAGACAAACAGAAATGCTGAAACTCTTCTGGCCAAGTGGTTGTGAGCGCTATTGCAAAATGTTTATTCTGTTTATCCTTTTAATGTATTTCTTTTGAAGAACATTGGTAAAACATACTTTTTATCATTTATCTTTTATTCTATAAAAATTTTAAGTAATGTAATTAATCTATTTACATTTTGAAGTGAAGAGGTATTGTTTTTATTTTTTGACCTGAAAGAATTTGTTTCGATCTGCCAATAAACGTTGAACGTTGCACTCACAACATTTGCAAAGAGCCCTTTTTGATTCAGGGTTATATATCTATTTACATTTCACTCTCCACTACCAATGCATAGACATTATCAGCACAGTACTGCAAGTAAACGATGGAAAGGTAAGAAGTTATGCAGTCCCAGAGAATGCCCAAATAAAATATCTTGGCCATCCAACACTAAATTCTAACTTTAAGAAAGGACTCCACACAAGTGGAATATATACACCTCAATATAAAATCTCTACAAAATAAAACATTATTTAATACAGTAGGTCAGCTCCCACAAAAATATCAGTTTAAGTAATCACGTGATAAACCCAACATTATTTAAGTCTGCAGGTGAGAATAAGCTTCAATGATGAAGCATGTCACCTAAGGCAGTTGAGGGATTGGTGTCCTTTTCAGAAAATACTTCTAAGAAACTAAATATCGTCATCCAACAATAGAGGCAATTCTATAATGAGAGTTTGCAAATCTGTGTTTATAGGAGAAAATCTCAATGCGTGTTTTCATTTACTGGAGAGTCTGTCGCGGCCGGCATGGGGATGGGGGGGTTAATTTAATAATAAAAAAAAATAATAATAATTTAAACTTACCTTTCCGCCGGCTGGTTCCCATGTCTTTTTGGTTCCTGCTCTCCTGCCTCCGTCAGGAACAGGCAGCAGGCAGCCAGGCTCCCTCCCCTAAGCCAATCACAATACAGCAATCAGCTTTTTTATTAGTCGGGACGGTGCCCAGCCAGGCGCTTATGAGGAGGCCAAGTTCTTTATGCAGGCTGCATTACAGCCTGCATAGAGAAGGGCAGAGTGCGCATGACTGGTTTGGGTGGCCCCAGAGGGCCGACCAAACAGTCTTTGTGCACGCAGGTCAGGAGTGAGCTCACCACTCCTCCCCTGCTCGTAGAGAAGCACTGCCCACCCACCCCCGCCCGCAACCAAACATAAAATGGTAATAACTGATAGTTCTTACCATTTTATATTTCTACTTCTCACACTGCTTGAAAGGAGTGGGGCGACGCTCCTTTGTGCTAGTGGAAGACCCACCACTGTGGAGAGTGTGCTGACAACCATTAAACTTTCTTTTTGCCAGTCTTCTGTACAGAAAGAAATAGCTCAGCAGGAGAGAGGCATGCGATGTTCTCCCCTCCTAAGAGGTTCAAAGGGCCTTTTGGCACAGCTAATATTCTGACACCGATTTGTAAGATCGGACTGTGCTTCTCAAGAGCAAGGATTAAACTAGCAAATACTGCTCCATGTTTTATTTTTATTTGCCATCCAATCATTGGAACTGTAACACCAAAAGGAATTATAGTATGGACAGTGGAAGGTGCAGGGCTCATATGTATAGTACACAATTCCTTTCTTACCAGGCCCTTCTGTTGCTGCATACAGCTTCCGTCAAAGGCAATTGTGTGGTTGGCAATCAATTTTCCATTTGTTGCAGACACTGCTCATCACTTCCACATCATGTAATGGGGAATGCCATACGCCTCAGTAGAAACCCTTTACTACCCTTTTTGCTGTGAAAAGCATGCTCGATTTGTTGAAGCAGAAATTTAAATATGTTTAATATAGAAATTTATAGAAGGAGGAACAGAGTGCACAAAGTTGGCTTAATAAACAGTAATCAGCATTATAGTACGATGGTCAGAATAAATGAAATCAGATTTCAGTGCGGTAGTCATCATTAGAAAAATTAAAATTAGACAAGTTTTATTTGTGTTAGTTAAAGTGAGTTTGGGGTAAATAAGAATAACCATTTTACAGAAAGGCAGCATAAGCTTGTATTGGATATGGAATAAACTAATAAGAGAACATTCCTTTCCTGGATGCATTTGGACAAGAGCAGGTTCGCTCTCCTCGGAGGTCCTCCTTCAATCTCAATTTGTTTATCCTAGTCTGGCAGTGTGGTAAATTCATATTCTCCAGAGAATTGTTTAATTACCAACCCTTCACCTATAAGCCAGGTGCTGTATGTATGGATATATGTCATGTGATCAAGGGGCTGAGGTCCCGAAACGCGTCATGGCGGCGTGTTCCGTGCACTAAGGATGAAATAAACCAACTTGCAAAACATCCACTTGGGTCCGGTTTCGTTATTTCCTTTGGAGTCTGACTTGGGGGATTTGGCGAAGTTCGTGGCACATATATATATATATATATATATATATATATATATATATATATATATATATATATATATATATACACATATATATATATATATATATACATATATATATTCACTGAAAAAACCATAGGTTATAGTTAGGAATTAGCATTTAAAAAACCTATTAAACTCACTGAAAAAACCATAGGTTTCACACCAGTTATAGTTAGCTGGAAATTTTACTGACATAAAACCATTGAAATTCCACATTATAGTTAGTTGGACTCACTATAACTTGCGCGCCTGCAATGCACTGCTGATGACGTCACATATTGCATCACTCATGACATGGTCAGTGACATCACTCATGGCATCATTGATGACACCATCCTTGTGACAGAGTAACAGACCTCCTTTCAGTGTAATGTAACCCTTGAAACACATATTCAAAAATAGAAACTGGTGTGAAACCTATGGTTTTTTCAGTGAATTTAATAGGTTTTTTAAATGCTAATTCCTAACTATAACTGGTGTGAAACCTATGGTTTTTTCAGTGAATTTCAAAGGTTTTTTAAAAGCTAATTCCTTTCTATATCGAGTTTCTAACCTACGATTTTTTTATAAATTTGCTGTTTTGTGTAAGTATTAATTATTATTTTTTCTTTTTTCTTTTTAATCATTTTTTCCTGGGGCACTCTGGGTGCGTGCACCGGTAAGCTCTCAGGAAAGCGCACCCAGAGCGCTACTGGCGTTCGTGAAAAAAAAATGAATGAAAAGTAAATAATAACGCAAGACATTTAGTACCATACATATAAAAGCAGTTTTTTTGAATAAGTTAATGAAAATGATTTTGTATTTCCGTGAAACTATCAAAACGTCACTTAGGCGCACGGCGTAAGCGCCCCCGGAAGCGCCTAAGTGACGCGCCTAAGTCACTTTGTAAACCCCTGCGCCACATTATACCTATGTCAGGTGTAATGTATGCAAAAAAGATGTATTGACGCAAGAAAGGGTCGTAGAATTGACGCAGTGAAATCTATGAGATATCTCTGCGTCACTTTTATGACGCTGTTGCGTCCAAATCTTGCGCCTGTTTCATATCAGGCGTAAGACTGATGCAGAGCCTTTCACATGGGCCTGGCCCCATGTGAAAGGATGCATTGCTGGAATTGCATCATTTTTGTAACGCACTCCAGCAATGCATCACTTTTGCGCTTACAGATGGGGAGAGTAAACATGGGGAATGTAGATATTCAAAGAAAATGTAGAAAAGGAACAGGGGTGTGGAAGGGTAAGAAAAGATGCATTGCTGGAGTTGCATCATTTTTGTGACGCACTCCAGCAATGCATCACTTTTGCGCTTACAGATACATCTGAAATACTGACGTGTCTGTAAGTACTTGCGACATAATGCGTCATATATTTAATATGACGCATGAGTAGAAAACTGAAGGCCTCATTTATGAACCCATGCGTCACTTTTACGCCACCGGTACGTCACTTTTTGTGACGCACCGGTGCTGTAAAAAATGCACCTTATTGAGTCATATTTACAAAGTGACGCATCTAGGTAGATGCGTCACTTTGTAAACCCCTGTGCCACATTATTCCTACGTCAGGTGTAATGTATGTAAAAGGGACGTTTTGACGCAAGAAAGGGTCGTAGAGGTGACGCAGTGAAATCTATGAGATATCACTGCGTCACTTTTATGACGCTGTTGCGTGCAAATCTTGCACCTGTTTCACAGCAGGCGTAAGACTGATGCAGGCCCTTTCACATGGGCCTGGCCCCATGTGAAAGGATGCATTGCTGGAGTTGCATCATTTTTGTGACACACTCCAGCAATGCATCACTTTTGCGCTTACATTTACGTCTGAAATATATAAATATATATTTAATATGACGCATGAGTAGAAGACTGAAGGCCTCATTTATAAGGCCATGCATCACTTTTACGCCACCGGTACGTCACTTTTTGTGACGCACCAGTGCTGTTAAAAATGCACCTTATTGAGTCATATTTACAAAGTGACGCATCTAGGTTGATGCGTCACTTTGTACTTTTACGCCACCGGTGCGTCACTTTTTGTGACGTATCAACAGCGTAAAACATGCACCTTACTGAGTTATATTTACAGTGACGCACTAGGTAGATGCGTCACTTTGTAAACCCTGCGCCACATTATACCTACGTCAGGTGTAATGTATGCAAAAGGGGTGTATTGACGCAAGAAAGGGTCGTAGAGGTGACGCAGTAAATAAACTGGGTTTTCCCCATGCTACGCTCCCCGGGGGAGGAGCATCCAGTCCACTACTTTAGGAGACGCAGAATTGGGACATTTAGTTGAAGCTGGTCGTGAAATGTAAGGCGCTGAAGAAGGCACAACGCCGAAATGCATCTGCCGTCATTTCCCTGTCTGCCTGAATAAAGCTCGTTTCTCCCAGGAATCCCCTCTGGCCTCCGACCTTTTCTTTCGTGGAAGGGTGTTCTTCATGTATTTAGCTCCAGCCAGAGGAGCTTCCGGATGGCCCTGCTGCACTAAGTGACCTGGACGTTCACTGGCACACCAGCGCTGCAAAGCGTCGCTACAACTCGGGGTACCGAGAACTCCAGGGTCCGCCTCCTCATTCAGAAAAAGCACCGGCGGAGCGAGGTATTTTACTTCCACAGGACGCTGTGCTCCATGGCTGTCCCTGCCGTATTGCTTACCTGGATTCCGAGGCAGCAGCGGACTGAGGGGACCCAGGGAGAGGCTGGTGGACTTTGGGGGATCCCTGCGCACAGCCTCTCTACCTACCTGCATCATCTGGACATGCCTCCTGTTACTTCAACAGCATTCCCCACACCACCGACCCAGATGCACTCACTCACTGCATTGTGGGAGTTGGAGTCCGTTCAATCCATACGGCATCCAACAGGTGAGCTCCAACAGCCTGGGGGAGGAGCATCCAGTCCACTACTTTAAGAGACGCAGAATTGGGACATTTAGTTGAAGCTGGTCGTGAAATGTAAGGCGCTGAAGAAGGCACAACGCCGAAATGCATCTGCCGTCATTTCCCTGTCTGCCTGAATAAAGCTGGTTTCTCCCAGGAATCCCCTCTGGCCTCCGACCTTTTCTTTCGTGGAAGGGTGTTCTTCATATATATATATATATGTATATATCATGGAGATAATCCCTAAATACCTGAGTTATCACTACTTCATTCTCTCTATTGTTCTCCTCCCTAAATTTTCTATTATCTACCTAATGCCTCTTCATGAGGGTCAGCTGTGCTATCAGCTTTTCAAACTGTCTTGTAAATTGTTTTTTTGCTGGACAGTGGTGCGGCATAGCAGCCTGCATGTGGGGCCACCAATGCAGAGACCAGTCCCCATTCAGTGTATTGGCAGCACATCTTCTATTTCTACAAACTATAAAAGGTTATAAAAGAAGGACAATTGTCAGCTTCCTGGACTATGTGCACACTGAACCTATAGGGTGGCAGCTATCAGAAGCGGTCAGGGGCTCCGAAAGGAAGTATTGCTGCAGCTTCTAATCATGAAGTGAGGAAAAATCTGCCTCCTTCTTATTTTCAGAGATCAGCACTTACCTTTTGAGAAATTAAAGATTGTCTGTGATCCCTTAACTAGTATTAGCAGACATGTCTCTCTCTGCAGCTAGAATAAAATTCTCAAGGTCTATGACTTTCATGGTCCACCATTGGTCTTTAAAAGTGACGGAATGCAATGCCTGTCCGCAAAGTACTGATGTGTTGTACACCTCCCTTTGAACTAAAGTGAAATCCAATGAGGTCTCATTCTGTTGATAGAAAAGAGTGGCTATTATGAAAAGTTGGTCAGAAAAAAAGCGATTGTGAAGTTTCCAGGCATTTAGCTTGTATGTATCCCCCACCCCCATAGAGACGATTCCAATTATTCCCAAAGGAGGCAAAAGGTGTGAGATTCCTCTAGAAAGAAATTCCATACATTTGGTGGGGAGCTGGCCTGTATGGGGAATAAAGGCATGGGCTATTCTTAAGAATATGTGACATGCACATAAATTAGAAAGTGTTGTCTGGTTTCCCTATGATTTGAGCACCACACATTCCTCAGGCCCATTGCAAACATACATGTTGTTAGTTCCACAGCAGAGACATCAAGTGCAAATGGTCAGTCTTAGCCCAGGCTCAATGTTTTTACTTTAATCCATACAACCTGGCCACACTTAGTAGAACATTTGTGAAAATGCTACAGCATACACTATGCAAAGATTCTTCACTGGAAGTCTAAGTTAGACCTTAGAGCAAAAAGATGTCCAAACATGGAAACGTAAACCAGAAGCATACCGCAGCAAGGTCGAAGCTGTGGCTTCTCCATTGGACAATTTCTGCACTCATATCTGTTTGAAAAATTGTCTGTGATCTTAGTCAATGTCTCAGGTAAATACAACCATTCTGAACACACTCAATCTTCTCGGGATACATTCAATCCTCAACCCCTGCTCTAAGTAACTTTACATCAGAAAATGATTAAATTGGAAGGAAAGATGATGAATAATACTTTGTGCAGTACACTACAATGGTTGGTGTCAAATTTGTCCATTCAACATTGGTGGCCTCGAGCGTCAAAATTCTCAGAAACGTCACACCAAGGAGCCCTCCACATGACTAAATCATTTTTGTTTCCTAGAGCTTCCAATTCACATTGTCAGTCTTGCGCTTCCATTACCAAAGGATTGTGGTAGTTAATGCTTGACCCGCTTCACTTGAACCAAGTGAGCTAGGGCACCTGAAATAAATATTCCCTAACAAAAGCCAGTACTGGGAACAGTTTCTTGTAAACCTAGAGTTAGCAGCCAAAGCTGTTATGACATTTAACACTGTTGAAATTCATCTGCCTTTCCTTGAAAAATTCACATTTTGAACCATATATTTTTACATCTGTACACAATCAGTGCATTTGCATGACACTTTCGCAGTTGGGTGGTGGGCGATTTCCAAGTAATAATGTGTATACTGGCAGAAATTAAATAATCATGGTCTGTGAAGGAGGATGGTGGCATGTATATAGAGATTGGACAGCTCTATTTTTTTCAATACACATTTTTTGGGCCTTCTTGGCGGTAGTAAAGGAGGGAATGACAATACTGAAGATCAGAATAAAGAAGTACGTGTATATAAAAATGTAAGTAGCATTTCGCCATAACCCCTCACGACCACAAGGGGTAGGTGTGTCAAACTTTTGCTAAGATTCCAACATCCAGATAATATCAGGCCCTAAACAGTTAGACACCTGTTTATATTAGGGTTAGCCAGAAAGCATTCTTTCACCCCTAAGGATTTTCAGCAGCGCAGCAGCAATTAACAACACAACCAGCTTAGAGAAAGCTACGTTGTGTAATGAGCAGACAGCTTAGACTCTCCATTAGTCATTATTGTAATCAAGGCAATTCTGACACGCAGGGTAGTTAATAGAGATCCCCTGCCAAGCTGAACATTTGGAATATAGTTAGATTGTTGTTTTTCTTGCCAATTAGGTTTAATGATCGCAGTTACAATAGAATAAATTGCTAACAACTGAATTGAAGGGAATGCCTGCTCAGTTGGTTGCAGAGGGAACAGACAGCAATTAGATAAAAATGAAGAAAAATGCAAAACAAAATATAACATTTAGGGGGTCATTAGGATGGCGGACGGAAGTGCCTCCGCATACCCTGAGTATGCGGAACAGGCCTATTTTCCGTGCGCCCGTCGCGGACACTCCGTCCGCCAAATCAGGATACGAAATACGTGGCAAATTCCGTCCGCGGTGGTAGAACACGGTCGGCCGCATCACCACACCCAACCACGCAGCGGACGTAACCTTTCCAGAGACTCCGCCGTACGGACTGACGACTAGGACCGTCCTCCAAATCAAGATGGTGGAAAACACACATAAAAGCGCGGCGGATAAACAACCTGCCTGAACACGGCGGATGCTCCACAGCGACCATACCCACCACGAGCCGCACGCCGACATGGACCCTGCACTACAGGCTTACCCGATACTCTACGCGATCCAGTACGTCCTCGTCTTGGCCCACCATCGACGACGACGCAGGTAGGCACCTAAGCATTCGCTGTCTGGAGAGGAGTACCGGCCAGGGCGGTGACGTAGGGAGGGGGGAGTGACATGTCCCAAAATGCACAAATGCCTGTGTACGGCAACGCCTCCAAGGGCCGTGACCCAGGTAGGGGAGAGTGACACGTAGCACAACCAGGGCTCAAGTCGGGGTACCACGCGGGTGGACGGCGTCCCCCCACTAATTCAACAGGGAGCATGATAACTATAAACTGCTACTGAGTGGAAGCCACCCTATCACTTCCTGTCGTGATTTCTGCGTCACCCCACTTCTTGTTGCAGGACTTGGGTCCTGAGCAGAACCCACCGCCCCCAAGAAAATACCAATCCACACCAGCATCACACACGCAAGAATGACTCTGACAAAGCACGACACATGAATCGCTATTTTATTTACGCTGATTCGGAGCAAAGTCACAGTCTAGAATGGAGCATGCCCATAGTGGACACCAGAGCAGGTACATCACAGGGCATACATCAGTATCAGAACAGCAACAGGGCAGTGTGGACACCAGAGCAGGTACATCACAGGGCACAATGCAGTATCAGAACAGCAACAGGGCAGTGTGGACACCAGAGCAGGTACATCACAGGGCATACATCAGTATCAGAACAGCAACAGGGCAGTGTGGACACCAGAGCAGGTACATCAGAGGGCATACATCAGTATCAGAACAGCAACAGGGCAGTGTGGACACCAGAGCAGGTACATCAGAGGGCACAATGCAGTATCAGAACAGCAACAGGGCAGTGTGGACACCAGAGCAGGTACATCACAGGGCATACATCAGTATCAGAACAGCAACAGGGCAGTGTGGACACCAGAGCAGGTACATTAGAGGCAGTACATGAGAGGGGCCAAGTGCTCCAACAGTCCATTGCACTGAAAACGTCCATCAGAGGCAGTACATGAGAGGGGCCAAGGGCACCAACAGTCCATTGCACTGAAAACGTCCATCAGAGGCAGTACATGAGAGGGGCCAAGGGCACCAACAGTCCATTGCACTGAAAACGTCCATCAGAGGCAGTACATGAGAGGGGCCAAGGGCACCAACAGTCCATTGCACTGAAAACGTCCATCAGAGGCAGTACATGAGAGGGGCCAAGGGCACCAACAGTCCATTGCACTGAAAACGTCCATCAGAGGCAGTACATGAGAGGGCACAATGCAGTATCAGAACAGCAACAGGGCAGTGTGGACACCAGAGCAGGTACATCAGAGGCAGTACATGAGAGGGGCCAAGTGCTCCAACAGTCCATTGCACTGAAAACGTCCATCAGAGGCAGTACATGAGAGGGGCCAAGGGCACCAACAGTCCATTGCACTGAAAACGTCCATCAGAGGCAGTACATGAGAGGGGCCAAGGGCACCAACAGTCCATTGCACTGAAAACGTCCATCAGAGGCAGTACATGAGAGGGGCCAAGGGCACCAACAGTCCATTGCACTGAAAACGTCCATCAGAGGCAGTACATGAGAGGGCACAATGCAGTATCAGAACAGCAACAGGGCAGTGTGGACACCAGAGCAGGTACATCAGAGGCAGTACATGAGAGGGGCCAAGTGCTCCAACAGTCCATTGCACTGAAAACGTCCATCAGAGGCAGTACATGAGAGGGCACAATGCAGTATCAGAACAGCAACAGGGCAGTGTGGACACCAGAGCAGGTACATCAGAGGGCATACATCAGTATCAGAACAGCGACAGGGCAGTGTGGACACCAGAGCAGGTACATCACAGGGCATACATCAGTATCAGAACAGCGACAGGGCAGTGTGGACACCAGAGCAGGTACATCAGAGGGCACAATGCAGTATCAGAACAGCAACAGGGCAGTGTGGACACCAGAGCAGGTACATCACAGGGCATACATCAGTATCAGAACAGCGACAGGGCAGTGTGGACACCAGAGCAGGTACATCAGAGGGCACAATGCAGTATCAGAACAGCAACAGGGCAGTGTGGACACCAGAGCAGGTACATCACAGGGCATACATCAGTATCAGAACAGCAACAGGGCAGTGTGGACACCAGAGCAGGTACATCAGAGGCAGTACATGAGAGGGGCCAAGTGCTCCAACAGTCCATTGCACTGAAAACGTCCATCAGAGGCAGTACATGAGAGGGCACAATGCAGTATCAGAACAGCAACAGGGCAGTGTGGACACCAGAGCAGGTACATCAGAGGGCATACATCAGTATCAGAACAGCAACAGGGCAGTGTGGACACCAGAGCAGGTACATCAGAGGGCACAATGCAGTATCAGAACAGCGACAGGGCAGTGTGGACACCAGAGCAGGTACATCACAGGGCATACATCAGTATCAGAACAGCAACAGGGCAGTGTGGACACCAGAGCAGGTACATCAGAGGGCATACATCAGTATCAGAACAGCAACAGGGCAGTGTGGACACCAGAGCAGGTACATCAGAGGGCACAATGCAGTATCAGAACAGCAACAGGGCAGTGTGGACACCAGAGCAGGTACATCACAGGGCATACATCAGTATCAGAACAGCGACAGGGCAGTGTGGACACCAGAGCAGGTACATCAGAGGGCATACATCAGTATCAGAACAGCAACAGGGCAGTGTGGACACCAGAGCAGGTGCATCAGAGGGCACAATGCAGTATCAGAACAGCAACAGGGCAGTGTGGACACCAGAGCAGGTACATCACAGGGCATACATCAGTATCAGAACAGCGACAGGGCAGTGTGGACACCAGAGCAGGTACATCAGAGGGCATACATCAGTATCAGAACAGCGACAGGGCAGTGTGGACACCAGAGCAGGTACATCAGAGGGCACAGTACAGCAACTTACAGCACACTATCAGGTGGATTGCGTGAAGTACCCGCATCGGACACACTGGCAGCACCAGAAACCGGAGTGTGACACACAGCCACAGATGTAGTGACTGACACGTGAGCCACAGACCCAGATACACTGCCAGCACCTGATACAGGAGTGTGACACACCGACACAGCCCGAGTTACTGACACATGGCCTATAGACCCTGATACACTGCCAGCACCTGATACAGGAGTGTGACACACCGACACAGCCCGAGTTACTGACACATGGCCTATAGACCCAGATACACTGCCAGCACCTGATACAGGAGTGTGACACACCGACACAGCCCGAGTTACTGACACATGGCCTATAGACCCAGATACACTGCCAGCACCTGATACAGGAGTGTGACACACCGACACAGCCCGAGTTACTGACACATGGCCCATAGACCCAGATACACTGCCAGCACCTGATACAGGATTTGTCTCGACGGATACCCTGCCACTAACAGACACATGCGAGTCAACTGCACCAGCGCCACTGTGACCACTGAAATGATGAGCCACAGGACTGTATGGTCCAGGAGGCAGGGTGGCTCTGGGAGCGGGGGATAGTTGCAATTGGCCGATATCGGATTGGGCATGTGTCAATGCTGTGTGTCTACGCTTCTTTTGGACATGTGCCTGCACCCTGGACAGGACAGGAACCACAAGTCGACCGGACTGAGAAGCAATTTCACCCACCATGGGAGGTGCATGTGCTGGGGGGGGAATGGTCTCTGGGGACGTGCTGGAGCCTGCTTGTCGTTTGCTGTGTGGCTGCCTTGTGGCCTCTGCAACATGTGTCATGGGGGATGCCACGACAGGGTCCACCTGCATCCGTCCCTGACGGGCCATGATGGGAGTGGATGTAAGGGGTGACTCCACTGCTGAGTCTTCTGTATTCCGTTTGCCAGAAAACAGCTGTCTCAGAGCAACTATGGGTGATGTATGCCTGTCCCTGACAGCGCCACTATTCATGGGCGAGTCCTTGGGCCTTGGATGTTCCATTTCCGTAGGAGTACTGTACTCTGTGGACTTGCCCTGTTCCCTGGATGGTGCCCTCTTGCAGGCAGCAGACTTGTCGTCTGTGGTGTGCATATCAGCTGGACACCCCTTCTGCCCGTGTGTGTCCCTGCCCCTGGGACTGTCCGTGCTCCTCTTAGGTGCGTTTGTCTTGTGACTATTCTTGTCCCTGCCCTTGGGAGTGGCTCCTTCCTTCGTAGTCTCCCTGGCCTTGGGAGTGCCTACATCCTTCCTGCTTTCCCTGGCCTTGGGAGTGCCTACATCCTTCCTGCTTTCCCTGGCCTTGGGAGTGCCTACATCCTTCCTGCTTTCCCTGCCCTTGGGAGTGCCTACATCCTTCCTGCTTTCCCTGGCCTTGGGAGTGCCTACATCCTTCCTGCTTTCCCTGGCCTTGGGAGTGGCACCTTCCTTCGTAGTCTCCCTGCCCTTGGGAGTGCCTACATCCTTCCTGCTTTCCCTGGCCTTGGGAGTGGCACCTTCCTTCGTAGTCTCCCTGCCCTTGGGAGTGCCTACATCCTTCCTGCTGTCACTGCCCTTGGGAGTGCCTACATCCTTCCTGCTTTCCCTGCCCTTGGGAGTGGCACCTTCCTTCCTAGTGTCCCTGGTACTGGGAGTATGCGAGCCCTCAAGAGATGTATTCGTCTTCTCACTGTCCTCGTACAGGGTAGTGTCAATGGAAGCGGGAGTGAGTCTTGGCCTGGTAGTACCTTGTGTGTGGGATGGCTGTGCAGCATGTGTAGCCATTACACCCAACCCCTCTTTTGCCTCACGTGTGTGTACTCCACTATATCTGACGTTGCCCTTGTGAACAGAGTTACCTGACCTAGGGGATGGGGTCTGAGGCCTCCGTGCCTTGACGTGCTGGCTGACGCTGCTTCTAGTGCAATAACCTGTATTGGAGTCCTGGTCAGAAAATTCACTCCCCCCTGACACATCCAGAGTTGTAGATGGCGGAACAGAAGTACCACCCAGTCCGTGCGACTGTACAATGGCAGACGACACACTGTTAGACAATGACTGCAGTGTCCTGTGTACACCAGCCAGATCACCATGCATACCTTCCATGAATGCCACCACCTGCCCCAACTTCCTATCGTGGTCTTGGAATGCATTAATCATATTTGTCTGGCCCACACACAGCTGTCGCAGCAGATCAACAGCCTCTGCACAAAGAGAATTTTGGGTCACCGAGGCTGGGGCAGCGGTGCCGACACCGAACGCCACTCTGCTCCCCCTACTCCTGCGTGCACGTACAGTACATGGTGCAGTTGCCGGCAGGGTGGGCCCTGTGTGCTGTGTCCCGACCGAAGGTGTTGGTTGCCCACTCCCAGTCTGTGACAACAGTGCTGACTCACCAACACTGTCGGAAGATGATGACGATGTTGTCTCCACATGCGAGTCCTCCGGGACGGTCCTGTCCCCCTCTCCGCCGCTGGCCCCTTCGGTGTCAGTCTGCGTGTGCGCGACGTCTGATCCGGATGCATTGCCTTCTGTAATCTCCGCCGTATGTGGCTGAGTGCCCTCTGCCAATGCTGAAAAGCACAGGAAATGGGTGTAAGTAATGGGCACACACACGTACAGTACTGCTGCGGAATCCCTAAAGCCACTGATGACACTGTCCATCGATCCCCCAACCTGCACACAGCCCACCCCAAGCAGTCATCCTCACAGGAATTCTGTGGCGTTGGCCGTAATACATGTACAGCATGCACACTGGGCATGAGGAACTACATCAGCACACAAGTGTTGGCAAGGGGTGACGGAGCACTACAGCATGTGCATGACAACTGAACAGCTTAGCAGGTGGCGGCTCAACATTCCGCATGTGCAAGTGCAAAGTTAACTGTGGCAATGTCACCAACATGCCATTGGAAATAGACTCACGATAGACGGAAGACCCTAATGTGTGTGCGCAACCATACATGCATTGCACTCACAAGCAACATACACTGACAGTAAGCTTACCGCCACGTTGCTGTTCATCCACACGCAACCGCTCGGACAGGTCAGGATGCGTCACAGCTATGATACGGTGCATGAGAGGGGTCATTGAGCGTCGGGCCAGACGTGCCGTCCGTGGAATCAGCCCTAGTGTCACTTCCGCTACATTCTTGCTCAGTCTGGAAATGTCGTCCCAGCGTTTGTGGCAGTGTGTATGTCGTCTATTGCACACCCCCGCTGCTCGTACTTCACGTGCAATGCTCCTCCACACGTCCTTGCGAAGGTGCAGCTTTACCTACCATGATGGGAGACAAAAGGGTGGAAGTCAGTGGACAGTTGGCCAGTCACACAGATAGGAGCAACACATTACTCTCAGCAGCCATGCACATATCGATTCTTTAGTTGGTCACACATCACACCGCCAAGTTTCCAGAGCCCAGGTGCCATTTGACACCTCATGCACTACAACTTATCCCCCACTGCACTTACCGCCTGTCCGGGTGCGCCATACAGGCGTCCGTAGTTGCGGAGCACAGCGTCCACGAGGACATCCAGCTCCGCGGCGGTGAAGGGACGAGACCGGACCTCTTTGACTCTCGACATGGCAAGGTCACGGAGTATGGCACTAGAGCGGCAGTCGGTGGTCAGCTCCGCAGCAGCAGGTGGAGGTGATGGTCACAGGCAGCAGTCGGTGGTCAGCTCCGCAGCAGCAGGTGGAGGTGATGGTCACAGGCAGCAGTCGGTGGTCAGCTCCGCAGCAGCAGGTGGAGGTGATGGTCACAGGCAGCAGTCGGTGGTCAGCTCCGCAGCAGCAGGTGGAGGTGATGGTCACAGGCAGCAGTCGGTGGTCAGCTCCGCAGCAGCAGGTGGAGGTGATGGTCACAGGCAGCAGTCGGTGGTCAGCTCCGCAGCAGCAGGTGGAGGTGATGGTCACAGGCAGCAGTCGGTGGTCATCGTAGAAAGTTTGCTTTTGCACATCACACATATATAGGGCCCAGTGGCCATGTCAGTGGCATACGGCGCCAGCCATTGGTCCGCCGTGAGAGCGTGTTTGGAATTTGGCCAATGATTGGCCCTGGTGTTGCGGTGAACACCATACGGTACTTGCAATTGGCCAACCGTGGCCCATGTCCACACCTCCCATTGGCTGCACTTGCACAGACCGTCACGCTCACACACCGGCAACTGCACGTGCTAGAGACCGGGACGGAAGCATCATTTGCAACAAAGTTGTAAGAGTGGCGCCACCATGGCGGGGCACGTATTCGGCGGGGGAGGTGGAGGCCAATACAGCCATAAGCTGATGTGCATGCACATGCCAGTTCATGACCCCCTTACAGTGACATTGCATCAGGCAGCCTACACCGGCCGGCCCAGCTCTACCCACTACCGCCGTGCCAGGCCTAGCCCTTGACCGCCGTTGCGGCCGTGCCAACTACCGCCGCTTCAGGCCCCCTCCACTACCGCCGTGCCAGACCTAGCCCTTGACCGCCGTTGCGGCCGTGCCAACTACCGCCGCTTCAGGCCCCCTCCACTACCGCCGTGCCAGACCTAGCCCTTGACCGCCGTTGCGGCCGTGCCAACTACCGCCGCTTCAGGCCCCCTCCACTACCGCCGTGCCAGACCTAGCCCTTGACCGCCGTTGCGGCCGTGCCAACTACCGCCACTTCAGGCCCCCTCCACTACCGCCGTGCCAGACCTAGGCCCATGACCGCCGTGCCAGGGCCGCCAGGGCACGGCGGTAGTGGAGGGGGCCTGAAGCGGCGGTAGTTGGCACGGCCGCAACGGCGGTCAAGGGCTAGGTCTGGCACGGCGGTAGTGGAGGGGGCCTGAAGCGGCGGTAGTTGGCACGGCCGCAACGGCGGTCAAGGGCTAGGTCTGGCACGGCGGTAGTGGAGGGGGCCTGAAGCGGCGGTAGTTGGCACGGCCGCAACGGCGGTCAAGGGCTAGGTCTGGCACGGCGGTAGTGGAGGGGGCCTGAAGCGGCGGTAGTTGGCACGGCCGCAACGGCGGTCAAGGGCTAGGCCTGGCACGGCGGTAGTGGGTAGAGCTGGGCCGGCCGGTGTAGGCTGCCTGATGCAATGTCACTGTAAGGGGGTCATGAACTGGCATGTGCATGCACATCAGCTTATGGCTGTATTGGCCTCCACCTCCCCCGCCGAATACGTGCCCCGCCATGGTGGCGCCACTCTTACAACTTTGTTGCAAATGATGCATCCGTCCCGGTCTCTAGCACGTGCAGACAATTGGAATGTTGAACGCGGGCCGCGTATGGCCAGACGTCAACAGCGGAAGCAGTGCACCGCCATGGCGGCGTCAATGAGTGCATGTCAGCTGACGATGCACAATGCACTATGTTTAATTGTCTGCAGCTGCATGCTGAGGGTTGTGTGCGTGATTGCGTGACTCCACACTTCATGCTCTATCCCATGGTTTCCATACCATGCCCATCGGTGTGCCACTAATGACCGTCACTTTTGGGTCATGTCACATGCCTTGTTGGCAGTGATGTTGAGGTGCAACAGAGTGCATTGGACATGTTGCAACACATCATGTAGCTGGTGGGTGCACATTGCTACGTCAATCCATGTTGTTGTGACAATCAGAGGTGTCACACATAAGCAAATCGAACACTGCCAATTACATGTTGGATAGAGTGCGGTGACATGTGAGTGAGTTGCACACACATGCGTTGTATGTGAATTGACTTCCATTCCATTTACTCCCACACAGGAGGGCTCAAAATGTCCATCGCCCATATACTGTGCTGGAGGACATGGTGGACGAGGAGGTGGTCCGGAAATTCAGGCTTGATCGACGTCGATTGCTGGAGCTTGTGAACAAGTTGTCTCCTCACCTGCAGCCGCGGAGAACTTATCCAGGCTCAATTTCACCCACCCAAAAGGTGATGGCGGCACTCCATTTTTTTGCTACGGGAACATTCCAGTACACTATAGGACATGCCGGGGGAATGTCACAGGCCATGTTTAGCACGGTACTCAAGGATGTACTGACAGCCATGATGCTGTACAAGCATGAGTACATACATTTTCCACAGGCGGCAGAGTTGGCAGCGGTCAAGGCAGACTTTTATGCACTGGGTGGCATTCCACACGTTGTGGGTTCAATTGATGGCACGCATATTGCGATCATCCCGCCACGGGCACGTGAGCAGGTGTTTCGGAATCGGAAGCACTTCCACTCCCTTAACGTGCAGGTGGTGTGCCAGGCCGACAACATTATCTCACATGTGTGTGCAAGATTTCCTGGCTCTGCACATGACGCCCACATCATGCGGAGCAGCATAGTCCCACGACTGATGGCAAATCTGCGTCCGGCACAAGCCTGGCTTGTTGGTGAGTATGCTGTGGTGACTGGAGTGATATTTGGGTGGCTTGGTGTGGCCACATGTTCAGGTACTGATGTCTCTCTCTAATTCCCACATACACAGGCGACTCGGCTTACCCAAACAGGCCTTGGCTTCTGAGTCCAATTCGCAATCCCACCACAGCAGGAGAAATGCGATATAACGATGCCCATGGTAGGACACGTCGAGTGGTGGAACGAACATTTGGCCTGCTTAAGTCTAGGTTTCGGTGCCTAGATAAGACTGGAGGGGCCCTGCCTTACGCACCTGGCAAAGTATGCAAGATTGTGATGGCCTGCTGCATGCTCCACAACCTGGCTGTGCTAAATAACATTGCACTGATCTTGGACCCAGATGAACAGCAAGTTCCTCGCCCTCCCGACCCACCCATGTCGACTGATGAGGATAGTGATGAGGAGGAAGGTGTGGACCAGAGGCGCCAGCTCATAGCACGCTACTTCCCTTGACTGTAAGTGTGCCCCTCTTGTGCTGCTTGTGTATGCCCTGTGTAGGTTTGCTGCTCTGGTGTCATTGTGTTGGGGATCATCTATGTGTTTTGTTATGTGATGTATGCATGTGTGTGTGTGTCTTCATTTATGAGTACATGCACTTCTCCATGATGTGTGTAGTGTCAGCCATTCGTGTAGTGATGTGTGTGGTTTGTTGTAAGTTGCACTGCAGTGAGTTGGGATGAGTGTGATGCTGTTTACTAACGTCTGTTTGCGGGTTCTATGTTTCCCTAGGTCACTCCGTTGCGGCATTATTCTGTACCTGTTGGATCCCTGAACCTGGTTACGTCTGTTTCTGATGCAATCATGTGAATAAACATGGAGGCAACACATCATTGAGTGAGTAAGTGGTATTTATTTACAGATTGTGCATAGGTGTAGGTGCATATTTACAAAGGAGTGAAGGGGTGGGGGAGTGAGAGTCCAAGGTAATGGTAGATGAGATGGGCGTGCAGACACCACATAGGGTGGTGTGTGCCTAGTGCAGCAGGCCTGTGGCAGGTGGGTCCGGATACTTTCCAGGTTGGATCGGAGGCTGAGGTACTCCAAAGAGTCACTGTCGGCTCCTCTTGGAGCGTGTGTCATGTGCTCCAACACTGCTCTCGGCCACTTCCTGCCTCGGACGGCCCCTCCGTCTTTGTGCCGGCACGGGGTCAGCTAGGGGCGCAGGCTGATTCGGTAACACATCCGCCGCCAGGGGCGCAGTCGGCGGTGGCGGTGTTGTGGCCGGTGCCGGTGTTTGAGGGGTTGGGGGGGGTGGTGTTGGCGGATGCCCTGGCGCTGAAAATGTCGACCAGTTGGCCAAGCCGCCTCTCGATGGCCCCCAACATGGCGGTGTTGTCCACAAAGTCCTGGTGGGCCCGGTCTGCATGTTCCTGGCTACGTGCATAGCCCGCCTCCACCCGGACTAGTGCTTCATGGCACTGTTGCACAGCAATCAGTGTTGTGTCCTCAGCCCTTCTTTCCGCCCTGCTCCTGCCTGCAGGATCTGCCCTTGCAGTGGTGGGTTGCCTGACTGTCTCCCTGCGTGGCTGGGATGGCGCTGGCCCAGCGTTGGCGGCGGGGTTGGGCAGGGCGGCAGGGGCAGAAGTGGTGGTAGTAGTGGTGGTGGTGGAGGTGGTGCTGGAGGCAGCTGTGCAGGTCCGAGTCGCCGGTGTTGTTGTGATGCCAGTGCCCGTAGTCGTTGTAGTTGCAGGTGTGACCTGCGTGCCAGAGGTCCCTGGCTGGCTGCTCGATCCGGCACCATCCTCTGCCCCGGAGTTGGCTGCACAATCGTCCCATGAGTGCTCGGAGTTTGGGGATGCTGGAGGCCTGGTGTCAATGGCGGCACTCAGATTAGGATCCCCTGCAAAAGAATAATGTGATGATGAGTAATGTTGCCTATACGTGTACATGTATTTATGGTTGAAATTCAGTCGGCATTGGCACACACCCCACCCACCACCACCTCCCTCTCTATGGACATGGGGGCCTGTTGGAAGTAGGACTAGTGACCCCTCACACACCCCACCCACCACCACCACCCTCTCTATGGACATGGGGGCCTGTTGGAAGTTGTAGTTCCGACCCCTCACACACCCCACCCACCACCACCACCCTCTCTATGGACATGGGGGCCTGTTGGAAGTTGTAGTACCGACCCCTCACACACCCCACCCACCACCACCTCCCTCTCTATGGACATGGGGGCCTGTTGGAAGTAGGACTAGTGACCCCTCACACACCCCACCCACCACCACCTCCCTCTCTATGGACATGGGGGCCTGTTGGAAGTTGTAGTTCCGACCCCTCACACACCCCACCCACCACCACCACCCTCTCTATGGACATGGGGGCCTGTTGGAAGTTGTAGTACCGACCCCTCACACACCCCACCCACCACCACCTCCCTCTCTATGGACATGGGGGCCTGTTGGAAGTAGGACTAGTGACCCCTCACACACCCCACCCACCACCACCACCCTCTCTATGGACATGGGGGCCTGTTGGAAGTAGGACTAGTGACCCCTCACACACCCCACCCACCACCACCTCCCTCTCTATGGACATGGGGGCCTGTTGGAAGTTGTAGTTCCGACCCCTCACACACCCCACCCACCACCACCACCCTCTCTATGGACATGGGGGCCTGTTGGAAGTTGTAGTACCGACCCCTCACACACCCCACCCACCACCACCTCCCTCTCTATGGACATGGGGGCCTGTTGGAAGTAGGACTAGTGACCCCTCACACACCCCACCCACCACCACCACCCTCTCTATGGACATGGGGGCCTGTTGGAAGTAGGACTAGTGACCCCTCACACACCCCACCCACCACCACCTCCCTCTCTATGGACATGGGGGCCTGTTGGAAGTAGGACTAGTGACCCCTCACACACCCCACCCACCACCACCTCCCTCTCTATGGACATGGGGGCCTGTTGGAAGTTGTAGTACCGACCCCTCACACACCCCACCCACCACCACCTCCCTCTCTATGGACATGGGGGCCTGTTGGAAGTAGGACTAGTGACCCCTCACACACCCCACCCACCACCACCTCCCTCTCTATGGACATGGGGGCCTGTTGGAAGGTGTAGTTCCGACCCCTCACACACCCCACCCACCACCACCTCCCTCTCTATGGACATGGGGGCCTGTTGGAAGTTGTAGTTCCGACCCCTCACACACCCCACCCACCACCACCACCCTCTCTATGGACATGGGGGCCTGTTGGAAGTTGTAGTACCGACCCCTCACACACCCCACCCACCACCACCTCCCTCTCTATGGACATGGGGGCCTGTTGGAAGTAGGACTAGTGACCCCTCACACACCCCACCCACCACCACCACCCTCTTCATGGACATGGGGGCCTGTTGGAAGTAGGACTAGTGACCCCTCACACACCCCACCCACCACCACCTCCCTCTCTATGGACATGGGGGCCTGTTGGAAGTTGTAGTTCCGACCCCTCACACACCCCACCCACCACCACCACCCTCTCTATGGACATGGGGGCCTGTTGGAAGTTGTAGTACCGACCCCTCACACACCCCACCCACCACCACCTCCCTCTCTATGGACATGGGGGCCTGTTGGAAGTAGGACTAGTGACCCCTCACACACCCCACCCACCACCACCACCCTCTCTATGGACATGGGGGCCTGTCGGAAGTAGGACTAGTGACCCCTCACACACCCCACCCACCACCACCTCCCTCTCTATGGACATGGGGGCCTGTTGGAAGTAGGACTAGTGACCCCTCACACACCCCACCCACCACCACCTCCCTCTCTATGGACATGGGGGCCTGTTGGAAGTTGTAGTTCCGACCCCTCACACACCCCACCCACCACCACCACCCTCTCTATGGACATGGGGGCCTGTAGGAGTGCTTTGGAGGTTGGTGAGTATGTGGACTGCATGCAAGGCTGGGGTATGTGGGATGTGTCTTCAGAGTTGTGTGGCCCACACCGTGTTGTTGTGTTTGTGGTGGTTGGTTGGTACTTACCAGCCTCTTCTCCATCAGGAAGTCCATCGAGGGTGTCAGGGTGCAGGATGGTCAGCACCCTCTCCTCCCACTCGGTGTATGGTAGGGGCTCCGGGGGGGTTCCACCGCCGGTATGGTGGGCCCGGACGTAGTTCTTGGCTCTTATAGACTTCACCCGGGTCTTCAGGTCGTGCCACCGCCTCTGGATGTCTGCCTTGGTTCGCGGAACGCTCCCGGAGGCATTGACCCTGGTCACGATGCGGTCCCACAGGCTGTTCTTCCGAGCTATGCTCGTCTGCTGCACGAGGGACCCGAAGATGTGGGGTTCCACACGAAGGATCTCTTCCACCATTACCTTGAGCTCGGTGTCGGAGAATTTAGGATTTTTTTTGGGTGCCATGGTGCTCGGGGGGTGTGTTTGTGTGGAGTGCGGAGGTGCTGGTGTGTGCTGTTTGGGTGTGGTGTGGTGGGTGTTTGTGTGCAGGGTGTCTTTGGGTGTGGTGTGGTGGGTGTTTGTGTGCAGGGTGTGTTTGGGTGTGGGTTATGTGTCTGAATCAAATAGTTTGCTGTTTGTCAAGTCAAGTATTGTCTCCTGCTGTCAGCTATGCTGGGATGCAGAGGATTTCGGGAGTGGGTGGGAGTCAATTTATAGTCTGTGTGTTGGCCCTGTGTGAATGTTGATTGGCAGTCAGGTGATGGGCGGGTGTGTTGTCAGGTGTGGTCTATGCAGTTTTTGGGGGTGGGTAATTGTGTCTTGTGTTTGGTTTAGTTGTGTCAGGTGGGTTGTCGTCCATTTTGCTGTGTTTGGTGATGGATTCTGTCGGTATGTATGCCATTTGAATGACTGTAGGGATGTTGGACTTCCGCTGTGGAGCCCCGTTTCTCATTGCATTGCTACCGCCGCGGACGTTGATCGCGGTGACTACCGGGGTACTTGCGGAGTTATCCTAATTGCGGACACGGAATGTACGCAGGTATCGCGGGGGAGGTTGTTGTTCTCCTGGTCATGTGCGTACGCGGCGGTCGGTGTTTTGTGGGTTCCGTCCGCATGCCGCGGAATCAGCTGTACTTCGACCGCCGCGGACGGGGATTGTTGTGCTCCGTCCGCCGCGGACGGCGTTTCGGTCACATTTGATCCTAATCGCTAATGCGGTTTTTCCGCGGCCAGGTCCGGAGTATCTTGACACCTTCCACGGCGGACGGAGCACGTTTCCGTCCGCCATCCTAATCGGCCCCTTAATGTGGTAATTGATTTCATCACCAGGCATCTCCACCGAAGGCAATAAACTAAGAAGAATAATGTTTATATAGGACATTCGATGAGAAAGTTGCCACTTGCCACAGCGTCTGCTGTTTGCTTCACATAGGTTGACTGACCTACAGGAATTGGAGAGGTCTTAAGATGTCAGTCTCTTTGAAAGCACTTGGAAGGTATTTCTACCACTTAAGCCTATCCAGTTATTAATGACCACACCCACGTCAATTTTCATCTTTATAACTTCACCATTAAATTACAGAGGGTGGCACAGTTGCAAAATGGTCTGAATCCACAGGGAAGAATGTGGATGATTACTATAATTCTTATTGACATTTAAATAGTTTGAGAAAAGTGCTAAGCTATTTGTTTCCCTAGCAGCTTCAAATATGTGTGATTTCATTTGGATACAACTATGTTATGGGCACTGAGAAAAATGTTTGTCCCCTTTAGAGGATTTTCTGTGAGTTGACCACTTTTTTAATCTCCGCAGTTATTTAGGGACTTGTTATGAGAACCCTAAATCAATACCCAGTAGTTCCCTCCCAAGGACTTACCAGTACCAGCACACTTTTTTTAGCAGTAGGAATTACTGGGTGAAATACCACCAACTTGATGAGCTACTGAAGATCTCATAGTCTAGTCTTGAATTGGTAAATAGCTCCTAATGACCGCTTAATTAGAATTACTGGAGACCTTGTGATGTGGTCCCAAAACTAAATTCCCAAAACATTCATACTCTCACCCAAGGCTTGTCCAGTAGAAGAATGCTGATCATTTACCCCTCCAGAGACCAATGTATGGGTGACTGAACCTTTTCAATCATGGCACTATGACTTGCTATAGCCTTTGGACTGATCTATTGAAAACCTCTAGCCTCTTACCTTTCAGAAATATCTGAAAACGTGGCTCTTGATGAAATGCGTTCAAGACTGAACACTGCTCTGTTCATACTGCTCAGTTCAAACAGAACCATAGAGTACTAGAATGTGTCCATAAAGGCTCAGTTTGTTCTACAGAGATTAACATCAGATAGTATCAGAACGTGGCAGCCTATGAAATAATTTTTCCTGTTGCTGATTGGCGCTCAATTACTTTCATATTTATTTGGATTGGTGCTTCAGCAAAAGAGTGCAACATCAGTTTTATGGCACATTGTTGCAGTACTGCTCATTTAAAGAAAGTTGTAATACTAAATTATATCTCAGAAATACTTTGATCTACGTACATGTGGATTTAAATTACATTGGCCAAAATATTTTGTGACTAGTCTTTCGAACCACCCCTGGGAGTTGAGCCTCAAATGTGTCCTCTTTCCACAGATCAAGTACAAACAAATGTGCATTCAGCTCTGTTTCATCAAGCTTACTTAACAAAAGTTCTACTCTGCTCTGAATTGTGAATGAATCCTACATTGATGTTTTTCATCAAAGGTATTCCCATTGTCACTTTAAGAGCCAAGTCTCCCTCCTCCCATAATATGCACTAATGGAGAATAAAAGCAGTTTTTAAAAAAAAACTAAAGTTGAAATAGAGTACTTTAATTTCTGCAGAATACATATATGTTCTATTCTGAACAATTTTAAAGGCTCCTCATTTTTAGTGTCAAATTAAATTCTGATTAGTCATATAAATTCATGTTTAAATACCACGCATGACTGGAATAACAGCCACAAACAACATTGCTTTAATTATCAACTTTAACATTGCAAAGACCAAAAAACACAATGGGCAGGCATGTGTTTTGCTTAATTTCTGGAGATACTAGTATTGCACACAGCATTCCATTGTTCAGTTTCCTTATTCCCCACTCCTCTTCTTCACCAGAAAAAGTACCAAACAAAAGTATTTTAGTTGGATACACAAGAAGACTAGTCTGGCCTCAACCGCTAGAGAATATTCCCTTCACAAATGGTAACAAGGAATTCTCAGGGTGAATCTGTATTATTAGGTGTATTCTGTGTGGTGAAGTCTCTAAAAACAATGAACAAGAGGTGTTTACTTCAAATACTTCCTCAGTTTACATAGATCAAAAGGAGAGAACAATCTATGGCATCTATAAGACTATTGGGTCAAAGTGTATCCACACAAATGTGCATACATCACCACAGACCACACTCTCATTGACAAGCATGCAGTCCCTTCATAGTATCACTAGACAAGCGGTCTACAACTCTTTCTGTATGGAGAGCTACTTATGGTCAGTGAAAATAATTGTGAGATACTAAAAGCCAAACACCCCCACATGCAGCTTCATTGATTTTAATCTTTAAGCCTAATGTCCATAGCGCCAGATGCTATGGGTTGAACAAAATCGTTGACTAGGGGCACTATGAAAGGGCTGCCAAGTGGGTTAGTGAGAGTGTGGTGTGTGGGTGTGAGTATGAATGGGATATATGTGTATGGGTGACTGAGAGCATGTGTCATATGTACTTGTGGCACAGGGAATACTTTTTATCACACGTGGCACTGTTACAAGTATAACACATACATACATTAAAAAAATGAAGTGGGAAAATGTAAAATGCAGAAAATATTCTTCAGAAATGTTTATAATATAGAACATTTGTCTATACTTTAAATTTCTCCCTTTTAAAAATGTCTGTATTTTTTTGTTATAAATATGGTGTGTATCTACCAGCCGTTGTGAGCAAGATGCCTGCTGTTTGTGAATATGATACTCAGAAATGGGTGAAAATTAAACAAAAGAGTTAACATTGTTTACAAGGATTCCATAACAGTCATTATTGTAACTTTCTCCTGTTTCAATTGTTTCGTTGATATACAGCATGCGTTCTGCTCCTAGTGGCCTCTGAACAGGTGCCTTATTTATAACAGAAAAATACAGTCATTTGTTTGTATGGGAGGAATTTAAAGTGAATAGACATGATTCATAAAACCTTGAGATGTAATTGGCTTAGCGGAATGTGGAGAAAAACGTTAGGACTTAATGTTTCATAGAAGCATTATTCTTCACTTTAAATTTCTCCCATTACAAACATAGACTATATTTTTCAAGTTACCATTATGGCACAGTGTCTACTGGCTACTGGAAGCAAGATGGCTGTTGTATGTAAATGCAACACTGTGAAATGGGAGAAAACCAAAATGAACATTTAACTCGATCATTAAGTTAACTGTGTATTTAAATTTTCTCCCATTTGAAAGCCTTCAGAAACATAATGTTGCTCTCACCTCAAATATTGTGTGGAAAATGACTTTTTTTAAAGATAAATACCACAGTGCTTCACTTCTTCACTCATGCGCCCCACCCTAGGTTATAACGCAGAGTGAAGTACTGTACATTATCGATCCCTGCTATCTGCAGCCTGACGATAATGTAAAATAAACACAACCTCCTGGTAACTTGAAGTAGAAAACATAGCACCTATTTATTGGCCCAGTGCTTATTTAAAAATTAACTCAAGGCTGCTTTTATGTGTTTGCCAGCTATTGGTAGCTTGCGATCAACAGGTTGGAGAAACCTGCTGTATACGTGTCCATCATTAAATAGGACTGTGCTCTTAGACATTGTAGACAGTTACAAGTGAAAGCTTGCTTTTCTGGAGTGTTCTATAACTCACAGTAGGCATCTCAAAGTGTATTGTTTCAACCCTTTGTGTGTACTGGAATCGTAACAATACCCTAAATAGACTCAATTATTTTTCTATACATTCCAGGAGAGGTTGAAAGGCCATGTCGGATTGTTTGAGGTTTAACCCCCACACAATAAATGGAACCCCCATATGAACCGTGGGCCTAAGCGGGATTAGCCATAAATGATATAGCTATATTTTGGTGTTAAACATACATTTCTATGAGCATTGTTAAAATTCAACTTGTGTGATGTGTTTTCCTCATTTGAAAATTTCCTTTCAAGAATGTCTTTTAAGTTATGTTGGCACAGATTTCAGAGATATAAAGACACATCTCAATAGTCTTGACATATCAAATTATGATGAGCAAATACTTATTTCTAGACTATGCATCATTTATCAATTTGGCACTCAGACAACCTTAAGATTTTTTAGGAGATTAGAAACAACTATTTTGAGTTGCATTTGTTGTGAGTAATATTATGAAAAACATGTAATGAACTGGTAAGGAGAGCATAGTAAAATTAAACACAATTGGCTTAAAGCAGTGCGTTTTCTCAAAATTCATGTATAGTGTACTTTAAGAGCCAAATTACCTCCAGGTGCCTCCTGAAAGCTATCAATGAACATAGGTGTTAGAATAAAGGAATAGAAAAAATGGGGAGATATTGATAATAAAAGCAAGATGCTTTTAGCAGTTTCTGAAAAAATATCAGAGATGCTGCAGATTAGATTACTGCGTGCTTTGTGATCACTTTACAGGCAATATAAAACAAGACGTGAGCGCAATATTTCTTATCAATTTCTTCTCAATACTCTGTTTTCCACACATACTGCAAATAATATTCAACAGTTTTTGTCACTTTTATACTATGCAGCCCCTGCCATTTAAAGGGACATATGTTGGAATAACAGAACAAGCATTGTCTAAGCCAATAGGCCTGGCATTGCTAGCATAAGGGTTATATTTGTTCTAGTTTTTTATTGCGCCGAAATGCCACAAAATTAAAAGAAAAAACACAGAAAACATGCCACTGCATAAACATGGCTGACAATGCCTAATATTAAAAAAATACATTTAAAAATAATCTTCACAATTTACACTTGACTGTAATAGACCTCTATGCATGTTTTCTACCATGTTGTGTACTTAGAACAGGAATTGAAACACACTCTAGTATTAATGCATATCCCATGAAAATATGAGTTATATAGGTTAGGGAAAAAATACTATTTGCTTTGAAATACTGTTCCCTAACCAAATTGTTTGAATGCACAGGCATGTCTTAAAAAATACACAAAGAATACAGAATGGAGAAAAAAAAAGCACAGGCAAATTAAAATATTGTCCCTCTAGCTGTGACCCTGAAGTTCACGTCATTACAGGCAGAAGTGCGTAAATGATCAGGCAAAATGCCCTCACTAACAGTACTAGAGGAGTGAGCTCAACCATTGACAGATTCAGTATACTATGATGGGTGATAGGAAAATGTGAATAACTGTTTTACAGATCATTGGAAGAAGAGGGTGAGACTTAAAGCCACTCTATGTATGTATCTATGTAAGCATTCTCTAATAATTACTTGTTATTACAGTATACTGGTGGACCAGTTAAAGCTGGACCTGAGCTAAAAATTGCATTGTGTGAAGGGCATTGGGGTAAGCAAGCAACGGTCCCTTGATCTACTATATGCTCATAACAATGACCAAAACCCAACTTAACAGAGTGAAACATATCCCTCAGGAACAGTTTCTACTTTGCAAATGGATTTCACCCTCTTTCAGATGTCAATATCCTAATACCAGTTTACAATAGCAATTGAGGCCTCGGAGCATTGAAAAATTGTATTAAAATTTTTGCATATGCAAGGGAGTGTGGCGGCCCTTTTCATGCTCCCCTTTTCTAACAATAAGTAATGAGTTGCAAAGTGTCTAATGCAAACCTATTGGTAGCATTTCAGGTACATTTTGCAAATAGTGGCGTTCATTCTTTTAGACGAAAAGCCCTTATTTTGTGACTTTCAGGCTTTGGGATGGCTTTATCCTTTTGTTTATTGGACAAGTGCAACTCTGAGGTCTACTATATAAACGACATGCTAAAAAAACGTATATCATTCATTAACAAAGGTACGTGACAATTAATGAAGACAAATGGAATGTATGCCAAAAATCTCAAAAAGTATCTAATAATACTAAGGTGAATACAATAAACCCGCCAAAACCAATGACCCAACATGTCAGAAACAGCATCTGTGTAAGATTAGATAAAGACAACATATCTACATCACTTCATAGGACAAGCAGACTATTGGTGCTACTATATGGAGAACTCGAGCACTATAAGGAGCAGTGGATGTCACCTGGCACCAGACATATTAATTATTTTTGGATCTATTGATTTGAGTCAGCAAGTAGACACAATACAAATATAAGTACACATGATCTACACTACATTTACTTAAAAAGCAAAGCTAATTTAGTAAATGGAATTAACATTTACAAATTATTGATGCCTTTTTAAAGCTTCCACATAATTTCACAAGCTTTTACCATTGCCCTTGTAGGATGAACGTTTCTTCCAACGTCATTCTATTCTTTATTTCCCAGTCCCATTTTCCATATGTAGATGATTTTTGAGTCCCTCCATTTCAGGGGAATTAAGAGACTGACCAATTGTGATCCAAAAAAGGAGGTAAGAAAAAAAAGAGGTAATATTCTTTTTCCAGGAGACAATAGTTAAGGTCACTTATCTTGCTAATTAGGGCATCAGAAGGATTGTCTTCTAGCAGCAGATGTGGTGAATGTGCCAGACGTTCATACACCTGTGACCAGAAACTTTTAGTCAACGTACATTCCCAAAACATATGCCTCCAGGTATCCACCAACAAGCCATTTCCGAGACATTGATTACTAGATTCTACTGAGATCTTACATAATTATTCATTAGTATGGTATAAACTGTGCAAGGAACATTTCTGAATGTACCATGGATCTGAATTAAAGAAACATGGTGAGTATCCTTCATTCTATCCACGTCCACTGAAATTAAGTGACGAGGAGGTACAAATTATGCGTCAGGTTTGACTAAATTACTTGTGAAGAAAAGACAAAATAGATACCTTAATGCCTTGCAATTTGTGAAATTATTAGTTAATTTTTTTGCGATCCTTACACTTATTAACACTGTCTGGGCACTAGTGTGACCTCATTAGTACAAGTTTAACACTCAAATACAGCAATAAGCAGGTGAAAGGTGACCAGTCAACCTTTGTGACAAGCCCTCCATTGTGTAACAACACGTGGTGCCACATTTTACTGTCTTTTGACTAATTTGAGCTAGAAACTTTTTTTATAAACTTTGCTAATTATGCAGCAAATTATGGATTTATTGTGAGGCCATCATTATGCAGAAAAAGACATTGTCACAGGAGCACATAATTACAGTGCCCCTGATCTTATCTCAGTTCACCTCATCTACTAGAGTTGGTAGATCTTGCTGTCACTTCCCCAAAAAGTTATTTTAATCAGGGATGCCTAAATTCAACCAAGGAATATAAGGTCTAGCTATGTTCTCCTGATTCACAGTGACCAAAAAGCTTTAGTAAATAATCCCTTATGCCTCTTCCGCCCACTCAAATAAATCTGTAAGTGCAAATATCTTAAGAAGCCCACTGTAGCCTCAATATAATATTTTTGATTTCTGTGAATGGCATAAAACCCTCTCTAGCCAATTACTTCTCAAACTCCAAATTCCTTAGTTATGCCGCCTCTTGCAACTGAGATCAACTGTGCAAGTACAACTGAGTTGTTCAAATAGGTACAAAGACTATTACGTCCACTGATTTTAATTTGGCCTTCCATAATGTCTATCCCTGACAAAGTGCTGGTAAAGTCTTCATTTTACATACTTAAAACAATTTGAGCCATGGACTTTGATAGTGAAGTAAGCTACCCAATGTTTGTGGGGTATCTTTACAAAAATGGATAACAAGAATGGAGTATCAGGTTTAGGAATCAGCTGACTTTGAAGCTGCTAAATAAAATATTTAACATTCTGTAATTATTCAGCTTCTGTTAATCAGGGAAGTACAAAGCCTCCTACTAGCTACCCTAGGAGCTTTACCAGATAGGTGCAAAGGAGCACACCTTAACATATTTTTCTGACAGAAAACACTAAGACCTGATTAGGAAGTTGGTGGGACTGCCACCAACAGGCCGTCAGTGATGGTCCCACCGATATTCAGCTGAGCGGTCCCACCATCACATTATGATGCAGTTGGTCAGACTGCATTGGCTGAAGAGACCGACCGATGCTTTGAGCACATCAAACGGTCGGTCATATCATAGTCTCTACAATAGAGGCAGTGCCTGCTCAGGGACCACCAGTGTGAAAACAATGTCCCAATCATACTGCTTTTCCATTGCGGTTCGACTAAAACAGATAGACTGTCGGAAAGGGACTTTGAGGGCCCCTAGTAGAGCCCCGTCCGCCCTTGGCCACTGATATGAGGCCCACCAAACATCCATGCTCCATGTGACCTGGCACACGGTGCAGGGATGTATGTAAACATGCCTTTTGCCATTGGGGCTTGTGCTGTGACCCTTTTCCAGGCCGCAGCACAAGCCTCAATGGCAAAAGGGATGTTTCTGACCGCCTACACAGCCGTTGGATAATAATTTGGTGGGTGGAACCTCCTACCACCTGTTGGCCAGTCCCATTTCCACAACGATGATGGTTGGATGCTCATCCGACTGCCATCGTAATCAGCCCCTTAGTTATAATATTAAAGCTCTGGGAATTACCCAGAAAAATAGCCTCACATTGCTCATCACCATAAATGCAGATAAGGTGTACTTGACAAGGGATCCCAACAGAGGGCGAGGGGTTCCAGTGCTGAATTTGTACCAGTGCTTGCAGGTGGTGGGCATCCACACATTTTTAGGACTAGGGCTTATTTTCATCAGTCTTTAAATGATAGCAAGTGAGAGAAATGACAAAAGGGAGAAAGAAGGAAAATGAGAACGACAGAAAAAAGTTGCAAAAGCATAATAAACGATTGAAAGCCTGCAAGAATTTCAGAAAGTTATAGGAAGTGGAAGGTGGTGGAAGAAAGAACCATGAGATAAAATCAGATCTAAAACGTTTTGGCAGCCTAGGCACTCTTCAGTGTCAGTAGTAGGCTCTTAAGAACATTTTGGACCCGTGCTCTGTAGTTTTTTTTTTACTAAGCACAGCTGGTAATATTTCACAAACCTGACATTGGCTAGGTCGATGAGTTCAAACTGAAATGCAAACCCTTCAAGACTATGTGGACTTCCCAAGAACATCACCATAGCAATAAAAAGCTATTTCAATGACTTGCATGATTTTAAAACATAAGAACAGGAGGGATCCTGAATAGAGAAGCACAAGTAATAATATGGGAGGAAAACTAAGCCATCAGTAAGGTCAGAATAAGCAGTAGAGGAAAAGTTAGGTTGAGGAGGATATGTGAAGGTTCTAGGAGTGATATGCTGGCCTCTACTTGTTCTTTTATTTTTCTTAGTAGACCAAACTGTCAGAACTTCCACTACCATAATTATGTAAGCCATACCCATTATGCCGAATGGATTTCACAAAAATCACATTTAGACAATGTCATACATTGTCAGCATATGTTAACTTCAGATTGGGTCACCTCAATTCAGAAAAAGCAGCAAAGAAGGTTATTCATTCTCATTACTAGAACAACCTATTTCGTTTTGGAATATATTCATTACTCTCCTGCTGATTTCCATCTGCACAAGTATAGAAGAGGGTGCTGCTGAAATGAACAGCTCAGCGGACCCCTTTTGTGCCTCTTTACATGTAACCCCACTTACTCTGATCAGCCTCTTTATTCCCCTCAGTGTGGGGTTCACACATTGTGCAGAGCCTAACACAGCCTGCAGTCTTTTCTCCTTTCATGATGATGTATGAACAATGTGGGACTAAGTCTTTGTCTATGGGCATTGATTCATTTCATTTCCACAGGCAAGGCGTAAGATCTTCAGGTGCTGTTACTCTGATAACTAATGCTTCACTTTTGAGCGATAATACGACTTCGGAAAAACAATCTCAGGGGCATACTACCAACAACTAGCGATAATTATCGCTATGTTGGCTTAGCGGCAATATTTTTATCGCTGTGCTGCAGCGATTTTTATCGCTTAGGAACCTTGCTATTATCAAGGTTTATCTCCTAAGCGATAAAAATCGTCCGAAATGCATGAAAATCGCTGAAAAGTCAGCGATATTAATGCATTACCGAGCTAATGCTCTTAGCCATGTTATCCACCTACCATTGGATAACATGGCTAAGAACCGCTCAGGGGCAGGTGTTAGCTGTTGGAGATATTCGCGCTTAGCGCGAATATCTCCAAAAGTTGGTAATAGGAGATAGCGATGTTAGCGACTGTTTCCAGTCGCTAATATCTTGGCACGCCCACTTTGCATGTCATTAGAGATAAATATCACTGACATGCAAAGCGGGGCCCAAGATGGTCGCTATCTCCTACTAGCTGTCGCTAACTGGTGTTAGCAACAGCTAGGTAATAGGGAGATAATTTTATCTCTGCTTTCTTGGCTTTTAAAGCCAAAAAAGTGGAGATGATCCCCCTTGATAATATGCCCCTCAGTGAGGAAAATTGTGCCGAAGAACTGATAGTCAGAAGTGTTTATAACTTTAAATACAATCTATTGATGTTACTATTGTGTTACTAGCAAAGTTGGGTCAAATAATGACCAGTGCAACATAAAGTTTAATCATATATTAAATTTTTATGTTAAAATGTGCAATAACACTAGTCTATTTGTGGCCAATCGGGGCGCCTGCACAGTGCAAAAGAATGAAATGCTCAAGATCTCAACCATGAATGAATATGGTTGTTCGATTTTCTATGGACCATATAAATTATTGTTTTGGGGTAAAACAAAGTACTAATATTCTATTTGGTAACACATACATCAATATGTTGGTACCCATGACTTTAGATTAAGAAAAATGCTTATCTCTATGAGGATCGGGCTATGATTTATTTAATAATGAGTGTATGACTAGAATAAGTAAAATAGTGCACTTATCCTGTCAACAATAATATAACTATGTGCATTCATTATGGTTTTATAATGTGTAACTAAAACTTCAGCAGTTACTGGACACGAATACTTTCAGAAATGAAGAGGAAGACCCCCTACTTCAAAATAATATCTTTCCTTAAAAATGTGCCTGTGACTCTAAAAGGTTAGAAAAGGCGTCTCCTCATGCCACATGCATTGTTATGGCTCAGGCTATTTTGGGGTTGTTAGAGCTACAGACTCCCTAATCACTCCATCCTAAAGATGAACTGAAGAAGGAACTGCATTAGGGACTTGTCTATTAGATACTTAAGCCAAGGTGGTCATTATTCATGCTAAGAAGCCCAGGAGTTCAGACTAACTTGTTAGAAAACTCCTTCATAGATTTGTTAAATCATTGAAACAGGATCGCCTGTTAATTTTTATTTTTAAATATGTGTATCTGGCAGGTCCTAAATGACAGCTTTGTATTTGGGCTTCGGGTGTGGCTCTGCCTGCGGGCGGATGCACTAGTGTATTTGGGTGGCCTTAGAGCAATTCAAGTCATTTCAGCTGCAGAAAGTTTGTGAAATGCCTCTAAACTTGTATAAAAGTATGCATTTTTGTGTGAAAATAGGGATTCAACATTGTGCACTGTGTTTTAGTGCAAAATGCGTCTGTGTAACGATTTTTTATCACAGAGAGTATTTCACACAAAAAAAAGTATATGACGAGAAAAACAGCCACTCACATTTGGTTAATTTGCGCTCCTTCAAATCTCTCCCCATAGGATTTGTACCTGAATGAAGTCTCAAGTATGTAGCATAATAGAGAGAATCTTGATGGCGAAATCTCAGGCATATCGTGCAAAAATCATAATGCGAAAAGCTGGAAATTAAACAAGATTATGTAGCAAAAAGGAACATTTGCCTGGGCCTAGTACTTGCTTAGTGAAGCCCTGGGTCGAAATCACTGTGTGTTTGTGTGGGGGGGGGGGGAGTGTAAAGGGGGTGAGAGTTTCCCTTTATAGATTCCTTCCTTTTCCAGTAGTGCAGGCGGTAACATCTGACCATTGCCCTGCCCTCCATCTCAGAACAACACATCCGAAAAATATTGAGCCTAGGTGGTGAGACTTGAAGACTTCCAGAAAATGGGTGGGTGGAACATCTGCAGAAGAGCCAGAAGAATGGCATAACACTAAGTAGTCTGTAGGCCAGTTGATACCCAAATCTGAGTGGTGAAACCTGGTGGATGAAGAGCAGAAGAGAGTTAACACAGCTGCACACTGCCCCACAATGGACATCAGTGGTTGTATGGATGGGTGACTCCAGGGAAAGGAGCTGAGGACACCTTTACAAGATCTACTTAAATGTCATTGTATTGGAATAGTATTTCCTACAAAATAGGTAGTAGGAAACGGGTCAAACGATCTCTTCTTCCAACACTGCAGTTTGAAGAAGGCCACAAAAAATGTGCCAAAAGAGTTCTCTTTAAATTTTTCATTGCTCTACATGCTGACCTCACTTTGAATATTGAGGGCATTGCTGTATCCCCTGTGCCACTCGATTGTGTTTACTTTTCTCCACACCCAACTGAGTCTAACATTGCTTTCCCATGCCAACCACATCAGGTGTTTTTTTTAAACTTGCTTTCCTTTTTTGGAGAACCCATAACAGCAATTTACTACTGGGTCATTCTTTTTTTAAGTAGTACTTTTATACATCCTTAAAACATTTTTTACATGTATCTGTCCAAGACTGGTGTATGCCAACTTGGAAGGTTAAACAAACAATATATATATGCATGTGAACAAGGGCTTGCAGCCCGAAACGCGTTATGCATTTCCTGACACGAACATCTAACCTGGATTAAAGAGAACTGTTACCTAATCTGGTGGTCCGTCTCCTGCTTGATGCTTCGCTGATCTGTGTGGTTGGAAGTGGCGTTTTGGAGTTCTTTGTGAATATATATATATATATATATATATATATATATATATATATATATATATATATATATATATATATATATATATATATATATATATATATATATATATATATATATATATATATATTTTTTTTTTTTTTTGACGAAGGCGGCAACGCCGAAACGCGTTTGTATACTGACTACCGAGGAGGTCTTTGATGAATAAAAGACTTGGCTGACCTACGCCGTATTGGCTTTGAGTGCTCTCATTTCTAAAAACCCGAGAGTCTGGGGTTGTTGCGTTTGCCTATATATATATATATATATATATATATATATATATATATATATATATATATATATATAGTGGCTACATTATGCTGCATGTGCATGCATGTGTGCTGATTCATGGGTGGGCATATGTCATAACACTGGGCCATTAATTCATTATGTATATGTGTGCATGCATGCTGACCCATGTGCGGGTACACATCTTCAAAGCTTTTTTTTCTTCTTTTTTTCTTTTTGCTATTGCATAACAGCATTGGGAAATAGCTTTACAAATCCAATAAGTCTGCATTGACAAAATCAAAAGGTGAGAATTATTGGCTTTGCCTCTGTTCGGTAATAATGGCATTTTAAATAGCTTTTCTCTGCTATTGCTCTCATTGAAAGATTTGAAATCAAAAAAAAATATTTTTGAATGCTCTCCCAAGAAGGAAAAGTGCATTTATGCTAGTTATGAGAATGATTTTTTGCAATTTGGATTTCCTTTTTCATGCCAGATGTCAATAGGATGATCTGAGAGGTTCATCAGAGGAGGAGGCTGGAACAGATGAGATGTGGAACAGACATTGCAAACACTGTAATATAGATGTGACTCTCTAGTTATTTGCCGTAAGTGGGATCACTGTGAGATTTCTCACATCACCTGGTGACTCCGGTAAGTCATCCCTGGATAATGGTATATGGATTATTGCTAGTTCCCCATAGCCTTAGCGGATCTCCTGATCAATCTGCATTTTATCTCCTAAGACTTCACAGCTTGGAGGTATTTTGAGTGTCCTCTCGACATGTTCTGTTTATCCATTGCCCAACCATGCTGCTCACTTGGTCACAGGATCCGTGCTCTGCAAGGGATGGGAGGTCACATCAGAGCACCTCACCAGTTTCTTTGCATCTCAAAACTGCCTTTTTACTGATCTTAACATTGTATGATCTACTCTCGACGAGAAGTACGTAGAGTGGGGTACTATGGTGGTGGAATTATTTTTTCAAAACGCGAATAAGTCAGACATTTTTTCGTGCACCCTCAAAGCAGAGGTTTTTTTTTTTTAGAAAACTGTTAAAAATCCACTTTACAGGAAAAACTAGGAAATATGGAAGACTTTGCTATCCACCTTTCTGGTAAAACGGATATCAATTTTCAGTAGTAAGTCAGTATTTTTGCAATCAAACCTCCAGCAAGCCCCCGCCACTACCAATGCATTCAACAGCCCAATGAAACAGAAGGGTCACGTGAAAGGCCATCCTATTGCTTTTTAACTCTGTAAAAAGGCACACATTCAATGCACTGTCAACATCAAAATCTGTATTTAAATGCTGTGTTTGTCTGGCAACTGCTGTTTTTGATAAGATGTTTTGGTTTACTTCATTTATTGGTGGAAATTCCAGATGATTGTCCTGCTACACTGAAGTACAGTTTAAATGGTATAAATGTGTCGGCAATTCATGTACTTCACTGGCAATTTATTTTGGTCTAGGTTCTATTTGTATTGCTATACATGTATTTTTCCTAACGTAGTGTTGCTTTGTTTGATTAAAGTCACTTCCTGCATCCTCATGTGTCTTTCATTCAAAAACTATAACGTTGTATATGTATTTACTTGAAGGCACAACCTGCAATACATTTGATTTGATTGATCTGCTGGCGGGCCACTCCGAGAGGTCAGAGTAAAAGAAGTTGACAAAATTATGTTAATGCATGAACTGCTGGCCAGATATATGTATGAAAAAAATAGTGTATATAGGTGGCATTGTGATCATGTGGATCTCTGTACAAGTGGTACATCTGTAAAATGCCCAGATGTTTTAAGCATACAGAAATAATGTACATATGGAGTAAAATGCAGAACGCATTCTTGTGCATGCATATCAAAGTATGGCAGCATAAACATATAGAAAACATATTGGGACCGATTCACAAATATCTTGCCATGGATAGGTGTGGATTGCTCTTCTTATATTTCTGAATTCCAGGTGTAAGTCAGGCTCTAGGTAAAGAGATCATTATTTACCAAAAGCAAACTTTCTGTCATTAGGCGAGCAAAAAACACAAAAAAGCAAACGACTACTCAAGCAACGGAAACAATTCAGGCGCTAAATCATTAAGCTGATCGAACCAAAGTTTAGGTTGTAATATGAATGTCTATGCTTTCATTGCTCTGGCCAAAAACAGACTTGTTTGACTGACTGAATATGTCATCTTAACTCTAAACGATGTTTTTTTGCACAAGTGATTTTTGACAGGCTCCATCTCGGAGCTCCATCATTAGAGCGCAGCTGATACAGAGTTCCTGCAATTTTACCTCAATAACACTGATTCTGCGCTTCCCCAACACACGGCCTCGCAAATCCTGTGTCGAAGGGCAGTCAAGTGAAGGGTGCACAGCTGTTAGAACAGCATAAGAAGAACTGGTGCGAGTCAGCACAGCTGGCGGAGTGCGTCTGATTGAAATGCATGGATGGCGCACTTGCAATAAACAGAATCTAAAGAAAGACCTCTTCATGTTCTTTGTTCCTTGTTATACGTTCAAACATACGGGTATCGTTGCTTTAAAATGATACTAAAGATACGACAGAGTAAAGAACAGAACGGGATAATGGTTTTTATTTGTAATGCAGAAAGAAACAACACATTTGGTAACATTCAGAAAGTCTGCAAAATGGCATCGCGATTCTATTAGGATCACAACATGAGTCGTATCATGATAATTTGAACACAGGCCAAAAAGACCTTTGCAGCTGTTATTTTACGATATCTGAACTACCATGTAGGCTTGCACTCTCGTGCTTTCTTTCTGAGTTAGCGCGTGTGCTGCAGACAGCAAAACAGATAAACATTGGCAATGCCTATAGATTTCGACAATGCCAGAGGTATTGACCTTGTCAATGTGAATGTGTTTTGATCATATTGTCTAACAGCACATGACTGTTTCTGAAAGCCCAGAATCTCAGGGTGTTGAACCGACGTCGATTATCTTCGCCCCCAATGCTGTTTATTGTCCTGCCCCGCCCAACACAAAAAAATACTATGATGTGGTCTGTGATAGATACATCATAGGGTTTTTTGCAGTGACTTTTAACCATGCTGAACAGCAAATGTGCTGCTAGACAACATGGCTAAAAGACATTCACATTGACAATGCCAATAGCTCAAGCATTGCCAAGACCTATTGGGTTTGCCGATGCTTGTTCAGTGTTGACGGGGTCTTGCTGAACATATGTGGAAGTGATAGTGAGAAACAGTTGAGGAGCTTTGAAGTGAAGTGACGATGTTGCGTAATGGCCATAGCAGCAGACTTGGGAACTGGAGAACCAAGTTCGAATCTCGGGGTCGGCTGAACAATTTGTGATTCTCGGCAAATCACTTATGCTTCTCCCTGCCTACGACAATGAATGTGTCATTTTGTAATGAAACTGGTGAGCACTCAAAGTGCTTCAATACCATCAGCTAGTGTTAGGACTATGGTAAGATGGAGCAAAGCGCTCCAATACCATTGGATCGTGCAAAAATAAAAAGCGCCGGTGATAAGGGAGGTGTTGTGGGGACGGGTCAAACACGGAAGCAGGAGGGGATGTGGAGAGCAAGTAAAAATAGGAAAAAAAACTTAATTGAAGCAGGATCAGCAACAAAAATGAATGTGCCATTTTGTAATGTAACTGGTGAACACTTTAAGTGCTCCACTACCATTGGCATGTGTTAGCGCTATGGCAAGACAGACGAGGAGGCAAGCATTCCAATACCATAGGATCTTGCACATAAATAAAAAATAAACAAGTGCTGTTTGTGTTTTAACAACCTTTTAAAATTTTCATTTGTTTAAGTACATGTGCATGCATTTTAGTGGTATGTGTACAAGGAAGATGGCCAGAAAAAACAGGTACTCCTATGAAGTGCTTGAAAGCAAAGAAAAAAATTGCATCGTAAACCAGGAGCAGTGTAAGGAGCCATATACTTGGTGCGTGCTCCATGGGAGGGCCAAACTCAAGAAGAGGGCATGATGCCCGCATGCCATGATGAATGGCATAAAAAACATAAGGTGCTGAGGTTTACCAATGGTAGGAGATGGACGGCCTGTAAGCCCACAGATAGAACATAGTACGTCACCACGAGCACATGCACATGTGCTGTCTAGCTGAGACCTTAAAAATGTGTCATCCACCACTGCACGTCTGGGAATATAATAGTGATCCCATTCTGCAACCTGACAAATATGCATATGAAGAAAGTGAGTAAGCACCTGTTTCAACCCAATCAAACTGCCCACAGTACCTACACTAACTTGGGTCTTGATTTAGAGTGGGATTTACTCTGGGATTTACTCTGTCAGGGCAACAGATTAAATTACTTTGTCACCCTAACAGAATACCTGCCCACCAAATTTAGAGACATCCACTACCCCAGAAAAAATCTCAAGCAGTGGCAGGAACCACCATCATGACAGTTCCTGTCAATGCATTGAAAGGTTAACTGATGGCTCCATCAAAATGATGGAGCTGTACAATAAACATTCCATTTCTTTATATTTTCACAACAAAATCCTATAGTTGGATTTTATTTCTGATTGTAAAAAAAACAATGAGCACCCTCACCATGGGAGAGTTGGCCCATGGAGTGGGGCCATTTGCACCAGGTTTAGCTGGTGGTGACAAACAATGAAAACTGGCCAATTTATTCCGCATCTAAATAGGGTGGGCAGTGAAAAGTCCAGGCATAGAGAGCTTCATCAGGAATGCTGCCAAGCTGACTACAGTGTGCTTGTGATAGGAAGAGAATGTGGAAACCCATAGATGAGAAGGACTGGTAATATATTTAGGAGAGAGTGCCTAAGATCACTAGGATTGCCAGATTTAAGCTTATTAACCTTTACATATTACATAGTTTGTACCTTACACCTGTATGGAATAATAGATTTTTCCATACGACAGACGAAAACATGTCTGAGGTGTGGTGAAGTGTTGGCTGAGTTTTTCATATGAACTGGTCCTGCCTGAGTTTGAGTTCCTACTGGGTAGCTGTTACCAAGACTATTGCAGCACTTGTTGACACACAAATCCCCTGCCAACAACGCTACTGTCTACTAAGCAACTTCCCTCATACTGCAAAAATGAAGGTCACAGGCAAGTTTCAGGACTTAGCCTTCATTCTAGCTAAGAGAGAAATCCCTGGATAATGGAAATCGACAGGAGGTGCTAGGTTACTGACATGGAAACAAGAGAACGAAAGATGAGCTGACTGTGTGGAAGTGATGCTACTCCAAGAAGCCTGACCTGGCCAAGGATCCCTTGAGGTTACCAGAGCATGGGAGAGCTTAACAGAAGAGCTTACACATCCGGTTAACCGCCTTACTGACTCTTCCCCAGAAACTCCATGATACCCTGTTACTAAAGGAGGGTTCTATTAGCAAGGATGCAATTACTGGTGAACCAATGGTCGAATGATACTATAATTTATGGCTTTAGAGGACCCTTACAGTCTTCACCTCATTGCCCAACCCACTCAAAACTAGTCCATTTACCCAGGTGCGCGATAGGAGGTGTGGGGAAAGGGAGTTGTTTGTGAAGATGTGGGGCCTCATTTACAAAGTTTTAGCATATGGTTGTGTCACAAGCCTTCTTGCAGTGCTGCCATACGTCAAAACAAAAGGGCAGGAATGCGCTGTATCTATAAGTTAGGGCGCATTCCTGTCCTCTTCCACAGAGCGGAGGTACAAATGACTGCCATGCGCCAACGCATGCACTGGTGCACCATGATGAACACCCACTGTAATGCCCATGGCACGCCTCTCCATCACAGTGTGAGGCAACACAGGGACTTGCGCTACATTGCATCACACCATATATACGAGGCCAAGAAAGCCACGCAGGATGGCTCTATGTGGCCTCGTAGATATGGATAAGCCCAGTGCGCTGCCGGAAGTACATTAAAAGTGACATTCCTGTGGTGCACTGGGCTTGTACATAGTCCCCTTTCATTGCTGGACTAAAAGTTCTTTCAACATGTATGTAGAAACCGTGTGATGTATGTTACATGTCTGGCAATGGTTGTTTGATGATACAAAATCAATAAAATCTGTTTACAAAAAAAAATCAGGAATGCTTACCAGCAGCAGCCCATCGAAGTTGAGGCTTACCTAGACATAGACTTCGGACTTCACCTGCTGAGAGCTTCAGCCACCCACCATTGTCCAGCCCACTTTGAATCTAGCTTTCAGCTTACCCCTCTGTCATCTAGTTAATGGCCACTTGTTCTCCATAACAGTTTCTAAGACAGATGGTAAACTATCCACCGGGACAAACCTGGTCCCTGTTACCACTCTGCACTTCATTGCAGTCGGCATTCATTTTTTACTTTGATCTGGTCTACAGCGACCAGATACCCATGTTTGGCACTTTGTGCTTTTTTGCATTATTTTTATTAGAAAGTTAATAAATCCATATCTCCAGTTCTACTTATTGAATTTTTGTCATTTTGATGTAATTTTATTTATTAAAAGAGACTCTAGTTTTTTTAATTAGTTTGTGATTTTTCTTGCGTTATCTTTTCACTTTATTACTGTTTGAGTGCTGCATAATTATTTAACACGTTGCCTCTAAGTTAAGTCTGACTGCTTTGTGCCAAACGGCCAGAAGATTAGGCACAGGTTTATTTAGTGATTTTAGTGATTCACCCGGACAAGGATTGTGAGTATTAATTGTGGTGGGTATTCTCAAGCAGTAATTCACAACTTACAAATTCAAATACTGTCATGTCTGATTCTGCCTTTCATGCTTCTAGGTTGGGCAAGTTAAGTAGGTGTTAAATAACCTGCTACTTACAGGTTCTAGTGGTTAGAAGCAGCACTGAGTGTTACATGAATTTATTTATTTTATTAAACTGTTGATGGGCAGTGTTGGAAAATAGCCCTATCTGAAGGGTAAGCCTAAATATTTTGCTTCCTCCTCACATTTTCTGACCTTCATTTTATTGGCTTTAGGACTCTAAGCACTTTACCACTGCTAATCCCTGCAAAAGCGCATGTGCTCTCTCAAATGGAATCGTTGGTTTACACCTGTTTGCCATAATTGATTTACTTGTAACTCCCTTCTAAATTGGAAGACCTTATACCCAGAACCTGTAAATTAAATGCTACTAGTGGGTCTGCAGCACTGACTGTGCCATTCACAGAAATAGCCTTTCAAACCTTTCTCAGGCCTGCCAATGCAGTGCCTGTGTGTGCAGTTTACTGCCACTTCGACCTGACATTTAAAACTACTTTCCATGCCTAAAACTTCCCTTACATTACATATACGTCACCCCAAAGGTAAGCCCTAGTAAGCCCTAAGGACAGGGTGCTATGTAAGTAAAAAGTAGGACATATCCTTGTATGTTTTGCGTGTCCTGGTAGCGAAAAGCAGCCTATTTCATTTTTTACTACTGTGCACTGTACCCTCTAATAGGCCAGCATTAGGAATTCCTTGACACACTTTTAAGATGGAATTCCTGATCAGAGAGGAATTGCTTTTTCATGTTTCATATGTTTTGCATAGTAGTGATCAATCCTCTTTACTGGTGAAGTTGAATTTAACATTACTGTATTAGAAATGCCCCTTTTTGAAAGTGCACCTTTCTCTGTACTTACTGCTCTTTGTTCCTGACATTCTGTCTACAATACATGTCTGGGGTGGCTGACAGCTACACTTTGTGTATTCCCTGTAGAAAGTCACAAACACAGGAGGGTGAGACTCATTTGAATTCTGAGCACTCATCTGCATTCATCTGCATTTTGATGGGTCTTCTAGGGTAGGAGGAATAGGAGGGGCTGACACATACTTCAATAGGTAGTGTCCTTTCCACACACAAAGCACTGATTTACCAACACCCCTCGGGTTAGCCTGACAGACATGACAGGGTTGAAAGGGATCCTTGTGCACTTCCGAGAGCTCTTTTGAAGTCACCCTCTCCATCAAAGACACTTTGGGGTATATGGATTGGGTTTCTCACCCTTTCTGTTCAGATATTTTTGGACCTGTAACCAGATATCGCTGGCTCTACATCGGAACATTGCCAGAGGGACTGCTGTACCACTTTGCTAACTGCACTGTTGTGTTGGCCTGCTGCTTGTTGAGCTGCAGGAGGGACTTTCATTTTGCTACCTACCTTGCTGTGCTGGCCTACTGCCTGCTACCTCCACATTGTGACTTCAAGTGCTCTCCAAGGACTTGTTGGCTTGTCCCCTGTTCCCTGAAGTCTCAGGGCCATCAAAGAATTCATCTTCCTGTTTTTATTACTTCCTCTGTAAGGGCCATTTGGAGAGAAGCAGCCCTGCTCTGCCCCTAAAAGAGAACTCTGTGTGGTAGAGATGAACAATGTATCCACAGAAAAGTGTTCCGTGTGCCACCAGAAGACCCACATTTCTTGCCGACCTACAGCAGAATCCGGACTAGCTGCCACACAGTAGCCCAGTTTGCCACTTATTTATTGCTGGTGGTTGCCAATGTAAGGCTGAGCCCCACCTTCTGCTGCGCCTGAGAGAAGCCACCTGACTTGCTTGCTACACACCAGCACTGTATTATGATGGCTCGCCACACCCTCCAGGCAGGAGATTGCTACCTGAGGATCCCCATCTTCAAGATAGTCATTACCAGCAGCCTGCTTGCAACTCACTGGCCAGTGCAGTAAAAGGTATAGTGATCGTAGGGACCCATGTGGTCCCTGGAGCTGCACTGCCTGCCCAAAGGTGGTGGAATTTGCCATTACAGGGTCGCTAGGGTCCGGGTGAGGACTCTTGTACTGACAAATCTTGGGCCCTGAGTTTACCCCCCATTAACTCTGTAAACGTACCCACAAGACTCTTTAGAGTATGGTTTCTCGCTCCAATGGGAAGGGATGGGAGCACACTGCTGATCTCCCAGCACAGTTCATCCCCTTAGCATTACGGTAAATGCAGTTTGCAGTTCACACTTACTTGGTATTTTGCTAGAGTGTTCTACCAAAGTTGGTGCACTTTAGTGCTGTCATCTTTAGACATGTGTTTCTGGATTTTATCCGTCATCAGTAGAGATCAAAAAACGATTTTCATTTGGAAGTTGCTGAGCAGGCTGCCAACATTCTTGCAGGTTTCAGTACCTCTCACAGGTGCACAGGTGCATCTCCACTAGCTCGTCAGCTCAGTGGCTCATGGGAGCCTTTTTAAACAGGAAGGGGTGGGAGCACACGGCTGACCTCCCAGAATAGTTTGCCCCTTAGCATTATGGTAGATGCAGTTTGCAGTTCACGCTTACTTGGTATTTTGTTTGAGTGTTCTACCAAATTTGGTGCAGATTAGTGCTGTCATCTCTAGACACATGTGTTTCTGGATTTTATCCGTCATCAGTAGAGATCAAAAAACGACTTTCATCTGGTGTTGCTGAGCTGGCTGCCAAAATTCTTACAGGTCTCAGTACCTCTCACAGGCGCTTAGGTGCACCTCCACTTGCTGGTCAGATCAGTGGCTCAAGGGAGCCTTCTTAGGTGCATCTCTACTAGCTCCTGTGAGTCCTTGAGCTGACGAGCTCATGGAAGAGGTACCCGCGCGCCAGTGAGAGGTACATGACCTGATGTAATGTTTGGCAGCCTACTCAGCAAACCCCAAATTTTAAGTCTGTAATCTCTAATGATGATGGTTAAAGAACCAGAAACACGTGTCCAGGGATCAGCACTATCTGTGCCAAAACTGTCGAAACACTTGTAAATATTATAGCAAAGCAAGCAACATGAGACTGCATTTACCAGAATGCCGGGGGCGAACTTTGCTGGGGGATGAAGCGGTGAGCTCCCACCCCTGTTTCTGTTTCACGCTCCAATGGTTGAACAGTTAATTTGTCAATTTCTGACGGAGGTTGTCATACTTCAACTAACACGCTTATAGACATGAACCTGATAGAAGCACAGGTTCTTTCAAGCATGAGCGCTAATTGGTGCATTTAATGTGATATTTGTCAATCAGTTTATCTGGAAAACGATACATGTGATCTTTTATTGTTTTGGTCCAGTTTTATTAATAATACTGAAAGCTATATTTCTAAACTAAAGTCTTTTTGTGGTATATTCATTGTGTTACTGTATGTGTGTTGCACACATACTTTACACATTGCCTCTTTAAATAAGCCGGCCTGCTTTATGCCAAGCTGCCAGAGGGTGAGCACAGGTTATCTCATTTGTTTACATAGCTTGGCTTGACTAGAGTGATGGGTTGTGGAAGGCGTGGAAGGCGTGTGGAAGGCCAAACAGAACCCCCATTTCTAACAGGCAGTTTCATGTTTCATTTTTGAGACTGCTGCAGTCATAGGTGCGAGACATATGTTAACAGTCTATATCTTATAGTGTACTGTGCACACTATCTTCCTTTGTCTCAAAGAGAGCTACAAAAGATTAAGCAGATCAGTTTAGGGTGCCTTACATAACCTTGAATTGGAGCAAACTTAAATTGCAGGTCGGTGGGGATGGAATTCAGACAATTGCTGGAAAGAGCAAGACAGGTCATCCACATAACAGCAAAGAAGCATGTATATCTCTTAAAGGCTGTTATCCTTGAAAGAAGACTCTGCAAATAGAAGGTAATCACTGATGCAAGACACGAGCTGAATTTGTGCAAACTGTAATGTCTGCAGAGAGAGAGCGGGCTCAGTGACAAACCGTAAAATGATGGGGGCCCTCTGCAGAATGAGATGAGGTACCCCCAAGAATCCAGTATCCTACGGATATTCATGGTCATTGGCTTAATTGAACCCTCTTAAACAGTTGGGGGCTCCCTAAAGTGTTACGGGCCCCTCTACTCCACAGGGGCCAGCGATACACCCCTAAACAGACTATAATCGTGTTTCCACACAGCCTAAAGTTCCCTGCAGGTTTGGGTTGCTTCATGGCAGAAACTGACATTCCTCCTGTCTGGCATCATTTAAGGTGCAAATGCTTTTGTATTTATAAGGTTGCATTTGGCCTCATGCGTTCTATGTTGCAGCTCCTCCATCCTTTTTAATTCAAGCTGTGTTGTTTTTTATACTGACTTATCATTTACAATTATACATCGGAAGGTATGCAAAGCTTTTTATTCCTTGGCTCACTCGCCTTACAGGGGAGAAGGCAACGTTATTCCGAAAATATTGCTAGACAAAGATTTAAGTGCCATTTTTTTAATCTCTATTGGCTTCTTCCTGCCCTTCCTTTTCTCAAATGAGCCCAGTTGTTGGTCGTGCAGCGAGGAACTGGAATTGGCTGCATCAAAAATGCAAGCAAAATCTGTGACAGTCTTATCCAGTCACCCCAACAGCAATTGCAGCTGCTCTGCCGAGGCACCCCAAGAAACACACAGATTCAGCAGCAAGTGAACAGCAGGGTCTTGATAGGACGCTTAGGGGCAGATTCACTAAATTTTTACAAAATGTAATGCAGCAGGGGAAGGGTGCATGAATGCACCATGTCTACTAAGATATTTTCTAAAGGTGGGCCACTTCTAGCTGCCTAGCACCCATTGTGCCACAACGCAATTGTGCCTGCGTTGTGGTCAGAATATTTCTTGTGCAGGAAGGACTCTTCCTATACAAAAACTATTCTTAAGGGCGTATTCGTCTTTGTATGTGTTCTGCAGAATAAACAACACATCCAACGAGGAAATAAAGAGGAGAAGTAAAGATATATCTCATTGTTACGCCTCTGGTAAACCCACAAATATGGCCCAAATCATGTTTACTGATTTTAGGGAATATGGGTTTGTGTCAAAATACATAGGTGGAAACACGGAAATGCCTGTGCTCTTTCCCTTGTAATGTCACCACGACACAGGGTAATGCAAGGCAGCACCACGCACTGCATTGTGTTACTTTTGTTTTACAAAGTCTTGAAAAGCCACAAAATTAGGCTTTGTGCAGCTTTGTAAATACCAAAATAGATTTTACGTTGAGCCTGCACCAAAAAACTCATTCAACAGTGACGCAAAATGTTAGCTAATCTGGCCCAAATTTCTGTGATGTACAGCTTGCAGCACACGCTATAATACACAAAATTAGCGCAATGCCGCAAGGGCCACATAAAGTACCATTTCTTTGAACACAAGCTTTACAGATTTTTGAATCTGCATGTGTTTCCAAACATTACTGTGATTTGTTCCAGATTCTATTTCACTCCGAGTTTCATTCTCCCAGCAAAAGTATTGTACCATGTTCATTACTCGTTCTCTAGCCAAAGCTGCACTATAAAAATACATTATAAGTATGTATTTTTGTATGCAAGTATGAACCTGCATACAGAGGTCCCCTAACCCTACAGATTAGCTTTTCATCAAAGGTTCATGGAACACCCTGGAGCCTAGATGATTGGATCATTCATGGTTCACTAGTGATTCCTTATTAACAAAAACAAAATACGCCATGCCAGCAGTCTAGAATTCAGTAAGGAAAAATAGAAAATTTAGCAAGCAAATATATGAATGCAGCCTACGAAGAAAATATCAGAAAAAGTAACTCCAAACTAGGATCAACAAAGGAAATGGTAGTGGAATTTAAAAAAAGCAAGTAAGCAAATCACAATGCAGACGCAATGTCAATTATCTACAACATTCATCTGTTTATCTTTTTAAAATTATCTAGTTAAGCTGATCAAATAACTTGTAGTGAAAGTATATTAATTTCCTATTCTTATAGCAATGCGCACAAACATTAGACATACAATCTCCTCAAAGTACCAAACCTCACACAACAAAGAGGAAAAAATATCTGCTAATTTCACGTGAATGTTATGGGGTGTTGTGAACAGTTGAACATTGATATTAACAAAATGGAAACTTATATAGACTTAAAAACGTAAAATCTGCAGGGAAAATTAAAGGAGTCCTGGTTTATCACAAACCTTTGTGAAGAGCTGTTGTTAGACCTACTGCAAGGCCAACCTCTGTCGCAGGATAACATTAGAGTTACGTTATTAGATTTTATAAGTGTAATTTTCAAAATGGGAGCAGGTAGCTCCTTCAAATTTGGTGTCTCTGAAACAATTTAAATCGTAGCTTTTGGTAAAGTAGGATTTTAAATTGTAATTCGGAAAATGCCACTTTCAGAAAGATGTGTGTGAAACTACAGGCGAAAACCATATCCCAAGTCGAAACCTGGATGGGTACAGTATTATGCAACAATGTCTCAATGGCAGTCAATGAGCGGGTACATTTTATTTTATTGGGAATTCATTTCAAAACACACACAATATCAACATTTTGTTTTCATGTAGTTATATTAACAGAAAAAACATAGATTTAGACTTTACAGCGATTATAATGCAGCAACACCCATGATTTTTAAGTTGTGTATTAAGTGAATAGTGAACACACTGTGCTTGTGCAAGGTTTAAATGGTGCAAGTGAAACATGTAAGAAAGTAAAAACACTGTAAACTCGGGAGTATTTAAGAAGCAATATTATAAATGAACTTTTTTTTATACTACAAATAAAAAACCATGCTATAGTTCTCAATCCCAATTTCGTTGATACAAGGCAACAGTGTTTTGACCTTCCTGACTCTAGGTCCTCATCAGGACAAGGTATTAATGTGAAACCTTGCCTGGATTGTCCTTGGTGTCAAACGCTGCAGCAGGGACCACCGTAACAGCGTTTTTGCCCGCCCGCCTCCCGCTCTCTGAACCCTCATCTGCAGAGGCAGAAACATCGAGTGGAGCGCGGTGCAGAGGCAGGAAAAACTACGTTTCCCAGCAGCCCTAGCGGCACCGGGCGCGTCAGTTTCGCGCCAGGAGGCGTAGAAATACGGCGACACCCCGGTCGAGGGGGTGTTAATGTGAAACCTTGCCTGGATTGTCCTTGGTGTCAAACGCTGCAGCAGGGACCACCGCAACAGCGTTTTTTTGCCTGCCCGCCTCCCGCTCTCTGAACCCTCATCTGCAGAGGCAGAAACATTGAGTGGAGCGCGGTGCAGAGGCAGGAAAAACTACGTTTCCCAGCAGCCCTAGCGGCACCGGGCGTGTCAGTTTCGCGCCAGGAGGCGCAGAAATACGGCGACACCCCCGTCTCGCAGGACGCGAGCGGGACGCCGGGCGAAGTCCGGGCAAAGGGCGGGCCCTCTGTGGCCCTCAGTGGCTGAGGTAGGCTGGGCTGGGCCCGGTTATTTTCATTTACGTTGTATCTTGTCGCTATTCATACTATACACCTCTGGCTGCTAAAGGAAGTAAGACTCTGCAACATTAATAAGTTGTTCCTTGGCAATCTTCCACCGGGGAGTTAGTGTTGCATCTCCAGAGCATTATTTATTTATTTTTTACGGACATTGTATTATTCCGCGAATTCCTCTTCTGGAGGTAAATTATTTGAATAACAACGAACTGTGGGAAGAGTCTGCAAAAGATCTCAAAAAAACTACGCTCAGGAAGACTAGTGGGAGGAAGATCTAGCGCTAAAACTGTTACCAATCCCACGCGAAATAAATCCGTAAATAATCCCCCGCTGAAGGGTCAATGCCAACTCTTTGAGTTATGGGATAAACCTGTGGATAAGAAGTCTAATACTGCAGTAAAGGAAGCTCTCCTCTCTGCGGCTCGGGAGGATCCTACTCAAGTTATTACTAATTCTATGTCACCATCCTTGCTGACCGTGCCACCGCAAACAACAGCGGTGGTGAATTCCTGTCTTGCTCATCTTGAAGGAGAGGGGGAGAGTAAGCTTGGTGTTCGGGCAATAGAAGGAAAATTAGAGAACCAACTACTTATGCCTCAAGCCCCGTCTGTGAATGACAGGTTAGGTGGGGAAGCCTCATCATTATCTATCGATCTTGAACTATGCGGCCGCTATGTAGATGCAGCTAGTTTGGAGGCTTTAGAACCCAATAAGCCATCTGGAGGTGCTACTCCCTCTGGGTTAATGTTATATAGTAGTACTCCCTCGTTAAATGGACAGGACATGTCTGATCTGTTAAAAGCTTCCAGGAGTCCGGATCTTAATCTATCTGAGATTTGTCATACAGCTGAAGCTGGTAATAAACCTATATCGGAATCTTTGATTGCTCTGGAACAATTACTAGCCTCTATATTATTTCTTCTGGGGAAATTTGTAGGCAGCTCAGATTGTATCCTGGACTCAGTTACTCAAATACTGAAGACATTGCTACAAAAAACATCTGAAACAATGAGTGTTCCTTCCCCTAAGGCCGAATCTAGCTCTCCTAAGGGGAAAATAAACGAGCCTATAGTGAATTCCGGTACAAAAGCTGCAGTAATAGATCATGAAATACATACTACAGCCTTGCCTTTAACTGCAGTTTCCAATTGTGTAATGACCTCTGTTCTCGAGATTGAGGAAGAAAACAAATCTATATCTGGCTCCAAAGTGGATCTATTTCTAATCTTCCTGTCGGAAAATAAAAAAGAACAACCTGAAGATAAACAAGAAGTAAAGGTAAAAAACGGTAAACATAGAAATAATAAAGGGAATAAAAGGAAACCGCTCCGCAAATACAGGAAGAAAAGACAAGGTCAGATAATCTTCCAAAACTCTATAGTCTTGTCTGAGAAGGAAGAAACAGACTTAGATCCAACCTCTATGTCTTTAAAGGTGGACAGTGAATGTGGTCCATCAACGGCTGTGGAAGATTTACTACAAAAGGAGGGTCCGGTCCCTAATATTACTGTATCAGTAGCGACAAAAGCATCTAACTCACATCAACTCGGGACACTTAATCCTTTGGCCTCTCCTTTTTCCCTGGCACCAGAGGTTGGAGATCGCCCACCTCCCTCTCTCCAGCCAAAAAACTTAAAGGCTTTTGTGGACACTCGTGTGCTAGACTTTTTACCATTATTTGATGCAGACTTACCCTTAAATAGAACATGGCTACTTAAGCGGTTTAGCGAGATGGAAAGTCTTCACCCTATTCAATCTAGGGACATTGAACTTGTTTCTTTGTTTGGCGGAGACAGGGTCTCATGTATAAGGGTTAAATTTTACTCCACAATTATTGTAAACTTGATATTGCAGCAAGCAGAGAATTTCCAACGAACCGGTATTGATGTTCTTCCTATTTTTAATCCCGGTAACATTCGCCCTTCCCATGGGATGACACTTAAGGGTGATAAACAAAATGGGACAGCCTCTCCGCTTAGAGACCTGAAGATCTGGGTCTCTAAAGGGAAACGTTCGGTCTCCCAGGTAAAGCCACTTCCACTGCTTCACAATTCTTCTTTAATAGAGGATAATAATCGGTGGAATTGGCTGCACATTGCTTTATCTACTAAGACCACAGATAACCCCAAATTGTTTCACCATCTTTAACACCCCATTGAAAATTATTTCTTGGAACGCGGCAGGGATTCATAATAGCCCAGAGAAATGTGACCTTCTATTTTCTATGGGAGCAAATGTGATCTGCATCCAGGAAACTTGGTGTACTAATTCGCTGGTTGAGTTAAAGGATTTTTATGTTCTGGAAGTTCCTGCTGCCCCTTCCAAGAAAGGTCACGCTAGGGTGGGAATCGCCTGTCTATTATCTAATAACTTGCAGTGGAGGTTTTCCCAATATACTGACCCAAGTAAGCTTTTCCAAGCTATAACAATAGCAAACCTGTCTAGTAATTTAAAAAAGGCTTCCGTTGTTATTATTAATGTGTATATCCCTCCTGAAGAGTGTTTTAATCCCATATTGAAGCAGGTATTTCGATATATTGGCCAAATTAAAAATGTACCATCTCCCCCGGAAGTTATCCTAGTAGGAGATTTGAACTGCAAAATTTCCAATACTAGTCTGAAGCTTTTCAGAAATAAACCCAAAGATGAGGCGCATTTTGTACCCCAATCCCTCTTCCCGGATAAAATAGTGACTAATAAAAGAGGGAAGATTCTGCTCGAAGAACTAGCGGCAGTCGACGGACTTATATTAAATGGGAGACTCCCGTCTGATGTGCCTGCTAAATTTACACACAAGTCCCCTTTTGGGTTTTCCATTCTTGATTATGCAATATCGGGTTATGGTTTGTTTCCCTGGATTCAGGATCTTAAGATTATCCCAACAACTCTGAGCGATCATTGTATAATGCACATAACTATTTCCTTAAACCCTATGCCCACTGTGCCATGGGCCCTTAATGGCAGTGATGTGGCTTTTCATGCTTCTACGGGAAGATGTTTTTGGAATCCCTCTGCCATTAATGGGGTCCACGATAAATTATGTAAGGCTCTACTAGAACTAAATGAGTGGCGTGGTTTAGAAATAGTTAATTTTGAAAATCTTATGCAAAATATAATTTTAGATGTAAAAAAGACTACCCGCCCTAGAAAAGGGGTAGTTGTGCCTAGTACACTACGCATCCTGAACAAAGAAATAAATAAACTAGTCAGTGAGCAATATTTAGATAGAGTTATGGAACGTGAAAATAAATTTCTAGGTTAAAAAGAAAGAGATGCAGATTAAAGGCGAAAATAAAAAAGGAGAATGAAGATAAAGTTTGGATTAACTTAAGGGAATCAGTTGTCCATGGTAGGATTAGAGAATTTTTGGCAATTATTGGGAGGGGATGTGGTACTAGAATAAGCCCTTGTCCCATCCCTATAGCTGAAGAGGTTTGGATCACATATATTCGGGACCTCTATGCAGGGAATGGCATTCCAGGTGAGGATATTGTCCTAGCTGCAACGCCTGAAGGACTCATTAATTACCCCACAGAGGAATCAATTGAAACAGCCATAAGGAACATGCGCGCCTCTGGTGCAATGGGTCCCGATGAACTCCCTATGACAGTCTTGAAGCAGGATCCCCTAATGTGGAGTAAAATCCTGTACCCATTGTTCAAAGCCTGCTTCTTGTCAAACACGGTTCCTGCCTCTTGGAGGGGAAGTATCTTGGTCCCTATTTTTAAGAAGGGAACTAGGGACAGCCCCAGTAGGTCCTTCAAGGACTGTGAATCCCTGGGATTTGCAATCCAAGCCAGTTCCTCCTCCGCCTTTTCCGGGCGCACTCGTCTATCGCCCCCCCAGAAATGCCACTACTTTCCTGGACTCCCTTGATGAAACTCTGGCAGCTTTTCTTACCCATTACCCTACCTTCACCCTTTTTGGAGATTTTAATCTTCATTTGGAATCCGATACTGACCCCCACACTCTCAATTTCCGCCACTCTCTTGAGATTTTTGGTCTTTCCCAATTAGTCTCCCTTCCTACCCATTGTGCCGGGCACACCTTGGACGGCATTTGCACAAACTTGACCTCCCTAGATGCTTCCACCCCCGTGCCACAAATATGGACAGACCACTGTCTCATTCCCTTCTCCATCAATAACAAAACCTCGCCCCCCCTCCCATTAAACTCTCTCACACCCCTTTCCCTATTAATTGGAAAAAGGTAGCTGAGTACATCAAACTCAACCCACAACCAGCTGTACCCCCCCCCCTTCCATCACGGGTGACGCTTCACTAGACTCCACAAATTTCCACCTGTGGATTGAGAGAGTAATCTCTGCCAATGCAAAATCCGTCATCCAAAAACCTGCCGAGGAAAAAAGAAACCCAATGCCCCCTGGTATACTCCGGCCCTCGCTGACTGCCACCTTAAGTGTAGGCTTTTGGAGAGAGAATGGAGAAAAACCTACAATCCAACGTCAAGATCCATATACATTCTCCAGAGAAAGCAATATCTCTCCAATATAAAAAAAGCAAAAAAGGCATTCTTCACTCAAGCAATAGACTCTGCTAAACAGAAACAACAAACGATTTTCAATATCGTAAAATCTTTTACTCATCCCAAAGCACTGGCACTTGAAATCCCCCCCTCGCAAGCCCTCTGTGATCAAATTGCTGATTTCTTTGAGGAGAAAATTAATAATATCCACAAGGACTTCCCCCCTGCACCTATTCCTACCCAAGAGCCTGACACAACTATTCCCTCACTAAACCAATTCAAAGCAGTCTCCCTATTGCAAACGCATAAAGCCATACTAGCCTGCAAATCAGGTGCACCCACGGACTCCTGCCCCCCAGTCATCTTGCACCATCTTATTGAGGCCGCTAACCCTCTAATCAATGCGATTGTGAACGAATCCCTCGACTCCGGCATTGTTCCTTCTGAGTGGAAGAAGGCCACTGTCAAGCCCCTCATGAAAAAGCAAAATAAATCCCCTACTGATTTGTCTAATATGCGCCCAATCTCACTCCTCCCTGCGCTAGGCAAAATCACTGAGCAACTAGTTCATGAGGAATTAAAGAATTTTGTGGAAAATCATTGTATCCTGCACCCACAGCAATCTGGCTTCCGCTCCGGCCACTCCACAGAGACCGCTTTGATTGAGTTGTCAGACACCATCAAGTTCTTGCAGGATGAGGGCAGGCAGGCCGTCCTCATCCTGCTCGACTTAACCGCGGCCTTCGACACCATCTCACATGCTATTCTAATCAATAGGATGCGTGAGATAGGTGTCTCGGGCTCCGCGCTTGCTTGGATAACCTCATTCCTGTCCAATCGCTCTCAAACGGTCTCCTTGGGCCCCTTTCTTTCCGGTGAACGATCCATCATCTCAGGGGTACCTCAGGGCTCCATCCTGAGCCCCCTCTTTTTCAATGTATATATGGCCCCCCTTCTCACGTTGATCGAGTCACATGGGATTCTCGTGACATCCTACGCTGACGACACCCAGCTTGTCGTCACTATCGATAAAAGACTTCCGGATGCTGCCATCAGATTCCAAAACTGTCTGTCAGAAGTCTTTTCTTGGCTTAACCTGCATCATTTAAAATGCAACAGCGCCAAAACAGAAATAATTCCCCTAGGTAAAGGCACATTCTTTTCCCCCAAAGACTGGTGGCCTCATAACTCCGAAGCACCACCAAGCGCGGTCGCTTCAGCCCGCAACTTGGGCGTTCAATTTGACGCTTCCCTCAGCTTCGATGAACATGTGCGTATTACCGCAGGGCGCTGTTTCAGTCTGATCAGGCAATTAAAGAATTTTTTTAATTTTCTGCCTATCACAGCCAGGAAATCAGTCGCGGTGGCGCTTATCCTCTCCCGGCTGGATTATTGTAACGATCTCCTAGCAGGCATCAAGAAGTCCTCTCTGAAAAAGCTGCAGAGTGTCCAACATGCAGAAGCCAGGCTTGTTTTGAAACTCCCCCGTAGGTCCGCAGCCCTCAACACCCTCCATTGGCTGCCCCTCCATAAGAGAATCTTATTCAAGCTCTTAGTCACTGTATTTAAAGCTAACAGGGGCTTGGGTCCATCCTACCTGACCAAGCGCTTCCAGCGTTACACTCCAACCCGCTGTTTGAGGTCATCTGGCGCCAATTTCATTTCTGAACCCCGCATAAAACTAAAATCCAAGGGTGGAAAGACCTTCTCTTTTCTGGCGGCTAAGGCATGGAACCGTCTCCCCCCCAACCTTAGGCACGCTCCCTCAGAAAGCCTATTTAGGAAATCTCTGAAAACCTGGATTTATTCTCAGTCCGACTCCTCAGTTCTCGCAGCTATTTGATCCATGCCCCCCTATACGACCTTCTGTGTGCTCAGCGCCAAGATGCTCCCTCCGGAGCGATAGTTAGCGCTCTACAAATGCCAATAAATATCAAATATCAAATAACTATCGATTGATCGCTCTCCTGGAGTCTATCGGAAAGGTTTTTGCGAAATGTCTTTTAAGTTTTCTTTCCGATTGGGTCGAGGAGAATAATATCTTGCCACTTGAACAAACTGGCTTCCGTAGGGGGCACGGTACTTTAGACAATCTCACCACTCTCCAGGTGGTAACTGATAAATATGTGCAGGTGAGAGGGGGGGTTGTCTATGCGGCTTTTATTGATTTCTCCACAGCGTTCGATAAAGTGGATCGTAGAACGCTGTGGAGAAAATTGGCAGCGCTTGGTGTCCCATCCTACTTATTGGAGCTTGTCCGTACACTCCATACAGAGACTTGGTGCAGTGTCTTGCAAGGGGGTGAAAAGGGGCTTTCCCATCACATTTCTTCTCTGAATGGCCTAAAACAAGGCTGTTTATTGGCTCCCCTTTTGTTCTCCTTGTATACTGTTGACCTGCCTGTTGCCTTGTCTGTCCGCGAAGGTATTGCTCCGGTGATTGGGGGGTCCTCTATATCTTGCTTGATGTATGCTGATGACGTCCTTATCTTGGATCTGACCCCCAAAGGCCTTGCAAATCGGCTACAAGCCCTTCATGATTTTTCTGTTGCGCATTGCATGAAGATTAACATCTCCAAAAGTAAAATTATGTGCATAGCCGGAAAAAAGAAGTGCCGATCGGAAAATTTTGGTTGGTATATCGGCGGTCAAGAACTGGAGGTGGTAAAATCTTATACTTTTTTGGGGAAAATCATTGCGGCTAACTTGAGCGAGAGGCCTCATATTGAGCACTGTTCGCGGAAAGCCCTCGCACATGGCAAAGGTCTAAATTCCCTGTATCAGGCCACTGGGAAAAGGCATTTTCTATGTTTATTGGAGGTATATAGATCCAAAATCCCCGCGACGATACTATAAGGTATCGAACTTATCGAGATGAAATATTGGGACTTCTGTCATAAGATTGAGGGGAAACTTCTAAGATCCCTATCTTCTCTGAATACTGCGTGTCCTTTGGCCGCTTGCAGGCTCGATTTCGGTCTCAGGAGCAGCTGGGTACAGGGTTTATGTGCCCTGGTAAGATGGGTGGCCTGCCTGGCTAGAGCTGAACTGGGGACGATGAGAGCTCTCCTTAAAACTGAATTATTGGGTAGTTTTAAGGAATTTTCACAAATTGTAAGGAATTTTAGAAAAGCTGTAACTTTGTTAAAGTTAGACGAAAACACTTTGATTTTTGCATTCTCCCTTACAGTTAAAACTCCTATTAAAACAGGCCTCGTGGGAACTGTGTTATCAGGCAGACAAGAAGATAATTTATGAAAAAAGGGAAGTAGATCTTCTCCTTAATTCTTATTCGATTAAATTGGCCCAACCATATGTTACATGGAACCTGCCGCATGGTATTCGTAGATTATGGTTTTTGTTACGTTATGACCTATTACCTTTAAATCTACTTTTATCTAAATGGCATGGTTCTTCCCCTATGTGCAATTTATGTAACCTGAGCACTCAGGATCGCATGCATGTTTTGTTGATTTGTCCTGCGCTTCGCATATTGCGTCTCAAATGGTTAAAACCTATCTGTCTTCGTTTGGGCATTTCTACTTTGAACAGCTTTCTTCAAGCACTTTATTGGCCTCCTAATGAAATGTTTTGTTTCTATATTTTTAATTTCTTCAAAGGTTTTTTAGCTATTTATTAATATGTTTCTGGAGATGTCTGACATTGCTTCCTGTTGTAGATTTGTCATTGTATGTTATCTTTTATCCAAATGTGCATCTGAATGTTATTTTTCTGATATGTATCTGTCTTTTTCTTTATCATTGTGAATTTTTATGTGGCCCTCTTTGAGAGCCAAAACATAATAAAATAAATTGAATTGAATTGACAAGGGAACACAAAAAGGATGACTCCTTCCTGATAAAGAGGAAACCTTGAAATTAACCCTAATGTCAAACTAACTGAAACTAATGTTGGGATGTATGAGGTCCGTGTAAAGGTACCTACATGAATTCCAAGGCATCTAAGGGAAAAAGAAAAGAGAAAAAGGGCTAATGTTAGCCACCACTAGCATAGCTGAGATAAAGCAGCCTACTAAAATGCAATCAAAGGATGGCAAGGAGAGCAGATGTGCTTGGACCTGCTCCAATCCAGCTGGTCACCACTCACCAGACAAGAGGTCGAAGATCCAAAGTTGTCCCTCAAGGCTTATACATAATGAAGCAGTTCTGGAGACTGTGGAAGACAAATTAGGGCAACCTAGTCAGTGATTGACCGGGGAAGGTAACCTAACATAATCCAAGAGTTATGATTCAGAACTCACCCCTGTAGTGAGAATAGCCTTGAAGGAAAGAGTAGTCAGACTTTACTTGGCTGGTTGTGACTAGTATAAGTACTTTTAGGTATGGAAGGTGTGACAAATCACTAGGCCTACCGAAGGATCACAAGCAATCTTAGATGAATGTATTAAAATACATAGAAAATCATGATTAAAAGCAAACAAGCTATATTAGCTATGAGACAGCAATGAATAGCATCTGTTACCATGCATGCCAAAACAACACGTGGCTTGACACTGCAGTCAATACCACCACTATGTCATTACCACAAGTTTCATTACAACGCAAGTCAGTGTATCAGTAGGGAAGGTGTTGGTTTTAAAATCAAACACCAATCCCACACCCAGTTCCCTAATGCAAGTCGTTGTAATGACTGGCATTGTAATAGAACATGTGGTAGCATTGCAGTTGTGGTATTGACTGCATTGTAAAGGGCCTGCATTGTAAAAGATGTTTCTCAGCAGCAATATCTGCCAAATGCCAAAATTCCACAAATGCATCGGCGTGGAGGGCGCATCCTCCAAGGTACCTATAAAGAATTGTTGAAAGCTAAATGGCAAAGAAATCACAACCATTAATCAAAGTGGATCAGACTATACAGGTCAGTAACAGGTAAGCAACAAGAGCTGGTAGCGAAATGTTGTTGCAGTCTGGGCTGGAGCTATGTAATTAGTGTGCTAGTGCTCATAATAACCAAACACAATACTGCAAGGCGTTGGGAGTCGAGTCAGGGAGGATCTGTAAAAGAATGGATTGTGTGCACCTGTAAATAGTAGGGCTTAAATCTTAAAAAGGAGGACAGTATTAAGGGAGGCAACTTAGGATAGTAGTATGAGCAACGCAAGGTGGTAGCAGCCTGTAATGGGAAATCACAGAGCTTTACGGTGGCATGAAGTTTCTGAAGCGTGACACATACTGAATGAATAAGGCACACTGTGTCTGCAGGCTACTAGTCTAAATTAAATTTGGGGAAAAATCCTAGACCACGAGATGATTGAGACGCAGTACTATGCTAAGCGCCCCTGGGGTACTGAAACGAGTCAGCAGGAACGGAGCCTGCCCATATGAGCTTAAAATCTCGTAGACAACGTAGATAAATAGTAGATCTACCAAGTTAGGTGAACAGAAATACAATATATAAATTCCTTTAAAAAATTGCACAAAGACACCTGATTTACAAATCAAACAGTATATGTAAGTTACAGTACATGGGAACATCACATCGGGAGAATTGTCTTGTAATTTGTTTGTTATAGGCATAAAAGGCACCTAGCCAGGATACCTAAGGTCAAATACCTGTTAAGTTGATACCATTCATCTAATGTATTTAAACCACTAACCAGTTTTTACAAATTAAGGTATTTGGGAAAACGACAGCAATGATAAGTGTCCTGTGAGTTGTTCTGTATAGTCATATAAGGTACCTGGCCAGGATACCTAAGGTGGAGAAGGGTTACGTAGAGACCATGCTGTTCCAATCATCTAATGTATTTAAACCATTATCCACTGAATTGCAGCAGAAATCCAGCAGCAGTCACATTTTAGCAGCAGTTATTTAGCAGAGTGTTGGTTGGTCTATCACTTGCCACATGAAATCCTTTTCAGTATGGTTGCGCACTTCGAAGTGGCAGAGTATCCACAGGTCCAGAAGTGTACTGAAGAGTTGGTATCTGAGGTACAGTATTTATACGCAGTTGTGCCTTTGAAGTGGGGGAGAAGCATCTAGAGGTTTCCCTTTGAAGTGCCCAGGCACCCTGCCTTCATTGTCCTGGCTCCATACTAACTACTGAGGGTATGCAACCCTTTGAGTGGAGGCAGGACATAGCATATCCAGCTCATCTCTCCCAAACTGCCAGTGATGGCACAACTATACACACCTAAGCTCCCTATTGTGTGTGGCTGTCATGCGATGGCATGGTACAAGTGGTACCCTAAGTTGTTTCCTCTTTTGTAGGAAAATAGATCTGGATCTGCAAAACTGGGTTGGGCATGTAATATACTCCAATTCTTTTAAAATATTTTTCTGACCATATTGCTAGCTGGGCGAAAGGTTGCTACAAAGGACATCCATCTGTTCCTAGTTCATATCTTTGGTGTCAGGAGTGTCTCTCTAGGGCAGCACCATGTTCGTTTAAGTGAGTGTGACACCAGATGCCTAAGGTCGCCCCAGGACACTACTTTATGTTTGAGTACTGCTGCCTCTCTGAAGTAATCCATCTTTCACTTACAATTTCTGCGGTTGTGCAGATACTCTTGACCCTTGGTGTGGCTCAGTGAGCTTAAATAAAGCTTTTGGGCTCTTTGCATCTGTGAAAGGGCCTGTTGGCACCTGTTAATGTGAATTTTATTTGCTATCAAAATGCTTTTACTGATGATGTGCAATGTTTATGTTTAAAAATGAGTACTAGGCAATCATACATAAAGGTTATAGGCCTGCAAGTGAATAAAAGTGCTGATTTTAGTTAGCTTAACTGTCTAAGCCATGTTAACTAAAATAATGCATTAACACTGAAAGGCATGCTTTTCCACATTAAACAATTATATGCACATTGTCACAAATGACAACCTTAGGGTGTCTTCCCCCAACTTTTGGCCTCCCTCATCCATTTTTCCTGACATTGTTTTTCCTGCTCCTAGGACTCTAAGCACTTTATCACTGCTAACCAGTGCTAACATGCATGTACTCTCTCTCCAAAACATGGTAACATTGGCTCACCCCAATAGGCATATTTAATGTATGTATAAGTCCCTAGTAAAGTGCCCCCCATGTGCCCAGGGCCTATAATTCAAATGTTAGTAGTGGGCCTGCAGTACGTATTGTGCCACCCACTTAAGCAGCCCCCTAACCACGGCTCAGGGCTGCCATTGTAGAGCCTGTGTGTGCAGTTTGCATTGCCATTTCGATCTGGCAAGCTAAACCTCTTGCCAGGCCCAAACCTTCCCTTTTTATACATATATGTCACTCCTAAGGTAAGCACTGGGCAACCCAGAGGGCAGGATGCAATGTATTTAAAAGGCAGCACATGCACTTTAAAGTTTTACATGACCTGGTAGTGAGAAATTCTCAAATTCGTTTTTCACTACTGCAAGGCCTATCTCACCCATTGAAAAACATTGGGATTACCTTATTCCATTTTATATGTGTAATTCCCAATTGGGAAGAGATATGCTTTTCAAGTTTGCTGTCTCTGGAATCACAATTAAAAATCCAAACTTATGATGGAGTCAGATTTTAAAATGCAAGTCTGAAAATCCCCCTTTTAGAGAATTGTCTTTTTCTTGCTTTAGCCAATTGCTGCCTCTGCCTGTCTCTGATCACGCCTGGGGTGGGTGAAAGTTGGACTTTGTGTATTGCCCCTAGACACCCACACACAATGGGAGCTCCAATGTGACTTGACAGGCCATCCTGGTAGGATCGGAGGGAGGAGCTTGACCCAACCTCACTTACACCTGAATAGGCTGTGTCCTGTCCCCACACAAAGGGCTGCATACCCTCCTCTAGTGCATGTGGAGTTGGAGAAGGAAAAGAGGACCTCTGTGCTCTTCCAAGGCCTGTATGTGACGTCTCCCCACTTCAAAGGCACAATTGGGTATAAGTGCTTGTCCTCAGGAGCCATAATGTCAGTGCACTTCTGGACCTGTGAAGGCTGTCAGGAAGAAGGGCTGCTCTGATGCTGAAGCGATGCCACTCTTCTGGACTGCTACTTTGCTGGAATCTTGCCTTGCTGCACTGCCATACGGTTCCCTTGCCTGGGTGAGAAGGACTGGATGTGCATCACTTGATCCCAGAGTGACTCCAAAGTGTTAGCTTGCTGGCCTCTTAATCTGAATTCTCAGGGATATAAAAGCGTTCCAACCACCCTGTTTGGAGACATGGACTCGGCCATCTGTGAGTCCGCTCTGTCAAGTAGAGCCACTTCAGTCCTGGACCCTTTGAAGTGGGCCTAAGGTGTTTGCTCCAGCAGAACCTATGCATCTTCTGACGAACTGGTGTTTCACTGCAGCTGTGCAGATCATAACCAGTGCATCGCTTTTGGTGCATGGATCGGAACCTGTGCATTACCTCTGTTGCATGGATTAGCACTGACACATCACCTTCAGAAACTCAACTACTCAATGTTCTTCTCTGTGTCATGTCTTTGAATCCCCATTGACGGATGCCCTGATGATGTGCCGAATCTCCTTATCGTAGCTTATCGCTCATTGGTACCGACACATTGTAGCTGCTGGGCGGATCAGGACCAATGCATCAACGCTGCTGTATGGATTGGCACAGTTGTTCCTTGCATCCCAGACATCGATGCAGCCAGGACTAAGGTACATTTGTTCAGCTGGCCTCACTGGGTCCCTCTATCTGACTAGTGCTCCATTGCGGTTGTCCTGAGCTTATAACTTTGCCCAGGTACGGCATGAACAGATATCCCAAAGAAGCTCTTATTGCTTTTAAGCACAATTTTACAGTTTATACTTTAAAAAATCATATCCCAAGTTCTACTTATTGAATCTTTGCCATGTTGGTCTTGTTTTATTGATTAAATTAAACTCTAATTTTCTAAACTGGTGTGGAATCTTTTGTGTGGTGTTTTCACTGTTTTACTGTTTGAAGTGTTGCACAAATACTTTACACATTACCTCTAAGTTAAGCCTATGCAAAAATAACAAACAGCTGGATGGAATGCTGAACAATGTCAAACATTCACCCCATTATAGAGATCTGGTCCTAAATCCATCGTTTTGTTTTGCTCACCATGCCATTTCAGTTTGGATTCAGCCATATGCAAATCAGTCTTGACCCTGCTCCCCATGAGAACAGTCCAGCCCGAACTGCCAGGCCTTGTCCTCCCTGGACAAGCATCATAGGACTGGTTTTGGGGTATCACCCCTCATCAGTCAGGATCACTTTAATCCAGTGGCACAGTGAGAATAGGATACATTTCCCTCATACCTGTCTCACTTAGGGTGACAAATGTAAATATGAACTATTGATGGAAGGAAAGCTGAAATGTCAAACATTCACCCCCAGTTAAGAGATCTGGGCTAAAACCCATTGTTTTTATGCTCACCATGCCATTAAAGTTTAAAACCAGCCATATATGCAAGTCAGTCTTGACCCTGCTCCCCATGGGTACAGTACAGCCTAAACTACTAGTCCCCGTACCAGAAACAAGCATCCTGGGACTGATTTTCGGGTATCACCCTTAATCAGTCAGGATCGCTTGTATCCAGTGGCATAGTGAGAATGGGATCCAGGTCAGTCATACCTGTCCCACTTAGTGCGACAAATGTCAAAAGAACAATTGATGGATGGAATGCTGAAATGTCAAACATTTACCCCAGTTCAGACATCTAAGCTTAAAACCATTGTTTTTATGCTCACCATGCCATTCCAGTTTGTAACCAGCCATATATGCAAGTCAGTCTTGACCCTGCTCCCCATGGGTACAGTACAGCCTAAACTACCAGTCCCCGGACCAGAAACAAGCATCCTGGGACTGATTTTGGGGTATCACCCTTCATCAGTCAGGATCGCTTGTATCCAGTGGCACAGTGAGAATGGGATCGAGGTCAGTCATACCTGTCCCACTTAGTGTGACAAATGTCAAAAGAACAATTGATGGATGGAATGCTGAAATGTCAAACATTTACCCCAGTTCAGACATCTGAGCTTAAACCCATTGTTTTTATGCTCACCATGCCATTCCAGTTTGTAACCAGCCAATCACTCAATCAATCAATCAATCAATCAAGGCATTTATAGAGCGCACTACTTACCCAGAGGGTCTCAAGGCGCTAGGGGGGGGGTGGGGTGCCGCTACTGCTCGAACAGCCAGGTCTTGAGCATCTTCCTGAAGGAGAGGTGGTCTTAGGTCAGGCGGAGGTCGGTAGGGAGGGTGTTCCAGGTCTTGGCGGCCAGGTAGGAGAAGGACCTAGTGCAGGTCTCTCAGATGTCCGGAGATGTGGCTGCGTCGGGGGATGTCGAGGATGAGTCTGGCTGAGGCGTTCTGGATCCGTTGGAGTCTCTTCTGGAGCTTGGCGGTGGTTCCGGCGTAGAGGGCGTTGCCGTAGTCTAGTCGGCTGGTGACGAGGGCCTGGGTGACCATCTTCCTGGTCTCGGTGGGGATCCACCGGAAGATCTTCCGTAGCATGCTGAAGGACTGGGTTCTTTAAGACCCAGCGGTGCCAGGGGACAACACCTGAAACCTTCGTGGGTAACCTGCTCCGGCGTACGAATGACAGAGACACGGGACACTTCCTTCGGCGTCAAAGATTCAAGGTTTATTTACTGCAGGGAACACAGAAGTCACGACAAGTACAACACGTGCAACTTGGGGAGACTGCTTCAAATTGGTTCTGTGGATCGCTCCTTTTATACACGATTTTCCCATAGGTTTGCATAGCAGACAAAGGTTTACAACCCGGTTCCCACAATTATCCCCGAGAGGGGTCGCTTTGGTCACTTTGATGCTCATAAGGTCCGGAACATAAGTGCGGAAACATTTGGCGATTCCCAACTGTAAAAACCCATCTTCCCACCATTAGTACATTCCAATCAGCAGTAAAACAGATCGAAAATGGAACAAGGACAGGTGTAGAGGAAGATGGAAACAGTGGGGAGATTGGAAAGGGTGTAAAAGAGGAGGTATCGGGAAACACGAGATACAGGCATCAAAGGGACGTGCCTAATGAGATGCACGGCTAAGACAATAAACCAGCACGGCAAGATGAGCCTCAAGCGGGGCCATCTGCCTTACAGTATCATCCCCCTCATCATAAAGACACTTACAAAGGACATGTGTCTTCCGCAAATATCTTGGGAGTCCCAGGGTCGCGAAGCGGACAGCGTCCGTTCGCTGGCTACTTGAGGGCAAGAGACAAAATGGATGCCGTATCTAAGATGGAACCCGTGGGTACAGATGAAAAACCCACGTAGCAAACGAACGGTTTAAGTTAGCACAGCGAAACTGCGCACACTTACTAAACTCGTCATTTGCGGTTCGTAGATACCAGACTCGACCATATTCGTACGAGTCGAAAACACCACTTACAATTGTCACGGAACCTCAGACGCTCCTTTTGCCCTCATGTAGGCAAGCACTAGTCAGAATCATACTCGATATTCATCAGACCATCTAGATGTTGCTGTAGCATAGCTCTGTCCAACCGAGAACCATTGGTAACAGGCGGCTGTCTCATACACGATGTAGCACAGAGGCCACATAAGGCAGGACCGCACTGCACACAAAGGCAACACGTGAACAGGAACGCCACAACGACTCCGATGATCATCAGAATCTTCCAACCCCAAGTCGACATCAGGCCCCAAAACCATCCAAGTAGCGTCCAATCCCCTACATCCACGTGTATGGATTCGGAGATCTTATGCAACTTCGAGATGGCTTGATAGACAGTCGGAGCGTTATCAGGAATGAAAATACAGCAGCTCGAATGGATCACCTTACATACCCCACCTCGATCTGCTAAGATCACGTCTAAAACCATACGGTTTTGTAACGTCATAAGTCTATCCGCCTGAAGTTCAGTGGTGATATTACCAAGGGCACTGGCAGTAATATTAGCTGTCGATTCTACCACTCGAGTCAACTGTCTTAGGTTCCTACTATTAACCATAGGTCCCCAAAACGGGAGGAAACCCTTGAAAAAGTCTCCTGCCTCTTGACCGGCAGTATCTTCTTCGCTAATTACGCCTCTCACAACTCTAGTCTTGTGATAATCTGCATCTACAGTGAACGTCGGAGGCAACAAGTTTGCGATAAAACATGAGCCCATGAAGTCAGAGGGCAACCATGCATACGCACGATCATGACAGATAAAGTATGTACCCTTGGCAGCCAAAAACACAGGGGACGAGACCATCGGCAGAATGTAATTTTCAGTGCAAGCACTCTCTCCAAGTCGGGCTTTCGATCTTCGGCCACGACCTATTAAACAAAAATTACCAATGTGGGGTACGACCCATATCAGAGGCGAGCTTTTAAGCTGTTTTTCACTAGTGAACACACTATACTCGCCTCTACTCAGGACCCTATAGGCTTGTTCCTCTTCTTCTGGAATAAGCGAAGGATCATAGATATCGCTATCTAAGTCTTCAATCGCTATAGACAAAGGTTTTTGATACGAGGTAGGACCAGAGTAGGGGGAACGTGGTTCTCGAATGGGGTGGAAACCTAGTGCGCTTCGAAACATTGTTTGAAATGCTCGAGCAGACCCTTGGGAACTATACGGTAACACCAGATATGGAATTCCCTTATCCGTAGTATGTGGCATCAACCCACACACCCAACAATTAGTAGTGTTAACCACTAACTGATGCTGATGAAGGAGCTGAATAAAGGAATTGTTGCGGAATTCTGCACGTCTAGCCTGCTCGTGTTCAGGTAAGATATGAAAAGAATGAGGAGAAGCAGTGGAGGTGAGTTTAGGGTCAGGGGTAGGAGTAGGTATGGCAGAAGGTAAGAAGTAAGACATCGTGTAATACACCCCACCCGCCAATAATGCAGAAACAGTCAAGAACAATACGAATATTTGGGACATAAAACATTTGGTACGACTAAGTTGTTGCAACCTGAACCTTTTCGCCTGAGCTCCTTCCAAGTCCATCAGCTTCGAAAATGCCATCCCCTACGACCGTCCGCAACGTTTCTTGACGCACTTCGTTCTGTGTAGCAGTAGTCAATCCCTAGGAGTTCCCAGGAACCGACGGTCTTTAACCTAGTGTCAAGACCTACTAACCAGAAGGAAGTACACGCGCAGCCCTACGCCCTTTATTCACAATTATGTGTACGCAAAAGTGTCTCTCAGCTGTGGAAGCAAAAATATGAGGAACGAAACTCAATGTATATATACAAAAATAATTACAGTGATACGAGTATTCAAACTGATCGTGGAAAACGGGATAATGCAATTGTCAAGGGACAGAACAGGATCTTTTATTAGTCTTTAGTGCTGGATCGCAAAAAGTATCGGGTTTTCCCAGGACGTGTCTGTTCGTCAAACAAAGGATCCGTTGAAGAGACAGCGTTCTGTTGATCAGTTGAATGTTCTGGTTTTGAGTCTTTTGATGACAAATGTTCAACAGTGTCTTTCTGCTGCACTGAGGATTCTCCGACAGGTTGTGCGTCGCTGAAAGGAACAAACGCCGGCAATCCTTCGGTTTCAGTTGATGCAATGCCTCTCCTCACCCACGAGTCTGCTGGCAACGGAATAGGGACTTTTTTGGTATGGGTGGCATGCACCCAGTTTTTCCGACCCTCTAGACGAACTGCAGTTCTCGTGGCAAGGAGGACCTGGTAGGGTCCAGTGAACCTGGGGTCCAAATTGTTCTTGCGCGAAAAGTTGCGCGTCACCACCCAATCTCCGGGCTGGAGCTGGTGGCCTGGACCCTCCGTCTGCGTCGGCAATGCTTCGTAAACCTGTTGGTGAATTAACCTCAGTTTAGCAGTCAAGTCATGAAGATAATCGATCAACATTGGATACTCAAGATCACAGAACACACCCGGCCTAGGGACCCCCCAAACATTGGCAGGACGACCGAACACTATTTCATAGGGACTGAGCCCTACTCGGGAGTGTACAGTTGCCCTTGTTGACAATAATGCTAAGGGTAAAGCGTCAGGCCACGAGAGACCAGTCGTAGCCTGAATCTTCGCTAGCTTTAGTTTAAGGGTGCCATTGTACCCTTCAACCAAACCAGCTGACTGGGGATGATTGGCGCTATGGAATTTCTGATTAATTCCAAGGCCCTTACACACACTCTTCATCACACTCCCCACAAACTCACTTCCGTTATCGGACCACACAACTCTAGGCATTCCGTACCGAGGAAAGTATTCCTTCAGTAGGATTTTCGCAGTTGACAAAGCAGTGTTGTCCTTAAGAGGGTAGGCTTCGATCCATCGGGAGAACGCGCAAACCACAACTAAAACGTATTTCAGGTTATTGCATCGCTCCATATGGATGAAGTCTAATTGGATCACCTCAAAGGGACATGAAGGGGGAGCAAAACTACCAGGAGGAGTTGGGGTTCCCTTACCAGGATTGTACAATATACATACCATACAATTCTTGACCAATCGTTCAGCACATTTCGTGATACCATCATTCTTCCACACAGGAGACAGCAACTTGCAAATACCTTTCGCGCTAATATGTGCTAACCCTTGCGCCATAGCAACAACAGCCAGCACATACGCATCAGGCAACATCCATCTTTTCTGATCCGATAAGTCAATCCAACAACCATGCGCATCCAACTTTCCCGTACTTTCTTTCCACTTCATTTTTTCAGTCTCAGTGGCCTCATTCTGAATTGCTTTCACACTCTCGATAGTGTCCTCACACATACTCGATTCTGTAGGCCACCTAACCGAACTCGTCACATACATTCGAGTGCTAAGGTTTCGGGCAGTCTCCTTAGCAGTCTCATCCGCAAACGCATTACCACGACCAACATCATCCGTCACCTTACGATGCGCACTACATTTAACAATCGCCACTTGCTTAGGCAACGTAAGTGCATCCAAAAGATCATTCACAAGCTGGCCATGCTGAATCTTCGTACCATGCAATGTTAGAAAACCTCTCTCTCTCCACAACCGTCCAAAACTATGTGCGACGCCAAAGGCATATTGGCTGTCGGTAAACACATTCACACGTTTCCCTTTCGCTAACACACAAACTCTAGTGAGAGCGATCAGCTCTGCAGCTTGGGCAGAATTCTGATTCAATCTTGCAGTCTCAACAACAGTATTCAACGTTACAACGGCATATGCAGTAGTCACATCGCCATTCGGTAATTTAAAACATGAACCATCCACATACAGCGTTCCATCTGGGTCTTCCAAAGGAGTGTTTTTAAGGTCCACTCGACCTTTTGTTTCCTCTTCTGTCCTCAAATAACAGTCGTGTTCTGTTATTTCATCTGACTCTGAGCTAATTGGTAACAAAGTCGCCGGATTCAGGACATTACAACGTTTTATCTGAATGTGGCTTGCCAGCAACGTCAACTCGTACCCAGACAATCTCGCACTCGTCAAGTGCTGAGTTTTCGTACGATTTAAAAGAGTGTCGACTGCATGCGGAACCATCACCGTAAGGATATTATCCATGACCAGTCCTGCTGATTGTCGGATGGACACCGCAGCTGCCGCTGTTGCTCTCAAGCAACTCGGCAATGCTCTAGCTACCGGGTCCAAGGTCGAGGAAAAATATGCACATGGACGTTGCTTACCACCAAAAGGTTACGTTAAGACACTCAAAGCACAACCTTCCCTCTCGTGAACATATAATGTAAACGGCTTGCTATAGTCAGGAGTACCTAACACAGGAGCCGAACACAATGAATCACGTAATTCAGAAAAACTTTTCTGACATTCTTCCGTCCATGGTAAAGGAGTCGAAACATCCTTGCACGTAAGAGCTACCAATGGTTTCGCTAGCAATGAAAAATTTGGCATCCATTGCCTGCAGTACGACGTGATACCTAGAAAGGCACGCACATCTCTTTGGGTTGTTGGCACAGCCATTCGTGCAATTGCTGCAATTCTCTCCGGGGTCAACCGCCTTCCCTCCTTTGACAATAAGTGACCTAGATAGGTTACTTCTTGACAACAATATTGGAGTTTAGAAGGTGACACCTTGTGATTTAACTCGCAGAGATGTTGCAGCAACGACACCGTAGCAATTTTGCAAATGTCCTGAGTATCTGCAGCTACCAATAGGTCATCGACGTATTGGATTAAGGCCGCACCAGCCGGCAACCTAAACACATCCAGTTGACCCTTCAAGGCTTGACTGTAAATCGATGGACTTTCACAGTAGCCCTGAGGAGTGCGTTTAAACCGGAAGCTGCGTCCACCAAGAGAGAAACCGAAAAGGTCTCTGCTCTCTTCTGCAATGGGAATGCTGAAGAACGCATTCTTCAAATCAATCACCGAAAACCACGATGCAGAAGCTGGAATCAGAGTCAGTAATGCCGTGATGTCAGGCACAACGGGGAACTGAGGAATCACAATTTATTCACCTCCCGTAAATCGATAACAAAACGATAAACAGGTGGTTTCGAAGGATCAGTACGTTTTAGAATGGGCAGTACAGGGCTGTTGCACACGTTTACCCGTGTTTCCTCAATAACGTCTTTCTCGATCAAATCATAGATGATCGCTAACAATGCTCGTTCACCATCAAGAGAGATACGATACTGGGGAATACGTGGCAACCGCACATTAGATTTCAACTGAACAACATAAGGGGAGATGTCAAGCAGGCCCACATCATTGGGACCTGTTGCCCATAAAGATGCAGGAAGAGAATTCAATTCCGGTGGAAGCTTATCGAGAGACAAGTACATAGGAGAGACAACCCTCTCTCCCAACGTAAGTTTTACACCCGCAGGGGAACAATACAAAGTTGCATACAAACGTTTAAGCAAATCCAGACCCAAAAGATTTTCACCACAACCCGTGGTCAAAATCAACGGAGCTTCTAGCTCACGTGGCCCAATTGTAAGGGGCAGAGGGCGCGAAACTGGATTGCTAACGGGGGCGCCGGAGAATCCAACGGAAACATTTGTTAAGCCAGACAAAGGTGCGCCAGGGAGTTTCGAATGCTTTATGGAACTTTTCGCTGCACCAGTGTCCAACAGAAAAGGCTCAACGACGCCCGATGTAGCAACTGCGACGTAAGGCCCTCTCTGATCAACCGGAACTGATACTACTCCCTCTCCTTGTCTTCGGCTGTCCTAGTAATTACTGTCGTCAGTTCCCTGATCGACGTAATAATCGTCTACATTGTACTGCGCAGATCGTCCTTGCGACGATCCACGTTGATCAAAACAATTATCGGAATTGGATGGGTTATCTGAGCGATCATTCTGAGCACCACGACCTCTACCACGTGGTGCCTGCTGTGAACCACCACGACCTCCTCTAGATGAATTACCACTATTACGTTCGTTTAGAACAGGACAATTGAATTTGATATGACCCTCCTGTCTACAATAGGCACATTGATTGTACCCTAACGAGGATCTTTGGGAAGAGGAGTCATTACGAGATTGTGATCGGTTCGATTGCGGCTGCGATCTATTTTGTTGCGAAGCATTCTGATTCGAACGTGGAGGATAGGCCTGCTGTAACAACACTTTAGTTTTAAGTTCTTTCGTCTTTTTATCGGCACGGTCGTTCTCTTCTTTCTCCCTATTCTCATAGTATTGTGCCGTGGCCAATATCTGAGCTGAAGTAGAAACGGCCCACGCACTTTCTGAATTCTTTAATTTATTGCTCAAATCGGGCAATAAGTTTGAAACGAATTTATCCACAAATAACCGTTGTCCACCCTCAGTGCTCATATCCTGGCCACTATGGTCGATGAATGCTTCCTCGAACCTCGTAAAGAAGTCGGAGACACTCTCGTCCTTCTTCTGCTTACAAGCTGACAATTTATCCCAGTTCACTCTCATAGCTGGCATAAGAGTTTTCATTAACGTGATTATTCTTTGAGGGAGAGCAGTAATGAGTTGTTCAGGCTTAGCCCCACCAACTTGTCGCGTATCGGCCGCAATAAGAGCAGCCCAATCGCCACCTAATTCATTTGGATGATTCTCCTGACGAATCTTAGCCCATACCGGTTGCGGTACAACATTGCCAAACAGCATGTCAATATCAGCAAGATTCATTACCGTAGCGTCTACGAGCTGCGATAATTCCTTATAGTACCCTGCAGGATTTTTGCGAGGGTCAGGCAAAGATTGCTTTACCTGTAACACTTCTGAGCGTTTCCATGGGAGATGTATCCATACTCTCTGGAAATGTGGCAAGATCGGAGGTTGAGCATTAGCGTCGCCTGGCATCCACACTGGTGGAACTTCTCGCATGGGGAACTGACCAGACTCATCTGGCTGTCTTTCAATATCCTCAACAAACAAGGCTTGAGGTATAGGAGTGGGACGAAAAGATAACAATCGTTCAACAGCACGTCGAACGTTGGAATCTACTATCAGTCCAGTCGAGAACTGAAGCTGTAGATCAGACAAAGCGGTCAGCACCTCGTCAGGTGCGTCGGCCGATATCTGATCACGAAGGACCTTACACATTTCCTCGAACACAAATCTCTGGGTTGGTATATTGAATTGACAAAACGTATTGAGTACAATACGTGGCGGATTTCTAAGGGGATGCGTCATCCAACCCATCGCCATATTATATAGTGAAGCGCGTTCCCTGTTACCAGGAAGCTGACTACGTCTCTGAGGACCATCGGAACCAGCGGACCCAAGAACAGGTCCGAGAGAATGAAAAAAACTAGCCGCAAGAGGAGAATTACGACTACGAGTAGAGGGAGAAGTATAGGACACAGGACTAACAAGCGAAGGAGTAGAGATAGAAGCAACAGCAGGAGTTAACAGAGCAGGAGCAGTAGCGGGAGCAGGAGTATGTGGAAGCCGAGGAGCAGTAGGGATAGCAACGGGCAAAGGAGCAGGAACAGTCGGAAGAACGGGTGCAGGTTGAGGAACAGGCAAAGGAAGAATAGGTGGAAGAATAGGTACAGGGGGAACCACAGGAGCCGTGGTACCCTGCACATACGGAGGTGGCGACTTCATGAGATAGGACATTAAAAGATCCTCAACTGCGTCTTCCCTCTTTTCCGACTCCGTAGGCAAAGTAGGATAGCATTTATCTATAGTCATACGCTGTAGCCTGTCAAACACTTCCTTTTCCTTAACCTCCTTATCATGCTGAAATTGCTCTGCTTTCTTTACAATGGCAGCAACACTATCTCTCTGATTTCGTCTAGTCTGTCTGATTTCTTTCTGTCGGGCTTCTTTACGCCACAACCGAAAGGCATCAAACATGGCCGGCCTTGACTTTTTCTCGAACAATTTAGCCTCTAGGTTATCTAAGATCGGGGTCTCAAAGCTACCATGAGGTGGCCAACTAAGGACACCGTCCTTTTTAGTATAGCGAATCCAATAATCATTAAAAGTAATCGGGCCTAGCCCATGTTTACTGTACAGTTCATAAGTCGGAGTTCCAACCGGAGGTATCGGACACGAGTCCTCCAGTCGGGAATCCGCACCACAAGGTCTGAAACAACTAAACAAAGTACTGCGACTAGGCATCTTGCACACTAGCCGAGTTTCACAAACTTCAAGGGTTACGGGATTTACCAAGTCCCAGCAAAGAGCAAAAACCCTCGGTTTTTGGCGGCTGCAGTCGTCAAACAACACAACAAAGTACCAAGAACCACAAATGCAATGGAACCATGCAACAACTAAGCAACCACAACCAAGAACTCTGGGAGCGACCCACAAATACTTAACTCAAAGATCGATGGCGTCACCAGGAAGGCCCGTCAATCGTCTCGCTCTACTAAGGTCTACGCCAGGCGCCAAAACAGGTCTACAGTCAGGGCAGCAGTCCGTCGCAGCCGTCAGGAGGCGGGAATCTTTGCGGGAAAAGTCTTTGGGCCACTTATTTCGACAACAGGATCGATGAAGCGGAGTGCACCTTCCCTCGGAGATTTCAAACGAAGTTCCTCACGATCGTCGGGCTTGGACCGGTACCACTGATGCAGCCCTACGTTGGGCGCCAACTGAAGGACTGGGTTCTTTAAGACCCAGCGGTGCCAGGGGACAACACCTGAAACCTTCGTGGGTAACCTGCTCCGGCGTACGAATGACAGAGACACGGGACACTTCCTTCGGCGTCAAAGATTCAAGGTTTATTTACTGCAGGGAACACAGAAGTCACGACAAGTACATCACGTGCAACTTGGGGAGACTGCTTCAAATTGGTTCTGTGGATCGCTCCTTTTATACACGATTTTACCATAGGTTTGCATAGCAGACAAAGGTTTACAACCCGGTTCCCACAATTATCCCCGAGAGGGGTCGCTTTGGTCACTTTGATGCTCATAAGGTCCGGAACATAAGTGCGGAAACATTTGGCGATTCCCAACTGTAAAAACCCATCTTCCCACCATTAGTACATTCCAATCAGCAGTAAAACAGATCGAAAATGGAACAAGGACAGGTGTAGAGGAAGATGGAAACAGTGGGGAGATTGGAAAGGGTGTAAAAGAGGAGGTATCGGGAAACATGAGATACAGGCATCAAAGGGACGTGCCTAATGAGATGCACGGCTAAGACAATAAACCAGCACGGCAAGATGAGCCTCAAGCGGGGCCATCTGCCTTACAGTATCATCCCCCTCATCATAAAGACACTTACAAAGGACATGTGTCTTCCGCAACTATCTTGGGAGTCCCAGGGTCGCGAAGCGGACAGCGTCCGTTCGCTGGCTACTTGAGGGCAAGAGACAAAATGGATGCCGTATCTAAGATGGAACCCGTGGGTACAGATGAAAAACCCACGTAGCAAACAAACGGTTTAAGTTAGCACAGCGAAACTGCGCACACTTACTAAACTCGTCATTTGCGGTTCGTAGATACCAGACTCGACCATATTCGTACGAGTCGAAAACACCACTTACAATTGTCACGGAACCTCAATGCACAGGATGTTGAAGCAGGATGAGGAGACGGAGTTGACTTGTCTGGTCATGGAGAGGGAGGAGTCCAGGATGAAGCCCAGGTTGCGTGCGTGGTCTGTCGGTTTGGGTGCAGTGCCCAGGGCGGGGGGCCACCAGGAGTCGTCCCAGGTGGAGGGCAAGGAGCCCAGGATGAGGACTTCCGTCTTGTCTGAGTTCAGTTTCAGGCGGCTGGCCGTCATCCACTCGGCTACGTCTTTCATCCCTTCGTGGAGGTTGGTTCTGGCGGCGGCGGGGTCGTTGGTCAGGGAGAGGATCAGCTGGGTGTCGTCGGCGTAGGAGATGATGTTGAGGTTGTGCTGGCGTGCGATGGCCGCAAGGGGGCTCATGTAGACGTTGAAGAGGGTGGGGCTGAGCGAGGATCCCTGAGGAACGCCGCAGATGACTTCCGTGGCTGCTGATCTGAATGGTGGTAGGCGGACTCTCTGTGTCCTTCCGGCGAGGAAGGAGATGATCCACTCCAGTGCCTTCTCCTGGATTCCGATGTTGCTGAGGCGCTGCACTAGGGTGCGGTGGCAAACAGTGTCGAACGCCGCGGAGAGGTCAAGGAGGATGAGGGCCGCTGTTTCACCGTTGTCAAGCAGGGCGCGGATGTCATCGGTGGCAGCGATGAGGGCGGTCTCGGTGCTGTGGTTGGCTCGGAAGCCAGACTGTGAGGGGTCGAGGGATCCATTAGTCTCGAGGAAGGCGGCCAGCTGCTTGTTGACGGTCTTCTCGATGACTTTGGCTGGGAACGGGAGGAGCGAGATGGGGCGGTAATTCTTGAGTTTGGTGGGGTCGCTGTTGGTTTCTTTAGTAGAGCGCTGAGTTCGGCGTGCTTCCAGCTCTCCGGGAAGGTGGCGGTGTCGAAGGAGGTGTTTATGATGTCCCGCAGGTGGGGTGCGATGACAGCGTCGGCCTTGTTGAAGACGTGGTGGGGGCAGGGGTCGGTCGGAAATCCGGAGTGGATAGAGTTCATCGTGCAGATGGTGTCTTCTGTGTCGATCTGGGTCCAGGCGCAGAGGGTGGTGGTGGGGGGCGTTGGAGCGGTCGTGGGGAGCGTTGTTTGTGGGCTGAAGCTGTTGTGTATGTCAGCGATCTTGTTGTGGAAGAAGGAGGCGGTTCCAATGGAAGGTTACAATGACAGGAGGCACCTAGCTTTCACTCATTGACTTTTCAGTCCAGCTTGAATCATGAGACAAGAGCAGCAGAGATTGCTATTGCAGTGAACATACGTTGTATTGTTCAAACCGCTTTGTGGGTGTGTAAATTTTCTGAAGCTCAAGGCACAGACGGACTTCAGTGACAAAAGGGTTTACGAGACACAGATAGACTGGCAGAGTCAACTGGTAGTTGACAGGAAATAGTTGCATCAGTGACAAGAGTACTATGCCTGGATGAGTGGATAATTCCTTACTAAGGCCAAAAATCTTTACTCACCTCTAAACATTACAATTATATTACATTGCATACAGACACATTATAATGAAGGAAGTGGCGACTACTCTAGTAGGGAAAGAGTCACTGAATTAATGATGGGCATGGGGTAGCTAATACACGTGCTGCAAGGGGGGCCACTGCAATTCGAATATAGATTTATTTTGTGTGGATCTCCTTCTCTTGCTTGCACTGGGTCCCACAGCACCCTTGATAGGTCACTGCGATAGATTGAACATTGTGATGGGAAAAAATACTTTTAGCTTGCATTTTGCCTCGTTATTATTTGTACTAGATCAGTGAGTGAGGTGAGAATATGTGTGCTCTCGGTGGAAAGGCCTATATGGCAAGTGACAATGCAATGAAAGCGCACAAGAGCATAACTCTATGGTATAGCTTCCAAATACCCCCCCCCCCCCCCATATGTGCACATACTTTTAAATGGGAACTAGAGAAATGGATTTAGCCTCATTTGAGTTTGGAATGCATTGCTCAGCCACCCTTTCTTCTACTGATTGTGCAGGGGGGAAATGACAAGAGAACTGGTGGAAATATGGAACCTTTATTGATGTCCATATGTACTCCATTTATATGTGTGAATCCCAAAGAGTCCGTAGTCCACGATGAGTAGATTTCTGAAAATTGCAAGCAGTGTTATGAATTGACCCAAAACAAATACTATGTACAGTAATCTGTACATTAATTGTAAGCATGCATTATAGAAATATGGACACCATGTGACAGACGTGCTCCAAACTATTTCGAAGGCTATAGTAGTACAGGTAATGTAGGTGTTAATAACAAAATATTACTGTATGTTTGAACGTCAAGTCAGATGGAATGTACTGCAAATGACACAGCCTTACCATCATCATCATCAGAACTCTTTATTCGATCAAAATTTAAAATGATCATAAAAGAATGAATACATACACATCACAATTTCATAAAATACCATCATTAAAATCCAATCATATCATATTAGCATATGAAAAAGGGAAAAGACACAAGATCAATTACTATTCAGAATACATGTCACAGAACTCGTAACCAACCACTTTCTCTTCTTCAAACAAGCCCATAAGAAAGAGGCCATTGAGAAACGGACAAACGGGTCTGGTAAAGATTTTAAAAAGTATAAGGCCACCCGACATTGTGTAAACCTCGTCTTATTTAAAATCGGCATCAGGTAGGCTTTCCTTTCCTTTTTCTACAGTGTACAGAAAAGGACTAGGTGTATCTCAAATTGAGTTGATACATTATCACACGGGCAAATGCTCAAATCATTAATGCTAAAACAATTTTCGGGATAGCCTAGCATTAAACACTAAAAGAATAGTTCTAAACCTTAAAAAAATGTATTAGTGCTTTGGGATATTTCTATTGCTAGGTATGTGAACCCTCCCTCTATCACAGGTGTATTGCCTTGGTATGACCGCACAGCATCTTTTCTCGCCTCAGATTTAGACCTCTTATATTCTGCCATTCGGGAAAACCCATCGATTACCTTCTGTTTGGATAACCCCTTACATGCAAGCCGATCATTGAAAAGTTCCGGGAGCCCAATTTCTTTGAAAGTGTGCTCCACATAACTCAGCCACCCTGATCTCTTCCAGTGGTACATGTCTAGGCAGCTCTTAATAATTAGCTGCGTAAGCGGTAGAGAATCCCTCCTCCATATTGAGTACCACAAAAGTAATGGAGCCACTTTAATCTGTTCAGCGATGTAAGGAATATCTAGCTCCATGTGTAGTATACAATTTGCGAAGGATGAGGGGAGACCTACTTCTGATTTAAAATATTTATTCTCAACTGTCTGCAATGCAGTAGGGTTTGCCACCCCCCCCATACTCCTGCTCTATAAGATACAGATGCTTTTCCACGGGCCTGATAGATATTCTTAATCGTGGGGAGTGGTTTGGCCCCCAGTTTTTTAGCCAAGGATTTCAGTGCGGTGATGCCCCTCTCCTTAACCCGCTTTCTGTTTACCACTAATTTTTTCCAAGAGAGGTCTTTATCAAAGAGGATACCCAGGTACGGGAAGGATTCTACCACTTTGATTTTATTACCCTCCGCATGAAAACTTAGGTTTTTATCTTTTTTTCCCGCCCCTGCCACAATTACAAACGACTTTGTGTGATTTATTCTCATCTGGAGGGCACCCATAAAAGAGACATATTCCGTAATCAGTCTCTGTAGCCCCATCCCCGTCCTAGCGATCAATACAGCGTCATTCGCTAAGATTTCCAAATCTGGGAACATCCTCAGTAACCGCCAAAAGTGCTTGCTCTACTCCATTAGTGTACAAAGAGAAGATAAAAGGAGCCAACACGCATCCCTGCCGCACCCCCCTACCACTTTTAAATGGGCGTATACAGTCTCCATTTTTTGTGTAGCGAACTAAAGCTGTTGCATTGACATATAGCTACCTTATGAAGTTTAATATAGCCAGGTCCACCCCCATTGACTGCAATATACTCCAAAGGTTGTCATGGACCCCGCAGTCAAAATCTGCGCTCAGGTCCATGAATGCCATATATATTTTTCCTTCCTTTATACTAGTATACTTATCTATCGTCAAGGCTAAATTAAGGGCTTGATCTATTGTACCCTTCCCCTGCTGGAATTCGTATTGGGCTTGAATAAGAATGTTGTTGCCCCTTCCCCATTTCTCTAACCTTGACAATAAAAGACGGCCCAATAACTTTGAGGTTGTGTCCAACAGGGAGATTGGTCTATAATTGTTGGGATTCAACCTATCTCCCTTTTTGTGGATTGGGACAATCGCTCCTGAAGACCATGATGGGGGGACCTACCCGGGTAATGCTATCCATAACATTTGTCAGTAACGGCATCCATAGATCTACATTTTCTTGGAAAAATATCTATTGGGACGTAGTGGGGCCCGGAGACTTTCCCCAAACTACAGTCCTCCAGCCCCTTCTTGACGTCACTATAGGAAAACGTTAGGGGTTGGTTTTGAGTCTCCATTTCTGTCAATCTATGACCCGTTTGAGTATCTGTACCAAAAGAAATGTGTTCAAAGTGGCAGACCCAATCATCCTCTCCCACATTTGTATCTAGGGACGGGTCAATTGTGGTTTTAAAATATGTCTCCAAAAACTCAGAGCTGTTCCCTAGTTGGGCGGCATTGTCTAGGTCTGCCTACAATTCTAGCCTTTCTCTGATTTTCCTAGCTTCTTTATATGAGGCGCGCAGACTATTTATATGGGAAGGGTTTCAAGGTTTAACCTTAATCTCTCTATAGAGAGCAACCCTTGCCTTTATACAGGCAGCAACAAACCACCCTTTCTTTTCATCTTTGGCGCTATTTTTTGCCCTTAGTGATAATGATCTTTTGATGATTCCCAAGATTTCACTAAAAACCTGAACTGCATCGGAAGGGCTCACTTCCGAGTTCAAGCATGTATTAATTTTATCCTGTGAATTAGAGACTATCTCTTGGGTAACCTTGATTTTATTTATCTCCCCCCATTTTAACTGGAACCTGTTTCTTCTTACTACTGCGAGGTTACCAGCATTTCTAATATGCTGTCTCACTTTGTGGACCGAGATCAGCTCCAATAAAACTATGGCATGGTCGCTATAGATGTTGGAGGCATAGCTGACCTTACACACCCTACGGCTTAACAAAGGGGTTAACAGAATACAATCAAGCTTTGTCTCCACTCCGTTCTTCCTAAATGTTTTTGTGATACTTCCATTGCCTTCAATGTCCTGACATACCATGTCCATGTTTAACTCTGAGACCGCCTGGTTTAACCTATCTCCATACTCATCATGAGCAAAATGATGGGTTGGGTTACCCCTTGCATCCACGACACCGCATGTAGAGAGTACTTTATTTTTACAGGGGTGTATGTTAAAATCCCCCTGCCATATTATGTTGTTGATAACCCTTTTGGTCTTGTGCAGTATTGCAGTAATCTCTTTCTCAACCTCCCCCACCAGCTGATGCATCAATGGTCCAAATCTATTATTGTAGTAGTTGACTAGCAGCAATATCCCTCCTTGCGGTATTTTCAACAATAATATATGAAAGTTAGGTTATAATTACTCCACATCGTCTCAGTGACCTCTAGGTTATTCTGGATTAAGGTTAATAAGCCCCCTTTTGCCCTCCCTGAGGAAGATGGAAGGGCTTTGGTTTGAAAGGATCTGTAGCCATTTACAAAAACCAATTCCATAGCCCAAATTTCTTGAAAACACACTACCTGGTGATCCTGCCACTCCTTTAACCACCCATTGTCACTCATTTTATATAATAATCCTGCAGCATTCCAAGAGGCAATTTTTAGATTGTCCCTCTGTGCCTTCGGTCCCAATGGGGATTGAGACGAGATGTCATTAAAGTTATTATTATTAAGGGGTGCCTGGCCCTCTAGTTTACCTTCAGCATACGGTGGGTTACCTTGAAGTCAATCACATTCCTCTAAGTCAGATAGAGGTGCAAAACAGTTCTGGTGGTTCACATCTAATGTGCCCCTAATACTATCTCCCCGGTGCGGGGTCATACCCTGTTCAGCAGTATGCAGAATCTGTGGCTGCATTCTCTGTGTTCTGGGAGGCCTATAAAATTAACCCTGAGGTAAAGGAACAATATTGGAGATACTTGGGGACATCTGGCCTAAATGTGTTCAAATAGAACCTGATATGTGCCTACTACTAAAATTCGCAACCACACAATCACCCTCCCAGTGCTTACTTGTGGGGCCCACCCATGACACCCTTCTTGCCATCAATATTTGATTCGCTTCCCCCCCTCCCGGCGCTCCTGTTTTACTTAGGGTTTGATTTAACCAATGAAGGGCTTTCGATATCAGCTGTGGGGTGGATTCTGCTTGGACCCTCCTTAACTGAGGAACATTTCCCAGCACTAGGACCAGAGGGGCAGCTGCTGTTGGGAGATGTAAAGTTTGGTCCGTCCTCACCTCTCGCCCCTTAGTCAAACCTGTTTCCCTCCATAGAGCATCCCCATGTTGACCCGCTATCGACAAGGCCTCTCCCACTCCCGGTAGACTGGTGGCTCTATTATTATTGTTACCTTGGTCCTTGTTTAGCTGGCACCCTGGAGTCCTTTCATTCGGGTCTTCAAGGATGTTTGAGTCTAGATTAGACCCTCTTAATCTACTTAATCTAGAATTGGTTGGCCTTACTTCCGGGGCTGAGGTGGAGGGATCCTGCCTCTGTATGTTTTTCCATAGTGTCTCCATTGTATTATGTAATTCCAATGCGTGCTCCCCTAGACCACAGAATTTTTGCTCCATCTGGGTCAGTCTTTCTATAATAGAATTTAACAATGAGGAAATCAGGGTTTCTAATCTGAGCCATGATGTTTCATCAAGTCCAAGACTTATAGCTGGATTTACACTATTTGAAATATTTATCTCAACATGGCTACTCTCCCCTCCAACATCTCCCTCTACCGCACACATACTTTTGTTCTTGTTTAGTTTTGAAACCTTTTGCTGCATTAGCCCTTTGCGGTCCGCCACCCCGCTGTCTTTTTGCCCCCATGATCCGTTTGCTGTCCTCTGATTTTTTCCTGGTTTGGACCCTTGTGGAGGTCTTCTGAATGTTCTCACTAGAGCTACTAGTTCCGGAATTTGCGGTGTCGCATCCTCCAGGGCCACCACTATTGCTGCCTCCGAGGACACTTCGATAAACTCATGGCCATCTGCACCAGTGTAATTTGCAAGCGCTCCTAATGAAGATCTTTTCTGGGATAAAAATTCTGCTGAAAGAAGGCGCACAGTCTTCGCTATCTCATTCTTCAAAATATTTGTAGCTCTTTCCAAAAAAGAGTTCAGGGTATTCACAACCTTCCCCGTCATCTGGGGGTTCGGGTGTTCGCTGCAATTCTAGTACTCATCGTGGGTTTTTCAACATTAATTAGCTGGAAGCCCCTCTCTCAAAATTTGTTTGACACCTGGGGCTCTCACTTTCAAGGTGTTAGAGAGAAGGGGGCCAGATGGATATAATATTTATGGGTTATTACACTGGACTCACCAGTTACACCGAATGTTAGATGTCCCAAGTTGTCCTGGGAGTAAGCCTGTTATCTTGGCTAGATGCAGGAGTTAGAGAGGGCGCCCGGCCTGGCCTCTTCCGGCTCCCACAGGCGTGGACATGGACGGGTGCCTCGCTTTTTCATCGCGACTTCCGCAGCCCTGGTGCTGGGAGTTGTAGTCCCGGGTGTGTTGGTGGTCTCAGGTGCCACTTCCCCCGCTTCCTCGGGTATGTCCAAATGCTTCCCGCAGTTTGTGGTAGTCAGTAATCACTGGCAGGACCAGTCCTCCACTCTGTCTGGCCGTGCTTGTGCGCCAAAGAATTGGGGATGGTTTATGTGGGTTTTGGGTTTTGGTTTAATAGCTTGATGGCCAATTAATGCCTAGCATGAGCGTAAGCTTAGGCGAGCGTCGCGGCTTTGTGTTGCAGCTTTGTGGTGGGAAATCAGGCGAGTGCCACTTGTCTTGGGGCACCCGCAACACCAGCTGCTCTTTGGCTCTAAGGCTCCAAACTATTTTGAAGGCTATATGTGTACAGGTAATGTAGGCGTTAATAACAAAATATTACTGTATGTTTGAACGTCAAGTCAGATGGAATGTACTGCAAATGACACAGCCTTACCAAGCAGGGAATACAGGCAAGTAACTGAATGTAAGAATGTAGTGATCACAAAGGGTGCATGCAATACTCTGAGAAAGTAAACATTTTTACAGATAGAAGTGCTGGATGTTTTTTAATAGAGACTACTAAAAAGTTTGGCCTTCTTCCGTATTGCTAGTATGTTGTCCCCACAGTTATTTTCTGCGCCATCTATTATTTATTCAAAATATGCAAACTTCCCTATTTTTTTGTTTCACTCCAAACTTTTATGCTGATGACACTTATATTCTCTTTCTTCTGCTTCTTTTACACATTACATACATATATTCCTTGAAACTCGAAATGGGTTAATTTTCAGCCGTGCTAGAATTAGATAAAAACTTGCAAGTAGTAAAATGAGGGTAGGTTTTCTATAACTTAAAAATAGCAGTCAGTTCGGAGTGGTCTCTTTTATTCATGCTCTTAGTAAACACTGATGCTGTCTTTTTATTTTTCTTCATTTGTGGGTACAAGTTATATCAGGTATTCTAGACTAGGATTTTCATCTTTATAATAAATCTTTAAAAAGTACCTCTGTTGTTGTTGCGTGTGTAATTCTCTATGAAAGGGGTTTGAGGTTCCATAAACTATGCTTTTATATACAATAAAATTAATTCTTACACGAAATACATCTTGCTCAAATATTGCAGTGGCTGCAATACATCAGGTTTCCTGACTTGCGTTGGCACACTGACTGAGTTCTTGGTGCCAGTGGGTCTAGATAACTGACCTCTGTATTTCTATACCAATCATGACAGCGTATCATAGGGATCAGGCAGCTGTGTCAGTTGGGAGTGGAGGGGAGAGATCACTTGAAGTTGTCATGTCTAAGTGTTCCATAATGCTGTGCAGGCGGGTTGGGGATGGTGTGGAGTGAGGATGAAGTACTCTAAGATATCCAGGGGTGTCTGATTTTTAGAACTTTTCACCACCAATTAAAACCCCTGCACAAGGGAGAGACACCTGAAATGACACTGGATCTTGATCAGTGGTACCAAAATAATGCTGAGCTAAGGAAGAGAAGCCACCTGAATCCACTGAGAAGATGGACTGAAGGACTTTGACTCTGGCTGGTACCCAGGACTGAGATGGAGCTCTCCAGGCCAGTGGTGCTGGCCTCCTTATCTCCCATGATGAACATGTCGGGAATGGACCTCCTGGGGGACCCTGGATGGTTCCCCTGGGACTTCTGTGGACCAACCCTTGACTTCCCTGACACACATCTACTCTTCAATTAGCAATGAGGATTTGGGACCTGAGGAGTGCAGCAGAGGGTTTTTAGTTTGTTGGCTTTGGATGGGCTGAGGCCTGAAAAAAATGCTCTGAGGGCTAGAGCAAAATGGCCCCATTGTGCGATAGAAATGGTCCTCTGACGCTCAGTTACTTGGAGGTGACCTGGTGGAAAATTTGCACACATTGGTCTGCCATACTTTGGTAAACTTCCCACAGGGAGGACCAAACCCCTGGGAAATGAAATGCTCTCATCACTTTAATTTTGTTGGGGAAAGGCAGTGTGAGGGACCCCATCCCAAAGCAGATCTGTGGCACTCAGGCCCCCATGTCCCAGGGACCGATGCAAAGACTATTGTACAGAGGAACCCCATCTCCCCACTGCAATAACTGGAAATAAATTCTAAAATGCCATGAAAAAATCATAATCAGAGCTCCCACCCCAGTCAGCCTAAAAGTACATCCACTTTCAAAGGCTGTCAAATTACTTGACACTTCACTCACTTCTTGGAATGATACGAAATGGAAAACATTACAATTTACTATTTCCTTTTCTACAGAAATATTCTGTGCAGTTCAAAACATAGATGAACCTAGGGAATTATTTATCTGGGTGGTAATGGAGAATGCTCTGATTTCGGTTGAATTCTAAGGTGGAATGTCCATCGGCTTTAGTACTTCCTATTGAAAGACATCCAACTTTAAATCAAGCTCTTACACTGTACACTGTTTTTTTTTAATTCATCCACACTGAAAGCGAGTTGCTTATTCCCAAGCAAACTGGTATAAGGAACAGTTGTCTCCAAAACGAATGCATCAGAGTCTATAGCTGGCAAACACTAATTTCCTAATAAATATACTTTCCATTGTTGAGCACAAAGCAAAGATTACTTGGTAACAATTTCATATAAATGTGAGTTGCTCCATATGACTTTATTGGCATCGAAGTGTGCTTGAGAAATTGCTTTCAATTAGTTCCTGTGTTCATTGGTCCAGTCATTCATCTCTGTGTATCCTTCACATCGGGTATAAAGGGCACATGCAAATTAAAGATTAAGGGCCAGATGTAGGTAATTCCGATTTACCGACTCTTAAATACCGAATCATAGAGTTGGTAAATCGGAAGGGGGCAGATGTAGGTAATTCTAAATTGAGAAATACCGAATTGGTATTGCCCATTTATTCCTATTGGCCTTGAACCCCTAAGGAATCAATGGGCAATACCGATTCGGTATTTACCGAATCGGTAAATACCGAATCCTGCAAGGGTGCAGGGGGTGTCACTTTGACACCCCCTAGCACCCCAAGTACTGGCTTGTGTGCCATGTGGCACACATAGATGCCCTAAGGGCATGTCTGTGTGTCACATGGCACATGTGTACATGCACATATGTGCTGTACACCTGAATTCGGTATTTTACCACCCAATTGGAATGGGTGGTAAAATATCGAATTCTGAAGGCCTGTAGCACTGTAAACAGTGCTACCTACATCTGGAATTTACAGAATCGGTCAAATTACCGATTCTGTATTTTACCGAATCGGTAAATTTACCGATTCGGTAAATTTACAGAATCTGTAAAATGAAGGGCCCTACATCTCAAAATCCAATTACCGGTCGGTAACGGCCGAATTCGGCCGTTACCGACCGGTAATTGGCGACCTACATTTGGCCCTAATTGATTAAATTGTCACATAAATCTTTGTATACTTTTGCATTGGTTCATTTAAGCATTAGTAAGTTCGCCTGCTCAATATTCCAAATGCCTGTTTTCATCTAGATGAGTGTACAATATGAATGAAGATAAAAAATCATAGGGCTATACTTTCAAGTAAACAATTGGAAAAGCGGCACTATTTTTTTTAACTTGATGTCACACTACTGTAAAGAAAAAATACAGTTTGAGCCATTTGTCCATAATTGTCTCAAACGTGTTCCCTTTTTAGGGCTCGGCCTACATCCCACGAAGTGGGTGTGGCTTCAGAGCCCTCTTGAGAGGGACTTTGGCAAGGTAACCTAGAGATTCCAGAGAAGCGCGTGAATTGTGTTTGTATATGGCAGCTGCATGGCAATTGGCCCTCGCATGGCTGTATTTTCACAAGCCAGCACGCAATAGGCCATAGTCTGTAGAGTTTCTCCACTTCCTGCATATTCCGTTCAGAGACGCGCACCAGAAGGCTATATTTCATCAATTACCAGCTGTCAGGGGCCACCGTTATTGAAGCCAGATGTTTGGCGCGCATTCAGCACTCTCCAGTTAAGTTTTTTTCAGCTGTGTGTGAGCGCATGCTGGCTCCCTGGCAAAGCTTGTGGGCCCGTGGTAATTGAAGCCAGATGCCGCGCGCGTGCCCCATTCTGTGCTGTGTGCTCCTTCACCGTGCATTTTTTTAACAATAGCGATCGCGATCGCGAAAGTGATTGCTCTAAATGCTGCTTTATTGCCGTTGCACGTATTTACTTATTTATTAACATGCCGGTTATTAGTAAAGTACATGTAAAAGGCTAACACAGGTACACACAAAGCTGCTCTTGATTTGTTTTAGGCTCTGTAAAGAACGTCAGTCCGGATTTGTACAGGATCAATAATTCTTTGAAGTTTCAATGCCCCCTCCCTTCTCAACCGGGAAAAGCCCCTGCCCTCGGAGCACACTGTGTTCACGCTGTTGTGCGGCGTCCAAAGGGGCACTGAACCGCTGGTAACTGGCAGTGCTGGAGTGTATTAAACACACAAACCCTTAGTTACAGGACATAAGGATTATTATAGTGTGAGTGCAGAGTGCAGAGTGGGCAGAGTGCAGAGTGCAGATTGCGCAGAGTGCAGATTGTGAAGTAGTGAGTGCAGAGTGAGTGTGCAGAGTGAGTGTGCAGAGTGAGTGAGCAGAGTGAGTGTGTAGAGTGAGTGTGCAGAGTAGTGAGTGCAGAGTGATTGTGCAGAGTGCAGAGTAGTGAGTGCAGAGTAGTGAGTGTGCAGAGTAGTGAGTGCAGAGTAGTGAGTGTGACTAGTGAGTGCAGAGTCTGCAGAGTAGTGAGTGCAGAGTGAGTGTGCTGGGTAGTGAGTGCAAAGTGTGAGTGCAGAGTAGAGAGTGCAGAGTAGACAGTGCAGAGTAGAGAGTGCAGAGTAGAGAGTGCGGAGTAGTGAGTGCAGAGTTGTGAGTGCAGAGTGGTGAGTGCAGAGTGGTGAGTGCAGAGTGCAGAGTAGTGAGTGCAGAGTGACTAGGGAGTGCTAAGTGACTAGGGAGTGCTAGGGGGTGCAGAGTGACTAGGGAGTGCTAGGGAGTGCAGAGTGACTAGGGAGTGCTAGGGAGTGCAGAGTGACTAGGGAGTGCTAGGGAGTGCAGACTGACTGCAGAGTGCTAGGGAGTGCAGAGTGACAGCAGAGTGCTAGGGAGTGCAGAGTGACTAGGGAGTGCTAGGGAGTGCAGAGTGACTAGGGAGTGCTAGGGAGTGCAGAGTGACCAGTGCTTGGGAGTGCTAGGGAGTGCAGTGACTAGGGAATGCTAGGCAGTGCTCGGCAGTGCAGAGTGACTGCAGAGTGACTGCAGAGTGCTAGGGAGTGCAGAGTGACTGCAGAGTGCTAGGGAGTGCTAGGGAGTGCAGAGTGACTGCAGAGTGCTAGGGAGTGCAGAGTGACTGCAGAGTGCTAGGGAGTGTTAGGGAGTGCAGAGTGACTAGGGAGTGCAGAGTGACTAGGGAGTGCTAGGGAGTGCAGAGTGACTGCAGAGTGTTAGGAAGTGCTAGGGAGTGCTAGGCAGTTCAGAGTGACTAGGGAGTGCTAGGGAGCGCAGAGTGACTAGGGAGTGCTAGGGAGTGCAGAGTGACTAGGGAGTGCTAGGGAGTGCAGAGTGACTAGGGAGTGCTAGGGAATGCAGAGTGACTGCAGAGTGCTAGGGAGTGCAGAGTGACTAGGGAGTGCTAGGGAGTGCAGAGTGACTGCAGAGTGCTAGGGAGTGCAGAATGACTGCAGAGTGCTAGGGAGTGTAGAGTGACTAGGGAGTGCTAGGGAGTGCAGAGTGAAAGGGAGTGCAGAGTGCTAGGGAGTGCAAGGGAGTGCAAGGGAGTGCTAGGGAGGGCTAGGGAGTGCAGAGTGACTAGGGAGTGCAGAGTGACTAGGGAGTGCTAGGGAGTGCAGAGTGACTAGTGGGTGACTAGGGGGTGCTAGGGAGTGCAGAGTGCTAGGGAGTGCCGAGTGCTAGGGAGTGCAGAGTGCTAGGGAGTGCAGAGTGACTAGGTAGTGCTAGGTGCAGAGTGACTAGGGAGTGCTAGGGAGTGCAGAGTGACTAGGGAGTGCTAGGGACTGCTAGGGAGTGCTAGGGAGTGCAGAGTGACTAGGGAGTGCTAGGGAGTGCAGAGTGACTGCAGAGTGCTAGGGAGTGCTAGGTAGTGCTAGGGAGTGCAGAGTGACTGCAGAGTGCTAGGGAGTGCTAGGGAGTGCAGAGTGACTAGGGAGTGACTAGGGAGTGCTAGGGAGTGCAGGGTGACTGCAGAGTGCTAGGGAGTTCTAGGGAGTGCAGAGTGACTGCAGAGTGCTAGGGAGTGCAGAGTGACTAGGGAGTGCTAGGGAGTGCAGATTGCTCGGGAGTGCTAGGGAGTGCTGAGTGACTAGGGAGTGCTAGGGAGTGCTAGGGAGTGCAGAGTGACTGCAGAGTGCTAGGGAGTGCAGAGTGACTAGGGAGTGCTAGGTAGTGCTAGGGAGTGCAGAGTGACTGCAGGGCGACTGCAGAGTGCTAGGGAGTGCTAGAGAGTGTAGAGTGACTGCAGAGTGACTGCAGAGTGACTGCAGAGTGTTAGGGAGTGCTAGGGAGTGCATAGTGACTGCAGAGTGACTGCAGAGTGCTAGGGAGTGCTAGGGACTGCAGAGTGACTGCAGAGTGACTGCAGGGTGTTAGGGAGTGCTAGGGAGTGCATAGTGACTGCAGAGTGACTGCAGAGTGCTAGGGAGTGCTAGGGACTGCAGAGTGACTGCAGAGTGTCTGCGGAGTGCAGAGTGGCTGCAGAGTGACTGCAGAGTGACTGCAGAGTGCTAGGGAGTGCAGAGTGACTGCAGAGTGCTAGTGAGTGCAGAGTAACTGCAGAGTGACTGCGGAGTGACTGCAGAGTGCTAGGGAGTGCAGAGTGACTGCAGAGTGCTAGGGAGTGCTAGGGACTGCAGAGTGACTGCAGAGTGTCTGCGGAGTGCAGAGTGGCTGCAGAGTGACTGCAGAGTGCTAGGGAGTGCAGAGTGACTGCAGAGTGCTAGGGAGTGCAGAGTGACTGCAGAGTGACTGCGGAGTGACTGCAGTGTATGAGTGTGCAGGGTGAACACATGTATAAAACACATTGCCATTTACAATGTCATTACCTCCAACTCAAAAAAATCCAAGACCTATTGCATTTCCAATGCTTGTTCTCTTTACTTCTCATTCCTTCTCATCATCTTTGTATCTCGAGCTATCTTTAGCTCTATCTCTGATGCTTTGTGCAATTCACATTGCTTTTTATTCTTTAGACAATTCTCAAAAAATGAGTAAATCACCACTGGAGTACATGACTGTCTGTGATTTGCATTGGTTTACTCACACCAAGTTATCAGCACAGTTTCTGAATTCCCGGAATTTTGTTAGTGCGCAAGGCTAGTTTTTCTGAAGCTTGCATGGCAACACGCACTGAAGAAAACATGGAGAACTAGCACTTTCCACAAAAGTTAATGTCACCTCCAATAGTAAAAATTTGGAAACCCAATAATTTCACATAAATACAAACAGGGCCTTAAGCCTGTACCTCTGAGTCAAATTTCCCGTCTCCCTACATTTTCATGTAACTGTCCCTCTCTGCCTCTATTGATGCTTAACTGTGCTTTTCTGTCTTTGTGTCTATGCCGAGATGTATATGTGCTTGTTCCTCTCATCTATATCTCTGTCTCTATGTGTGGGTGTATACTGTAAGAAATTGGGTTATTAGTTGTAGACAATGTGAGTTCTTCACAAGTAATAAGTTTGCCATTGCCTTTTTACTGGGAACCAAGAACCCCATTGTAGCACTTATCTCTCTCAGAAGCAGATTAGTCCAAACCCTACTCAGGGGGGAGGTGAGGGCTAGTAACCCTAGCTCACTGAAACACAACACTCAATAAATCACCGTCCATAGATTTTTCCTTTTAAAAAGCAAAAGTACTATTATTATACATACACTTCTAAATACTAGGGGTCTATTACAATAGCTGGCGGATCGCCACCGCCCATATGGCGGTGGCGATCCTCCCGCCATTTCTCCTTGCCTGCCTCCCATTTCCCCCACCATATTACAATGGCGTTGCCGCTATGGAAAGGCATGCGGTTCCTGCATTTGGGGACCCGTTGCGGGCCCCCGGGTTTTGTTGGGGTGGGGGGTGCACATGGGGGGTACCTATAGTACCCCCCTACATTGGCGTGGACGAGGTGGCAGGCACCGGGCGGTGCCTGCCACCTTGTGCATTCCAATGCACAAGGTGCATCCACAGCATTGTGGCCCGCCACAATGTTGTGGATGGGGGATGACACCATGGCATCCTAATTGCTGGTGTGCACCACTGGCAGCCAGTCCCAGCACCGCTCGGGTGGCAGGCGGCCGAAAGTTGCCTAACATCCTAATAGACCCCATAGGTCTTGAATTACATATATATCAGGTAGATGGACACTGTCATACCACGTTCCATACAGTGCATAATTTGTAACATAATGAGTCCGTGCCCAAAACGGTCACTTGGCAACATGTTGGGCTACAATGTATGCAGCAAAAAGATTTAAGACTTGATTTAATTAGTCCAAGGCAAACCATTGTTTCTTATAACATGAATATAAATAGGGCTGGCGTACTCGCTTTATCAGGGTGTTACCACATCAGTAAAATAGGCACATGTTATATACTTCCCAACTGGAACTCCACTGAAGCTAATTGGAACAGTATCAATATTCAATAACACACTATGACTCACAATTAAAGTCAATCACTTTCGTTATAATGGAAACCCCATACATTTCCACCATTATTGTAAATAAATAATTACAGGTACTATCATGTGTCTCAAAGTCTTGTATTACTTGTAGTACACTGCTATTGCAGCCACACAACCAGCCAGTAGAGATGCCTGCACTCCCAAGATCCTGTACAAAAGCAAACAGGAAGAGCTATAAAAGTTAGCAAAGCCTCTCTCGGGTGGTTATAAATATTACCCCAGGAGAATTAGGGGTATTTTTTAAAAATGATTCTGAGGGGGAGTTCTGCATCTTCTTCAGCACCTCAAACACTCTTGAAAACGGATAGTGGTACCCCAACACTTCGAAGGGCACACCAAACCGAGAACAATATGTAAATTAGGACAGTATGAGGGCTTATAGGGTGTTGCAATGACCTGAGGGTGGAATATATGATTAGCAGCTTCCCAGCTGCTTCTACATTTTTAAAAATGACCGTATGCCATGTTCCTGCTTTCTATTTATTTAAACTGTTGTGTCCTCATGCCGCTTTCCTCTTAGAGCCAGGTGCCCCTTAGCCTTTGATGAGCACCCAGCATGCATTTATTGCTATGGTCAAAGTCCCTGGCCCTGTAGAGACCTATCCTGGTCATGGGGTTCAGCTAGTGTCAAAGTCCCAAAGTCCATCCTTGCAGGGCATCAGGGGATTTCTGCTTCCAGCTTGACCTTCTTTTGCTGTCATTGCTACCAGGTTTTGTGTAATCTCATCTGTCTCTCCGTCAGTGGGGGTGGAAGGTTTTAAAAGCCACTGAAACACTTGTGAGTGCCAGGGTGCAATATGATCACACCACCCTTATCTCAACACTCCAGTACAGCATACTCAGACAATCCAATATGGCAACTTCAAGTTGTGTATAGAAAGAGTTTCTATGATAGCCTCAGCTCCTTCCCTACCTGACACAACTGTCCGACCCCTTCCAACAAAACCTAAAATGGAAGCCCCTTCTGTGTTAGTTCCAGAGGCCTAGCCCTCCTCATTTGTTTGTCTGGGACTGGACTGTCTGAGCCCAGGTGCAGTGAATCAAGTTAATTACCTGATGCATGATTTCCCCCCCCCCCCATCCTTTCTTTTCAGTGGAACAGGGGTGATCCCTGTTAGTGGCTTTATTGTGTGTGATAGCCTTTGATCCTCCTACTTGGGAGCAGAATAATTAACCTGGCCCGTAGGGAGGACAGAGGCGTCAAATCTGATTATGAGCTGGGCCAGGGAAATATGACAATTCTTAAAGTGCCATAAGGAGTATATGTATGATGTTAGGGCTGTAAATCTACAATAGGGGTGTATGTGCACCCCTAGATTGGAACCTTCGTAGACCCCGTTCACCTAGGTGGAGTGAAAGTGTACTTTAGTGCTGATTTCACTTATGTGCAATATAGTTTGGTCATTATGGCACTTCAGTAAGCAATACAACTACTACCAATCCCTCAAGGGTTCCTTCTGCAACAGGCTACATGTGCACATATATTGGGCTGGGCTAGATGATAGTCTCACATGTGCAGTCTGCACACGTGAGTTGAGTACACGTCTGTGCTCACATGGTTAGGTGCAACCAGCCAAGAACATCTTGTCCCTGCTATGCAGCAGCAGCAGCCTTATCTTAAAAGGCAGCTACTGGTGGATAGAATTCTCAGTCTATTTACTGTGAATTTAATGAATTTAACCTGAGTGAGACTTCCTCACAATAAAATTTCAAAAACCGGGTAGTCAAATGAGAAAAATCTTGAGAGGATTAAACAGGTAGAATCCATTTGCTATATATATATATTATGTAATCAATTAGTAGATGATTAAAACATAGGTACTTTAAAGGCATTTTATGCATGATTGTAAAAGATTTTTCTATGAGTGAGCACCGACATACATGGAAAATATTAAACTATGCCAGTTAAACAAGCAGGTGATTCACAGTGTTTGTCTAGGAAAGGTTGAAAAGTAGCAATTTTGCAATATGGAAATTGCTGCCATGAAGACGCCACTCAAGGCAAAACACAATGGGCGTTATTCACAAAGGTAAACTTACACTTTTGTGTAAGTTTACGTTTATTTTGGAATTCCTAAAACTTCATTTTAGTTGTAAATTTATGAGTGTGGATTCTCCACAATTGGGGCAGAGAACTCTGCACATAAAAAGATAGGCATGTCATATCTTTTTATGTGTAGAGTTGTTCACCCTGACTGTGAAGTCTTGGCACTCATAAATTTACTATGAAAAGGCAGTTTTGTGAATTGCAAAACAAATGTAAACGTACACAAAAGTCTACATTTACCTTTGTAAATTAGGTCCTAGGAATAACAAGTTGCAGAGATGTAGATATAATTTGTGCCTTGAGAAATCACACTATCCCTATGGATTAATCTTTTTTTAAGGATTACCAGCAGCGCGAAGAGGAGCTATATTTAAAGCGTTTTCTAGCACGAGCTCTAAACTGCTTTTAGATTGTTTTTAGATGCTTTAAAAAATTTTGTGATTGTTTTTTCTACCTAGCACTTTGCAGAATGCACTTTCGTCTGATCCCCGATCTGACGGGGCATTTCTGGCTGTTTGTGCGGAGGGACGCGGTGTAAAGTTGGGCCCTAGGCCCACATGGTGGAAGGAATGATGACACAGGACACCAGTTAGGGGATAGCAGATCTGGCCACGAGCACGTGCGCTCTGGCTCTTTTATTGCCAGCATCACCTGACCCAGTGACGTCTGTGGTGGGTGGGTGTTTAGTGTAGGATTACACACAGAACAACTAGACTGTGTCCTAGCAGGACACTACATTCCTCCCAAACTTTAATGAAAGGAAAAACTAATGTCCAACCTGCAAGAAAACAGAAACAATAACATTTGATAGCCCCAACAGATCTTCTTCAGGCGATAAGCTGGGAGAATGTTGAAAGTTCCAAAACTATAAAATCAGTCAGATGAGCTTCGCCTCGGCGGTGTACTTCAGATCATCCTTGTTTTGCTGTGTTCATCATTTGGAGAATTGGGAGCAGGATGGCTGTGACCCTAGAGGGGTCTCGCAGGTGTTCCTAGTCCAGTGGATGACAACGCTTGTTGGTTGTAGGAGACGACTATGTCACGAGAGGTCTTTCTTTGGATTTGCTGATCTTGATGTCTTCACATCTCCGTCCGGCCAAGTAACTTCCGACTTGCCTTCCTTGCCAGACTCCTCTCTCACTGGAGCCTCGAAGACTGGCCTCTCCTGCTTGGACTCTTCTCTCACTAGAGACGCTGGGAGGACCCTCTTGCCGGACACGATGGGACCGGGTGGACCGTGCGGGCTTCGCATGAGCCGCGCAAAGGCGTCGCTGCCGAACTGCCAACGGACTCACCGCCAAGTCTCTCATGATGTCCTCGGGGGTGTTGATGTCATCCGCCAGGATGGTCTTGCCGTTAGGACATGGGTTCAGTGTCTTCAACAGACCGTTTCTCGGTGCCAGGTGATTACCTGGGGCCTTCATGCTTCCTGTTGCCTGTCGTGGAGCTGCCGCTGCTGCACCTCTCCCATCCGGATTCCTCTCTCACAGGATATGCGGCCGAGGCCCTTGTCCCCTGGACCGCCACTTGATCGCGTGGGCTGTACGGGTCGCTGCCGAACTTCGGACATGGCCACAGTCGAGTCTTGTGTAGTCCACAAGGGTGGATTGTCTAGTGCTCGGGTATGCTCTGCTTCGGTAAGCTTCAGGTTCACGGGGCACCCATGCAGTTCTTCAGTGGTTGGTCTCCTCGAATGCAGGTTGTAGGGATTACTGGGATCCACACGGATGTTGCGATGCTCCTTGGACAGCACCGATGTTCCTGTGTGCTGTGGTTCTCTCTCCTCCTCTGTGGAGTGATGTTGTGTTACTCCATTCTTCCTCTCCGTTCCCTTCCTCGACGCGGTCCGGTCTTCTTTCTTGCTTTCTCATGCTAACCAGGATTCTCCATGTAGCGGGCCCTCTACATGTCGTCCCCGTGGTCTTGTCCATGTGGTAGGACACTGTCTTCACTTGGCTTGGTGACTAGACCTGTCGTCATATCTTCTCTGTTGCTGCTTTTCTTTCCTTGGTGACCAGACTGGGTGGTCGGTCTTCATCTTGGGCATGAGTTTCCATGCTGTGCTATTTTCTTTGTGGTCGCTATTCACTGTCACGGTGTTTTGGCGTTGGCGCGCTTTGTCTGCGCGGAGGAGGGTTGCGTCACCGCTCCTGGTGCAACTCTGGTGCATGCTGCCAGGTGTGCTGACTATGGTGCTCCAGTTGCTGCGAGACATCGCTGTCTCTGTTGGGACCTTTGTGTGCTGTCCCGTGGCGTTGGCGTGTCGCTGTGTAGCATCACTTTGGCGCTCTTGATTCCTGGCACGTTCCGGCGCAGTGCTGCGCAGTCCTGTCGTGCGGGTGTGGAATTCTTGGACGCTTGTTGCGAGTCGTTGGGTACTTGCTGCTTTGGCTGTCGTCAGGCACTTGCTGCTTTGGCTGTCGTCAGGCACTTGCTGCTTTGGCTGTCGTCAGGCACTTGCTGCTTCGGCTGTCGTCAGGCACTTGCTGCTTCGGCTGTCGTCAGGCACTTGCTGTTTTGGCTGTCGTCAGGTACTTGCTGTTTTGGCTGTTGTCAGGGACTTGCTGCTTTGGACCGTTGGCGGGAGTGGTTGATGCTGCGGTGAACACCTGTGGCCACAAGGCGTCGCTGCTCTCTCCGTCGTTTGATCTCGGCACTCGTTTTCCCTGGACGTTCTTCCAGTGCTTGGCAGGCGTTTCCTCCAGACGTTCCTTCAGTGCTTGGATGCTTGGTCAGGCGTTCGTGCCTCTTTCCCACGTTGCGCAGGAAGTGGCATCTGGAGACCCTTTGCTGGTGTGTGTGGGTGTCTTCTGCGTGGTTGCGCACTTACTTGCTGCTTGTAAGTAGATTCTCCCTGGGGGCGCTATTCAGTCTGTTGCCCCTTGCTGTGAGTCTGCTTTGCTGTGGCGCGCTTGGGGTCACTAGTGCAGGGCTGCGGTGACCTCTCCTTTTTTTTTCTGGTGGACTGCGCCTTGCAGTCATGAGCTGCTGCTGATACGTCCTTGTCCCTGGTTGTCCATGTTGTCTAGTTCACCCATCAGAGTCTAGATTCGGCTTGCTCTGTTCTTGGCACTGATTGTGGGCTACCGACTGGGCCCTTCGTTTTTTTTTTTTCAAAAGAAAACTGCAGTGGTGCAGAATGGCCACTAGATGGCAGTGGCGCGCCTTTCAGTGGCTGCTATGCCGAACGTCTTGCTTCGGGCGCTCTCTCACCTCGTGGACTGCTCCTGATGGGAGAGGTGCCTTTGATTTCGTCGTGGGCCCTGGTTTGCTGTGGTCTGGATGATTCCTGCTGGGAACGGAGCCTCGGCTGATTAGATCTGGAGTTGCTATCTGCACTTTGCTGTTGAGGAGCTCGTATTGTGGTCGCGGGTGGGCTCCGCTTTACTGTACACATGTGAAGGGCCTTTGATAGACTTCCCCTTTTCCTCTTCCCGTCCGCGGCAGCTTCTCTGCATACGGGGGACAGGGGACGCTTCAGGCAGGCCGCGGGTGGGCTCCGCGAGTCGTGCAGTAGTGTGGATTTACTTTCGGCCACAGCGGGTGGGCTCCGCTTTCATTGTTCTCCCGCCGCCGCAGCTTCACACTACACACGCTGCGCGGCGGGGGCTGGGGACGCTCTTAGCAGACCGCGGGTGGGCTCCGCTGGTCTTGCTTTGTCCACTGATTATGGGGGGGTCGCTTCAGGCTCACGCGGCCCCCCTGGCAGGCTATATCGCCCACGCTCACCTCCAGCCTACGGGCCTTGTTCAGCCCCGCGGGTGGGCTCCGCAGGGGTCTCTGCAGGCGCTTCTCCGGAGACTATTCACCCCGCCGCCTCCATTCACACACGCGGCGGGGACAGGGGACGCTCCGGGCAGGCCGCGGGTAGGCTCCGCGAGTCCTGCATAAATTATGTTCATTTACCCTCGCAGCGGGGGGCAGGAGGCATCACAGGCAGGCCGCGGGTGGGCTCCGCTGGTCCTGCTAACACGTACAGTTTATTCCCTCGCCGCCGCACTGGACACACGCGGCGGGGGACGCAGCAGGCAGGCCGCGGGTGGGCTCCGCGAGCCGTGCTTTATGAAAAGTTCGATTGTGGGCACACTCACGCCCGGCGAGGCGCGCTGGACATGCGGGTGGGCTCCGCTTTGGCCCTGCTTATAACTGGGCACAGTTCATGAGTCACTTCGCCCCTGGGGCTCACCTTCGGCCGGCGGTCGTGGCGGGTGGGCTCCGCCCGGCTGGTGCACCTCTCCGGTTGGGGTCTCTGTGTCGCGGCCGTCTCAGGTGGGCACTGGGCGGTCCGCTCTTTTCCTGGTGGCGCTGGATGGTGGCGGCCGACGCGGGTAGGCTCCGGTCGGCTCGTCCTTGAAGGCTGGTGCGGTGGGCCTCACGGTCGCTGCAGGCTGCGGGGCTCCGACGTGCCCACCGGCTTCTCGGCGCTGCTGCGCCCTGCTACAGGGGGTGCCCTGCAGGCGGGCAGCTCTCTCCCCCTTTTACCAGGATGTATGGCAGTGGCACGCGTGGCTTCACTACCGGCCTCGTCGCCAATGTAAAGTTGGGCCCTAGGCCCACATGGTGGAAGGAATGATGACACAGGACACCAGTTAGGGGATAGCAGATCTGGCCACGAGCACGTGCGCTCTGGCTCTTTTATTGCCAGCATCACCTGACCCAGTGACGTCTGTGGTGGGTGGGTGTTTAGTGTAGGATTACACACAGAACAACTAGCCTGTGTCCTAGCAGGACACTACACGCGGCTCCTCCCCCCAGGCTTGCCTCATTTCCGGTGACAGCACAGTTAAGGTACATGTGTGCACGGACGCACAGCAGATTACAAGCAGTGGGAAGAGGGGTATATTTAAAGCGCTTTCTAACGCAAACTCTAAACTGCTTTTAGATTGTTTTTAAACGCTTTTAAAATTGTTGTGATTGTTTTTGCTACCTGGCACATTGCACACTGCACTTTCCTCCAGGCCCCGGTCCGACGCCACATTTCTGGCTGTTTGTGCGGAGATACGGGGCTCCTCCCTACAGGCTTGCTTTATTTCCGGTGAAAGCACACTTAAGGTACATGTGTGCACGGATGCACAGCGGATTATAAGCAGCGCGAAGAGGTGCTATATTTTAAACGTTTTCTAGCGCAAGCTTTAAACTGCTTTTAGATTGTTTGCAGACACTTTTAAAATTGTTGTGTTTTTGCCACCTGGCACATTGCGCACTGCACTTTCTTCTGGTCCCCATTCCGACCCGGCATCTCTGGCTGTTTGTGCGGAGCGACGCAGCTTCTCCCCAGACACTTAACCGCATCGCTGCTGTGGTGATTTTTGCGCTGTGCGGCATTTTTAAAAATACCGCGTTACATGACGAGCTCAGCTCGTCATCAGCACACGCCACCCGTGGCTGATGACGAGCTGAGCTCGTCATCAGCAGCGAAGGGGTTAAGGTACATGTGTGCATGGATGCGAAGCTGATGCGTGCAGCGGGTGCCCCACTGGCGCGCCAAAGGCAAGCCCGTCTGCGATCGTCCATGTCCGGACCACGGGCAGCTCCATCTATGCTGCCCCTCACTATAATGACAAAAACATCTCCTGGACACGAGATTTGCTTCTCAGTCTAAGCAAGACTGCTTGCCCAGATGGTCATGTTATTTATCTAGTGAGTGCTAGACACCCCATTTTTGCAAAAACGATAACTTTGTCTTTAGGGACACAGTGGGACTACACAGAAACACTAGAGCAACCCCATTAAACTCGGTGTTAATGAATCCTGGAGACAGAATAAGAGCCTGCCTTATTAACTGCAGGTCACTGCTCAAACATACAGACAACATATGGTTATCTTTATTTAATAATGATTGGGATTTGATGTTCCTGACCGAAACCTGGCTAAAAGAGGAATCAAGACCTGCACTGGCTCTAGCTATCCCGGTGTACAGTCAAAATATCGAGTTCTTAATATCGATTAGCAATAATATCGAGTAAAAAATATAGAATAGACATAATATCGACTAGACAGAATATAGACTACCCAAATATCAAATAGAATAGTATTAATATCGAATAGAATAGCATTAATATCGAATCAAAAATATAGAATGGACAAAATATGGAATGGACAGAATATAGAATACAAAAATATGGAATGGACAGAATATAGACAACAAAAATATCGAATTTGAGGTAAGTTAATATTATTTTTAATATTTGCATAATATAATTTTGTAGCGGGTTTATGGGGTAATAGGGTGGGAAGTAATTTAATCATAATTAATTAAATATCTTTTATTTATTGGTATTTATTTTGAATTGTTAAATTATTAATTGGTAATTAATTTAAATATAATTGGTAATTATTTTTAAATGATTATTTGATAAATATGTTATTTTAGTAATTTATTTTCTGTAGCGGGCTGTGGGTTTATAGGGGAATAGGGTGGGAAGTAATTTAATTAATTAAATATGTTAATTAATTTATTGGTATTTATTGTGAATTAATTGTTAATTAATTATTAATTGGCAATTAATTAAAATATAATTTGCAATTTATTTTAATTGATTATTTGATACTTTTGTTAATTGTAGTCATTTATTTTCTGTAGCGGGTTGTGGGTTTAGAGGGGAATAGGGTGGGAAGTAATTTAATTATAATTAGTTAAATATTTTAATGTATTTATTGGTATTTAATTTGAAATAACTGTTAATTAATAAATGATAATTAAAATGTAATTGTTAATTAATTTTAAATAATTGATTAATTGATAATTATGTTACTTTTATTAATTTATTTTCTGTAGTGGCTTTTGGGTTTATCGGGGAATAGGGTGGGCAGTAGTTTAATTGTAAGTAATTACGTTTTTTAAAATTTTTTGATCTAATGTTTTAATAATTTAAAAATGTTAATTAATTTATTGTTAATTGGTAAATAATTTGTATTACTAGGTAATTATTAATAATAATTAATTTTATTTTTTTAATTGAATAATTAATATATTATATAAAATCGTTAATTATTTCAATAAATTTGTAATTGCTATTAATATTTATGTTATTTTTATTTATATATGAAGTATTTACTTTCCCTACTGTTGCACTCACTGGAGTGAGAATAGTAAGTTTTTTACCCCCCACTATCCAATGCTTTCCCTACTGTTGCACTTACTGGAGTGAGAATAGTAATTTTTACTCCTACGCTATCCAACACTTTCCCTACTGTTGCACTCTTTGGAGTGGGAATAGTAATTTCTACCCCTACGCTATCCAACGCTTTCCCTACTGTTGCACTCAGTGGAGTGGGAATAGTAATTTTTACCCCTACGCTATCCAACGCTTTCCCTACTGTGGCACTCTCTGGAGTTGGAATGGTAATTTTTACCCTCCCGCTATCCAACACTTTCCCTACTGTTGCACTCAGTGGAGTGGGAATAGTAATTTTAACCCTACCGCTATCCAACGCTTTACCTACTGTTGCACTCATTTGAGTGGGAATAGTAATTTAAACCTCTATGCTATCCAACGCTTTCCCTACTGTTGCACTCACTGGAGTGGGAATAGTAATGTTTACCACTACGCTATCCAATGCTTTCCCTACTGTTGCACTCACTGGAGCAGGAATAGTAATTTACACCCCTACGCTATCCAACACTTTCCCTACTATTGCACTCTCTGGAGTGGGAATAGTAATTTCTATCCTCTCGCTATTCAACGCTTTCCCTACTGTTGCACTCACTGGAGTGGGAATAGAAATTTTTACCCCTACGCTATCCAGCGCTTACCCTACTGTTGCACTCTCTGGAGTGGAAATAGTAATTTTTACCCCTACGCTATCCATCGCTTACCTTACTGTTGCACTCTCTGGAGTTGGAATAGTAATTTTTACCCTTACGCTAACCAACCCTTTCCCTACTATTGCACTAACTGGAGTGGGAATAGTAATTCTTACCCTCCCGCTATCCAACGTTTTCCCTACTGTTGCACTCACTGGAGTGGGAATAGTAATTTTTATTCTCCCGCTATCCAACGCTTTACCTACTGTTGCACTCACTGGAGTGGGAATAGTAATTTTTAATCTCCCGCTATCCAACGCTTTCCCTACTGTTGCACTCTCTGGAGTGGGAATATTAATTTTTACCCCTACGCTATCCAATGCTTTCCCTACTGTTGCACTCTCTGGAGTGGGAATAGTAATTTTTACCTCTACGCTATCCAATGCTTTCCCTACTGTTGCACTCACTGGAGTGGTAATAGTAAATTTAACCCTTTCGCTATCCTACGTTGAAAATATTGTATATGTTTTGTTAATAATATGTACATATATATATATGTATATGTATATATATATATATATATATATATATATATATATATATATATATATATATATCCATGAAGCTCATCACACGTCACAGATAACAAACTGCCAAATCACAAAGTGACAAAGAGTCGACCCAAAGAGTGCTGGTGCAGAAGTTTTTTATTCAATCAATGCCAGCGCTGCCGCCAAGACGCGTTTCGCCCCCGAGGAGGCTTGATCACATGACAAACTGCACGCCATAATGCGGAACATTTAAAGTGACAGTGCATCAAGTTAATTCATAGACAAGGTAAAAATACTGTGCAAAATAACGCAATTATCTCCTTATTACTAGACAAATGCTAGAAATTGAAATAATAACTGTTTATCAGTGTGGATAGTATTTAAGACTATTGATCTCATCCTCAAACCAACTACACATGATACATATATATTTACACAATATAAGAAAATAAAGTTGATATACCTAACTGAACATGACAACCCACCAACTGTGTCTATGTGAGGAAATCAACGGGATATACATATATATCAAATATGAATACTATTATTGTGTAAAAACAGTTTTATATACATATATACAGAGAAACAGCGTTAGATGTAAAAAAAAATGATACATGAATATCAGAAATGCTACTTCCTTGTCAACTTGTTTGAATTATTTAAACAACAATCTAAATAGAGCCCAAGTGGGCCTGTCACCTTAACAGTGCCTGCTAAGACATATCTAGTGCAAAACAGTGATTGTGCAAACTATCAGTATAAAGTGCATTGTTTTTATGTAAAACAGCTGATTCCTAATATTAAAAATAGAAGGATTAAAAAATAGTTACAAAAGAGATACAAAAGAGCCACCACTCTATCAAAGTATTTAAATACAGAAAAAATGACTGTAACTAGGGTAGAATTCTATATTATCCGGACAGGTCTTATGGGCATACAGTTGAATTCTAAATGCAGGTGTAAAGGTCGTCTCTGTCATTTAATCCATTCAGATTCTTTGTATTGAGCTCCAGTAAATATCTGGTTTCAAGAAGACGGGGTTTGGCCTCAAGGTCTTCTCCGCTTCTTGAAACCTCGAATGAATCAATTAGAAAATACTGGAGCTGATCAGGTATGCCTTGGTGTTTAACTTGAAAATGCCTGGCAACCGGATAGTTTTGATCATGTCCCGAAATCGCACGTATGTGTTGGAGTATCCGTTTGTGGGCGGGCAGTTTAGTGCTGCCCACGTACTGTAGCCCACACGGACACTCCAACACATAAATGACGTATTCGGTTCTGAAGGTGAGCCACTTGGTAATGGCAATCTGATTTTCACGAAAAGGGCTTTTAAAATGTGTCCTATTGCTACCGAAACGGCAGGCTTTACATTGCGGACAAGTTTTGAAGCCCATCTTGAGTGCCATCCAAGAGTTAGAAGCCCTCGGTTCTAAGGTGCTGTTAACTAATGCTTTGGACATAGAGGGGGATTTGCGGAAAGTGAGCACCGGTTTGTTGCTCACTTTATGCCCGATGATAGGGTCACTTTGTACCAAATTCCAGTTCTTATATAGAATTTTCCTAAGATCCCCATGCTGTCGATTATAAGTCAAAATGACTCGTGGGGAAGCTGTTTGAACCCCAACTGCCAATTGGTTGTCTCCAAGGATGGTTCTATCCTTTGGAACTAAGGCTTCCTGTCTGCTAACCGAATTTGAACGCTGGATTGCTTTTATGAGACTGGCGTTGGAATAGCCTCTAGCTAGAAAACGTAATCTGCACGCCTCCTGTGCAGCCGCACATTCAGCGTCTGTACTGCAGATTCTTTTGATCCGGAGCATTTCCCCAAAGGGAATGCTCCGAATCAAGTGGGCTGGGTGCTGACTGTTTGAATGCAGTATAGTATTGCCAGCACTAGGCTTCCTATACAGTCTGGTACCCAATGTATTGCCATCTACAAAAACCTAAACATCCAAAAAACAAATAGAGATGGAACTCATATTCGAGGTGAAATTAAGATTGATGGTATTCACATTGATCATTTCAACAAAGGCTCTGGCACTGTCAACACTGCCCTTCCAAACAAGAAATACATCATCAATGTAACATAGGTACAATGCAATATTATTGGAAATAAGATTATGGTGTTGGCCGACTAGGACCTGTTCCTCCCATAGCCCAACGTGTAAACACGCGTAGCTAGGTGAGAAACAGGCCCCCATCGCCACACCTCTGACCTGATGATAGATAACGCCATTGAAGATGAAAAAGTTTTGTTCGAGGGACATTTTGGTCATGTCCAATAACATTCTGTTATGTGCCGTCGAGTGAGGAGGACATTTATTCAGATAGTGTTCCAAAGCCTTGAGTACATCGCAGTGTTTTATCAAAGTATAAAGGGATGAAACATCCAAAGTCATTAAAATCATGTCTTCCTCCCAAACAAAATGCTCAATTTTGCTGAGAAAATCAAATGAGTCTTTAACATAGGAATTGAGAGTCTTAACATGACCTTGAAGAAAAAAGTCTACATACTTGAAAACATGTTCCAAAGAGCTGTCAATAGCCGAAATTATAGGTCGGCCTGGTGGTGTATCAATGTTTTTATGAATTTTTGGGATTAAATAAAACAAGGGAATGACTGGATGTTCTTTTTTCAAATAGCGGAACTCCTCATGTGTAAGGAGTCCCGCACTTCTCCAGGCCTGCAATTTGTGGTATTGGTCCATCCACATGGTTTTTACAACCTGAATATTACTCCTTCGATAGCAGGTGGTGTCATTCAACTGTGATTCTGCCTCCTTTAGATACATGTCTTTCGGCCAAAGGACCACATTACCGCCCTTGTCAGCTTGTTTCACGATAATATTATGATCTTTTTGTAATTTCATTATTAGTTGTTTGTAACACCTGTTTTGTTTGGATATATAGAACTTTTTCTTATTGGTGGCAGTATAACGTTTTTTAATATCTTGTACCACAATTTCCTGAAAGGTGTCCAAATTATCGTGAACCATGACTGGTTGGAATGTGGATTTTGCTTTAAATTAAGCATAGGCGGAAAATCCGTTCCGCTCGCGGATTTTGCGTATTTTCGGTAAATTCGCGATCCGCGAACGCTCGCGAATTTACCGAAAATCTGCAAATTCGCACGCAGCGGATTTTTTTTTCTTGGTGATACAATTTTGCGGCGTGCGGCGTAAGTTCGCAATTGCGAACATGTAGGTGCGGCGGGCAGCAACAATCTCGCACTCGCGAAATTACAAAATGTGCAATCCTGCACAAGAAATCCACTAGCAAGCAGCATATACCTTCTGAAAATGATGATTTTTATCAGAATAACTCCTCAGGTTGACATTTGCCTGCCCTTTTTTGGATTTGAGGCCTTTTGACTTTCTTTGGATCACTTTTGGATTAGAAATCAACTTTCACAAGTAAGTTTATTTGGGGCATTACATTTGCTGTTCTGCAGAAAAACGAGTTTTGCTAAACTGAAAGCACTCAGCAGGTGCAAAAGTTCAAATTCATCATTAGTAACCATTCCCTGTAGTGCTTACTGACTGGGGCCCCTCCAGAGTTCAGTTGCAAGTTGCAACAATTGTTTGACCCTGCTCTGACCCTCACAGCTGGATCAATGAATAGCTACAAGTAGGCCACAAAGGTCCTGGAAAAAAAATTGCACCGCAACAGAAAGCAAATTACAGATAAGGAAGCAGGTGCCAGACTGGAATTTTAAAACAGTGACACATTAATAAATCAACCCCAAATGAATTCATGTCAGTTGAAGCAGGGCAGGTGTGCTTGCTTTTTCCCCCCATAATCTACAGTGATGATGATGAACCAGAGTGTGGCATTGATGTACCAGAGGGTGGCATGGGTGAAACAGAGGGTGGCAGTGTTGAAACAGAGGGTGCTGTGAACCTGTGATGATGAACCAGATGTAGAAACAACATAGTCGCAACCGTTGCGTGCCGACAAGTAAGTTCGCAATTGCGAACTGGTACAAAATCCTCGCGAACTGGCAGAAACCCTTGCGAACACTATAAAAACAAAAATATCTGCAAATTCTCGAGAATTCACGGATTTTGCGGATTGCGAGTTCGCAAATTCGCGAACGCCAGAGTCGCAAAATTCTCCCATGCTTACTTTAAATGGAGTAATTTTTTGCGCATTCGAGGTGTGTGGTGTTCCCATTGAGTCGTCTCTAATATCCTCGTTTTGTAATTCCCAAATGGTGTCAAAAGTGGCCTGACTTTGGCTACTGGTCATGTTAGGACTTGATGCCATCACAGAAGGAGTATTTTTCTTAGGATGTTGTTCGAAAAACTTTTTAAGTTTCAACTTGCGGGTAAATCTATAGACATCCATGCGTGTGTCAGCATAATTCATGTTGCAAGGTGGACAATATGACAGTCCCAGGTTTAACACAGCTGTCTCCGCAGTTGTCAGCTTCAAGTTAGAAAGGTTGATCACGGATTTGGGTTTGTGTTCTTTGTTTTCTTCTGGTATCGTTTCCAATGGCCTTGCTTTGTTGGATTGTTGCCGCTTGAGGTTCCGGGCACGGCATTTCCTGCGTTGCCAGCGTTTGTGGTTTGACCGCTGTTTTTTGTTACATAGGTCTTGTGTGACCGTAGTGTCTTGCGTCGGTCCTGGCATAAACAGTCGACTTCTTGGGCCAGGGAAAGTTTTGTAAACCCCAAGTTGGCATCACGAGTGAGGTCTGACTCTGGGTCACTTTCTACAGCAGAACTCAAGCTAGAGAATGAGGTTGCTGGTAATAACGTATTACCACTCGCCTGTTAATTTGTTTTATTTATACGTGCCTTCGCTTTGACCGCCTCATATCTTCGAGCAAATGTAAACACTTGGCCATTTAATAATATATATATATATATATATATATATATATATATATATATATATATATATATATATATATATATATATATATATATATATATATATATATATATATATATATATATATATATATATATATATATATATATATATATATATATATATATATATATATATATGTGTGTATTAAAATTATTATTATTTTTTTTAAGTTTCATTAATTATTTAGTAATTTCAAGTTTAAGTATTTTAAGTATGTTTAAATTAATTATATTTATTATTATATTACTTTTAAATTACTTTTAGGACATTTAAAAAAGTCGATATTTTGACTGTCTATATTTTTTACAATGATTTTTTGGAGTCAATATTTTTGTACTTACCTGTTTGAAGATAGGAAGTTGATATTCTGGCATTCTATATTTTTTCCTCGATATTTTGGCAGGTCGATATTTTGCTCCTCGATATTCTGTTAGTGATCCAGCTATCCCACCAGGCTTAAGAATACGCTGTACAAACAGAACAGGAGTTAAAAAAGGAGTTGGAGTAGCATCATTGTGAAAGACTCCTTGAAGATCTCTTCTACAAAGCTACAAAATATGGGCTCCATTGAAGGCTCGAATTTCTGTATAAAGATTGGACCCACATTCTCTCTTGCAGGACTATTGATTTACAGATGCCCTCGTTACTCTCCTAGCCTAACTTTAGATCTCCGCAGTTTCATTGCGAAGAAGTCATTACATTATGCTAACTACATGGTCCTAGGAAACTTTAACTTACATATTTTGGACCTCAACTGTACCCATGCATCTCAGCTGATAATGTCACTTGAGGGGGCAAATCTCACTCAACATGTAAGATCCCCTACCCACCGTGCTGGCAACATTTTAGATGTTTTTTTCTAACATCCCTTCCTTGGTCGCGGAGCCCCCACAACAAATATTATGGACAGACCATTTCTTCGTCCCTGTCTCATGTATTAGAGAAACACCACAAGTAGGTGGAAAAACTTGTAATACACCTAAAAGGAACTGGAAAAAACTGACACTGGAATCCTTAGGCCCAGCTCTTTTGGGCAGTTAACCTCAATTCACCAATGACCCCAACACTGACTCGAATGCTGTGACCAGGAGGATCTCGGACACCTTAGAGAACTTAGCCCCAGTTAGGTTAGGCAGTCCGTCTAGAAATCTTTAGTCGGCCCGTGATTCTCTGTGGAACTCAAAGTGGAAAAAAGTAAATATAAACAAAAAGTACACCTTTGGAGGAAAGAATATTGTCCTGCGGCCAAATTGATTTACAAGGATGCTGTAAAAGAACTCCATAAATCTATGAGGGTTGCTAGAAGAGACTACTTTGTAACTCAAATTAATACCGTGGAGAACTCCTGCAAAGAAATCTTTAAGCTAGTCAGTTCTTTTACCAAGCCTATAGCACTTGAAAGTAAGATACCTCCGTCATTGTGTACTAAAGTGTTGAATTTCTATGAGGAAAAAATCTTGAAGGTCTATGATGCCTTCACAACTATAATGGAAACTACTGGATCAGATGTTATTGAAACCCATGTTGGGAAGGTCTCCTTCTCAGAATTTTTCTCCATCTCACAACAGGAATCATTGGTAGAGAATAGAGATTCTGAAATGCAAATCGGTTTCCCCAGAAGATGCATGCCCCCCAAACCTTTGGAGAGAACTGGCTCACCTTAAAAAACCCACCTTGAACCACCTATGGAACAGCTCACTAGCCACTGGCATCTTCCTGGAGTCTTGGAAACATGCTATGCTACTACCTCTCTTGAAGAAGCCCAGTGCTGATCCAGGTTAGCTTAACAACTACCGCTCGATTTCACTACTTTCAGCCCCGGCTAAGATGCTGGAAAAATTGGTTCAACGTCAACTGAGCAATTTTATGGACAGATGAGGCATTTTAGACAAAATTCAGTCTGGGTTTTTGGCTGGCTTCAGCACAGAGACAGCTTTGTAGGAGGTAGCAGAGTCTATAAAAATGACTGCGGACACAGGAGCCTCAGCCATACTAGGGCTCCTGGACTTTTCCGCAGCTTTCGATACAGTGTATCACATAATCCTACTTGCCAGGCCTAAATGTGCGGGAGTGGTGGGGATGGTTCTAGCCTGGCTAGGGTCCTATCACAGTGACCTTATGCAAAGAGTCACTCTTTCCCCGTTTAAGTCAGAAGTATTGTATTGTATTGTATGGCGTTTTTGTAGAGCGTGTGGTTACCAGAAGGCATCCCGGCACTGTGATAGAGTAATACTCAAAGAGGGCGAGGGGAGAAGGGATTATTTCGGAAAGAGGAAGGTTTTCAGTGTCTTCCAAGAGCAAAAATGACCAGGTTCAGCACGTAGTTTCAGTGGGAGAGAGTTCCAGTGTAAAGCCGCATTCACCAAGAAGCGGCGGCCACCGGTGCGTGCTTTTCTGACTCTCGGCACCGTTGCCAGGAAGCCTTTATCTGAGCGCAGGGGTCTATTGGGTTTGTAAGGGGTGACTAGGCTTCTCATAATCGAAGGTCCTATACCTTGCAGGATTTTGTGAGTGATGCATAAGGATTTGTAGATATTCCCCTCCCGCACGGGGAGCCAATGAAGCGATTTGAGAGCAGGTTTGGCTGATGACCTGGGGGGGGATACCCATTAAGAGCCTAGCAGCAGCATTTTGGGTTTGTTAAAGGTTGTTGATCGTGGCTTCGGGGGCTCCCAAGAAAATTGCGTTGCTGAAATCTAGTCTGGAAAGAATTAGACATTGTATCAATAACCTCCTAGAGTGATGCGGGAGGAGGGGGAGGACTTTACGGGCAGAACGGAGTAGACCGAAGCAGGTACCTGATGTCTTTTTTACATGTGTCTTAAGCGAGAGGTCCTGCTCCAGCCAGACCCCCAAGCTTTTGATTTCTTTTTTTGGGGTAGGTGGATCCCCAAGACAAACCAGCCAGATGGAAGAGGGCATTGAGGCCGACTTGTGGCCTAACAACATGATTTCTGTTTTTGATCCATTTAGCTTGAGTGAGGAGTCACACATCCAGGCAAGGATCTTTGTCAGACAACGGTGGAAATTGTCAGGGCATTGGTCAATTTGGGAAAGTGAGACGGCCAGTTGAGTGTCATCGGCATAGCCTACTATTTTGATCCCAAAAGGGGCAACCACGTCCTCCAGTGGGGCCATATACACATTAAACAATGTGGGGCTTAAGGATGAGCCCTGCGGCACCCCACACTGGAGGGGTATTAAGGCAGATCGTGAGTTGCCTTCCTAAACTTGAAAGGTGCGGTTGGAGAGATAAGATGTTAGCCAGGTCAAAGCAGACCCTCGTATTCCTGCTTCGGCCAGGCGCTGAGTAAGGATACGTGATTCACCGTATCAAAGGCAGCACTCAGGTCCAGGAATATCACTGCCACTGATCCTCCTGAATCCAGAATGCGCCTGTCTCCTCGATGACAGAGAGGAGGGCCGTATCAGTACCCTGGCCTGGGAGGAATCCGATTTGAGAATTACGCAACCGATCATTGGACTCCAGAAAGTGGGAGAGTTGATGGTTCACCATTTTTTCTGTGATCTTGCTGAGACCAGGGAGTAAGGAAATAGGTCTAAAGTTAGCAAGCTCTAGAGGGTCGAGATGAGGTTTCTTTAGAAGGGCCTTGACAATGGCCCCTTTCCAACTGGGCGGCACAATGCCCTGGGAAAGAGAGAGGTTGATAAGCTCTGTTGCCGGGGTGGCGATGGAAGTGGCTATCTGTTTCAGGAATCGCATCGGGACTGGGTCGCTAGGGGAGCCACTTTTAATGCTGGATAGGATTTTGAGAAAGTCCTCCACGGAAACCAGATTAAAGGCATTCAGCTGAGGGTCCGTGTCCAGGAGCAGATTCTTAGTGCATGCATGACTCTCTAACGGGGGTCGGGGATCTTCAAAAGTTCTTTAACGATCTTGAAAGTTTCTATTGTAGAATTAGAGGTGTTTTTGATTCTATGATCATAGAATGTTTTTTTGGCATTTCTGAGGGCGACTTTGTACGCTCTGATCGAGTTGCGATATGTGTCTTTGTTAGCTGTATCCCAATTTCTTCTCCAGATGCGCTTAAGCTTCTTACAGCCTTTCCTTAAGATTCTGAGTTCAGGAGTGAATCAGGGGGCAGAACCAGCTCTGACCTGCTTTTTCTGCAGAGTTTTTTTTGGTAGGACTAAGTCCAGTGAGCTAGAGAGCCAGTTTTTGAAGTTGGTATCGGCTACTACGGGGTCTAGAGCGGGGGGAGGGGGGGGGGGGGGAGCGTTCAAGAATTCTAATCCACTTCTCCATCGAGAGTTTCGCCCACGTTCTATCGTGAGTAGGGGTACTGAGCGTTTGTGAAGTATTCAGCTCGACCTGCCAGGTGAAGGTAAGGAGAAAGTGGTCTGTCCAGGGGAGGGGAGAAGGGGGGCTAGCCTGAAGTGACCTGATATTAGAGAGTATCGGGTCAAGGAGGTGTCAACCCCCTAGGTTTTGGGGTACCACAGGGAACGCCTTTGAGCCCTTTACTCTTTAACATATATCTGGCTCCCTTCTTCTCACTCGTTGCCAAATGGGAAATAAAAGCTGTTTCCTATGCAGACAACACTCAGCTGGTATTCTCCTTCTAAGACCGCTCAGTTAACTCCTTCTCCAGATTCTGTGGATGTCTGAAGGACATCTCCAGATCGATGAACAATAATAAATTAAAGCTTAATGCAGAGAAAACTGAGGTCCTGTTATTTGGCAAGGCACCCCCCACCTTGGCCGGACTGTGGTGGCCGGAGGAATTGGGACTACCCCCATGCACCTCAACCACGGTAAAAAACTTGGGTGTAAAATGGGAACACAACCTGGCGTTCACAACCCAAGTACGGTACATTGCATCCACTTGCTTCAGTATACTGAGAAGCCTGAGAAAATGCTGTTGAACCATTGTTCACGCATCACTGACATTGAGGGGGACTATGCGAATAGTCTCTACCTGGGTCTGCCTACATATCTGATTGAGAGATTGCAAATGGTGCAAAATGTGTCTGGGAGCTTGTTCAGAAGTGTGCCTTTTATTAGACAACACATTTCTCTGCATATTAAACAGCTCCACTGGCTACCCTACCTGTAGCAAAACAGATAGAATTCAAGTACCTGACTGTAGCCTTCAGGGCTCTGAGAGGCAACTGTCTCAGCTGCATTAGGAAAAGAATCTACCCGTCAACAAAAACGCTCATTAAGATCAAACTCCCAGAATTTGCTCTGCGTACCACGATATGCAAAGGCTCACATTGGGGGTAGATCTTTTACGGTCTTTATAACCTGATTATAGAACTCTCTTCCAGTTAAACTTCACCTAATCCAATCAGAATTGAGGTTCAGGAAAGCGCTGAAGACCTGGCTGTTCAGCCAGAGCTAGACCCCGACAATCTTTCTCTACAGCTTGCCTGCTATAGCGTTCGGGACACCCCTGTTTGTGGTAGCTTTTGCGCTTTATAAATGTATTATTATTATAACGAATAGCACCTACAAGAGTCCTTGTAGGTGTTCCAATTGGGAGTGATGGATGGGTAGGGGACAGTTGTCAGAGAAATGTAATTCGACTGAGGTAAAAACTCCAAACGTTGTGACGTGATTGCTAGTCACATTTTCAGTACTTTCCCCCACCGTACAAGCATTTATACAGATACAGCTAAATTACTCAGTTGTAAGAGCTGCAGAAAATGCTGGAAAGTTCCCCATCAGTACAACATTTGTGATATATCACAGAATTCCAAACTTCACCAGGCAACATTTTCACAAAAAGATACCGACTAGGTAGATTTGGAAAAGCAAGCGTCCGTCAAAAAAGTGTGTGATTCGTATATATTTGATGGACAAAATTCCAAAAATGAGAATAAATGTGCACCTTTGCCTGGAGGCTTTGTGCATCCAGCATATAGTGATAAATCTTTGCAGATAGTCTAGGACCATGCACCATTAACTCTACCCAATTCATCTAAAAACATAATGAACAGGAAGCCAGCATAGTCAGCTTAGCGTGGCTAAAGTAACTATTTGTCTCTGTTCTTGGCAATTTTGTTTCAATCATATTCATCATGTTTCTTCATGAGGCGAGCCAGCCGGCTGCACATCTCATCATCCCAGCCCCAGTCATTCATTGGTAGTTTCTAGTCAAGAATAAGATATTCATGAGACAGACTGGTCTGCACTGCACAACAGGCAATGATTGATGACATTCAGAGCTTAAATCCAAACTGTGTTTCCTCCAGAGGCATAGGTTGGTGGAACATGTCACGTTTTGGGGCCGGAATCTAGAACCTACAGCTTCCAGCACAGTATCAGGGATAATGAGGCTTGCAAGGTAGTCACCTAGAGAGTTAGCATCTGCTCACATACACATTTTTATCAATGAAGAATCTTCCTAGGGAATGTAAAAAGAGTTATTTCCCTTTACCTCTGAGGAGAGGCTTGGTGTATATTTGCAAATGCAGCACATTCCTAGAGGTCGGAGCTGGTGCAGATATGCACTCAAGTTAATATAGAAAGGTCAGGCACTGCTCCCTGAGACTCAAAGTCTGACCGAGATCTCAACTTAACTTATCTTGTGGACATTGCTATCATCTGCTCTTCGAAGAGGGCACTAAAGGCTGTATGGGGATGACAGTCAGGACACGACTTCACCGTGGACGAGCGTTTAATATAGATATGTACCGGTAGCAATTCCAGCCGCTGCACACTATCTGCATGATCTGTTTCAGATATATACTAGAGGGAACTCAAGGATAAACATCTGGTCCCATCCGCACCATGGTTTGGGGTCTGATCAAAATTTACTTTGCTGGAAAAAAAAGACTGATACCTGCATTCGGAGGTGGATTATACCCACCTCAGGTTAGTGGTGGAAAAAACACCTGTGGTGAGATCAGAGCTTTGATTCCAGTCGGAAGGAAAAGGTTGGGTGATAGATTATTGCAACCCAGGCGACAGTGCTGTCACATAGAGTTGCAAAAGGTAATTCTTCTGACCTGAAATCACTAGAACACTACTTCGATTTCATAAATAGCACAGTCTGCAGAAAAATATTCAAGCAGGAATTTATTCAGACATACAAATGCCTAACATAACCAGGGCACCAGAGAGCAGTTTTCTTTTTACCCGCATATTGCCTTTTAGGGCTGCTTGTATTAAGTTTTAGAGGTATATTGGTATTATAAATAAAATACATAAGCAAATAAAGATATATTCTAATGCGCCTTTTGCTCATTCATTGCGCAGCACTGATTCTTACATATGCTTGAAACCAAATACAACATTTAAAATACATCGACACATTGCTCAGTAATCTATTTACCAAAAAAGAGAAGGGGGTCAAAGGAGCTAATTAAGGTCCAGTGTCCGCACTCCTTATATTAATATTGAAACAAAAGGAGGACAAAGTTCCTATGCTAGAGTGCAAAAAGTCACCCATGCATCAGTGTGCAAAATGTCACCCATACAGTAAAGAAATAGAAGATAAAGTACATCCCAGGTATGAAAGACCCATAACTGTAAGAGGAAAAGTAAATCTACATCCTCTGCTGCCCTCACACACCCCGAAGGGTGTCATGCTTCATCATCGGGTGTTTGCTCCTCGTAGGGCCGGCGCTGCAATTCCCTAGGAGTCCCACGATGGGTCACTTTGTCGGAGATCTTTTTATGAGGATTGCCGGATGGTGCATGCGGGTGTGTGGGGAGTGGGTCAAAATTTGGTTGCCCCTATTCGCTTAGCATATGCTTCAAAGCAATGGTTATCTGCTACTAAACCAAGAAAAAAGCCAATTTAAGGGGCATCACCCTCAGCACTTATATATATTGAATATGAGGTTGGTGATCACTGCACTCTTTTTTTTTGAGTAGCGCTTTCAGAGAAAATATTGCTTATTGACATATTACATAAATCAGAATTAAAGTATCACTTTTCTCAGCCAGTTGTACAAAATAAGATTCAAATAATTATCTACAAACTTAATACATAATCAAGATACTGTACACCCTTATACTCAAGCTTCAGTTTAACATTATACAAGAAATTTCCAAATTCCAGCAAATTTTTTGGTTGCCCCTATTCGTTTAGCATATGCTTCTTCTAATTTTTTTGTACGGATCATTTTATTTAACCATTTCTCAAACACCGGAACTTCCTGTGTTCTCCAATTTTGTAAAATCAGTGATCGGGCAACCAGCATATAAGAACCAAGAAAAAGCCCTTCAGCTTTTGACAATCAATCAATAATTTGTAAAGCGCACTACATACCCGCGAGGGGCTCAAGGCATGGGGGTGGTGCTACTGATCGAACATCCAGTTCTTGAGTATCTTCCTGAAGGTCAGCGGGTCTTGGGTCTGTCGTAGGCTCAGTGGGAGGGGGTTCCATGTCTTGGCGGCGAGGTGGGAGAAGGATCTCCCACCGGTGGTTGTTCTTCGGATGCGCGGGACGGTGGGGAGTGAGAGATCGGTGGTGCGTAGCTGGCAGTTGGAGATGTAGAAGGAGAGCCGTCTGTTGAGGTAGGCAATGCAACCTCCCTACTGTTTACACCAAACAAGGCGGCTTCGGCTATTGGAGCACAATGCTTTTGAAATGCCTGACTAACATACCCAAATATTTTCTCCAAAAAACCCTCCAACTTAGGACATGAGAAAAATATATGCCTCCAACTTCCCTCTGATCTAGCACGATAACTAAAACACCTATTTTTAGCCTCTGGGTACATTTTGTTTAAAGCCTTAGGAGTGTATCAAGCCATCCAATGTGCAAGAAAAGCCATTTTTTTATAATCAGCAGCTCTAAGAGTATTATTAGCTATGGTTGATATTTTCTGCCATTCTTGTTGGGAAAAGCGGCACAGAGTTTCCGAGGTGACTTTTTCCAAGAACTTGGCAACCAGAGGAGATCCATCTTGTGACCTAATTAGACGATACCAATTGCCTATCCCACTGATATTGGAAGTAAACAAAGCAATTGCTTCCTTCGAGGGGGAGCTATTAGATAAAAAATTATATTTCTTGAATACATAAACTATTTGGATATATTCAAAAAATGCGGGTTTATTCGGACCATAGCATCTGTCTTTGACTTCTTCCCAAGTAATCATTCTTCCCTGAATAACAAACTGATTAACAGTCCCAAGACTAGCATCGTGCCAATTTTTCAACTGAGCTGAATTATAAAGGAGGCCCGGTTCTCAACATTCACTTAGTTTTAAGGAGAAAACCCCGGGGAATGAACTCTGTCTAAGTCTAATTGAAAAGTCCAAAAGCGTTTTGTACCTTGTTTTTTTTGGAAGTTTAGCTGTTTTAAGAAATGTAGGGATTTGAGTTCCGGCTTCTGAATCATTTTCGATATAAGAAAATTATCAATCTTTTTAGATTCAGAAATTAAACTGGCTGTAAAATACAAAAATGCAAACTCTTAATATACATGGATATTCGGGAGTGCTAGACCACACCATTAAGTGATCGCTGCACTCTTGGTGTGATATGGATTCCTCCTTACCAGCAAGCTAGGGGTGCTGAAGAGCAATGCCATGGTGGGAATCAAAAATCAACAAAAATTTAAAATCATTTGAAAAGGTTGCAAATGAAGTTTAAAGATTGAGGGTGAGCTAGGTCGCATCCCTGATATCAAAATAGGTGGTGGATGATGCACACTTTGCACAAAGTCTTCACTCTCACGTGGAATGTTTCTTAGGACCTTGTTCCTAAACAGCATCAAGATACTTTCTAGACTAACTTTAAACCTGAATTCACCTATATTGTATCTCACTTGAAAACATTCTATTTGAATGGTAAACTCCGCTGCTAGCCCCTTGAATTTCGGACCATTTTAAGTGGGGACTGCTCAGGCCCTTGTTGAAAAAAAAGATTCTAGCTGCACCCTGATTGCACTTAAAGTGATGCTGAATTGTCATTAAAAGGTGAAACTTCACAAGGGCTAAATCTATGCAGTTTATTAAAATGCCTATTCCCAACCTTGCCTGTAAGAAGCATGGGCCTTGGGGATACTAAACCTGATAAAAAAAAATGTCAGTTAAAATGTAATTTAATAAACTCTAAACAACTCCGAAATTCCCCAGTTATAGTTTCCTGAGCTGACTATAATTTATGCCCCACCATGCACTGCTTATGACGTCACAAATTACATCACTCATGACATTTAGTGACCTCACTGATGGCATCATCAGCCACACTGAAATACAATTAACTCAACAAACTGCTGCAGTCTATGAAAATTGTACATATGTACTACTAAGTGTAGACTCTTGTAACATAGCAATTAGCAAATGAAATGTGCTTATATATAATACTTATTCTATATCTCACTCCTTCTATTCTCAGCAGTCCTACTGGTTGGCCAAACCCTTAATGCAATTACCCTTACCAAATGCATAAAGACTTAAATAGAGCCCAGTCACTGTGGCAGACAAACACCATAAAAGTTTAAATTGTTTAACCTATAAACCTTCTTGTTAGACTTGGCATTATTGACATGGGTCTCCCTTCCATTTTTGCTGTTGTCTCATGTATTTCTGCTGATGTTAGATGCTTTTGGCACTGTGCCACTGCTATCCAGTGCCACAGTGCAAGTGCACCCTATTGTAAATTGATGTATTAATCAGTTTTTCCATGTTTGGCTATTTGGTTTACTTGTTAGACCCTAGTACAGTGCACTGAGTGTGCCCAGGGCGTGTAACTCCAAATGCTGCTGGTGGGCCTGCAACACTGGTTGTGCCACCCACAGAAGCAGCCTTGTAAAATGTGTCTAAGGTCTGCCATTGCAGAGCCTGTGTGCAGTCTGGTAATGTCACAATGACTGGGCTAGTGCACCAACTTGTCAGTCCCTAAACCTTCCCTTTTCTTCATATCAGTCAGCTCTATGGTAGGCCCAAGAGCCGGGTGCATTGTAAGTATAAAGTAGGACAAGCCCTGATGTGTGTGGCATGTCCTAATAGTGATAGGAGCCGCACACACGCCATGAATGTTGGAGTACGGTGCGTTTCACGTGCTCGTATGGGGCACCATTACAATAGTGATACGAGCCGCACACACGCCATTAATGCAGGGGTAAGGTGCCTTCCACACTGTGCTTTTCACACGCAGGGGTACGGTGCGTTTCACATGGTGATGCGAATGCAGGAGTATGGTGCTTTTCATATGGGGATGCGAATGCAGGGATACGGTGCTTTTAACACGCTGGTGCCAATGCAGGGGTACGGTACGTTTCACATGGTGATGCCAATGCATGGGTACGGTGCGCTTAACATGTTGATGCCAATGCAGGGGTACGGTACATTCCACATGGTGATGCGAATACAGGGGTACAGTGCGTTTCACATGGTGATGCGAATGCAGGAGTATGGTGCGTTTCACATGGTGATGCCAATGCAGGGGTACAGTACGTTTCACATGGTGATGCGAATGCAGTGGTACGGTGCGTTTTACATGGTGATGCGAATGCAGGAATGTGGTGCGTTTCACATGGTGATGCAAATGCAGGGGTACGGTGCGTTTCACATGGTGATGCGAATGCAGGAGTCCGGTATGTTTCACATGGTGATGCGAATGCAGGGGTACGGTGCGTTTCACATGGTGATGCGAATGCAGGAGTACGGTGCATTTCACATGGTGATGCAAATGCAGGGGTACGGTACTTTTCACATGGTGATGCGAATGCAGGGGTACGGTGCGGTTCACACACTCATGTATGGCACCATTACAATAGTGATACGAGGAACACACATGGCAGGGATGTAGGGGTACGGTTCGCACAAGGATGTCTATCAAGTACTTTTCATTGCATACTTTCATGTGCAGGCCCTAGGTGTGGCAACCAGTGATATAGCATATGGCATCTTATCTTGTTGCACAATCGATGTGTGATGACCTGTTAACACATGCCATGTGTGATGGGGCACTATGTGGCACACATCACCTTGACACTTGTCCCATGTGTATCATTAGGCAGATTTTGTCATGCACAGCAACACTGGGATGTCACAGTCATCACTACTGGCCCTTTCTCCTAATGCCAGGGCACAGTGCAAGACCCTCTGGTCCTTGCATGACCCACGTAACACAACAGACTCATGCTCCAGCCACCCTCCAAACAATGAACAACAGACAATCAACCACCTGCTATTAGGCAACCCCTAAGCACACACACAACAGCTCCATATGCTGTGTGTGCAACTCCTACTCCCTACACTGCGCTGCACTGCCTCACAGACCATGTCCGTACAACCAGGTCATGTGCCTCCTACTGCACATCCGCTCCATTCACAAGCACGCCTTTGGACTCTGTTACCTCCTCAACACAACAGCCCCACACAATGCCTACATTACAGTAACCTGGTTGAATGCATCCTCAGCACACAACTTCAACATTGCCATCTGCAGACTGATACAAGATCACCCACAGGGACCACACCAACAATCCAGGAGGATGAATTGCAATTCATTCTGAAGTCAGGGGATTGGAGGGTCCGCCGAGCACTTTGTCGGGCCGGTTTTGGACGATTTTGGTACAGGCTGATTTTGCAGCTATGCTGCAAAAGCGGCCCTGTAACAAAAATGGCCCCCAGGGGCCCAAAACCGGCCCCCACCCATGCGGCACACCGGGGGATTGCCCGGTGCCCACTATGGCTAGTCCGGCCCTGTCTGAAGTACACCCTCAGAGTCACATACACCAACAGGGACACACTCAGCATTGTGAAGCACCTGTACTTCATGTTTTACACCAATACCCTGACCACCCTCAGTCTAACACTCATCTGCAGATCTCCAGGCCTACACCCACAATTCTGCTAAGCCACCAACAACTACACCAGCACGCAGGCCCTCACCTACACAGACTACATGTGGCAGAGGGACAGCAACTTCTGGCAGGAGGACAACCACACCACCATCCTTCATTGGTACATCAGCATTTGCATCCAGTTCTCTGACAAGCAACACACTGCCCCACACTCAGCTACAGATGCCCCAGAGATGCTTGACCTAAGTCACCACAGACGAGCTGTGTGGCACCCTTGCCCAGGACACTCCAACCAACGCCACCGCCATACCCTGCAACCTCACACACTGGATCAGCGACTGATCCAACACTCTTGCCACATTGGCAGACTTTCCTTTGAAGTACAACAAAAGTTAAGCCACCTGAGAAAAGGCAGACCTACTGGACTCATACAGGTCTAGCCGGACTCTTGTGCAAACCTTGCGAAACAGACAACCATAAGTTACCTTACAGCCCTGAAACCATACACACACAAATATCACCATATTATCAGCAATGACAAAAGGACATCCTTCAGGTAGGGCATAGGCACCAACACACACAACATCAAGGAGCTCATAAGCATTGTGTGTGAACTATCTAACCCCAGCTCTCCATCCAAAAGACATCCCACCCTTGCAAGGCCAAGGGGATCCCTTGCAACATTCTACCACTGCAAGCTCATGGACGTACATGACAGCCTTGTCACACAGAGGCAGACATCGCTATTATCCACAGGACATACCCCCCTCAGTTCCTGGACTCCCCTCAGCAGCAAAGACATTACCTCATGTACACAATCCACTCTGACTCTCCTTCAGAACCCTTCCCACACAACATCTCAATCACAGCATACCCCATCCTTGGAGTCCACCTACGGCACGTCATGAATGTCTCCTTTGAGTATGCCACATTCCATGGGAGCTGGAGGCATGCAGACACTCAGGCCCTTCTTTAACAATGGACGGCAGTACCGCATGATCGCCAGGAAGATCACCCAGCTTCCCTACCCGGCACATGTCATGAATAAGACAGTCAACGAGCAACTGACCATCTCCCTCCAAGCAAACACCTCCAGGCAACCTGCCTCAGTCCATCTTCCACAGTCATCACACCACTGCAACAGCCCTCATTGCCACCACCAACGACATCTTGGACCCTGCTCAACAATGGTGAGACCACCACCCTCACCCCCTCGACCTCTCAACATCATTCTACACCATGTGCTACAATACTCAGATCACACATCTCCAACACTTGGATCCAGAGGAGGGCCCAGAATGAAATTGCAAAGTACCTCACCAGCAAGGCCCAGGGAATCCGCCTCCCCCTTCAGCACATAGTACACTGGGATCATCGGGCCCATGCCCCAGGGCTCATCTCTCAGCGTCACAATCTTCAGTCTCTCCATAACCCCCCTCTCCACCATCACATGCGCACGCAACCTCATCATCATGTCCTATGTCATTTACACCCAGCTGCTCCTCACCCTCACCAGAGACCCAGCCACCCACAGATCCAACCTTCAAGAGGGCATGAGGTGCCTTGACAAATGGATGAACATCAGCCACCTGGGGCTGGACTTGGACAAGACTGAGGTTATCATCTGAGGATTGTCCCCTTACAGCTGGGACAACCCCTTGTGTCACACCGGCCTAGGCAGCACACCAGCACACAGTGCCCACGCACACAAGCAGGTGTTCATCGTACACTCTTCGCTCACAATAACTATGCAACTCAAGACAATCTCTACCTCATGCTGCAACTCCCTCAGCATGCTGCAAATGATCTTCAGATAGATCCACTCCTAGGCAAGACAGACATTCACCCAGGTCCACGACACCAGCCGACTCAACTACGGCAACGCCCTCTATGCAGGAACAACAGCCAGACTCCAGGAGGACTTGTGCACATCCAGGGTGCATCCGCACACCTCATTCTCAATACCCCCTGCCACAGCCACATGACCGTCCACCTAAGATACCTACAATAGGCTCACTGTCAACTGCAGGATCACCTTCAAACTCCTCAGCCACACTCAGGAGGCACTCCACAACCCCAGCCCCAAAGACAAACATGAACGTCTCCCATCCAACACCCCATTGCCCCAACTCCGTCCAGCCAACCTTGCCTTGGGCACCATTCATCACATCCACAGTACAACTGAATGTGGAAGATAATTCTCCCAACTCCACAAACAGACCTGGTACTCCCTCCTTCGGCACCTCCACATGACCCATGACCTCTACACCTTCATAAAACTCTTCCAAAACTGTCTGTCCGAGCAGTATGGCAAACCCACACACCTCAGCAGCTTGAAACCATCACGGCTGAGTATTGCGCTCCATGTATGTATTTGATGATACATTGTGACCTATGTGGTCCTCGACCAGACTCAAATACCAGTGTAGGGATGGCTTGAGTTTTTTCCACACTCTGTCATACTTTGAGATATCCCCACACGTATGTTGCTGACTCATGCTAAATGACAGCACCACCAATGTTACTTGTGATTGTCTTGTTTATTTGTATGTCTTGTGCGTGAAACGTGAGTGAGTGATAGGTGCTGTACAAAAAAGGCGGGATTCCAAAATTCACAGAGGGGGATGTGATGCCTTGCAGTTTGAGTCAACTGAGTCCAGACCACAGTGGTTGGCCTCATTGTTCAGACTGCAACCAGCAAGTCCATGTGGGAGAGTAGGACAGTCTATGAGGTGATGCTGTTGCACACAAGATCAAGGTTCCACACCAGGTGACCTGGGAGATGTGCATGGCCCGCTGTCTCTCACTGTCTTTTCCCTGGATGACCCACCTTCCTTGGGGGAATCTCAGATGCAGGCCTTGACGATGCAGGGACACTCCATCAGACAATTCCTCGCCCTCCTCCCTCCCTGTGCCTGGTGGCGGTCTTTGCCTAGATGTTTCTTGCCTGGTGACACAGGAAGGATGCTCCATGTTGTCTGCGATCCAACAGAGTGAATGACTTATGTCCCTGTGCACGGCCAGGAGCTCATCCAGCCTAGGCCTCCATCCGTCCTTGGTGTTGTTGTTGACTGGCGTGTTGCTCGGCCTGCAGGTTTTTCATCTCTGTAAGGGTCCCCACTACCTGGCTGTCTCCCTGGTGTCCCGCCTGTATGCCTCCATGATGTTGCGTAGTTGAGACATACCAGGGATGTGGCAGGAATGGTGGTGGTGGTTGGCGCAGATGTTCCTGATCCAGCTGCTGCACGGGTTTGGGCACCAGAGGTGCCAGGTTGGTCGGGGTCATCCATGGAGTGGTGAGAGGTGTTGCTGTCGGTGGGATGAGGGTCCTGTGGAGCCTGGGACTGTGATTCATCTCCCCCATTGTTGGGGGTAGATTCCACATGTTGCCCTGTGGGTGTGAGAGACCGACAATGTTAATGTCATTTAATGCAACATCCATTTTTCATACACATTGTAGTTGGCACTGTTCCACCTGGTAGTTGTCTATGCTTTGGATTATCCTCAATGTTCACTTGTGGATGGGTATGTTGTGGGGTCAGGCTGGTCTGTACTCAGGAGTCATTGACATGTGGGGGCATATTTACAATAACTGGCACAGCCCTGCATTTCAGCAGGGATTGGCCAGTTATTGTGCACCACAGCTATGCCAGCATGGATGCGACACATTTACAATGGGGAGCACCATGGGGGAAAAACGGCACAGCTGCGTCACGCATCTGGCCGTAGAATTGGTGCATTGCTGGAGTTGCGTCACCGGCCCAACGCAGCTCCAGCAATGCTCTGTGGAGCCCTTTATGCACAATGCTGCATCAATCCTTAAGCCTGCTTCAAGCATGCACTGGGTTTTGATGCAGCATGTGCTTAAAAGTGAAAGAGTGAAATCTTGTAGGTTTCACTCAGCCACTTTTGTGAGGCGTTGCGCAGAAACGCCTACCCACCCCCTGTGCCAGTACACTTACTTCTGGCGCAGGGCATTACAATGTGACACATCTCCCAGATGCGACACCTTGTACATACACAGCATCATGGCACCACTTTTGTGCGGCCACTGCATCACAAAGGTGACATGGAATAAGCGCAAGGGGCTTGCGAATCTGCACCTTGAATTTTTTGCATGGATGCTTCTGCAAATCTGTATTGGTTTTGTTGTTTTACATGGCCATTGTGACAGTGGGGCACTCAATTGCCTGTCCCAGGAGGGTATGTTTGTGTAAGGGGTGTGTGACAGGCCGTGCTGGTAGTTGCAGTCTTATTTGGAACTGGGCCTCCCTCGTGGTGTGGCTGTCCCCCCATGGAGCATGGTGCCATGACAGTGGTTATGAGTTCCTGTCAAATATATCTGACCTTGTTTTCCTGGTGTTTGTGTTTACACTGGTCCCAGGAGGCCTTGTGCTGCCTACACCAGGGCCCAGTGTCAGCTATCTTGTCAGTACTTTCCCACTCTCTGTGCATTGAGCATTGTGCATGGGTGTGTACCTGGACCACATGGAATGAGGGCAATTGGGCATGGGCATCCGCAGAAATGTTTCTAGTGGTGGGGAACTTTTTAACTTCACCACCATCCCCCTTGCACCCTTCTCACCACTGCCTTGCACCCTTTTTCTTCTCCCCCTTGCACTCTTCTACCCTCCCCCTTGCACCCTTCTCCCCCTCCCCCTTGTACCATGCTCTACCTCCGCCTTGAACCCTTTTCTTCCTTGCACCCTTCTCCCCTCTGCCTTGCACCCTTCTCCCCTCTGCCTTGCACCCTTCTCCCCTCTGCCTTGCACCCTTCTCGCACTCCCTCTTACACCCTTCTCCCCCTCACCCTTGCATCCTTCTCCCCCTCCCCCTTGCCCCCTTCTCCCCCTCCCCCTTGCCCCCTTCTTGCCCTCCCCTTGCAACCTTTTTCTCCTCCCCTTGCACTCTTCTCCCCTCCCCCTTGCACCCTTCTCCCCCTCCCCCTTGTACCCTGCTCCTCCTCCACCTTAAACCCTTTTCTTCCTTGCACCCTTCTCCCCTCTGCCTTGCACCCTTCTCGCATTCCCTCTTACACCCTTCTCCCCCTCCCCTTCCACCCTTCTCCCCCTCCCCCTTGCACCCTGCTCCCCCTCCCCCTTGCACCCTGCGCCACATCCGTCTTGAACACTTCTCGCCCCCTCCTTGTAACCTGCTCCACCTCCACCTTGAACCCTTTTCTATCTTGCACCCTTCTCCCTCTGCCTTGCACCCTTCTCGCACTCCCCCTTGCACCCTCCTCCCCCTCCCCCTTGCACCCTTCTCTTCCTCCCTCTTGTACCCTGCTCCACCTCCGCCTTGAAACCTTTTCTACCTTGAACCCTTCTACCCTCTGCCTTGCACCCTTCTCGCACTACCCCTTCACCCTTCTTGCCTTCCCCCTGGCACCCTTCTCCCCCTCCCCATGCACCCTTCTCCCCTCCCCCTTGCACCCTGTTCCCCTCCCCCTTGCTCCCTGTGCTACCTCCCCCTTTAACCTTCTCGCCCTCCCCCTTGCACCTTTCTCCCCCTCTCCCTTGCACCCTTCTCCCCCTTGTACCCTGCTCCACCTCTGCCTTGAACCCTTTTCTACCTTGCACCCTTCTCCCCTCTGCCTTGCACCCTTCTTGCACTCCCCCTTGCACCCTTCTCGCCCTCCCCCTTGCACCCTTTTCCCCCTCCCCCTCCCCATGGCACCCTTCTCCCCCTTGCACCCTGCTCCCCATCCACCTTGTACCCTGTGCCACCACCCCTTGCACCCTTCTACCCCCCTTGTAGCCTGCTCCACCTCCGCCTTGAACCCTTTTCTACCTTGTACCCTTCTCCCCTCTGCCTTGCACCCTTCTCGCATTCCCCTTGCACCCTTCTCGCCCTCCCCCTTGCACCCTGCTCCACTTCCCCCTTGTACCCTGCGCCACCTCCTCCTTGCACCCTGCTCCCCCTCCACCTTGTACCCTGATCCACCTCCGGCTTGAACCCTTTTCTACCTTGCACCTTTCTCCCCTCTGCCTTGCACCCTTCTCGCACTGCCCCATGCACCCTTCTCCCCCTCCCCCTTGCACCCTTCTCACACTCTGCCTTGCACCCTTCTTGACCAACCCTTGCACTCTTCCTACCCAATGGAGGGGGCTGCCATCTGGAACAATGCCACCATTTCAAAAGCATGAAGGACTAGGTACGGCCCTGACTGGGCCCACACCAGATGCACTGCCAATCCAGGGGGGGGCAAGAGCCACCCTTGCCCCCCCACGGATGCCCATGCAATTGGGTCTATTTGGAGTCCCACAATGCATTTTGTGTCACCCACCCTCCCAGCATACCGGACGTCCATTTTTGGGTCTGTGCTTCCTGTAGCATGGGACATGGCATGGCATGGTTTTCTCAATGGGTGTTTGTGGTATTAGCATTGTTTTTGGATGTAGTTGTAGGTCGGTGAGTGCTTGGGGGTTGGTGCAGGTATTTTTTGTACTTGGGGTGTGGTTGCCATTACCCTAATGTTACATGAGTTGTTTGTGTACTCACCAGGCTCTACAACTCCTTCAATTCCATGTACTCTCACTGGCGGTCGCAGGGCCATTAGCTTCTCCTCCCAGGGCTGGTACTGTACTGGTCTGCGGGGACCACCACCTCCAGTGTGCTGACTCTGTTGGTAGTCCTCGTCCATCTTCCGCTTGATCATCCTCCACAGATCGTACCACCTGGCCTGGCAATCCTTCCTTGTGCGTCTGATTGGTGCAACAGCAATCACCTTATTGACTATCCTCTCCCGCAGCTGTGTTTTCTTGGCTATGCTGGTCTGTCTGACCAATGCGCCAAACAGCTGTGGCTCGACTCTGATGACTTCATCTACAAGGATCTCCATCTCCTCTTTTGTGAACGTTGGATTCTTCTGTGCAGACATGGTGTGGGATGACGGTGTGTATGGATGTGGGTGTGTGAGTCTGAATGTGAAGGAGGGTGTGGGTCAGAATGTGAATGGGGGTATGTGTGAAGGTGGATGTGTGCAGTTGGTGGTGTGTTGTCAGTGTGTCTTGTGAATTGTGTCTGTTGCAAAGGATCATGGTTTGTGTTTGTGGGCCCTTTTTATTGGTCCATTTGTGGGTGGGGTTTAGTTTGAATTTTTGGTGGGTGTGTTATAAAGGGTTTTCTGAGTTAGCCCCTCTGTTTGCCTGTTTGGATCTGCCAGGACATTCATTTCCATGGTTTATACACTGCAGAAGTGTTTTGGGGTGTTGTGCGAGTCGTTTTCACCTTCCTTGTGCTGTTTTACAGTGTCCGCGTGGTTCAGTACGGCTCGTTTACTTGTATTTGCTTCTGTTTGTTTGTGTGTGCAATGGGACATTGTTGCGGTACGACTCCTTTACGACATCCTTGTGCTGTTTCACGGGGATTGCGTGGTCTTCGTTCAGGGGGGGTTCATATCGTATTGGATTTTGTGGTTCGCTCATACGCAACGTTTTACAGGGTTCGCGTGCGCTTCGTTCAGGGAGTTCGTATCGTATTGGATTTTGTGGGTCACTCGTAGGTGACGTTTTTACGGGATTCGCGTGCCGTTCATTGAGGGGGGTTCGTCTCGTATTTGATATTGTGGCTAGCTCATACGTGAAGTTTTCCGTACGAATCGCATCTCATACACAACGTTTTCCGTACAAATCGTATTCTGATTCCCAGGTCTGGATCGTACTTGTCGGGTCTTACAGCATGTATACGATTCATTCGGTTCTCTTTCAGGGTCCGTTTCGTACGGTATTTCCCTTGTTTTTCGTACGGTTTGCAAAGATTTGTAAGTATTTTTTACCTACGGATAGTACTACGCGATTTGGACGGATTAGTATGATTTGTACGGAAACAGCTACGAATACGATTCGTCATACTGATTTGCTTCCCGAATCAGAATCGACCCCTTGGTGTATCTGACCTCCACTCCATTGCGATCAGTCTGAAATTGTGCCTGGATGCCAATCTACTAAGAACAATTATTTTTGATTACTACTTTACTTTATTGTGGTACTTTTCAGCCTAAAACTTGAAACATTTATAATTCTGATCCTCCTTATTCAATTGTGGTACTTTAGGTGTCATTCTACATATTTTGTTTAATATTTAGAAATTGGTTGTAGGATTCTTATTGAATTGTGTTCTGACTTTTTGCTTGTTGTAGTATTGCTTAATATCTCACACATTTTTCTAAATTAGGCCTACTTGCTCTTTGCTATAGTTTCCATAGGTTAAGCTTGGGTTTAATTGTTAAAACTTTGTGTTTGTCATAAAAGGATGTTGGAGTCTCTTTATATGAGCAGAACTCTCATCCATTTTCTTAAATTAAGGCAAAGGTTGGAGGTTAACAAGACCCTTCATGGAAATAATAGAATGCCATTTTTTGGGGGGGGGGAATTTGATATACATGAAATATATCAATAATTATGGTTAGGGATGACCGGTTAGTTTACCTAAACATACATCAACTTAAATTAATGAAGTGTTAGAAATAAAAAACATTTTACTTAACCTAATCTAATCTAAAACACCCAGATGTTAGGGTTACTATTTGTATTTAGGTTTAATCTAAAACCATTTAATTTGAAAGTTGTAATCCAACTAGGCATAGGTGAAGGCTTCTATATATTTAAATTAATTAAACTTAGACACATTGGGAAAAGGTTTATCAACAGTTTAAGAGTTCGATTAAGGACATTCGTTTGTATTAATGTAGATTAATATGTCATCAGGGTTTACAGATAGGATTAGGATTAGAATAAGAATTAGGTTATGTTTAACAATTACAGTTAATGTCATTTATCTTGATTTTGTGTATGGGTGTTAAAAATATGGATTTTCCGCTTTCTGTGCCTTGGATCCGCATCCATTTCAACCACTATGAACAACTGAAGAACCTTTTTGTGCTCCCTAGGGGTGTTGTACTGCACACTGCTAAGAAGAGATAAACACTTCAGCATTTCACAGATTGGGTTACTTTCCAAAATAAGGTAGAAGCGAAAAACAAAATAAAATTTGAATGCCCCCAGCAACTCATTGTATGTCAGATATTTCTGAGCTTGCTCATCTATTCATTGCTAAAACAGATAGCTGGTTAAACTGTTTCTTAATGTGGTTTCAAATCTTATACCTTGTCCAACAATGTTTTATTTGATGTATCTTCTCTTTAAATTTAAATTGTCCTCGTACCCATTATTTTTCATGTAAAAGCTGAAGCCCATCCCATAAAAACGTAAATAAAAAATGAACATATCCACAAGGTAAATGCATGTGAACAAGTATCATAAAGAACAACATTATTTACTTCAAAAAAGAGAAATTAGCAATCAAAAAACGATGAAAAATCTAACAATAATCAAAAGAATGGACAATACTAAAAACCAATACAAACTAGAAAAATCAGGTAACAAGGCCATAAGTAAAACCATGCTGTGGATCTGAAAAAGAGACACTGCTATATTCTTTATAGAAAACACAGGTTTAAAGGGGAGGACACATGAAAGACGGTGCACAAGAAAATCAGAATTCCTGGGCGTAGAGCCTTCCTGCTGATCTCCACCGGTACGCGGGCGGGGCTGACCACGTCCTTGCTGGCCACCCCGGCCCCTGCTGCCCCCTCCTCCACCGGTTGACGGAGCCGATGAGTCCTGAAAGGAACGAGGAGAGCGTTGGTCAGAAGCCTGAAACCTATCAGGCGATTTAATCATCGCGCGGTCGCGCAAATCATAAACTCGATCCGACTGCGCAGGCAACGGAGACGCAGGAGCAGAAACCTGTGTTTGTTGTTGTTGTTGCTTACCCTGATTCTGCTTTTTAGGCCAATTTTGTTTCTTGGACTTTTGTTGACCACCAGTTTCCGATGACTGACCCTGGGGCTGCTTTTTCTCATTATCAGGAAAAGCCTTAAGCCCCTTCGCATTGCGGCCAACCGTTTTATAAGCGGCCACAATGATCCTTGCCAACCGACGGGGCCTCTCGGCCTCGGGAATTAACGCCAAAGCGTTAGCCACCTGAAAGTGTACTGCATCTCCCTTGACATTCGCAAGGATCAGATCGCAAACTACATCAAAGGAGCCACACAGGCGCACACCCAATTCGACCGCCGACTCCGGTCCGTGTTCATCCTGAACACGTTTAAGGACCGCACCCAGATTGGTCACAGACGTGGTGCCGTAGCACCTCGAATAGACCGCTGCAAAAGTCTTACCCCAGGTCTCACAGTCAACAAGCTCAGGCGCCAAATCTTACAGTAAACTTAGTGTAAGAATCCGGTGTTTATCACCGGGACTCGTATTAGGAAACACAGCTTCAAGCTGGCCGAATTTCTCTGCAAGCCAGAACGGAAAATCATCCTTGTCCTGCGGCTTTTTGCCCATCACGGAATTCACCATGACCGGATTGATTTTCAAACCAGCATGTTCTGCACGAAGCCGTGCACCCCTAGGGGCTGCGTCCTGAACATTACGGCTAGTGTAATGAACAAGCGCTGTAATCACTTCCACCGCGACTTCATGAAGTCGGCGCAGATCTCCCACGTTACAAGTGGCGCGATTAGGGTGAGGAGTGAATCCAGCCAAAGCGGGCCAAGGTGTGCCCGGAATGGACAAAGGACCTAACCTCGGAGCGGTTAAAGCGTGTGGTAGGGCGCCACCAAACCAAACTCCATGCTGCCAAGCATCAATAGGAACTTCCAGTGCCCTGTACGGAGCGTACGCAACCGGTACAGCTGAAGCAGTGTAGGAATGGAACACACCAGAATTAGCGTCCACCGGCGGAAAGGTCACCCACGAATAAAACAGTTCGTACGGGTAAGCATGTTCCGCACTCACTACCAGAACAACAGCCAAGCCTTCTACTGGAACATCATAAGCCCGCAAATGGTCACGCACCGCAATGCGACTATGCTGCGGGATGTCCACGGCTTGTGCCATGTCAGCACGGGAAAGTGAAAAATAAAATTTCTTTGTAACACGACTGGGTAGTAATTCAAAGAAACCGTTTACAGATAGATTCAAGCTTGAAAAAGACCTATTTCAAAAATAGGTAGGTTTTTCCAACACTGCCGTTTTCCGGAAACGGGAATGAAGGTGTTAAGGTTTGAATGATATACTACTCGAGTGTCATGATATAAGGCCAATCAACGTATGGGCGCCATGTAGCAGGGTTTCCGTTCTCCCACAGAACTGTGCACAGAGATCTAGAACCTGGGTGAGTTAGGGTGACCCAAACCTCACCTTTGTTTCAGAAATCCCCTTACCAAGCTAGCTACAGTGTCTCATCGGTAGTAATTACTTCCCAATGACTTAGACAATCCAGAACATGAACTTAGGGTACCTCAGCTATCGTGGAACACATGAACACTCTTTCGTTATATAATCATTACAAACCGAAACTGGAAGGCAAAGAACACACGTGCAAGTTTGAAATGTTTATTTTTCAATGCAAAGTTCTCAAACGCAGTATCTTGTATAATACCAACATACATATTATAAAAATCAGAGTTAGCAGCATCGTCACTAATCCATAATAAGCAAAAGGTGATAGCATGTTATGATGCAAAAATCTATAGAATTCTGTATCACCTATATTTCGCGCACCCTATTCAGTATATTATATTTTATCTAAGAAGGTCTCTTTTGGGTTCTAGCTGGGCGGGCCCATACCTCTAATTCTCAGTAGGAGTAGATCACATCAACAGCTACCAGCTCTCTGCATGCGAAGCATCAAGTGTGTCGATTCATTCCCTGTAACTCTATCTTAAACCCACGTAGAGCCCAATGTTGGCAGCAACATTATTTGTGTTATGTCTAACGTGGTACGAGGATCAGGCCTTCAGCAACCTTGTGTTAGGTTATTCTTAGAGTGTGCAGTTCTCGGTGTGCAGACAGTTGTACCAAGTGTACCAAGCACGGCTGATACTAGAGCAATAACATATTATTCTCAAATAAATCACATCTTTCGTCTAGGTTGAAAGCTACAATAACAAGTAGGTGTCGTGTGCAAACTCAAGCTGAAATAAAATATTGCGTTTAAACATTTAATAACCTCATGCTAACTTAACACAATATATAGAAACGTAGTAACCATATGACACCCCCCCAATGATCCGAGGACGGTTAAAAAAGAGAAAATATAAGCCAATACCCTATGAGAGGCAAAACATGAAAGCAGAGTTCAATGATATTGAGCCAAGCTAAATGTATGTAAATGTATATAAAAGTTTAATATCAAAAATATGTATGAATGCCTACAGTGGCCACACAAAAATATAGAAGTCGAACTTAAGGCCTACTCCCAGTTCATAGGCCCAGAACATACGAAAGTCGAATGTTCGTATTAAAAAAGGGCACCATTCAGAATTACTAAAAAGTCACGTGCCTTAATAATGAAAGTCTTCAAAGTCACTCATGGGTTGAATGAATATGCAAAATAGGTAGCTACAGCTTCCAACATGAAATCACTGTTATCATCCGAAAACAGTTCAGCCATCCAATTAAGCAATGGGAAAGAACATACGTGCTCCCCCAACACCGATTCCTCTAGCAACATCAGAGGACAACTCAGTGGGTTCTCGAGAACGCTATGTGCCAGAAAGTCATGCGCCGCTGCGAATATGTCCCACTGACCCATTAGTCCATGCATCGCTGCCACAGCCATAACCCTTTCGCCAGAACAAACCAACTCGTGAGCAACTATGGGGCTCATCAGCTGATTAAAGTCGACGTCAGGAGAAGTCGGTAAGCAGAGACACAAATCAATGGCCCAGTCGAAATCACAGCTCAGGCAATGAAACACGGGCTGGACACATGTGAAATAGGAAAATCTGAACGATAATCCAGAAGCCGTGCTTAAAGTCGCAAGCGGCAAGGAGCCATAGTAATCAAGCATCCGGTTGCGAAACTGCATCAGTAGGGGCTGAGCGTTTTCTTGCGCAGGATGGGCATCCATGTTTTAGAAAGCAAAATATCACCAGAACGCCTGCAGCCAAAGCCAGCAAAACAGGAAATCGGCCAAACAGGCTTGCGAATATAGAATGAAAGAACGCAGGGATAATACCAAATACTTTTTCAAATGTAGTCACAAGACCACTGCTAACCAATTTAAAAAAATGTGCCAGACCTGTTGTGGAGGAGGCATTGAAGATTTGATGAACCAGCTCGGAGAAATGAAAAGGCAAATCAGTATTTAAAAGTGCCTGCACTTCTGTGCGTGTGTTAGCTATGTGAAGGACATAAGTTTCGCGGGCAGAGCTCAGGGCCACTTGCTTCTGAGACAATAGGGCTCTTATACGGCTTAAACCATTGAACTCGGCCTTCAAGGTTGGTATTCGTGGCCAAATTGAAACATCTGAATTCCCATGCGTGGGCGGATATAACACATTCTTGCAACAAACCACCCTCTCTGAAACGGTAACCACATAAGCGATACCGACCTGTAACCCACAACACAGTTCGTTATTCAAAAGTAAATAACTACCGTTGGACAATAACGTGAACGTGGGAACTATTGCAGGAACCGGTGTCCCCGTCAAAACACAGGCCAAATTAGGCTTGTCCTGATTACAAGAACCATGCAACTGGATGTGTCTGCATATTAATGAGCGGGCAGGTGACTGTGTACATTCTTCACCATTCAGATTCACTTCACTCCCCTCCTTTAGGCATCTGTAAGTGTATGGTAAAGACCATGTCTCATGGAGGAAAGCACTGCCTAATGGTTCATATCGCCCTATAGCCATATATTTCATACAATTTGTAAATTTATACAGAGCAAAAGGCAAGGTAATAACACCATGGATAAGCCATGTAGCAGCAGTCACCTCAGCCACCGAAAAGGGCAAGGATTCTAATTTTTCAATGTGTAACATGGAAAATGATGCATCTCTCTGTTTTTCAGTCAAATTAAATGGGGCAAATAGTGATGAGACGTTCATAAAATTCCAAGGTACTCGACCAGACTTCAGAGTCTGTAGTGTCCAAGCAAACTGCATCACAGAACGCAATTGATTTTGACCATGATATAACACGGACACTTCATCATGCACAATGTCAACGACAGAAGACACAATATTGTTCAACGTGTAAATTCGGGAAGAAAGCGTGTTAATACTGTTATCGACGACTGCAAGCACTTTTTCTAAATTTGCTTGATCAATAGCCATCAGGCGCTTAGCAGCCTCAATTTGGGAAACTTTCCAAATGTCATTGTAAATAGCATAAAGCCACCGTTTAGATCTTCCTTTAGCTGGGCCTTTTATAAAATCATTCAAATCCACATTATCATTCAATTGAGACAGATGTAGTTTAACTGCAGCTAATGTGGAATGTTGCAACCAATTCTGACACAGCTTCCCCACAGAATAAGTCGTGACAGTATAATCTTCTTCAAAACGGGGGTCGGGTCTGACTTCTGTGAACCCTTCAGCCAAACCTAGAAAACGACGTTGGCAAGAATCAGCACTCCTATGCCACATCAGCCAACCCTTGGAATCCAAACTGGAAATGTTAAAGGATGAATTGTGCAATAGAGCTTGCAACTCATGAATGGACAATTCAGTAAAGTTACCCCAACCTGAATATTCCTCTAAATCTGGGATGGTTGGTGTATTTAATTTTTTAGAAGTAGCCAATCCAAAGCATGTTGTTTGGAAAATGGATGAATTTAAAAACAACATGTGATTCGGGATGAGACATGCACGGTGCAAAGCCTCAGTGCCTTGTACCTGCCAATCCTTGGTACCCCAAACCGATTTGAGGTCAATTGTTCCTTTCCAAAACTCGTAGCCATCTACAGCCAACCTGTCTAGAAAGGACTTCGAATACAGTAATTTTGTATCGGTAAGTCTAACTTTGGACATGGACTTTTGTGTCATTTTAAAATAAAATGACTCGGGATTAGATTGATTAAAGTCTGTGAAATAAGTATATTTTTTCAGAAACGTATTGAAGATGCCACCTAATGGAGCAGGGCAATGTTCCCATTGTGTATAATTTACAGCAACCCTCCTTGAATTTGTCTTATGCAAAAAATGATTACCATAGTGTTGAAAACAAAACAAATCACCATAATTAATAGAATCTAAATACAGATCCTCAGCATCGAAGGCAGCATAATATTTCAAATCAGAGAATAATGCTTCTACGGCCTGAATATCCCAATCATCAGAACGTATATTTTGTTTAATCACATCTCCCATGTTTACTCTAAGCACATTTGGAACATTAATCACTTCCGTGGGCCCATGTATCTGAAACCTAACCGCATCCCACACAATCCCATCAAGGACAGGCCAAGCAGTAATGTTAACTGTATTTAAGTTTCGTTTCAGTCTGTGCGCTGAATGTGAAGAGGAAAGAGGGGCCAATGTTCCATTAAGGTATCGAATTCCTGTTCTTTCTTTAACGTAGTGACCATCAATCAGGCGGAAAAAATTAAACACAAAACCAATTGACATAAAAAGATAAAATGAAAATAGGATCAACCAAATGTATGTCCAAGGGGGAATTAAAAAATGTTTTTTAAACAACGTGGCATATCTTGCAATAGTTGAGGGTTTCTTTGAAGGTTCCGAAACAGAGTCAAAAGAGAATCTGAACTGGTCGGCCAAACGGGTATGCAAATCAGGCATCAATAAATCAGCAGGATAAGTGTAGTTTAACTCATCAATGTCAGTTACAGGAATAGTATTTAATAAAGGACTGGATATGGCAGGCATCTCGAGGGACACCTCATGTTCTGCACCAGATGTAATAGCCAGCACAGAGTGCCTCACCATGGAAGGACAGGAAGCAGCCGGTGTCATGCTATGAAGAATCGGCCACCCTGTGTGTCTTGACATTGTCAATAGAAATAAATCTGTTTTCCTTACGACCTGGAAGTGGTGGTAAAATGACTGTTCTTGTGCCCTTCACTCCAAGAACTCGAACCGGTGCACGATATGAGGGACCAAACTCTTTCTTGTTATCGATCTTCTCTCGAACCAGTTCTCCAACTTTGGGTAGCCAGCCAACTACCGGGATCTGCAGCGCATCATCCGATGTGGAGGGCAAATGTTCCTTTGCAAGACTGTCTCTGGTCTTTTGTAGATTCTGTAAAACATTGCAATGTTCATCTACGTCAAAGGCCGTGGCCTGGGCCTTGCAGTCCAGCCCATCGAGGTCAGGGACATACATCTTGATACCAAAGAGCATTTCGTACGGGGTCCGCCCACCCAGAGACCTTCTAGGGAGATTATTAAGCGCACGCTGCACGCCTATGAGGTGGGCTAACCAGTTTCTGCCAGTGCCTATAACTCGAGCTGTCAAAGATTGCTTTAAGTCGCGGTTCATTCGTTCAACTACACTATTGCCCTCGGTTCTGTAGGGACTCGAAAATTTGACTTGGACCCCCAACGAAACCATAGCATCCTTATACGCCTTAGAGGCGAAAGCCGGACCCTGATCTGAATGGAAGGTACCACAGGCAAAAATTCCCACAAAGACTCGCAAATCCTTAATGACAGTACGTGAATCAGCGCTCCGATGTGGCCATACCCACACAAAGCGTGTGCATGAATCAACTGCTACTAAGACGTACTTGTACGCAGTATCAGAAGAAAAGGGACCGAAGTGATCCAAATAAACGCATCCCAGCGGATTATTCGAGATGTACAACTGTGTCTGAGGCGGACGCGCAGCAGTCGAAGGCTTAATCTGCTGGCAAATGTCACATTGAAGGACATAATCGCGCGTCTGTTTGTACAGTCCCCACCACCAGAACCTCTGTTGTAGCTGAGTTACAGTGGCTGAGACGCCCGCATGCGCAGACGCCACACCTTCATGAGCCGCTGTAATCAAAGTAGCCCTACGATCCGAGTTGGGAACTAGACGTTCGCCAACATCAGGGATTTTCACATAAGGAACCTTATCGGGACTTAAGTGGTATGTGTATTTAGAAGGGAACCCCGCAGGATATTTACTTCCCTTCTCTGTTGCAGCAACTGCTGCCAATATGTCATCATCTATCTTGCTTTTGGACCTCGTGACCGCTGCAACTAAGTATTTTGATACCGCTGACTTCGCTGCTTCATCAGCAAGCGAATTGCCAACAGCGTGGACCCCCACGCGCTGATGACCGAGAGTATGAATTACAAACACGAGTGGCAACTTCTCTTTAAGTGCCGCCACTCGGATCCAGATAATTTTATGTTTTATTGTGCTACCTTTGGAATCACGAAACTCATTCTGAATCCAAAAGAACAAGTTCTCATTGTAAGACTGGACACAGTAGTAAGAGTCACTTACGATCAAAGTCATCACACTTGGATCTGCGTACTCCAATGCAAGCATCAGAGCACGAAGCTCTGCTAATTGTGCGGTGCAGTCCCCAAGCGTCTGCGTGTGCACGACACTGGACTTGAACTCATCGTTCACCATGGCACCGACCACAATGGCGCAAGCGGAAACGTAGGCATGTTTAGAGCCATGCGCAACCTGCGCCGAACCATCAGTGTAAATGATGCAATGGAAATCCTCCAACGGCCGCATTGCTAAAGGAGCAGGATGAACAAATTCATACTGTAAATACTCCTGCGACTGTAAAGTGGCGTCAAAAATAAACGTGACATCCTGGGATGTCAAGGATGCAGCCCATTGAATCCACCGAGGGTGCAAAGCTTTGGAATTAGGTACACTGGCTTTCGTAACTGCCTCTAAGGCAGGACACGGGGTAACAACCAACATGCGTTTTCCTTGTGACAGGGCACGTTCCTTAAGAATTGCCATCTGCACAGCCGTTAAAACTTTCTCCACAGTGGAAAAGCGCAATTCAGCCGAAGTGTACAAGTGTGACTCGTAAGCAATAGGTACTGTATCTCCTTCATTAAAAGTCAGGTACGTGAAACCCACCGCCCCAGGGATAATTCTTATCACCAGGTTGGTCTGGTTATCACGAGTCTGTAAGTATTCAGAAGCGAGCAAAGCAGCCTGCAAAGACTGCAAAATGGCCGAATGCTCAGGCAGCCAGCATGATTTGGAGAAAGATGGTTGTATCAAAGCATACAAAGGCTTGATACGCTGGGCATATTCCGGAATGTAAGTTTTCCCGAAATTCAAAAATCTCAGCAAAGACTGTAATTTTTTCAGTGTTGTCGGAGAGCGCAATTGTGCGCATTTCTCCAGGAAGTGAGGGGCTAACCCTTTTCCCTCGTTGTTAAGCTCGTAACCGAGAAACAACACTGTGTACTCTGCAATGTGCGACTATGCAAAGTTAAACTTGTAACCAATGTCTGCAAAGTTACAAATTATGCTATTTACTCGACACAGATGCTCCCAAAGATCGTCGTCTGTGAGCTAAATGTCATCCACATACGAACAAGCAACTGTGTCGATGCCCTCCAGAAGAGAGACAATGCGGGCGGAGAATACTCCAGGACTGTTCTTATAGCCCATTGGGAGACGCCGAAACATTTTTTGCACACCGCCGCATGTAAAACTGGTCCATTGGGAACTTAGACCGTCTAATCTATGGGCATAAAAACCATTGGAAATGTCAAGCGTGGTTTTGAACCGTTTACGCTCAAGACTATTCACTAAAGCAGAGCCATGTGTATTCTGTACTGCGCAGTTACGGCAATGCGAGTTCAAATGCCTATAATCCAAAACCAAACGATATGAGCCGTCCGGCTTGTTTACAGTAAAAAGGGGGTTATTCATCGGTGACACACACGTTTCAATTACACCTTGATATTCCAATTGTTCAAGGATAGCCGCGACTGAAGCTTTGGCTTCACGCCGTATGGGATATTGAGGTTGAGGCTGCGGTTGAGACCGTAAAGGAATCTCGTGGCTTGGTGACAATTTATCCCAGCCACACTGATTGCGGTACACAGCCGGCGCAAGTGCCAGAGCCCACTCTTCTGCAAAATGCAGCGCTTCCACTCTCGGTACAGTGTGCGCAAAACTGGGCAGGATTACCTCCTCCCCTCGCGGAGCTGCGAGAACAAAAGGTGGGGGCCAGTCAGCCTCCGAAAGCAAAATGTCATACGTAGACGAGAGATTTTCCCAAAATACCCCTTTTACAGTTCGCTGCATGTCACCTTCAATTAACAGGACAATTTCAAAAAGACGTTCAGGGGGAGCAACATGCGTATCAGCAGTTTCAATTACAACATAAGTATCAGTCGCTGTCACCTTCAACAGTGGACGGAGGGCCTCTCTCACTATGGTGATCTCCGTCGCGCTGTCTAGCAAGGTCAGAGCCCACGTCAGATTCCGAAGCTGCGTTCTCACTATCTGGGGCATATCGATGCGCTGTCAGGGCGGCGACTTTCTTCGTAGCAAACTGTGGTCTCCTGGGCGTAGAGCCTTCCTGCTGATCTCCACCGGTACGCGGGCGGGGCTGACCACGTCCTTGCTGGCCACCCCGGCCCCTGCTGCCCCCTCCTCCACCGGTTGACGGAGCCGATGAGTCCTGAAAGGAACGAGGAGAGCGTTGGTCAGAAGCCTGAAACCTATCAGGCGATTTAATCATCGCGCGGTCGCGCAAATCATAAACTCGATCCGACTGCGCAGGCAACGGAGACGCAGGAGCAGAAACCTGTGTTTGTTGTTGTTGTTGCTTACCCTGATTCTGCTTTTTAGGGCAATTTTGTTTCTTGGACTTTTGTTGACCACCAGTTTCCGATGACTGACACTGGGGCTGCTTTTCTCATTATCAGGAAAAGCCTTAAGCCCCTTCGCATTGCGGCCAACCGTTTTATAAGCGGCCACAATGATCCTTGCCAACCGACGGGGCCTCTCGGCCTCGGGAATTAACGCCAAAGCGTTAGCCACCTGAAAGTGCACTGCATCTCCCTTGACATTCGCAAGGATCAGATCGCAAACTACATCAAAGGAGCCACACAGGCGCACACCCAATTCGACCGCCGACTCCGGTCCGTGTTCATCCTGAACACGTTTAAGGACCGCACCCAGATTGGTCACAGACGTGGTGCCGTAGCACCTCGAATAGACCGCTGCAAAAGTCTTACCCCAGGTCTCACAGTCAACAAGCTCAGGTGCCGAATCTTACAGTAAACTTAGTGTAAGAATCCGGTGTTTATCACCGGGACTCGTATTAGGAAACACAGCTTCAAGCTGGCCGAATTTCTCTGCAAGCCAGAACGGAAAATCATCCTTGTCCTGCGGCTTTTTGCCCATCACGGAATTCACCATGACCGGATTGATTTTCAAACCAGCATGTTCTGCACGAAACCGTGCACCCCTAGGGGCTGCGTCCTGAACATTACGGCTAGTGTAATGAACAAGCGCTCTAATCACTTCCACCGCGACTTCATGAAGTTGGCGCAGATCTCCCACGTTACAAGTGGCGCGATTAGGGTGAGGAGTGAATCCAGCCAAAGCGGGCCAAGGTGTGCCCGGAATGGACAAAGGACCTAACCTCGGAGCGGTTAAAGCGTGTGGTAGGGCGCCACCAAACCAAACTCCATGCTGCCAAGCATCAATAGGAACTTCCAGTGCCCTGTACGGATCATACGCAACCGGTACAGCTGAAGCAGTGTAGGAATGGAACACACCAGAATTAGCGTCCACCGGCGGAAAGGTCACCCACGAATAAAACAGTTCGTACGGGTAAGCATGTTCCGCACTCACTACCAGAACAACAGCCAAGCCTTCTACTGGAACATCATAAGCCCGCAAATGGTCACGCACCGCAATGCGACTAGGCTGCGGGATGTCCACGGCTTGTGCCATGTCAGCACGGGAAAGTGAAAAATAAAATTTCTTTGTAGCACGACTGGGTAGTAATTCAAAGAAACCGTTTACAGATAGATTCAAGCATGAAAAAGACCTATTTCAAAAATAGGTAGGTTTTTCCGACACTGCCGTTTTCCGGAAACGGGAATGAAGGTGTTAAGGTTTGAATGATATACTACTCGAGTGTCATGATATAAGGCCAATCAACGTATGGGCGCCATGTAGCAGGGTTTCCGTTCTCCCACAGAACTGTGCACAGAGATCTAGAACCTGGGTGAGTTAGGGTGACCCAAACCTCACCTTTGTTTCAGAAATCCCCTTACCAAGCTAGCTACAGTGTCTCATCGGTAGTAATTACTTCCCAATGACTTAGACAATCCAGAACATGAACTTAGGGTACCTCAGGTATTGTGGAACACATGAACACTCTTTCGTTATATAATCATTACAAACCGAAACTGGGAGGCAAAGAACACACGTGCAAGTTTGAAATGTTTATTTTTCAATGCAAAGTTCTCAAACGCAGTATCTTGTATAATACCAACATACATATTATAAAAATCAGAGTTAGCAGCATCGTCACTAATCCATAATAAGCAAAAGGTGATAGCATGTTATGATGCAAAAATCTATAGAATTCTGTATCCCCTATATTTCGCGCACCCTATTCAGTATATTATATTATATCTAAGAAGGTCTCTTTTGGGTTCTAGCTGGGCGGGCCCATACCTCTAATTCTCAGTAGGAGTAGATCACATCAACAGCTACCAGCTCTCTGCATGCGAAGCATCAAGTGTGTCGATTCATTCCCTGTAACTCTATCTTAAACCCGCGTAGAGCCCAATGTTGGCAGCAACATTATTTGTGTTATGTCTAACGTGGTACGAGGATCAGGCCTTCAGCAACCTTGTGTTAGGTTATTCTTAGAGTGTGCAGTTCTCGGTGTGCAGACAGTTGTACCAAGTGTACCAAGCACGGCTGATACTAGAGCAATAACATATTATTCTCAAATAAATCACATCTTTCGTCTAGGTTGAAAGCTACAATAACAAGTAGGTGTCGTGTGCAAACTCAAGCTGAAATAAAATATTGCGTTTAAACATTTAATAAGCTCATGCTAACTTAACACAATATATAGAAATGTAGTAACCATATGACAATGTTAGAGGATATTTTATCATTCATTATTGAAAAATGTAAAGTCGTTCTCCTGTATATATCAGTTTACACACTTTCACCAACCTTTCTGAAATTAAACTAAACATATCAAATGGGAATAAACTGGGGTTATTGAGAAACATTGTTTTATATAAGTAGTAAAAATAGAAAGGACTCTGCCCTTTTAGCCCTTTTACTAATAGCAGAATTTTCTAGTTGATCAAAAAAGCATTCAAGAGAACCCAAAAGCGTACTCCTCTAGCAGTGCTTATCATACTCATGATTGCTTTTATGATGCAACCTAGTGTTGCAGGGATTCTGCGGAGTCACAGAAATATGCTTGGGATCATGGAACCTTAGTAGGCAGGGACTGAGCCATCCTACCACCTGAGTATCAATGAGCACGAGGAACGACTAGCTATAGTGTCTAACTTGACCTCCTTCTAGGCGTGGGCGGAAAATCCGTTCCGCTCGCGGATTTTGCGGATTTTCGGGAAATCCGCAATCCGCGAGATTTGCGAATTTCCCGCAAAATCCGCAAATCCGCGAGCAGCGGATTTTGCTCGCACTGCTCGCACTGTTCGCGTGAGTTCGCGCCCCGCGAATAAGTGCAAAATTGCAGAAATACGATTTTAGCAAAACTGAAAGTAACTACTTACCAGGTTCAAAGGTTCAGGCTCATCATTAGTAGCCATTTCCTGGAGTGCTTCCTGAGGGGCCCCTCCAGAGTTCAGTTGCCAGTTGAAACTAGTATGTGACCCTGCTCTGAACCTCAGAATAGTTACACATATGCCACAAAGGTCCTGAATTACAGCTAAGGGAGACAAGCAGGAGCCAGGCTGGAAGTTAAAATCCATTAATCAGCCCCTAATTCATTATTGTCAGTTGGGGCAGGGCAGGTGTTGTAACTAATTTTGCAACAATGAAAGCACTTAGCAAGTGCAAAAGATCACTAATCAGGGCGCACTAAGGAAGCAGGTGCCAGCTAAAAAAATATTCTGTGACACATGAATCAGCCCCAAATTAATTCAGGTCACTTGAGGCAGGGAAGGTGTGCTTTGCTTTGCCGAAAATAATGTACACTGGACAACCAGAGGGTGTGGTGATGAAACAGAGGGTGGCATGGGTGGGCCAGAGGGTGGCATGAGTAGTCAGAGAGTGGCAGTGGTGACAGAGAGTGGCAGTGATGAAGAAGAGTGTCCCAAACAGGCTGGACACGTAGAAACAACAAGTTCGCGAAACTTGCGACCCGACAGGTAAGTTCGCAATTTGCGAAAGTGTACAAAACCCTCGCGAACTGGCAGAAACACGGGCGAACACAAAAAAAAAAAAAATCCGCAAATTCGCGGGAATTCGCGGATTTTGCGGATTGCGAATCCGCAAATCCGCAAAATTCGCGAACGCGAGATCCGCAAAATTCGCTCATGCTTACCTTCACACTCACAGAGGAACAGGTGATTAGACACCCCAGAACACAACATTCCCGACCCTCTCAGGAATTGCGGATGTAATACACACCCATTCACTCACACTCCTGTACTGGTCCACAAAAAGATCTGACAGAGACTCAAGGAAAGTTTAAAATGTTTATTTGAACTATCGTGCCCTAGTATGCAGTATACGTGCCACAACAAGTAGAAAAATGCCTAACACAAATGCGATTATCATAGCAAGCAGTCCATAAATCATAAAAGATGCTGTCATTGTATATGACAGCTTACCCTAACCTCCATCCCTTTCCAAATAAGCCAATTATTCTATATCAGAAGATCTCTGGGTGTTTGCACCAAACCCCGTACCTCAGTCTAAAGATGAAAGATCAACATCACAGGTGCTTTCAAGATCCCTTCTCTGGAAAAATCCCTCTCCAACTGTGTGCTACCCACCTATATATACCTATATGTCCAAAGTACATATTCCCAAACAACAGCTGCATCTGCATGTTTTGTCTAGGTGCTAGGGCCTGACCAGAACAGAATGGACATTGTTGTTCAACCTTTTCTGCAGTGTTCAGACTAAATCCCGGGAAAGAGCAGAACACAAAAAAGACAGTAACTTCTGTTTGAAAGTTGCAGTGTGGCACAAAGCAAAAGTATGTTTGTCTAGTAATGTGTTCAAAGCAGAAGACAGTCTGGCATGGGCTCACGCTAACATAGGGAAAATAACAATGGCCACATGGACCATGTGACACTAGTAGTTATTACAAAATGGAACATTTACCATGAGCACCTGTCATGTATTTCAATCCGAGCCAAAATAGTGGATATATGTATTAGGCATGCATAATTGCTGGCACATGTATGCATTTTAAAGCCAGGCCTCTTGTCCTTGCCAGTGACAAGAAATAAGGCATATTCAGGTGCAGTATTAGAGTTTGTTAAAAGAAAGAAGATCCAGCACTTCATATAATATCACATAAAAGCATTTGTGTTCAATTGAAAACGTTTGTTTCCTTCATATTTAAAACACCACATCTGTTCGGCAGGTGAGTTTCAGTCTCTTTATTCTTAAATTCTCCTTGACATTTAGATAAAACCGTAGCCAACGCTGGATCAAATTGTTGAATTTTGTCATTTTGGGATTTTATTCCAGGGAGTTTAAGGGATATTGAGCTTCAGATCATGTGCACCAATAGACAAAGAAAATCACCTCACTACTAGATAGGTGCAGTCACATTTGCCCTAATCCCCATAAATTGTTTAAACTTACCACGTGTCAGTATTTTAGCGCTCGGACACTCTAGTGGAGTATCATGCAATTGATGAATTCTTTCATATTTTTCATATATATTTGTTATCTGGAATGACCACCTTTTACATTCAATGATTACAAGGTAGAGCTAAAAGTATGACATTATATAAGACAATACTGCTTAAAGCCTTCCTGCACTTTGAAAATCATTTAATTTCCACAGAGACCATAAATCAAGTTTTCATAATATAAAAACATTTTATTTGATGTTGTAAGGATGTAGCTATCATTCACTGCTCGAGTAATAACTGTCATTATTTGAAAACTCACTGTTAAAAATAACATGGTGTATCATTTTATTTGAAATATTCTTTGAAGACTCTTAGCAATATTCTGTAATTCATTATTTTAGGCTGTGGCTGCCTCTTTTTTCCAATTTGTTCACAGCTTGAACACAGTATTTTAATTATGTGTATTTCAAATTGAATTCCATCCTGGATTAAAGTTAGACGCTTCACTGAGGCAATCATAACAGCTGAACGGAATCAGAAAGTATTCCATCTGAAATGTGATTCCTCGAGGCAAGTTTTTCATTACAATTTATACTGGAGGTAGAACTGCTTGAGATACACTTCGGAGGAAACTTTCATGCTCGCTGCATTTGCTTAAATGTGTTATGCGAGCTACTTTAGTCTACTAGGTTCCAAGTGTACAAGCTTCCGCGTATGTTTCTTCCATGGTACCCTGTTTGTTAAATGGAAATGTTTTTAGGTCGAAGCCTGGCGTTCACTGCGCAAGCAGTGTTGCGCAGGCGAGAAATGTTGATCTCCAGTATGGGGCTTTAACCCGCCTCTCTCTTCCATTGGCTAGCTCCATAAATGGAGGCTAGCCATTGGAAGAGAGATGTGGCAATCATTCTCGGAGCAGATTCGTGGGCGTTCCTGTGTTTTTTTAAGCTCCGCCTCTTTTTTTACGTCATGCAGCGGTGGGCCATTGTGGGTGCTGTCTTTTTTTTCTCACTATGTTTGCGGCCGCCATTTTTTTCATGGAGCTGGGGCGGGCGGTTTATTTACACGCTGCTCCCTTCCCTTTGCCCTATCTTCCTCTCCCTTCTCTCATCCTTTCTTTTCTCTTCCTCCATCCTCGTCCCTTCTCTCCTTCTCCTGGTCTCGTTCCTTCCCTCTATTGACCTCCCCTCGGTCCCTCTCCCACACCCCTCCTCCCCTGCTCGCGCCCAGCCTTCTCACTTCTCTCCCTGCTTCACGCGGTGAAGATGTCTCGGCTCGCGCTCTGCTCCAGCCTCCCCCTTCTCCTTGCCCTCCTGGGTTCCGGCAACGGTGAGTACCTGGGGGTGACCTATCAGATCCTCGCCTAGCTGCTGCCGAGCGTGCGCGCGGGAGTGCAGGGTGTAACGGTCTCGTTGGATTGACTTGAGCTGCCTGTCTTTTGTGTTTTTCTGTGTGTTTTGACCGGGACTGTGATGAAAAGGAGGCAGGAACCCGCCGCAGTCACCAGCCGCCGAAGCCCCGCGGGACATGAGAGCTTCAGCCCTCTGGACAAGCCATCCCTTCTGCTTTCAGGAGCTGCTCGGCTCCGCTCGCCTCCCACCTTCCTTCTGCCCTCCTTCGTCACGCTCTTGCCTTCCCCCCCACCCCTCCCTCTGCCGCAGCCTGTGGTGTTCCTGGATCCAAAGCACAGTGGTATGCAGTAGTGTACGAGGTTGTTATTCCTCCACTATAGTTGTATGCCATCTTCTTCCCAGTTCAGTGGTATTTGTCCCTCGCAGTTACAATTGCAGCCTCTCTTGTGTAGTCAGGACATAATGTTTCTACTTCTGAGGTTTCATTTAGCTATTTAAGGTATTCTGGAAGTTGTTTTCGTTTGAGTGGCAGGCCGGATACCAATGGTTTGTTCAGAATAGCCAAGCACTGGAAACATGGCTGTGCTTGCTTCCCCGCCCCCTGGCTGTGCTTGCTCCCCCGCCCCCTGGTTCCCCTGGCTGTGCTTGCTTCCCTGCCCCCTGGCTGTACTTGTCTCTATTTGCTCACGGGAAAAAAACTGAATATTTTGCTACTTAAATAATAGGTCGAATTGGTATTTAACTGATTTATACTCATTTTATCAAGCTAAAAAGAGAGACAAGGGGAGTCAATCTGATGGGATTTGAACACGTGACATGAATAAACTTGGACGATCAAGCTATTTTGTTGGGGTTTCCTGCAGTTTTGTTTTTGCCCACGCACCAAATATAACATAAAAACATGGAAACATAATTTAACCCCCTCTGATGACTATAAGCTACAACCTTTCTACCCATTCACCAGGTACCCTTAAAACCAAAGGTTCCACCTGGTCTCCAGATTTACCAAGAACTTTGTTCCCTGTGTGTGTGTGTGTGTGGCGAGGGGGTCTGTGTGTGTGGGTGTGTGTGTAGAGGGCTTTGTTTGTGTTTGATCGTTTTTTCTGGCCCCTGTTCCCTGTGTGGGGGGGCTCTGTGTGTGTGGGGGGGGCTCTGTGTGTGGGGGGCTCTGTGTATGGGGGGCTGTGTGTGTGTGTGTGGGGCTCTGTCTGTGTGGGAGGCTCTGTGTGTGTGTGGGGGGCTCTGTGTGTGGGGGGGCTGTGTGTGTGTGGGGCTGTGTGTGTGTTGGGGGGCTCTGTGTGTGTGGGCTCTGTCTGTGTGGGGGGCTCTGTGTGTATGTGGGGGGGCTCTGTGTGTGTGGCTCTGTGTGTGTGGGGGGGCTCTGTGTGTGGTGGGGGAGCTCTGTGTGTGTGGGGGGGGTCTCTGTGTGTGGGGGGGGTCTGTGTGTGTGGGGGGGTCTGTGTGTGTGGGGGGGTCTGTGTGTGTGGGGGGGCTCTCTGTGTGTGTGGGTCTGTGTGTGGGTCTGTGTGTGTGTGTGGAGGGGCTCTGTGTGTGTGTGTGTGGATGGGGCTCTGTGTGTGGGGGGGGGGGGCTCTGTGTGTGGGGGGGCTCTGTGTGTGTGGGGGGGCTCTGTGTGTGTGGGGGGGCTCTGTGTGTGTGTGGGGGGGGGGGTCTGTGTGTGTGTGGGGGGGTCTGTGTGTGTGGGGGGCTCTGTGTGTGTGTGTGGCATTGTGTTTGTGTTTGGCATTGTGTGGGGGGGCTCTGTGTGTGTGGCTCTGTGTGTGTGGCTCTGTGTGTGTGTTGCTCTGTGTGTGTGTTGCTCTGTGTGTGTGTTGCTCTGTGTGTGTGTGTGGCTCTGTGTGTGTGCAAATGCAATAGGTCTCGCATTTGCGAGAGATTAAGCTATTGACATTGTAAATGACAATGCCATTTATTTATCTGTTTTCAAAACCAACACATAAATAAAAAATTTGTCATTTACAATGCCAATAGCTCTAACTTTGGCAAAGGCAAGACCATTGCATTGTAATTGCTTGTTATTTTTAGAGTAGAACAAAAAGCTTCCTCAAGTCTTAGCGTTAATACTACTAGCAGGGATTCGTAGCTGTTTTATCTTTGAGAGAACTTAATTTGAGCGTTTTTTTTACCCCAGGATAGGCGATACCCCAAAATATATAATACAACACTTTTTTTCTTTTATTATGAAAGGCAGAACTGTTTTTACTGGTCTCATACCACAAACCTAAGCATGACGAATGCAACTTTCTCCGAATCATTCAAGTTCTACAATGATGTCATATCATTTTTACCATTTGCTTTAGCTTAGGCTACTGCTGCATATTGGTATTAGCAGCAGTGAACTAGCACATATGTCAGCACTGCACTTAATTAGACTGCTGGCCGGCACACAAGACATGGTTGTATATTTTCCTGAATGTGTTCGAACTTGCTGAGAGCTGAACGACTGGGGGGCAGTTCTCCTTCTCAAATGGAAGAAGCAGTCACAGAACACTTCTTCTCTGTTTGTACATGAGCACATGCCACAGCGAAATCTTCGGCAACCTCCATCTAAGGGGGCAGTGTAGTCTAATTGTATCCACGGTGTGTATACCAAGTGACTCTTTTGATGCTTGACATTCCTCCCACAGGAACAGACACTTTTGTAAACTATCCCGAGACAACCCATATGATGCCACCCTGTGTCACAAACTATCAGCTTCTTTCACACAGTCACCCAGTGTAGAGTTGATATCACCTAGTGGCAGAAACATGAGTTAGAAACACCTGCAGAGAGTGGGTTTCCAAATTATTTGTGTGGAAGCTGATCACAGCTGATGCTCATTTGTGTTGTGCAACCTCGCCAGGACATCAGTGGCAGCCTTAGACTCTTCTGTTTTTTAGAGTGTTTGAATGACTCTTGGACAGTGATCAACACAGCCCCTTTTTCTCAAGATAATACAAATAGAGGTGCACCACATTCAATGACGTGTTGTGTAGAATTAACGATAAATGAACCAACACAGCATACATGGATATATACATATATATACTTCTTTGAAACTGTACACCAAAGAAAGGATTGACTATCATCCTAATGAAAGCATGGCAACACCAAATAAGGATGCAATTGGATTATTTCAAAGATTCCGAAGAGACAAAGTTTCCACAAAGTAAATATAGGTAATTACACCCATCACACAAGGTGCGTTCTGTTGCGAACTGTGGGTGATGGTTTTATATACTTCAGTCACAAATTATCGAACCTCATTCAGGTCTCTCACACTTCCAGAAAAATACCTCTCAAATACCTCTCATTCTCCTAACAATATCTTCAATTTTAATTGATTTTCCATACATAACCTACAGTAAACTGACAGCTAAATTATATTACTGGGAGAAGAAAAATATTTAAGGACATAGTGCCACATATATAAGTAATGCACCAAAACCTTAAATGTTCATGGTGTCTGTAAATGAAATCTGTTGTTCACTCTAAAGGTAGTAGGCTAACTGCTACTGCTTCACCAGCCAGTCTGTGTATTAATACAATAGTAGATAGTCCCTGAAGGCCGATTGAGGGCACCTGAGTTCAGCAGCTTCTGGGGTCAGGCTCTATTGGGATACACTATTACCTTGATTGGAGGGTGTCCTATCCCCACCCCCTCTACTGCATCATCTGGTTGCCGTCCAACATTCTATTCCTCATCCCCGACGGACTCTCTCGCTTCCCACCATGCCTTTAGCGCCTTCTGGTGATCCTCCCTCCTAGAGAGGCCTATCACAGAGACTGAAAATTGCTTACAGAATGACTTCGGCTGTCTGGCAGTATAGATATATTATCTTTCCACCTCAAAGGTGAGATCCTTCGAAGCATTGGACGTTGGCTTTCCTCTACTAGCAGTACTCATGGTTCCTATCAACAAGTCACTACTAAAACAACAATCCAACAATAAAAAAATAATTGTGGCTGCGCTTGGTCTACACTCACCATTGGTGTTTGCCAGTTATTGTTTGTGGATCATAAAGGCAAGTCCTGATCCCACCGCTGCCACCAGTGTTAGAAATGGGGGCCTCTAGTCGACAATGGCTTAGCGCTAATGTCCAAATAAGGGCCCTTCTTCCTAAGTCAGGGCAAGTGGGCTACCCCCTTTGATAACTCCCGCTCAACCCTGTGGTAACTTAGCACGAGCAGTTAGGCCTATCTGAGAGGCAGTGTGTGAAGCGTTTATGGCACATACAATAAGGCAGTAATAACACCACAAAAGGACACAACTCAGGTAGATATAGAAAATGATATATTTATCTAACAGTTTAACTCAAAATCTCTCAAAACGTTTCAACAACTACAATTCACATCAACCCGTAGGAACTCAAAAGAGACAACAACGTATTCCCCCAAAGCGTGACACTGACTGAGTTCAGGGCTGGGACCTACGTGGCCCGTGGTGCACCAGATACCTGTTGGTTGAAGGGGATGCAGCACGCAGCTTCGTGAAGAAGCGGAGACGGTGACAGGCGGACTCCCAGCGACCACAAGACTAACCCTGGGTGAAGCACTACGCTATGCTCGCGTAGTTTGCGAAGTTTGCGCAACTTCGCACTACACGAGCTGCACGTAGCACAGTGCGAACACGCGTAGTGCAGTGTAGCGTAGTGCAGTGGTCATTTTTTGCTTGTCGCGGTCCTCAACGTCATGTTCGCGACCGCGAGCAAGCAAAATGACATCCCGGCGAGATTCTCAACGCGGATAGGTCAGATTTCTTATTGCGAGTGGTTGCGCATGTTCGCGACCACTCGCAATGAGAAACTACCAGTTCGCGTTGAGAAAGCTGCTGCTCGAGTAAAAATCTACTCGAGCAGCAGAAAACTACAGCTCGCACTGTGCAAGATGCCGTTTTCAATGATTGCATAGTGCCCGATGCTTGTCCGCACTGTGCAATCATTGAAAATGCAACTTGCACAGTGCGAACATGCTACTACGCAGCTCGCGTAGTGCTACGTGAAGTTCGCGTAGTGCGAAGTGCACTTTGCGTAGCTTCGCATAGCGCTACTTCGCGAACTACGCCCACCCTTACACAAGACTTGGGGGCTGAGGTCTGCAGCATGCACTCACAGTGATTCGGGACTCTCTCTTAGCTGCAACGGCCCACAAAGGTTTAGCAAAAGTTCAGAAGTGTCCAGTTCCCGGCCCTCGCGGTAGAACTAGAGGCTCCGGATTACTGGACGGAGGCCTCACCTGCAAGCAGAACTCCTCGCACAGGAATTCTGAAGGCTGACCGGGTGAAGTTTAATGTCCCTGAGACTTCTGCAGGAGGCGCTCTAGATTTAGGCCCTCGGGTAGTTTCTTCGGCATCCTTGATGGAAGTTGCAAATTCCTTTCCTCTGTTCACTTGGACAGAGTTTCGTCTTGACATCCAGAAGGAACACACCTGGCCAAAGTTCCTCCGCAGCATTTTATACCTAAACAGTCTTTGTTCTCTAGGGTTGCAAATCACTGACTCCGGTCAGAACCAGTTCGGTAGGGTCAAGAAGCACTTGGTTTACGAGGCGACATCCTGCCCTTTCGGAATGAGGGGGTCTGCTATCAGACCCCCAGTGGGAGGTGGAGCCATCATTCACCTTGCCAGGCACAGCCCTTCTCGGATCAAAGAGTCACCCCCCCCCCATGCTCTGAAAACTGATCTCTGTCTCCAGCCAGGTCTGACCCAGCTGGCCCTGCTGCTCCAAAACCAGATGGACAATCCACATACTCACAACAGCCTACAGTAAAGCTTAGGCAAGAACTACCACGTTTTCAGGAAAGGTATTTCAAAACACGTAATATATAAACAGTCCTTACTAAGTGGTGCTCCTTGATGTCCTGAGCATATACATATAAAACTTGAGGTTCCTATCAAGTTCCTAGGGCCCGATAGGATAATAGAAAGCAATCTTTAACCGGCCCAACCTGGCCAATGAGAATGGATCATTTCGCAGTAGCGACTGCGAAATGGAGGGTAACTCACTAGGGAAACAGGCTACACCAATGTAGGTATTATAGCTATCCTTATTTATACATTTATTTATATACAGGGAGCATTCACATTGTGGCACTGAGTAGCAGGGGCAATGCGCCCAGAACATCTAAATCCAGTCAATATAAAAGATAGGGAGAGTAGAGAGGAAGGGAGGCCCATGCCAATTATGCCAGGTGTAACACTGGGCACCCCAGTTTGTAGAGCACCATCAAAAGTGTAGGTTCTGTGAATTCAAACCTACTATTAGTGGACCTGAAGAACTGAATGTGCCTCCCACTTAAGTAGCCTTTAACATGTTTGCCATAGCAGCCAAACCTTCCTTTTTTCATATATATGTCACAGTAGTGATAAACTTATGAATTCATTTTTCCCTCTTGCTAGGGCAACCTATCCCATTGGATAACATCTGAGTTACTTTATTACATTTAATAAGCTGTTACTTCCTACTGGGAGCAGGTAGACAGGTTGAGTGTCTAAAGAATTGTAATTAAAAGTCCTCTTTAATGGTAATGTTGGATTTTTATTCACAAGTATGAACATTTTACCATTTTCTTGTCCTCGCCATTTGGTGCCAGCATACTATTCCTGGGTCACATGATTAGGTGTAGCTGGCAGTTGATATTTGTGTATTGCTCTCAGACCGTGAGAAAAAGGGAAGATAGGCATTGGCAAGATAGGCACTTAATGGAAGGAAGTAGCTGTCACTTGCACATCACAAAGGTCCTGCCTGAGCACTCGCGCAAAGGGTTGGCCAGATGCGTGGTGGCCAGTCTTTCTTACCGCCAACACACCGCCCGTCATCCTAATGTGCCGGGTAAGAAACTTACTTTGGATGGTGGTGAGACCGCCACAGACGGGCTGTCGGTGGTGGTCTCACCGCCATCCAAATCAGCCCTTTAACTATTTGTCTCATAATTTAAATTCCTTCCCCTTTACAGAGCGTTTTAATATTATCAATTTTTGTTGTTGATATTTTACCTAGAGATAATTTATTAATCGGCTTAATTTCATTTTCTATATAGTCATGGACCCTCTGAGTAGGCATTGTGGATGGACTTCAGGTTAACAACCACTGCCATAGGAATGTATGACATTACAACGTATACATTTACAACGCATGCCTTTACAACACAGTTTTTACACAGCAACATCCCTTACAACACATACATTTACATCGCATGCCATTACAACAGATTTTTTTAAACTACAATTACAACGCATTCCATTACATCGCATTATACCTTTACAACTCATATAATTACAACGCATACCATTACATTGCATTTAAGGTAAGTGTTGAATAGTGTAGGGGTAAAAATTACTATTCTAACTCCAGGGGGTGCAACAGTAGGTTGAGTTTTGGATAGTGTAGGGGTAACAATTACTATTCTAACTCCAGGGGGTGCAACAGTAGGGTAAGTGTTGGATAATGTAGGGGTAAAAATTACTACTCTAACTCCAGGGGGTGCAACAGTAGGGAAAGTGTTGGATAGTGTAGGGGTACTATGCGTTGTAATGGTATTCGTTGTAATGACATGCGATATAATGCTTGCGTTGTAGTGACATGCATTGTAGTGTCATGCGTTGTAGTGACATTCAATGTAATGGCTGCGTTTTAGTGACATGCGTTGTAAAGGATGTCGCGATGTAATGACAGGGTTGTAAATGTAGTGCGATGTGATGACTGCGTTGTAAAGGTTGTTTCCCCTGCCATAGAATTGGAGCCACCACTTTAAAAAAACAACTCAACCACTTTAAAAAAACAAATGGTACAGGAAGTTGTGAAAGCACAAGGGTTTTAATCAATGATGTTACTTTATCACATATTTTAATGGGTCGATCAAAGATTTCTGCATGTCAATCCTGGGGTGCAGTTTTGCAAGATGTTACTTTATTCTGTGTACTTAGTATGTGCACTGACCGAGGATGTACCATGTCTAGTTCCCTATCGATAGCTCCAGGCCATGGGCCAGTAATTTGAGCCCTGCCTCAATCAAGCTACAGCAGAAATAATCTATCCCCTGAGATTTCCATCCTGAGTTGCATGGGGCAGGGTCAGAACGTCCAAAGTGTTTGCTTCTGAAGCGGTGACAATGATAGCTGCCCAACAGCCTCACCCTGTCTCCACCAAATTCATAACAAAATTGCTTGTGACCCGTGATTGGCGTGGGCATGCTATTTAATATTCAAACTATCTTGGCTGAAAAGTTGAAAATGTCTAAATGTAAGCACCTGGTAGGTTAAAGGATATTTACATACGGAGTTCCCAGCGGCTAATTGGCATCAGTTTACTGTTTTGCTGAGCTTTTTACAGGCAACCGTGGTGAAAAAAACACTCTAATTTTCCTCAGTTTTGCACAACAAATTCGAACTGGCCAATATCACAGATATGTTATGTTTCGATTAAGTGAGTGTTATCCTACCTGTTAGACATATGTATATTTTTTTTAAATAATGTAATGTTGTCAGTATCTTGTTTGCAGCATATATACTTTTATGTTTGCCAAGAAATGTAAAAAAGCAGATATCTTCATTGGTAGGGGCCGTGTTGAGGGAGAATAATCACCAAACTATGAAAAACATGATACCAAGCGGTTGTAATTTGAAAGGTGCCATGATCAATGTTCCCTCTAATTTTTTTCCTCTGTGTGCTTCAGTATTAGGTCTTTGTGCGCTGCAATTAAGGCTATGTGCGCCGGGAACCAGACCGCGTATATGGTGCAGCGGCAAATATCACTCCAAACCTTTGCTTAAAAAAGTGAAAAGAGAGTGCATTTCCACACATGTAGCGCCACATGAAGTGTCTTAAGGCAGGTTTTCAATTTAGATATACACGCAATGACATGAATTGGTTACACAGGAAAGTACACTTTGGGCTTAGAAAAGCACAGGACTCCATTGGTGGTATCATATAAAGATTTTACTGAAGATCCTCAGCTCAAGGACTGTTCATAGGGTGGGGAATGCTTTGCAAAGGCTGGTCATTGTTGAGACTGCGAGGTAATGGTTTCCCCTGATTAATATTTGTGCTGGAGAGAGATGTTTGTCTGGTTGCAGTTTTGACTCATCATAAAGTAGTGCAGAGGGTTAATATGCCGGTTACAAAAATGTGTACCATACACATAACAGAACTGTATTTTATGTGGATAGCTCAGTAGGTTACTGCTTTTGTAGTAGAGAACATTTTGTTCCTTGCAGTTCATAAGTTACGATTATGAAATAGAACAGTAACCTATGAAGTGTCAAAGAGCTGCTTGCAAACTGCACGGTATAGTTTGAAGATATGTTTTTTCCTTATCTTTCACTATACTAATGATGGTAAAAAAGGGTTGGTTTGGGTAGAAATACATTCTTATTAGTAAAGACAACAGTATGTGGGGACTTTATTTTCCTAATTGCGTTCAACCAAGGGCCATCAAATGTATTTCCGTTGATGTCTTCTGGCTGTGGAAGAGTTAATGCTCCTTGGTCGCTAAATGCAGACTTATGTTAATGAATTAGCTCTTGATGGGTTAATTACCCCAGATGAATCTGAGATTTAAGTAGCAGATTGCTCATGCCCTACAAGATCATCAACCAGATTGATGGTCTCAACTTTCCATTGCCTGTACTAGATCTGTAGGGTTTGCTAGTAAAATTGAGCTCAGCCAGGATTTCTCCACTTCCTCTACGGAGTCAATGATTGAGTTTGTATGCGGATAGCACTTGTTTGGGTGGGGTCTTGGCGCTGAATAAGAATAGCTTGGTGCGTGAACCTGGGCCTGTATAATGATAACTCTATCCACTGACATTTCACTGTTTCCAGGCGCTGTTACTTTTAAATTCATAGATGGACTTATGCTGGACCGTTCATCTGGATTCAATAGTGAATCTGACTTTTGAGGAATGAGTGGATTGGCAGTTCTGCAATATTTTCTGGTGTTGAATACATGACTGCTGCTGAGTTTAATAAAAACAAATTTACAGCAATGGTTCATTTTCCCAAATGTCTGTATTGGCGCTATCAATGGATTGCAGTGGCCTTCACTTGCTTTAGTCGTGTGTTATCTAGCACAACGTCTGTCTGGGGTTTCCATGCAATCTTTTTTTGATTCAACCATTTCTGCGCAGCCTGTTGTCCGATTTTACCGGATTTCATTTTTCCTGTAGACGCCTTAGTTCCCTTGATTAGTCAAGCCTGTATTGCAATCTTAACAAGAACAGGAGGCTTAAATGTTTTTGGGATGTTTGGTGTGTCATGGGGGAGCAAGCACAGAGCTCACTTACCTTGAGGGGCTCTCTCAACAAGGTCGTGTTCAACTCAGTATGGCTGCACTAACACCCACCCTACCGCAGCCCCTTTTCAAGATTCTTGAGTTTCGAACTTCATTCTGGTTCAAGGCTGTGCACTGGGCCACAAGCAACAAGCATCTCAGGGCATTTCATGGCAGAACCCTTCAGTAATTCAGCCTCAAGCGATTCAGGGTTGAGCACCGTGCTCCAACCCTGAGCACTTCCCGGCTTCCAACAGATGTAGACCTCCATACCTCTGTGCCTTTACCCACGGCGTGCCGCTCTCCCAAGATAAACCAAGCAAAAGCAGGCAAGAGAGGGAGGCTTAGGAGGGGAACTTCATGGCTTCACAGCCCCTGTAAAAACCTCACAGTATGCCTCTGTTCTCTCCACTTGCTATGAGCGGGTACTGGGTATAAGAAGGAGGGCCAGAAGAGCAGAGGGAGAGCTTAGCCCGCTGAAAGATCTCTGAGGACTACTGAGAACCGCAGTGTAGCACTGCTCTGCTGCTAAACCACAACCACAGTCTCCAAGATTTTAAAAACATTTTTTTCCACTTTTCCCATTTGCAAGAGTATCATTTGCAACAAAAATGTTTAATAAATTGGTCCAAATATTTTTTTCAGAAAATGAAATAATTTTCATTGATTCATGGAATCTTACAGAGTGTTTGCGTACTTTCAAAGCCTACGATGTCCAAATCTCTGACTTTGCATGCGCTAAACAAAATTCACAACACTGGAATGTCATGTGCAGAACAAAATTCACAATACTGACAAATGTCGTGTTCACGTGTTTCTATAGATATTCATTTGGGAGGAGAGAATTACTGTATTGGTCCTGAAGAAGGTGGTATATTTCAATTAAGACTACCAAAACTCGTTGATGGATTTTTATTACTATGACCCACAGTACTTGGACAAGTATAATATGTCATTGAACATACTCAACGATACCCAATGACACACTTAGCGAGAGTGTAACCCTTTCTAAATAAACAACTGCAGTTTTTTTCTGTTAATTTGCCTCCCTTTGGGTTTTTAATTATTCGTAGATGTATTGTTATCTATATATAATGTATTGTTGATTATTATCATGTATATGTGATGTATTATTGATGGTATTATTTATGTTATATAGGAGGGCATACTGGTGGATTTCTTCAATATATTTTTATGATTTCTTTTTGCAGATTAAGTCCATTGTGTATATATACTTTCATAAGGTCCAGTGGTAGCAAATTTGGTTGAGTGTGTGAGGCTGGATACAAGAAGGTTATTTTTCAAGGTCTTTTAAGGGGAATCTTTGGGTAATTTCTTATTAGAAGTCCCCATCCGCCACCATCAGATCATCAGGAAACCTTCATAAATGGCTATTCATCATCATCATCCTCCTCCTTTTGTCTAGTACCTTTCTTGCTAGGCAAAATCCTGCAAGGAGCTAAGTAAACATGGCGACCTTTCACTCATGGTGTGGCATCTCACTCACACCTAACAACACAATCCGCCTAAAAATGCAATGTGCATGGATCACCACCCGCCTTCCCTATCAAAAGGCGCTACGCTAGACTCTTCTCTATTTCCACCAGTCATCTCCATTTCTCAATGACATTGACTAGGCAGCCAGAAAACACACTTGTCAAACCATAATGAAAACTGTATTTGTACTGCACTACTTTTGAAATGTTATGCTACCAATTTATATCTCTATTTTATTTCATCATTTGTATTATTGTGTGGCAAAGAAGTGAAGCCCATCTGCTAAGAAAGCATTTATCAGAACGCCCGGTCACAGTTGTGTTCATTAAGTTTCATATGTGGGACTTGACTGTGTGCGAGCTCCATACGTGTCTATGAGCGGCATCAAGAGACAAGGTAGGTGGCCGTGCACGTGGGCAGGCGAGAGGGAGCTGTGGTCGTCGGGAGACACCATCACTGAATGTTGTCTAGTGGCTGTGTTTTAGCCATGAAACCAGGAGACTTCACATCTAATACTGGGCTTACCATGTTAATGCTGGTTCTAAATATTGTATTAAAAATATCTCGCCCTGCACTGGTGTTTCCCTATGATGGATACTTTCTTGGCATTGCCATAAAAATCCTCCCACCCCAGGGCTGGCCTAGATGGAAATTGTAGCTTCTGGAGATAGTTTTTATTTTTGACTTCTTCATTTGGCTAAATACTGTGTACTTAGGCATTCTTATTTTTCTTCTCCCCTTTTTTGCCAAATTTAGGAGCACTTCAAATCTGACTTAAAATTTCTAGTAAGTGATAGATTAAAAAACTGGACTGGAACCAAACACACTCTAGCCTAGACAATACTCACGGGGAAACAGTCCTGTCTCACAGCCTCCAACAAAATGTCCTACAGTGGGAGTTGTAAAGCCTTTGAGGCAAACAGCACAGCAATTCAGTCTCGGATCTCCTACTTTACAAAATGTTTTGACCTTGGTAAAATTATACACATCCTGTGCTTCCGGCCCCTTATCTGTCAATATGCAAAATCTTCAGAGCAAGCCTAGTATCAAGATTTATTCTTAACACTTACATTCCAATAAAGAAATTTGTAACACTTCCCAGTGTTAGAAATGTATCCCAATGACTACTGAAGTCATGAAGTTGTTGCACACTGTAGAATACACCACATTTCTTAGCACTGACTTGTCTGGCTAGTGTCTACAGAGGCTGGCTAGTAAGTTATTCAGGTTAATTCACAGTCTTGGCTGCATTTAAACCTCGCAGGAGGCGCCCCCACCTCAGTCAGAAGTTTAGGGTTACTTAATTATAGTAACTCGCATTCCTCTTCATTAACACAAATTATTGCTGGCTGCTGAGAGGCAATTATTCACAGCCAACAGCAAATGGGGCTGAAAGACAACACAGGGACACGCAGCAAGGTGACCCGAGGGGACCAGCCTGGTCGCACATGACTCCATATTCTCCTGCTCGCTACCTCTCTTTGCTGTGCCATTCGTGACTGACATGCAGCAGCTGGCTCTGGGGCAAGGGGCAGAGAGACCCAAAGCGGGGCAATGTCACAGATAGGATGGCTGGAAGACAGAGTAGTTACTCTGCCTCTCAAGACCAACCTACAACACATAATAGCTTTTCACTGCAAAAAAAACACAATTAGGCAGCAGATGTGCCCTCGAAGAGACCCGTGCATTTGTAATTGGCACCCAGAGTTCATAGGATTACAGAACTTGTCTGCATTACTCGAGCAAAAAGAACCTGCCAGTCACTTGAGGGTGTTTAATTTCTTCCAGCAGTAGGAAGTGTGAAGATGCAGGGGCGAAAGAACACAAAGCTCATTAACATTCAAATGGTCTTTTAAAGACCCGTGAAGTACTCGGCGCGGCTGTTGTGTGCTCGGGAAACTGTCTCGGCCAGGATGACACCCTGACAGGGGTGTGGGGGGTGAAGCCCTTTAAGCACAATGGGCTTTGCGCACCTGCAAGCACTATGTCTCTGCCTCCTGCCTGGATTTTGCGCCGCTCGTGTTTAAAAAGCGGTGGCGCGAACTGTCTTGTAGGGATGTCTTTGTCACAGTGTGCGCTCTAAATACAGGACACTGCGCACCCCGGGTGACAATCGTGCGTGCGCCCGCACGCGCACGTTTGTGGGAACAGTGGCCATGATCACTGCCTATTACAAGTTGTGCCATTACACTGAGCATAGCATGCGGATTTTGGTGCTTTGAACCCCAGAATGACACTCATAACTCTGACCCCAACAAAACAAGTATTTGAAAAAGAATGGACTACTCGTAATGGGTGCCAAAGTCTGGGATGTGAGGCATAAGGAAGGACATAGCAAAGTGTTTCAGCATTCAAAACTACTGGTTCTATATTGCACAAATTGATTGCCACCCAAAAAGCGATATGACACAATCAAAAACATACCCTTCAAAACAAAAAGAACTGTAATGCACTAAAAGGAAGAGCAAAGGCATTCAGAGCTATATTTACAAAATTTGTGGCACAGGGAAGCGCTGCAAGTCACCAGGCTGCACTGCACTGCGTCACTGTGAAATGTGCTGTATTTATCCAAAATGGCACATCCCTGTCATTTCCTCCTGTGCTGGCACCTGTTTTGACAGTGTAGTGCCAATGATGGGTGCCTGTGTTGTAGGCAGGATTGTTTTGTGCAGTATAGAGCAACTTTCTGCATAAAAACAATTCTAAGAGGTTTTCTTCTCTTTCTATGTGTGCTGCAGATTTCAGCACATATAGAAACAGGAACAAACAAGGAGAAATAAAGATAATTCTCCTTGTTTTGCCTCCCCTGGGATTCATTTTTTTTTGGCGCATTCCCAGGCAAATCCATGGGAGCTGCGTGGGAACACATACCGCAATGCGTATGGAACGCCGCCCTTGCACATAGTAAGCCAACACAGTGATTTAGCTTCATTGCCATACTCCAGATTTTCCAAGCCATTCAAAACCACGCAAAGTTGCTTTGTATGACTGCATAAATCTGTCGTAGATGTTTGCGTCATGCATGTACGACGCAGTGTGGTGCAAGCAAAACTCCCCTCAGTCTATAATCCACAATTTATTTTTGTTGCTGTTCACATCGCATAGAGCATTGCACAAAAACACAACAGTGATGGTAGAAAGTGAGACATCTGGCTTTTTTAAGATTCTCACATTGTGTAAATTTCACCCTAGTTCATTGACTGACAAAAAAAATGTTTGCATTGTTTCCAACTGGAACCATTGCGTGGATTTTTGAATACCCATGAAAATGCATATTTTTTCACCTCCATGCACCTTTGTTCACTTTTCAATCCTCTTTTTCTTTAAAAAATTTAGAAAATTGTGGGGGATATTTACAAGGAAGTGGTGGAGAGAGGCGTTAGCCTTCTTGGCTTAAAACCTCTCTCTGCTATTTCGGAAAAGCAAGGCTGCACCATATTCACAAGGACGTGGTTCAGCCTTGCTTTACCCCTGCGATGGCGCTAAGGGGCATATTCAGAAGGAGCTATTGCCAAAATAACAGCACTTTATCGCAGCCAAAGTCGTGATAAATTTACCCCACCATTCACAAGTCGGTTCTACCAGCCCACAGCACCAGTTTTCCCGTGATAGCAGCCTCAAAAAACATCGCCACAGAGGACCCCCACAACTATCGCTAATGAGATGTAGAGTAGGCGTTCCTGTGACAAAACCCGCAACAACACCACACCTTAACATTCACAATGACCAGCCAGCCTGCCGATAAAAACACAAAACACACGATAAGGCACATTAGCAGCAGGAAATTTACACCAGCCCTGACCTGGTGTAAAGTTGGACCACAGCCTGCACCACAAAAGGGAGCACAGCCCACACCCACACCTGAAGACAATCAGATGCCATAGAGCAACTGAACATGCAGTATGGACACCCAAGAGGGCCACAACACCCACCAACACCACACCTAGGAACACCCCTCCCTGGCACACCCCAAACCAAAGACTTGCCACATCAGCTACACCGAAACATCTACAAAATAATCCGCCTGATGTCGCACAATCACAACTGGTGACATGCATGTGTCGTCACAGAAATGAGCATCGCACATTCACTTTTCAAAGCAAAGAATGAAACTTTATTGGAATCAACACAGAAATCAAATGAAGACACATGGCGGCTCCCCTCGACTCAATCCCTAGGTCACAGCCTGCAAGACAAAAAACATGATGAGAAGGTGTGTCCTGCGCACATCAAAGGACAGAGAGACAGCAAAGGAGAGCGAGAGAGTGAAGAGAGGGGAAGAGAGGGAGAGAGAGAAAGAGAGGGGAGAGAGAGAGAGAGAGAGAGAGAAGAGGAGAGGAGAGGGGGAGAGAGAGAATAGGAGAGGGAGAGAGAGAGAGAAGAGGAGAGGGAGAGAGAGAAGTGGGAGAAAGAGAGAGAGACGACCCTGCGCACCCAGGCCACACTGCTCACCTGCTGCCATCGGTGTGTCTCCAACCACTTTCTGGTACGTATAGCAGTACACCAGGTCACACATCTGAGACATAGCTGTCATCTGAAACAGAGTCCAGAGACATGACTGCACAGTACACGCACTTGCACAAGATAACATCGCCCGCCCATGCACACCCAGGCAAAGGTATCCCAGCCCCTCCCACCACCCATCGGAGCATGCCTGTCCATGCACACACGGGCCTCACTGCTCACCTTCCGCCACTGGCGTGTAGACTGCAGGTCCCACCACGTTCTGCTGAAAGCCACAAGCCCAGGCCCGCAGACATGGCACCCTCCACACCATGCAGCAATGCTGCACAGGCCACGTTTGGTGCTGGGTCTTGATTATACCATGGGATGGGACATACCAGGGCACCCGGCAACATCGCAGCCTGCTCAACCCAATGGGTGCCACTAACTCTGTGATCCCGGAAGCGAGACCACGCGGCGGTAGGCCCTCACAGCCTGCTGGCATGGCCTACACTGCGGTCCAGCAAGGCACACTAATCCTGAGCAGTCCGCACACCCACTCAGCAGCTCAAGGTGCCAATGACACAGTGCACCCTAAGTCACCGTCCGATGGTGGGGTGCCTGTGCCGGCCGCAATGCAGTGTATGCCACAAACTCTGTTCAACCCCAGTCAGCGCCACATGGCAGGGTGGTAGGCCTATGCAGGCCGCAATGCAGCATGTGCCACATACCCTGTTCAACCCCACTCAGCACCACGTGGTAGGGTGGTAGGCCCGTGCAGGCTGCAATGCAGCGTGTGCCACAAACCCTGTTCAACCCCAGTCAGCGCCACCTGGTGGTAGGCCTGTGCCGGCCTCAAGGCCTCGGGTCCGTCATCCAGTCACCACCAGCAGAGGGGTATGTGACGTTGTTGGCCCCTTATATTTGTGGGGTCACATGGCTCGTGACTCCTGTGTCGGGTGGGTGTGGTGTGCGTGCAAACCTGCACTCAGGGAGTGGCTGTGACATGCTGACAACTAGACCAGTGACCTGCTCAAGACCAGCGAGTACACTTGTGACGGGTAGCAATGAGTCCCCCCCTTGGGAGCGGAGTGGTCTGGCCTGCCGTACACAGGAACAGTACTATAAACAACAGATATCCCAACTGGTATCATTCATAGGCAAATATTAGGGATATGTAAGCAACATTATCCACAAGGACAAACAAGGAGCCTCTATTTAGTTATAGTATGTGCTCTTGGCATCATTTATAGAAACAATTGAAGAAAATTGGGAAGGAAACCAAGGTGGATAATACAGTTGTAACAGCACTGTAGTACATAAATGAGAATAATTGGATCAACCCAAGTGGCACAAGGTGCTCATGGTTTGTGAGTGAAAACCAAGGTAGCAGCTCTGGTGACAGTGTGAGCAGCGTGAATGGCGCAACGTGAATGGTGTGAAAAAATATAAACAGTGAATAGTTATCACAGTGTGGTTCTGATGAATTCAGCAGGAACAGTTATATCACAATTCTTTTTCACTGTTCATGAACCACTTTGTGAGGAAGCGCTTATGATTGCGCTGGTGTGTCGACGGCGTTTTGATCCATAGGAATCAGGATCATCTTCAGGACATGGATGGGTTGAAGACAGTGCGAATGTAAGAGTAGACCACGGTGGAACCAATGGCAGCGGAGGAACGTGATACTCAGGCCGGTGTGCGTCTCTCAGTCACCGATCTAGCCGTTGAGGCTGGCCGGTAGATGATGAGCTCGGTCCGGCGCTGTGTAGAATGCTAAATTGAGGCTGGCGTTTCCAGCCGCAATCAAACATTCTGCTGATTCCTCGCAGAGAGAGATTAGCTCCCCCGAGTTGGATCACGTTGAGATCGATTCTTACACAGCACCGGACCGAGCTCATCATCTGCCGGCCAGCCTCAACGGCTAGATCGGCTCACACTGTCACCAGAGCTGTTACTTTGGTTTTCACTCACAAACCACGAGCACCTTGTGCCACTTGGGTTGATCAAATTATTTTCATTTATGTACTGCAGTGCTGTTACAAATGCTGTTCAGTGTTTTTTCTACTTTTATGGTGATTTTTCCCGCCTGCCAGGTGTGAGTTGCAGGCCTGGTGCTGCTTGTCGCTGGTATCCTAATTGCGCTTTGGCCCATCGGCCCATCGCAGGTTTTTTGGTGTTGTGGATTGTGTTTTTGTCTCTACCAAGGTGGTTGTATCTCAGACATTGTCTGCGGTTTCGGCAGACTATCGCATGCTTCGGCCTTGTTGTGAATTCCACGTTGACACAGGGTTATTTTCCCACAATAGGCGGGGATGTTGAAAGTTGTGTTACGCTACTCTTGTGGTAGTTATCACACCTTCTTGTGAATATGCCCATCATTTTTCCAACTTATCGCCAACGCGGGCACCCTTGCACCAGAGTGCAAGGGTGTCTGCAGGCAGGGAGGTTTGTTTATGTACAGAAAGCAAAACAGCATTTTATTAAAAAGGCTTGTTTATGTACAGGAAGGGACACCTTCCTGTAAATAAACACACCATGGCATTTTGCATTTTCCATGTGTGCTGCACAAGGCAGCACACATGAAAAATGCGAAAAAGAAGGAGAAATAAAGCATTTCTCCTTTTATCGCCAACTTAAGACCAGGGTTTTCCTGGTCTTCAGTTTGGCGTTAGCTCCTATTTACGCTGCCCTTGTCAATAGGGGGCAGCGTAAATATCAATGTGTGTTGCGGTGAATGCCCACCTCAACACCCACTGCACGCCCCTTTCACACTAAACACAGCGTGAAAGGGGACCTAGTCATATGAAGATTCATGTGAATAAGGCGAGGCCCCTATCGCCACCACAATGTAACTGAAAGTGACATTGTGGTAGCAATTTGTTTTTTTTTTGTCCTCATATCCACCATGGTTTAAGAAAGCCATTTAGAATAAGCCTTACACCAGTTTACACAGTATAGTAACTGGAAGGGATCATTTCGTTCGAGTGGAGAGCCACAAATCCCGCAACTGTCTCAGCTTGATATTCTTTTAGGCTACCAGTGGGGAGGCCTACTGCTGGGCCTAGGCCGGGATATGACCGGATAAGAAAAAGAAAAAAAGAAAAGACATTGTGGTAGCAATAGGGGCTTGTGAATATGCCCCTGTGAGTTCAGTTTCGAGTTTTGTGATGGAGCCTCCTCATGGCAGGCTCCCTGCGTAGATGCCTACATTGACATTGCTCATAATCTTGGACTGCCAATGCTTTCAGCACTTCATATCAAACAATACATTCCTCAGAAAATGTCAGGTCCCACAATGTCTATTACCTCTATGCCAGGCCAGAATGCTACGCCATGCCAATCAACGAATCAATATTCTCCTATCAGTTGAAGGGCTGAATAAGGAGCACAGTCAAAATCAATGTAAAAATATATTAAAAGTGTTCCAGTGGTGAATGCAGAGGCACAGTCCAATTTGCCTTACACGTTGCCTTTTTTGTGGGCCAGGTGTAACCTTGCCATCCGTGGAATGGAATACAAAATTCATAATATCAGTAATGAAGAGGAAGCAGCTGCATTTGAGATACTCATGAACAAAACAAGATGTTGAGTGGGGCAATTTAAAAACAAATAAAAAGTCTGTTGGTATAAATATCTCTTGAAAAAAAGGCAAATACCTTTTGCTTCAACAGAAAGCCATTTAAAAAAAATAGAATTTTCTGGCAGCTGCTCTTAACCGCTGGGACATCACTGAAGTTGGCAATCAATTTGAGTATCAACTGCAGTGATGTCACAATGAAGGCAGATGCATTCCAAGGTATCCAATTTATGCTTTGCGAGTTCCCCACATCACCTCTTCTCAACCCCTTAATGTAATTTGCACATGAGGACAGATCTGACAGGGTTTGTGGTTGGAATTGTATGTCAGAACAGATGGCAAAAATATTGCAGCAAAAAAAAATAGAAAATTGTAAATGTAAGTGTTTATAGGTAGGTATAGATTCAACATCCTTGACTCTACGTCAATTTGCGTTGATGGTATACACACCATCTCAGTACCTATATCTAGAATTAGGAAGAGTACACATATTCTTAAATTTACATACTTACCATCAAGATACTCTGGTAAGTGACAATTTTGCTGTAATATTTTGTTAGGTCTGTTTTAAAACCATGATGTTCTGATACTTAATCACAATGGGAGTATCGAGCGGAATATGCATAAAAAGGGATGTTTTCAATCTTAGGGTTCCAAGTACCAAATGGGAGATATAGCATTTATTTCTATGGCGACAGTGTCCCTCAAACAGCTGCTGGCAGCTCACAGCCAGCTCTCTATCATGTAAAGCAGAGAGCTGACACCCACGTTGGCTCAGAGAACTAAGGGTCAGAGGTTGCGTGGAGTCTTTTTTCTGGAAATTTGAATAGGAGTGTTATTGCTGAGGGTGATGGCACATGCTAGTAGATTGCTGGATACTCATTTTTAGGTATGGTCTGACAGTGCAGCTAATGCAAACCCTATTGTTTCTAACATCCTGAGAGTAAGGTTGGGGCCAAACCCTTTCAGCCATAGCCCCGCTTGAGTTAGCTACCTCTATCCATTGTTTTGAGACTGTGTATTTCACCTCTTGGATCAGGCCAAGAAAGTATACATCTTTTAACTATTCAAGTGGCTCTTTGATGCATCATTCCACCTTCTATTAAATGGTTCCATTGTAATGTATGAGAGACTAGTTTATATCTAGAAAGTACGTTCATCAGAAGTTTTGCCACATTCATTTCATGCCATACAAGCATTATTTGCAGTAAGAATATATATATATATATTTTTTTTCAACACAATGGGCATTTATTTTTAAAGCTATTGTCGGGACTCAAGTGCAAACGGGACTCTTATTTATTATTTATTAATCTTGTACAAGCTTTTCTCTACAGACAAATAATCCTTTTTTTTGTTTCATGGCAAGGATGACTAATGTAAGAGGTTAGTTGCATAATCATAATTTGGGCACAGAAATATATGTTCATATTGTTCACAGAAATTTCCACCAGAACTCTCTTTCACAGAAACAAAAACAGGCTTTAATGATGATAATAATGAAGGTTCGTTCCTCTGCTATCCAATCATAATGAAACGAATGCAATTATAAATGTTCTAAATCATGTCAGAGACGAGATTATATATCGCTTTATCCCTTTGAAAAAGAATTTACTATCATTAATTGGTGTGATTATGTGTTGTTGTTTATTTTTATTCTGCTTTTAAGAGTTATTGTTGGTAGGCATACATATTGTGAGGTCATAAGACTGCATTTGTTCTGAAAGTTATGATTGACATGGTTCTTGTTTTAGCTTTGGATTGTCTTCCTAAACATAACTTGCAATTTTCAGTAGTTTTCAGTTTTAATTGATAGCCATAACAGAAATGTACTTGTAATTTTTATGGGAATTTCAGAGGTTTTTTTTTAAACACACGCTGTGGTGTTATAACCAAAACATTAACCATTGGCTTTTTTGTGAGTTTTTGGTGCTTTTTCATCATGCAACACTTCAAATAGTTCCCTGCACCCAGCCCTTGGCAGACCAACTCCACTGAAGACATCGTTTGGACTCTAACAGTCTGCGCAATGGGGTTGAACTTAGGATCTGGTCTCATGGCAGATCCTACACCCAACCCTCAGCTGGTATCCAACCTCAGGCACTAAGGGCATGCCACAATGTGCAGCTGGATGTTGATCACAAGTCACAGGCAGACCCTCCACAACTCTCCATAGTTGCCCATTGTTTCAGCATGGCAAGGTTTGTGTAGCTATATCAAGCAGAGATCAAAAAGGAGGGTTAGAAACCTGATTTTCCAGTTTTAATTTTCAAAGGATTCTCTGCTCCTTTATAGAGCTAGCCACGCAGTTGGAAACATGCAGTTTTGATTTGCCAATAACTTTAGCATTGTTTGGCAAATTTACACAACATTTGCCAGAAGGGTAGCATGCTTAGGTTATTCATGTTACTTTTTAATTTGTGCAGATTTATTAAGAGGGACAATGTTAAAAGTAGGTAAAAAAGAGTTAATTTAATAATAATCTTGTCATCATATGAGGAATGTTCTGGTAGACGTTTAGCATTTTTAACACGTTTAGTCGTTTCTGGGTACGGCAAGTTTCACCAGATCCATCAAGGAGAGAACAAAGTTAAAAGTGGAGGAAAAACGATTTCATGTGTATAAAAAAAAGGTTTACCATTGGGAAGGACATGGGCCCTTGCCAGGTAATCTGTTCCAAATATAGTCACACATAGTAGTTAAAAAATGAACTTCTGCTTGACCTTCAGCAGCTATAGCGAAGAGAAAACAGGCTGAACGTATGCAAATGTGTGTATAATAACAGTAACAAACAGTACAAAAATCAAACTCAGCACAATAAAAAACTCCATACTCCATTTCTAAAAATAGAGAAAAAAGATTGTAAGAGAAATGACACGAAATTCTGTTAAGGAAAAAAAAACCTAAAGTAAATGTCATCACCTTGGTAAGAAGTAAGACTCAGGAAAGTGCCCTTTCTTAGTTCAGTTAGTTCCCCTGTTTTTGAGAAACTAGGATTACAAAAATTAGATAGCGGTGCTTTGTAGAGTTAAATGTTGGAAATTGTTGGACGCTTAGTCGGTAAACAATCCTCAAATCCAGGTGCACAGACTGTCCCCAGACTTTAATTTAAAAATAACCCCCTTCCCCCATTCGACACAGAAGCTATTGTCTCCTACCCCAAATACCAAGTCCTGAAACCATATTTTATAGAAGAAGCAAAAAAAACAGGCCTGGCCATTGGTCAGGCCCTGTCGCCAACCCCCAATGTGCATAGACAAATTCCATGCACAGCAGGGTTGGCCCCCCACATAGGTTTGGAAAAATCCCTGGAGCACACAACTGAAGGCCTCCTGCAAAGGGATGTGTCATTCCACACAAGGACGGACTGTCTACCGGGCATTTTGGTGTGCTGCCATGCCAGGGGCTAAATTCACTGCAGTGGGTGCTGATTTCGTTGATGGGGACTTGCGATTGCTTTGGAATAAACAAAGCAAAACGATTGGTTTTAAAGCATACTTTAAAACCATAAAAAAAATCAGCCCCCAGCTGGACAGCCCACCAAAACGCCTGGTTGTAAGTCCGGCCCTGATTCCACAGCTGGTTGGGCGCAAGGTGTGGCCAAATCCTCCTGCTACACCTGGCCTTCAGCCTCACACATGCATCACTAGGACTGGTAAACACCTGCCACACATATTTCTCGTGTTATCAAAAACAATGGTCCTTGACCAGAATCAAGTTAGAGAATTAATCACACTTATAATCATTAATTACTTAGTATGAGCCTTCATTCAATTGCTCCTGGTATGTAATCCAAAATTCTTTATAAAATTGCAAGACCCAACGCAATCAATTGGAGAATTAGTTCATTTTAATTCCACCAAGCATGTATATTCCTTTTATAATTCAAAGGTTCAAATACAATTTTAAATTCAATCTTTAAGTACGAAAATTGAGGGTGCTCATAAGAACGTGCATAAAAGTAGTGCTCAAGAGTTGACGCGTGTGATTGAGAGGAAGAAAAGAAAGGAATTGGTGACAATGTTTAAAAACACAATACTGGTACAATAATTTCAAACAGTATTAGCTTGTCCACATTCAAAGTTCACAACCTAGTGCTTAAAGGTTAGTTTCCATTTATTTTACACCTTGGCACACTAGGTTTTCTGGTGGTCCAAGGGTGTTCAAATTAAGATGTCGACGTTTTGACCCGACTTAATGCTTGTGGGTAATTGATAGCCTCTGCCTGCGGGTCTTCTTCAGGACAAGGGAGCACCGTCCGTACCAGAAGAGTATGGTTCCCTGATGAGGATTAAGGTGGCCAAGGTACTCAATATCCAACCAGAGGTATCTGGATCCGTTTTCCAGAGATTTCATGCACCATGAAGTTGAATCCAACTTATTAAATTAGTTGTTGTGTTCGTCTATCAGTCACTTCGTTTTTAAGAACTTCTCTTTTAAAATTGGGGTCAGGTGACTCATCCTGAGTCGTGAGGTCTACGCGAAGTGTGCCGGTGAGGTCACTATCGTTTTTGAACTTCCATCCGTGGTGACTCTCCCAACTACGGAATCCGTCTCAGCCATATTTCTTAGCACCGCATGCAAACTACAGGGTATGGCCAACCCCAGCTGCAAATGTCCTCTTTACTTTTGCCTGCACTTTTACCTTTGGCCTCCTTTTCAGATCTTGGTGAAACCTGAGATCCCTACACTGTGAAATACCATGCAGATGTATTAAACAGCACCAAATGTATTAGAAAATGAACAATTGCATGCCCCCTTCTTGCAGGAGTGCCCCATTTGATGAATTTCCATCTTATTAGGAGTAAGCTAAAAATGCTAACGGTTTGCTAAATTACATAGAGGTCTCTGACACAGAACCAAAGACAATAGCAAATCAAAGATTTTTTACTTTTAGCGTGCTTACATTTGCGCCCCCTTGATTAATCTGCATAAAACTTTAAATACAAATAGAAAAGTGAAAGTGCAAAAAACAGTATGAGACAGTTCTTGGAAAATTAAAAGATTGTGGCCTCCCCTTCTAATTGTGCGCCAACTTAATGAATCATGGCATATTTGAAAATAATAAAAGTTAGCTGATGGTGCTTGTTTGGTACATTCCTAGGAAATGTTGCAGGTGTGTGAGAGTGCGCGCGTGCATGTGTTGTGTGCCTGTATGTGTGTGTGTGTGTCTGCCTGTTTGTCTTTGGCTGCATTTATTGCACAGATTAAAGTGGCTTTGATGTTCGAATTTGACAGGAAATTTTGAAATATGGGATTTACTTCACTGTTTACTGAAAAATATGGGTTTCATCATTTTATATTAATAATGGCGGACCCAAAACTTCTGTTCAGAGCTTTTCCATAATTAAGGTGTAGAAATCCAAATTACATTTACATTTACATAATTAAGGTAATTAGACATATGTGGTCAGGTTTGTCTAGATTATGCTGCAAGGCTATCTAAAAAGTATGGCAAAAAAGGCAACTTGTACGGTACATTTTCTGGCGGGATTATGCTCATGCATTTGACCAACAAAACACAGGCTGTTTCACAAACTGCATTTCGTGGTAAAGTAGTACGAGTAGTACTTCTCACATAGTACAAAATGCGGTACGCAAACCTACGTTTGAAGACATCTTCCTCTCCTAACTTTTCTGAACAGAGATCATTCTCCGCCCCTTTTTTCCTCTTCTCAAAAACCCTATACATGTTACTATTTTCTCACTATAGTACTATATGCCATTTGTCTAAATATAGTATTTGGTAGTTACAAGGGTCTCATTACCGATGGGGAATTCAGCATACGTGATTGCGAAACCACAGCCATTATTTTAAACCTATACAAAAGAGAACACTCCTTACAAAAAGCTTGCTATTGGGTAAATTATCCTTAAATTGAATTATCACAGCTTATTTTGATGTCTTGGACCTGCAGCCCTGTGAAGTCAACTCATGGCCGCTGTAAAATGGGATCTACAAACGAAATATTACAGCAGAAACAGAATATGCGTTTCCTCTCCAAAGCGAACACTTGAAAACATGTATGGAACAATCAAAACAAAACTTAGCGTCCCTATTTTAAGCAATTGTATTGCTGTACAATGACATGTTATTTATTTTTTTCCCTAGAGACAGTACATTTTTTTTATTTTGGAAACTTTGAATGACGAAAAATAAGATGTGTACACAAGTTGGATTTTTTTATATTAAATGTTTATTTTAGTGCAATTAACATAAGGCTGCCTTTTAACAATTTCGTTTGTGTCTTTCATAACAGTATGGTAGGATCACATTTAAAGCTCTGCAAACCAACAGTAACCCTCCAGTAATGAAATTAAGATCTGTCGATTGAATTATTGTAATGGATTTAAATTAATGTGTGTGCTTGCATAGCGTCAAACGAATCTGTGTAGCTTTAGGGCAGTGTGATTCATTCTGCTTAAAAACTAAAGCAGATTGAACTGGCGGTAGAAGATCTGGCTCTCCTCAGCCCCTTAGGCCAGAGGTATCAGATGTATTTATGCTAAAAGAGAGGATTCAAGCTTGTAAGACTGAGATGGTCACTGCTAGAACCCTTGAACCACAGGACCCACAGCTGAATTTGGTAATATCAGTTGCCAACAAAAACTAAAACAAGCCAGCGATATATATGTACACATTATAAAAATAACCTGGCTTAGGCTTGGAAAATATCAAGTTCTGTGAGATACAAGGGAGAGCGATACATTTACATCTACCTGGTATTAGGTACATGAAGACAGCAAGAACTTTTTTTCTGCAATGCCCATGGTTCAGAATGCATCGTCCTATGGACTCAACAGCACAATTCCATAGACCCCTTAGGTTATAAATCCACGACCAAATCTTCTACTATGGCACATCGACCCTATGTTTCCTATCGGAAGACTTCCTTTTTACAGATGATACAGCTCAGAGATATAAAATTATGCAGCAGAATCTGTTTTCATACCCACAACTGCAAGCAATATATCTTGCCTAGCCGTAGTGCTGTGCGGTACCTTTCAATTGAGTTATGCGCTTTGTGAAATAAAATATGCATTTTGAAAGGAAATATCACTGTTCAAGTTGGTTCTAATATGTGGGGTTTTGGCTCATGCTCAGTCATAATAACAAAACGTGGCATCCATGAAAGGATTGGGAGAATTTCTCTCATCTGGCATGGAGCAAATTCAATAGGGTGTAATGTTTTGCCTCCATTTTATGGCAATAGGCCCTTCTCCTGAATAACATAACGAATTCATGAATCAGGGTGTGATCATAAATAGTAGGTCCACAACACAGAAGAGGGGAGACAGGTACAACAAGAGGTAAAACAATTGTTTAATCATTCCTCCCACACAATATCATAAAATAGACATGGATTAATGAGTAAGAAATATGTTCATACATTGAACACTCTAATTAGTATGAACCAGCCCTCACCCACTTAATGTGACAAAGGTTTTGCATGGTGGACAAAGTGGCATCTGTCCCTAGATGGCTGTATGCTCTGGGTTCATAAAATATCTCACATAGGTCATGGGAGAGAGAGAAACTCTGTTTATTTAGACCGTAGTCTTTAAACAATGAGATCCAAAGTAGAGCTGCGTCACATCAATAAACAAACAAAACTGTACACAATTTTAAAAATTATAAAATCGTTAAAAAATTTAAAACACATGCTATACATAATAAAATTGGAGATTGTTACATTTAAAATAGACGATTTTGATATGTTGCTCATTACAGTACTATCTGATGTCTTATGGGCTTGCAATCCCTCATACTTTAGTTTTTAGCTTCCTGCGCTAAGCGATTTATCTCTTTCAGGTAGTTACCAAGAGCAATTGCTATTTCCAGATTTTCCATTCCTATCAACAAGTTTGTTGCTTGTACACGTTGTCTTATGCCATGTTTTATGAATAAAGGACGTAGGAACCGTTGTCTCACTTTTAGACATGTCAAGCAATCAAGAAGTATATGTAACATTTCACACTTGGCTCCCAAGCCACATTTACATATACCATCTGGGTATAACATTTCTGCCTTAACTCTCCCCTCCATTTGCCAAGGGATGATGCCAATTCGAATTTTTAGTATCTCCCACCTAAAAGCGTAATTTGGCAAGGTTTCTAGGTATGGATACCCCGTCTCGTATTCCCATGCTTCTATCATATTTACCACAGATTTTTTGTTTCTTAGATATCTTATATCCTGGCTTCTGGAGTACTCCCTTCCTTGTGCTCTAAGTGCACTCTTCGTGAACTCCACATCTAGGGAATTTTGGTTTACTCCCACTTTTAGGTTCCCAATTATTTCCTTTATTTTTCTTTTAGCATCTAATGCCCATCTAAGGTTACTGTGGCGGATTTCCTCACTACACCAAAGTGAGACCTTTTCTCCTAGCCCCTGTGATTGGTGTTTCCAGAATCTTATCATTGTCGTTTTGGCCAAGGTATTCCATCCAATCATATCTGTTTCCAGTCTAACAGCCTGTATCATTGATGACTTTGGCAATGACAATAATGTTTTCAGGGCCCTACCTTCCTCCCGATCCCAGCCTCCCTTTCCGCTTAGAAGGAGCACTTCTGCACCATACAGTACTTGGGGTGGTATCATGGCCTCATATGCTTTTAATAGCGGTTTGTGTGACATGTCCCCATAGTTTTTATTGAATTTTTTCAGGCCACAGATAGAGGAAGATGCTTTTGCGTTTTGGTGTCCCAGATGTACGTCCCATTTTAAGGAGGATTCAAACCAAAGGCCTAGATATTTATATTCTTTTACTGTTTCTAGTTTTGTTCTATCTAGGTACCAACTAAAATTCTTGGTCCTTTTGCCGAAGCACATGATTTTTGTTTTTTCCATGTTCACTGTAAGCAATTTATCCTTACAGTAATCATGGAATGCGTTTAGTTTTCTTTGTAGCCCGAGTTCTGTCAAGTCAGTAATCACAAGGTCGTCTGCGTATAGCAAACATGAGACCTTTCTACTATTTACTCTCGGGCTCGCGCTTCTTTCCACCTCCAGCGCTGCTGGCAGATCCGCTAGAAATATTGAAAAAAGGAGCGGAGCTAGGACGCAGCCCTGTCTCAGCCCGTTCCCTATTCCAATTCTCTTTGTCAGCGCCCCTTGTGTGTCTTTAATGACTTGGGCCCAGTTCCCTTTATGTAATTCCTTCAAGATTTCTAGTAAGCACACCGGGATTTCATATTTGATCAGGTACTCCCATAGTTTTGCCCTGTCCACCAAATCAAAGGCTGCCCGGAAGTCGACGAAACAACAAAACAGGTTTCCCTTTTGTTCTATCGACTTCCGGGCAAGAGCCCACAAGGCATAGCAGTGATCCATGGTGGAGTGCCCTTCTTTAAAGCCCCCCTGTTCCACTGGGATAATTAATTTCTCTTCCACCCAGTCCTTTAGTTTGCCAAGCACTATCTTTGCAAATATTTTCTCCCCGATGTCCAATAGATTGATTAATCTATAGTTTTTTGGGTTGCTCATTTCCCCTTTCTTGTGAATTGGCCTAATTATAGCCCCATTCCAGTTATCAGGGAATTTCCCAGTATCTAGAATGACTTCAAACATATCTGCAAAGAATTCCGCCCACCAATCTACATGGGTTTTAATTATTTGAGCCGGGAGGTTATCTGGGCCTGCCGCTCTTGTGAGGTTCAAACCCTTTATCGTTTTTTTAACCTCTTGAGCGGAAAAAGCGGGTTTTATATCTGCTACCAGACCGCTCCAGTCTGTGTACAGAATTTCTTCCCGGTCTTTCCGAGCACAATACAGGTCCTGTAAATACTCCTCCCATGCAGACTCTTCTACTATGCAGTTCATTTTCCCTGGCTGGTGGTCTGCTGCTGCGTGGACTAACTTCCAAAAATTTCGTATATTCTTAGTTTTGATTGCCTCGAGTAATTTTTGCCAGCATCCCTCTTTAAATTCCCTTTTTGCCCTTCTGATAAGCATGCTATATTCTCTTTTTATGCCCTCTAGAGTGTTTACACTATCTTGGTCTCTCTTTTTCTGAATGCGGCGGGTCATTCTCCTAACTTCCCTTTTTTTCTCCTGGCATTCCCTTGTGAACCAGCCGGTGGGTTTCTCTATCTTCTGGTTTTTTACCTTATTTTTATATTTTCCTCTATTTATATTTTTTAGACCTATACTAAGGGTTAGGACCACCTCTTCTATTTTTTGTACATACCAATCGAGGTTTCGACCCCTTGCTGTCTTTAGGTCTAGGTTCTGCTGTAATTTTATTAATCTGGCAACATATTCTTCCGTAAGCCTAGTTGTCCGGCGTCTAGGGTAATCCACCTCTTGTTCCATAACCTTTTGGCTAGATTCAAAGTGCGTATCCGGGATCTCCATGGTTACCAGGTTATGGTCACTTCCCTCTCTATTCACAATTCTGAATTCTGAGATTAGTCTAAAGTTCCAAGGTGTGGTAAAGGCATAGTCTATGGGACAGAATTGGGAGCCTGGTTTAAATGTTTTTTTGGCGGGGCAGTCTAACTCGCATCTTCCATTCAAACAAAACAGGTTTTTAGTTCCCAAGAGATTTCCCAACTGTATATCTTTAGCACCAAATATACATTCGGGGAAGCTCGCTTGAGGTATTTCATAGGCCTCCAGTATATCTAGAAACCAATAATCGACCTTCTCAGGGTGAAGTTTGTGATTAAAGTCGCCCATGAGAATAAGCATATCCCCACCGTATTTTTCACCAAGGTAGTCTATGTCCTCCTTGAAGAGAGCCATTTCCTTTTCATATTGCTCTAAGGTATCCCATTGCATGTACACATTTATCATTAAAATTGTATCCGTTTTTATACATCCTGAAAGTATTATTCTACATGCCAACAACCATTTGCATTTCACATTTATTTCAGTTACTTTCTTCATGATCTTAGTTGATATCAGAGTCATGATTCCACCAGCAGCGTGCCCAAATCTACATTTCTTTGCAGGTCGGTTTAGCTGGTAGAAGCCATCAAATATCGGGGTCTTGCCACATAGCCAAGTCTCCTGGATACACATAATTTCTGTATTTTCCCCCAGTTCCCTTATATTATTTTGTTTCAGGTTATTTCCTAGGCCATTTATATTCCAGGAGATTATCCTTATGCTATGTGGCCTACCTTTTCCCTATTCGGTATCATCTAACCAGCCTTCCTCCCTGCAATCGTTAGTATGTTTCGATGAGGGTCCTGCATGGTCGGACACCTTACTCCAGTTTCCCCATTCATGTGCCATCTCCGAGTTGTTTACAACTATTTTTATGTTTCCTAGCGGCATTTCCTCTTCATCCTCCTGATCGCAAATCCTAACCTGTCTCTTTCCTAGCCCTGCATGGCATTTTAGAAAGTTGTTTCCCAGTCGTCCCTTTCCTTCTACCTCTGCTAAGACTTCATTCTCATTTAGTAGGCGGATTCCTTCTTTCTGTAGCTCGTTTACTGCCTTTTCAATCGTGTCTTTTACCAGGTTTGAGTATAGTGTGATTCTAGTGATCTCTTTTCCTTCTCTATTTTGTATAAAGCCCACTCCCCTAATGTCGCTCGTTCCTATCACTTTCAGCTTCTGGCATTTGGAGAAGCCTTGCAGGAGTTGAGACCTATTTAGGGGCCGCCTTTTTCCTACCTTTTTTCCCCCTAGCCTTAGCGGGATCTGTTCAAGGTAAAGATTCATATTTACTTTTTCAACTTTCCTTGCTCTGCTGGGAACAGGGGGTTCATTCGATTCTGCCTTTTCTGGGTGGATTTTGGGTCTGTTCACTCTCACCTCGCGTGTTACCCAAGCTTCTAGATTTCCTCCCAGTTTCTTCTCCCCCCCCTTAGGCTGGCCTATGTGTTTGTTATCAACTGTGTTCTTCTGGGGTTTGGGAGTGTTGTGTGGCCCTACACTTTTCCCCTGGAACTTTGTTCTATTCCATTTTGGGATACTCATCTGCTGGTAGGGACCCTTTATTTCTTTTCCTGTAATCCTTTCTGCCTCTTCCGTCATCACTACTTCCTCCAAGGAGAGACACACCATCCTTGCTGGTTTTGTTCCTGCGCTTCTTACTTTATTTCTTGGCCCACGTCTTGTCTTCTGAGCCCTTCTTATTATCCTCATTGGCCACTTTGAGATATATATCTGGTGGCCCTCATTGGGTTGTATATCAGTTTGGGGTTCCATATCAGTTCGGGGCGGAACCTCATTCCTCGGTACAGGATCATGGTTAGAGATTTTACCTGCCATAGAAGATGTGTGCCCAATTCCCTTGGGATTTTTTTATGGTTTCACCCTGTGCCTGTTCTAGGGGTTCCGGATCAGGGGTTTGTCTTATTATGTTTGGCATATGTGATTTAATCCCCCGCAGCTCCCCTTCTATACTAGCAAGATATGTTTTCTGAGTTTTTAGAATAGAGTTATTTGACAAAGTGACCTCTAAGAGGCCTTGCAAGGTTCTTTGTAGCATTAACATTAAGTCCAGCATTGAAGTAGCTGTCAAAGATGACAGATCACGGTTAGGTTCATGGTTTAGTTCAGATGTTTTATCCAATTCGGCACAGTGTCTTGGACTGATATTTTCAGTTTCCACTGGGCATTCATTTTGGCTCCTATTCTGACTTGACTTTTTACTCTGGGGTGTTTTTGTTCCTTTCTCCGTTCCAACCCCAGGGTTTGGACTCTTTGATGGGACCGGGCTGTCCAAAGATCCTCCCTCTACTTCATAGGAGAAGGATAGACGTGGTGATGATGACAGCCGAGGCGAGGTTAGGCCCCCCTGATCTAGTAGAAGCTGTAGCGATTGATTAGCCAAATTAAAAGAGTTGGACACATGTATCTCCAAGGGAAGGGAGGCACCTGCACTCTTCTTACCCTCTAGGCTTCCATTCAGGGAAGCCACTTTACTTGTTGTAGTGTCTTTGTCTTTTACCGGTGTAAACACCTTTTTAAAGTGCTTCCCCATAAACTCCTTTATTGAGTTTGACGCTGCACTGCCCGGGGTTTTGGCCGTCGCCTTTGGTTTTTTGGCTCCTTTCTTTTTAGCTTTCGGAGTTATTTCAACGCACTCACTGCTCTCTTCCAAATAGCCTGGACTAATTGCATTTGTGGTATTTGCAGCATTAAGTCTTGGTCTCAAATTGTGTTCCATCTGTTTTTTCATTTTTTTCGTAGCCATTTTTGTCTTTCTCCCAGCACTATTGTGGTTTGCCGAGGCTAGGTCTCTGATTGGGGTGAAGTCTGCAGGATATTTACAAGTGCCTGCTGGGCCAAAAGATCTGCCCTGTAGAATGTCTTTGCTTGAGGGTTTGCAGCAGTCCTATCACCCTATATTATTCATTTATTCAAACGGCTCACCAGGTCATGGAAAATCTCAGTGGTTCAACGGAAAGACAGTAATATAGCCTTATAGCCCGCCGTAGAGGGCTATACCGGCTATTAAAGGCCCTCTTCAGCGTTAAAGGCCCGAGCCGAAGGCGAGGGCCTTTAACAAGGGAGAGGGACTTTAATAGCGGTATAGCCCACCTACGAAGGGCTATAAGGCTATTAGAACATTCTGTCACTAGAGGACAGAATGTTCTAACAAAAAAACAAAGCCTTTTGGGAGCGTGAGGGGATTGGAATCCCCTCAGGCTCCCTGAAGCCTTTGTTCACAGCCAGAGCTGTGAACAAAGAAACAATGGAATGTTGGAGCTCCAGGCTTATACCAACCATTATAAGCCCAGAGCACTCCATTGTTTTCAACGGAGCTCCCAACATTCCAATGTTCTAATATTCTTTTAAACAATCCTTCTTGTGTTGTTTACTTTGATTTTCTCACTCTTTTGTCTGACTGACAAAGTTTAAACATAGGAGACATATTCTTCTAGGTATTGTTTGTCCTGAAGAAGGCCATTGACCCTGAGTAGGGCACGTAGGATCAGCCAAAACATGTTCACAAAGGCGATTGTAGGCTGACAATACCCAGGACCACCGAACTTTATATTCTTAACCCTATAGGTGAATCCTGAATAAAATAAATGATTAATTTTCTCCTCTAGACAGTTTTACCTTAAATTCGGATCCCTGCGTAAGACATCCTGAGCTCCAACTCAATAGGTGAGCCCACTTAAACTGTAATGAATGTTCTTCAGTGTGGGAAACGCCCTATGATGAAGCATGTCAAAATAAGTGGGTGTGAGGTGTTTTCCTAAACAGAGGGATCACTAGTGTATGAACATTTTCTTACTCACAGATCCATATGTGATTTATCACAAGTAGTAAGTGCAATAAGCCTGTTGAGGTGTGCTAAAGGTGATTTTTTTTTTACAGTTTTATATAGCGCAAACTTGACTCGAAAGTATCGGGTATCAGAGCGCTTTACACGAGCACCAGTTGCGTTACACGAGGACACCTTCATTTTTGTAGGCACTGGGAGATTAGGTGATTTGCCCAGAATCACAGGATGTTGAGCGTCCTTGCTGAGACTCGAACCCAGATCCCCAGATTTGAGGTCGTCCGCCAGAGCCGTTAGGCAAAGTAGATGCAAGAAATACTTTATAAAGAGCGACAATACAATTTCACTGAAAAAGTAAAAAATGTGTTATTATTTGTGACCATCATACAAAGCTGATCCTGGTTAGTGTGTAACGGAATTAAGGTTTGATTCAATTGTAGGCAACCATTTCTCATCAGATAGTACTAAAACTTCCTAGGCAGCAACGCATTTGCATGTGAAAACATCATCAGAAAAGGATTTTATAACTGTTCATGTTTAACTGCAAGAATGGGATGGAGTCATACAAAGGCTTCTCACCTCACACAAGAGGCTTGGAAAATCCCCTTTTGTTAGAATACCCTTTGCCCACATCCATATTTGTCAATTAAAGGTGGGTGCAAATGTCTTCAATAAAGTGCCAAACTCACCCATGCCTATGTACAATTAAAATCAAAGGGCATCGTTGAAAAGCAGAGACTTTAGTTCATGAAACGTTGCCCTCCTTCCTGTATCTTTTTAGGGCATTGAACCTGGGCATGCCAATGACTGATTCACAAGAATACCTGGGATATTTTATGAAGAATATGTATGGCAATGGAGCTAAAAGGTTAAGGTGTACGTAATTTGTAGATTGGCATTTTTGAAAGTTTTTCTTTTTTCAAATTTTTAATAATTTAATTAAGTTAGAAATGATAAAAAATTAATGCCAGGAAAAACATCCCACAAAAATGATTGTAATAGAGAGAAAATCTGCAGTGCAAAACGTTTCAGCAGAATCTCTCTTTTCCCTCCTGTCTGTTACTCAAATTACTCACCATGTATATGTCTCACACCATGTAAATATAATTTTCAATAAATATTACTGAAATCAAGAAATATACCACCCAAATATTTTAGCAGACAAATATCATGCAAACATATCTTTTAAACCATTTGCTTGCATGTGGAGTTTAGCATAGTGACATACTTCCAAACGTTATGGATTTTCAAGGGTTATTATATTTAAAAAACGGACACGAAAATGTGTATTTCACTGCACACTCTTATCCTGGAGCAGATAGATATAAGCCTTAAGTAAATATTAAAAGCATAGAAGTGAAAGGTGGTGAGTTCCTCTGTCCAAAGATACCTCAAATCTCCAAAACATCCGGGGGATTATCCCCCAACATTTTTCCTTCGGAAATGACATATGGAATTTGAGAAATGTGACTTGTTAGGTTAGGACAGTGGCACTAAGGTACATGTAATGACTTCTAGCTGCAATTACAAAGTAAATCCTCCTTACTATAAATTGAGGCAGTGACTGCTTAATTTGTTCCAGTGGTTGCAGTTGGAGGGTACTGGAACACATATTTAGGACTATGACTTATTTTTTATCATTAGACGTTGTCCCACTAGTGAAGGGTATACAGGAGAAGGGATGGCTAAAAAATAAAGAGAAAAAACGAGCTACAGAGAAGATAGATGGAATGAAAAAGAACCTGCTCGTAGTGATTAATTTGTGCCAGGTGTTACTGGAGGCCACAACTGGCCTTATCGCTGGAGGCAAGGACCCTTTGCCACATCCTGTACTATTCCTGTCCCTGTCTCAATAGTAGGAGACCTCTGAAACGTCCTTCCTATATTTCCAACAAGCATGGAAATAAAAGGAAAGCCAATACAGTTTAATTTAGTTGTATTAGGAGCACTTCTCCTATTTCTATGAACCACAGTAGAAAGCAATGGAGGACTACTGCACATTCTCCATGCCAGTGTGCATATTGCTCTCCCACCTTACTGACGGGTGGGCCGCTTGCAGAGATGGTCAAAGGCTTTAGTCATTGGCGTTGAAAGTAATGTCTGACTTCTAATTTGGGGACCAGAACTTCTATTTTTATAGATTAGGCTCTGTCTGCTAGAGTGAGATAAAGACAGGAGTGTAGAATGGTGGAAGAAAAGAGGTGGAGGTTACTATTTTACAAATTAAGCTCTGCAGCCAGAGCTTCTGCCTTGAACACACTCTTCACTGTTTGCAATGAATAGTGCTAAAATGGTCAGTGACCATGTGTATCTCAAAACACAGTATCCAGTATTTAAGACATGGATGATGATGTTTGTGTGTGGCACTTTAAACCAAATTAAACAGTGCATCACTCTTATGGGATTCTCTACTAACTTTCATGTGACTGTGCTGCTTATTGTAATGCCTGGAGAATCCAAAGAAGCACCACCTGCATACATTTCTCTCAGAAAGCCATTGTTGCTGTTTTTTCATGTGGTGCGATCAAATGGCTTCTCTGTCATCCACTCCATGTAAACACGGCCATAATAGAATAATTGAGATAAAAAGCGTAGGTACACGACATAGAACATTCAATTTGAATTGGTCACTTGTCTTAATAACCCCTCCTGAGGAGATTACCGAGCATCTGGTTGTGTGTGGTTTGTTCGCTTTTCCTCATTTTCCCCTGCAGCACAATGTGCAGTGCATGATAAGGCACATTATTGGTGCTATCAAGCTCCCCACTCTTCCTAATTGCCACATGTATTACTTAATCATCTATCTGATGTACTGGGACAGTTCACAGCCATATTATAATTAGTTTCATTTATAGTCGCACAACATAACATTTTGTACACTTGGCTGTTCCCTGATCACTGTTATTATTGCAGCTCTTAGCCAACTATGAGGCGCGCTTCTGCAAGGACGTATTTGGTCAGGAGCAGAGCACCCCTTTAGAAACTAACCTAACTCATTGCTGTGCACTTTACAGCGAGAACTTGTGAGTTGTTTATCTTTGGCTGATTTTTACCAGCTCCGTTTTGAAATGTCATAGCAGCATGTCCAATGTCCAACCATGCAGGGGGGGCCTCTCCATTGGAGCGGAGGAGTGCCGCCCCCGCACCAGCAGAAAATAAAACGATAATAAAATGGGGTTTTAACCAGTTTTATTATCATTTGATTTTAATCCCCTGGACCCCCACCAGGACTTGACGAGTCTTGCGGGTGGGTCCAGGGAATGACACTGCTGGTGGAGAGTGGTGGACACTCCCTTCACTGCACATGACGTGTTAGGCCGGCCATCTCAGGTCGGCCAAACCCCTCATGGGGAGTGAAGCTCTCTCCAGCCTCAGCTGCATTGTTACGGCTGGAGAGATCAGGCACAGGCTTCCAGTCTGGCTGGGAGCTCTAGTTGCCAAAGCGCCGGCCAATCCTGAAGCTGCTCTCATACAAAAGCAGCTTCAGAAAAGGCCGCAGGGCAGGCTGGGAGCTTGTGCCCGGGGTCAGAAGATGGTAGAGGCGATGCTCGGGAAAATGTAACTCAAGTTTATTTTGTATTTTTTTGCCCCCAAACCATCCCCACCTCCGTCCTCTAGCCAGGCCCCCCCCCCCCCCCCCAATTTGTCTGGGCGTGGGCTGCTACTGCAACCATGATACATAAATAACAATACCCGCTCACTTTCAGTGTACAATTAGCACCGTCTAAGACATAGCTCTTCAAATTGGAGGCAGAGGTCTTGATCGTGGGGTGGCGGGGTGCAAGGTCCTGGCCAAGCGGAGCATCATAATGAAAATGTTTAGTGAGTAAACTCAGAGTGGATGTGAGCCACTCTGTGGTGGGTCAACAGTAACATCATATGACACTCAGGTCCTGGTTAGGAGTGGGGATGGGGAGCGGAGCATATAACCTTCAAAGTACCCCGTCCCCAATTTCTTTAGGGATCTAGGCTGCACATAGCATGCTGGCAATCATGCATTTGAATGCATTTTTAAAATGGACAGCTGAATTTAAGTGCAGTATTTGAATTGTTAAATATGTTTAGAGCTGGAAAAGTTATAGTATAATCATGAAAAAATATTTTTGTCATTCTTGTCGGCCCCATTTTTTTTTTTTAATTCACGGCGGGCTCTGCATTATAATGACCAGGCATGCTTAGGAATGCAGTTTTTAGAGTCTTCCCTAATGTCACCTGCAGATGTCCTTAGCTTCCTGTAATAATAGAAATGCATGCATACGGTGCATTGATTGACTTTGGGACATCCCTCATCCTTTATTGGTCTTTTGAATTGTCATTTACAGTCTGCTTCCACTCACCACAGCCTCCAACATGAGTCAATAGGTCAACCCGCTTCGGCCATTCGCTCTCTTGCACTGTAATTGACAGCATAATGCCTCATCAGCTGCGCACATGCATTTAAACACAAAAACACTTCAGTGTCAGTGTTGGTGTGCCAAAATTTACTTTGCACATATTTCTTTTCTTTTCATTCTATATGGTCTTTTATTTTTTGTAGTCATCCTGCTGTGTTTAAACTATGACTTCGGTTTAGAGTAATTCAAAGAGAGTAGAACCTTTTCTTTGCACCGATAAAAAACATAGTTTTCTGTAATTTATATTCACACTTAAAAGGTCTATACTGGTGCTTAAGTACAACTGCCTGAAAAAAATGACCTGTACTGTTGGACTACATTTATATGTAATCATTTATTTATTTTTCAAATAAAGCTTTTTATTGTAAGTACTTGACCTACATTTAGGCAGTGGCATGTTGTCTTTTTTTCTTTTACTTTTGTGGTGTATTCTTGTGATAAAAATAAAAAATGAAAACACTACCTTTTCAAAGCCAGGCCTATTGAGATTCAAAAGTCTTCTTAAAAATGAAGTTGATTCAAGGTCAAAATGCAAACATTGTTAATTTTCATTACAATTATTGACAAATTGGGACATTCTTGTATTATATGATGTCTACATTGTGAATGGTAGCACAGAGGTTAACTGCCACAACTGACTCTGCACCAGTGATGCATTAACCCCTTCCACGCTGATGACGAGCTGGGCTCGTCATGGCGTAGCCTCCTCGCACGCTGATGACGAGCCCAGCTCGTCACGTAACATGCGTTTTAAAAAATCTCAGCGCAGGAGCGGAATTCCGCTAGCGCGCATGAGGTTAAGCAGCAGAAGTCCTTGGATGTGAAAGTCATTACAGTGCTCACCCGCTTCCTGCCTCCTGCTCTTCTTTGGATGTTTGCTACACTTGGGAAACATTGGCTGTGTGTTTGGGGAAGGAGGGGGCCTCTAATCTAGAGTGTTTCTCAGCAGCACCTTTGGTGGGCTCCATGACAGTCCATTCTCCTTTCCTTCACTCTCCAGCCACCAAGGTCTTACGTCCCTCGCAGACAGACTGTGCTCAACAACAAGAACATGCAATGTCCTCTCCTGGAGCATCCTAACAGGACACGTCTCCAACAGAAGTAAGTAACCCTCACCGTCAGGGTCCCTAGTAGTTCCCACTTCCACAGGGCTTGAGAGGTAGTCAGAGAGCTGGTTTGACCAGCCTGGGGAAGAGTCCACAAACTTTAGAGTACCCACCATGAGTGGGTGCAGCCCGTAATTCCTGACAGGGTTTCATCGGTTAAACCAGACCGTACTCAGATCTTCTATGTTCGTTTAGAACTTGCTAAGCCTGTGCAGAGTTTTTAAAAGGGAGATAGAGTTTCCTGTGATTGGTGGGGAACCTAGCCAACCTAGTGCTGTCACATCATCCCTCCTTCCCGCTGTACCACAAAAAGTGACCAGTCAACTGCATGTCCCACTCTTGTGCTGCATTCTGGTTAGGATTGAAAGTGGCAGCTCAGCCCAAAACTGCTGCACATGTTCCTCTGAGTTAATCTCTGCCAAACAAGACCTGTTTATACATACTTAACTGTTCAAAAGTACCAAGTACTAGAAAAACAAAAACTGAAGTCTGGGTCCTTCTTTATCAAGACCTAGGAGCATTCCTCCACTGTATTAGCGAGCAGTTGCAAGACTACGGCGATTGAGATTCCAACCTGGCTCTCTCGCAGCCGGAGACACTTGATGGGTCCTGATTTGTCAAGTCCTTCAGCAAAGTAATTGACTCACTCTACCAGGCAGGTCAAAGAACAAATCCCTCTATGGCTGCTTTAAAGAAACATGATATTGTAAAGTACATTGAGAAATCAATCACCAGGTAAGATCTCCAGGGCCAATAATTTCAACACAAGCCACTGATGTTGACTCTTGCTTCATATTCAACAAGGATGGAAGAACTAAAAAAACATATTACCAATATTATCACAGTGCATTACTCTCCGAGAGTCACATACACAACACTGGTTTGGAGGATTGTTGGGAACATAGGGGGCCGGGTAACTACACAATTTAATATGCCGTCTAGTTACTAATCCCTCTGGAAGACTAAGGGGGGGTCCTATGTATCCTGGAGAGCCAGGTGGAGGAGGAGGAACATTGATTTATTCATTTGAAAAACTCACAAGTGAAGTTTTTAACAAAAAATATGATAAACTATGTGAGTTGGATGGTGGGACAGGTATACAAGTTTATTAAAGCCAAAACTGGCCAAGATTAATAGTGAAGAAAGATCATTATTATTTTTGGATCGCTTACTTGATTATGTGTAATGAGATCATTATCTTAGTTCACTTCCAGCAAAACACACCAAGAATTAAGAAGAATTGGAAAAGAAAGATTATCGTACCACCATGAAGTGCCAACTGGCCCAGATCATTGGAAAAAGGAGAGTTTATAACCATTATCACCTGTGCAATGTTCTAGCAAATCACATGTATACACTTATGTATCACATCTAGCTTTCACATTTCAGGGAAGAGTCCTGGCCCGATGTTCTCTACCAGAACTGCTCACAGTCACTACACAATGAAAGGAATAGCAGTGTTTCTTATTAATAATGAACACAACTGTATGCATTTTGCTGTGAGACTGTGTATAAATTGCATGATATTACTATAAAAAGATCTTTGATAGGCACACCAATCAAAATTGAATGTTATTTCTATCTGTATAATTTTGGTAACGATTGTATCACCCAATTCATCATTCTACACAGATTTTGGTCTAACATTTTTGCCTGATCATACACGTTCTTTCTGAGATATTTTAAACTTTCTTTCTGCTAGCTCAAGCGAGCGAAGTGACATTTGATCCTTGTTTAACCCTTGCATCTTTCAGTAGTCCCCCTTTCCCTGCCTGAATTCAATTATATGAAAGTGTGTTCATTGTCAGTTACAAAAAACAGGTATGGGTATCAATATGCGTTGTTTTTTCCTTTTACGTTGTACCAATTGAATTGCCTCGCTCTACCTGCTAGCTTAAAGTATTTACAGGCCTATAGTTGAGAGGGATACTTGTTCAAATATTTTACTCACCTTCCTTATAGCTATGACTGCCAAGTTGCAAACTGAATTAACTCAGTGATTTCTGCGCACGCAGCCTTTGCGTGATTAATGATTGCAATGTCTAATGCCAACTAAAATGTCAGTAACTTTATATACTTAGCAGAAATACGCAAAATATATTTTAGGAGTTGCTGCTTGAAAACATGGGAATAGAATGATAGATTGCAACGTAAATTGCTCGTTCAACAAAAATCAATATTTTACTGAAAAAAACACATCTAAATACAATAAGCATTGATGTTAATGCATTCTCCTCGCTATAAAAGTTTATTTTGTTGTTTCAGACAAAATGTCAGGCTGAATAATGAAAAAACAAACACAAAAAGAGCATAGAGCTGGTTATATACGCTGTTCTTTGCATAGAGCCGGCTATATATGCTTTGTTATTTGCATGTATAGGGCACCAAATCGTTGATTTCCCTGCAACCTAGAAGATGCAGTCAGTCAATCAATAAACCAGGGGTTTATATATATAGCATGACTACTCACCCATGAGGGTCTCAAGGCAATTGGAGGGTGCGGGGGAAGGGTGCGCTGCTGATCAGTCTGGGAGCAGGGATTCTGTCAATGATCCAGGTCGTGAGATTCTTCATGAATTGTGTCAGGGACTGGGATTGCCTGAGGCACGGTGTTGCAGGTGTTGGAGATGAGGTAGAAGAAGGGTCTTCCTCCGGTTTTGATCTTGCGGATCTGTGGGACAGTGGCCAGGGCCAGTTGGATGGAGTGAAGGTGTCTGGTGGGTACGTGGAAAGAGAGGCAGTGGTTCAGATATGCAGGTCTTGCATCATTGAGAGCTTTGTAGGCATGTGTGAGGAGCTTGAAAGTGATTTTTTTGTTCACTGGTAGTCAGTGGAGCTCTCAAAGGTGTCCGGTGATGTGGCTGTGGCTGCAATGAGAGATGTTGCGGACCAGTCTGGCAGCGGTGGTTTGAACGTTCTGTAGTTTCCGGATGAGTTTCTGAGTAATGCATGCGCATAGTGAGTTGCGGTAGTGGAGTCTTCTGGTGATGAGTGTGTTAGTGACCTTTTTTTTGGATTCTGTGGGGATCTATCTGAATGTTTTTCAAAGCAGGCAGAGTATGTGGAAGCAAAATGAGGATACAGCGTAGATCTGGCTGTACATTGTGAGCAAAGAGTTCAGTATGATGCTGAGGTTATGTGAGTGGTCCGTGGGGGTGACAGGGTCCCAGTGCATCATGCCACCAGGAATTGTCCCAGGTAGAGGGGGTGGGTCCCAGGATGAGTACTTCTGACCTGTCCGAGATGAGCTTGAGGAAGCTATCTTTTATCCAGGTGGCAACGGCTTTTCCCCAGCTGTGGAAGTTGATTCTGGCAGCTGTGGGTTCGTTGGTGATTCTCTAACAGTAAAATGTTCTTTCTCTAACAGAAGCCAAATATTAGCTCAGCAGAGTCTGCTGTAGCCCACTTCTTCAGAGATCTTGAGTGACAACTAACGTATTGAATAACTAATTTAGGTTCGATCCACTAACATTTACGTCCCTAAAATAAGATTGGTATAATAGTAGGTGTAGGCGCACGCTAAGAGGAGGAGCATGGGTGTTCCTAGGGAACAGTCAAAGACTAGTAACTGGCAATCTAGGTAGCCTAGTCACGGAGTGTACGCTTTGGGTAGTCATGTACCAAACATTAGTGCATACAAAGGATATCTTTAGAAAATGCAGTTTCTCAACAGAGATAATGTGTAAGTGAAACTTACATGTAATCATAAACCAACTAACAGAAAATGTACAAATTTTGCGTTAGATATGCATGGAAAGATACAATTTAAGTAGATATTCTTGCAGTGCCTGATTGAGTTTGCAGTGTTCCTATCAGATGTGTGGAAATTCTGCAATTGTAAATTACATTTCATGTGTGTTCCATTGGGAGCATTAACTAGCTGGTCCATGTGAATGTTATGACCACTAAAAGTGTTGCTATTTATTGAGTATTCCGAAACGTTAACAATACCATTCACACAGATCTGCAGATAGTGTGGGAAAGTGTACAAACAATCCCCATTTTTGAGGGATGCGGAATAAGGAATTAATGATAGAGAGAAATCACATATTAAAAAGAAAAACTATAAATAAAGTTATTTTTTAAATTGCTCTAATCTCCCAATTATAAGCACAAATAATACAAGGAGAATACATAATATCAGAAATCAATTGTTGTAGTTTTCTCATATGCTTTAAGTAGCTTTCTTATTTTTTGGCCCTTCACAATATATATCAGGAGTAAACTTGGAAATCTACAAGAGTCATACATTGTTCAAAGTGAAGGCATTGATGTCCTTGTAAAGATGAAATAAAAAACAATTACAAATGTTCTTCAGTGCGGAGACTCATCACGGGTAGGATTATACAAAAACAGCTAAGAAGCAGACCTGAATGTGAATGCAATACATATACCTACATAATCAAAGGCACAGTGCACATTGGTCTGAAGGTTTTGTAAATGAAATATGTTGTCACAAACCTCCAAAATATGGGGCAGGGACCGTCCGCCACAAGGCCAGAGGTACCGTGCCCCGAATTAAGATGCACCCGCCACAGTGGCGGGTGCATCCCGCATTTTTAACATTGCGGTCGACGGTGCTGAAAGCACCGTCCACCGCAATGTCAAAAATGAATGTTGTGTGTTTCACAGCACAAAATGACAGGCACTGCGCGGTGCCTGCCATGTTGTACTGTGAAACGCAGGGGGGTACCATAGGTACCCCCCATGTGCACCCCCCACCCCCCCTACACCCTGGGGTCCCGCAACGGGCCCCCAAAGCAAGGACCTTATGCCTTTCCCTCAGCCCATCCTAATATGGCTGGCGGTGTCTGATAGACACCGCCACCATATTAGACCTTTTCCGCAAGGCGACCGCGGTGGAAAACCGCAGACAGTCTTCCCGTCCACCACGGTCCCCCCAGCTATTGTAATATGGCGTGGAGAAATAGGTGGCGGACGGGCAAGGATCACGGACGGATCGCTACCGCCTGCATGGCGGTGGCAATCCGTCTGCCATCCTAATCGGCCCCTATGTTTGTGTATAGAAAACATGAAAGAATTTACTTCCTTTTGATGAAGAGTCCCTAATTATTATAAAGTTAATCAAAATACTAGCTGCATCAAGGGGAATCACACAGCTGTTTCTATACCAGGAAAGGAATACAATCTTAAATACTACAAATAAATCAGGAATATGTGTATTTAATTGAGTTTATTAGATTATATAATTGAATTATGAAAGGGTCAATTAATTTATGAGCAGAATGATAAATATACATTATTACTGCACGTGCAATCAGGAACACAGTGTAAGAGAATGGCAGATGGATGTAAAGACAAACAAAGATCGTTACTTGAAGCATGAAATTCTAAATGCACAAACTTTGCGGCAGAAAACTTGTTACTCAATAAGTCCGAAAAGATCCTAGAATGGTCATTTAAGCAATAGACTTCAATTAATTGGATTAGAAAGCTAGTAAATCCTAAAAGTGGGTAACTTGTGATGATGGTCTGGAAACAAATCTTATTTTGGGGAATTTTAACAACGCAAAATAAAAAACAGATCTATCCAGGGAGTTGTTTCTAACTAAGCATACCCATTGTTGACAAGGATGTCAGCATGTTGCTGGCTTACTCAAGATATTAAAAACAGTGGAGACGCAATAATAAGGTTGCTACTGTGAGAAACTGGGTTGCTAATTCACTGAGGTGTGAGCCATTGTCAAGCAGCAAACAGAATCATTATCCGGGTGAAGCTCACACCTGCTTGCCATTAACCTGTGCTCAACCCTCTGGTTGCTTGGCACAGAGCAGTCAGGCTTAACTTAGAGCCAATATATAAAGTATTTTGGCAACACTTCAAACAGTAATGCAGTGAAACCACTAAATATCTCTCACCAGGTTAGGAACATAGAACTTCCTTTGATAAATAAAACAAGACCAAAATGACAAAAATCCAATCAGCAGTATTGGAGATATTACATTTTAAAGTTTTACTGAAAATAGCACCAAAAAGCACTAAACGCCAATTATAGATTGACAAATTCACAAGTTTAGGCCGAGCGCGATGGAGAGTGGGCTGCTACAGAGACCCAGTTAGGCCCGCTGAACGAAAGTACCTTAAATCCTGGTTTGCAGAACAATGTGAGGATCCACTTTAGAGATGCACCACACAGCTGAAGTGGTGCATCGGTTCCGAGATGCTAGTGAGCCTGAGGTGTGAGAGCCTGCGTCATCATCGAGGATCTCACCAATGGAGCTTATGAGGCAAAGTCCGGGGTCGAGAATGTGATGTGCAGCCGAGGCAATGGACGGTTCCGAAGAGCTACAAGACTGCAATACGGAGTGTAGCATGATCATCAAGGCTGTCATTGATGAGGAATGCATGTCCCTGCACCAAGGATGCATTGTGCAGCTGGGGCCATGCTGGTCTTTGCGACAGGTGTAATATACAGTGGCAGTGGCAATTGGTCAATTCCACTTGGGTTTGCTCCATGCAGCAGCAGAGATGTGTAAGTTCCACTGGATCCACAGGGGCTGGCATAAAACCTTAAGCTCCATTCCAAGGGTCTTGGACTGGGGTCACGCCACTTTGAAGGGTAGACTCACAGTTTGCAGAGTCCAGGTGCAAGGTTGTTGGAAGCCTGTTGTGTTCCTGAAGCTTCAGATCAGGAGGCCTGCCAACTAGCCCTTGGAATCACTCTGAGTTCTGGATTCAAGAGATGCAGGTCCAGTCCTTCTCAACCAGGCAAAATAGCAGCAGGTCAGCACAGCAGGGTAGCAGTTCCTTAAGGGCAGCAGTCCAGCTAAGTGGCAGTCCTTTCAGCAACACAGCCCTCCTTCTTCCTGGCAGTGTATCCACAGTTCTAGAAGTGTCCTTAAGAATTGATGTCTGAGGTCAAATATTTATATACAGTTGTACCTTTGAAGTGGGGAGAAGCTTCTAGAAGCGTGCCTTTGAAGTGCACATATGTCCTGCCTTCCTGGCCCTGGCTCTTGACTAACTATAGGGGGTTTGCAGCCCTTTGTGTGGGGACAGGACACAGTGTATCCAGGTGTAAGTGTGGCTGGTCCCAGCTCCTCCGTACCATCCTGTTAGTAATGGGCCATCCAGTCACACCTAAGCTCTCCAAAGTGTGTGGCAGTATAGGAGAAATTAGCAAAGCCCAACAGCCACCCACACTTAGTCATGTAACCCAGAGTTATGGCACACGTGCCTGGATGTACAGGATGTGCTCAATTACACTGCTAGTTAATTGCAGTCCTTTTCCTGGGCTGCAGCACAAGCCGGCGTCTTTGGAGAACTTTCCGATAGCCATTCCGGTGGTCGCATTCTAATGTGGCAGTCAGACTGTCCACTATCATAATAAGGGAAATTGGTGGTGATGGAGATAAACATGGAAGAGGTAGGGAATAATATTAAAAAAAGAAAGTAGTATATTCTGAGGGCTCCAAATGAAAGCTGTGTAGTACAAAGAAACCCAGAAGGGAAATAGAGGAAAGAGTAAGACAGTCAAATACAGAGGTGAGAGAATGTGAGATGAATTCGTTGGGAAACGTGAACAATGAGATTAGAAAATAACAGGTAGCAGTGGCAGAGAACATGTGATGGAGCTATGACAATAAGAGAGGGAAAGTTGGTTGTAAGAGAATATGGAGGTATGGCTAAGAGATAAGCAGAGATGTCAAAGCAGGACACATTGAGAGAGGAAAACTGTGAAAGGAAGTATGACTGGAAGAGGTGGTGATAAAAGAAAGACTAGAAAGAAAGGTGATAAATTGAGGAAAGGGGGTGAGACCTACAGAGGTAGAACTGTGAGAGGGGTAGAGGAGATGAAAGAAAGTGATGTCGAATGACATGATAAAGGTAGAAATGTAATCTGTGTTTTATTAATCTTGTACTAAATATGTTTTTAATTGCAGTTATATACTTCCTGTGTTGTCTCCAGGGTCAAATGTCACATGAAATTAGTTCCTGGGAAGACATCAAGATCCATATGATATAATGTATTCTGCTGTCATTGGGGTCAAAGTGCAAGTGATACCACTTCCACTACAGTTGACATTTTGATTAATTGATTTCCCTGGAAGAAATGTGACTACAATTATTCAGTCACTTTAAATGTTTCATAGTGGCTGACTGATGAATTTATCTATGTTTACATGAGCTCACTCTGCCACTCAAAAACAGATGTTGCTAAGTCAGGTCATTTGACCAGTTTTACAGTAACAAACTTGATGGTGTATTCCAATCTTACTTTTCCTCATTAGTAATTCCTGCCCTTTAGCGCCTTATTTTAAGATTTGCTCTTTTGATTTATACTTATATTTATGCCAGGGAAATGCCCATACAAACATATTTTCGTACACTGCAAAAAAAAACACATTAGGATGGGGCAAAAAAATACCAGCCTCAGCCGTCAGCCGATTTCCAAATTCATGGTATAGTCACTCAAAATATGACAGTTTATACTGAAGACAGAGTTCATTCCATGAACACATGGGTGAGCTGAAGTGCAGGAGCATGTCTGTGTTGTGAGACAGCACAGTGCTAGCTTTCCCAATTGGGCATTTGTAGCATCATGAAGAGGAACGTGTTTTGAAGTACTTTAAATCATTCCTTAAGGGTGATTGTGCCTAAAATCTTCCTTTTTCTAATAAATCATGCAACATTTTCTTCCATGTTTTTAATTCATGACATACATGTGTCTTAATGAGCTTTCCTAGAGACAACTTTAGTTAACTTACCATCTTGATATTTTGCCCACCAAAAATCATTACAGAAATACATAAATATACACGTACAAGCGGTACTTCCAGGCAGCCATCATCATCCACTGAGCTGGTGATATGTCCTCACATTTTGATTGTTCTCTCCAAAGCATAAAAGTTCCTGGCGCTGTATTATGCATTTTCATTGTGCGCCGGGGAGAACCTATTAAAAGGTGCGCCCGGTCAAACAATTAAATTGCGCCCTATTAAGGTGAATGCGCTGACCCCTGGGCAGCCGCAAACTTGCACTGCCCCCAGGGCAGCGCATTCATGTTAAAACACAGAGCAGCTGCTTGCAGATGCTCAGTGTTTACACAGTGCAGGACCCGCGATTTTTATCGCTTAGAAGACTTTCTATTATCAAGGTATATCTCCTAAGCAATAAAAATCGGCCGAAATGCATGAATATCGCTGTAAAGTCAGGGATAGTCATGCATTACCGACCAAATGCTCTTATCCAAGTTATCCACCTACCATTGGATAAAATGGCTAAGAACTGCTCAGGGGCAGGTGTTAGCTTTTGGAAATATTCGCGCTTAGCGCGAATATCTCCAAAAGTTGGTAATAGGAGATAGCGATGTTAGCGACTGTTTCCAGTCGCTAACATCTTGGCACGCCCACTTTGCATGTCATTAGTGATAAATATCACTGACATGCAAAGCTGGGCCCAAGATGGTCGCTATCTCCTACTAGCTGTCGCTAACTGGTGTTAGCGACAGCTAGGTAATAGGGAGCTAATTTTATCTCCGCTTTCTTGGCTTTTAAAGCCAAAAAAGCGGAGATAACCCCCCTTGATAATATGCCCCCGAATCCCTTGGCTGCACTGTGGATAGCGCCATTTTGCCTTCCCTGCCATCTGAATAGAATTGCATTTCAGTGCCAGTGCTGGTGTTCTACTTTATTTTTAATTCTTAATGTTCCTCCATTTTATTCTACATATTGCAAATGTCTAAAACAATTTAAAATTGCACCCGTTTGAAGGCCGGACCTCATGGCTTTGACAATACTTATTTTAACATCATTTGGCAGAAAGCAAAATTGGTATATTTTTGCATGACCTTCACATTCCTCTATAGTAGTGAAAGGAAAGATCGCATATTTTTAATGATAGAACTGTCGTTGACAGCAAAATATATTTTAAGTGTATATGTATAGTCAGCACCTACATATAATGGTGCAGTAGTATTTACTTAATTTCTTTCGCACAAACATTATTTATATGTCTGCAATGATATAAACTGGATTGTGGCAAAGCGATAGAAACAAAAGTAAACCTAAATGGCTTTGAATACAAGTTGGTCAGAATGTTCCGATCTCTGGATAAACCCATGTCTGCACAGGGATCAGAATTCTGAGTTGGGTTGTATTTCCTGTATCTGGTAATTCACCTGTGGGTTAAATATTTCACCTTTGTTAATTTTCAGCAGGTCAACTTGCCGGAATTTTCCAGGGGAAAAGTGTATGGTATCACAGAGAGGTTTCCAATGCACTACACAGGGTTAACATGGCGGTAGTCGGCGACCTGTTCAAGGCCGGTGAATTCCGCAAATGGGAGAATGTACTAGCTGAGGGGCACACTCCTTCACCATTAGTTCGCTATCAGCATCTTAGAGTGCAACATGGATTGAAGGCACAATTAGGGGAGGGTCTCCAGGAACCACCTCAGGTGCGAGCCCTCACTCACACTATCCTGAGCTCCCACCTCCGCCAAGCTGGTCTCTAGGATCTATAATGTCACACAGGACTGCAGAAAGACATTACACTCGAAAGTGAGGCAGGATTGGCAGAGAGATCTGGCATGGATAATTGGCGACAAGGAATGGCGCTATTGCTGTGAGGTAACTAAACAAATATTGTTATATGGCAGGCATTGCCTAATACATCTTCAATATATATCAACAGAACATACTATATGCCAGAAAGGCTGTTTAGAAATGGCCTACGGGAATCGGCCGCCTTTCATCGCTGCGCAGAGCCAAATGCCAAAGCTGCCGGGGGGGGGGGGGGGGGGGGCTTAGGGGACCCTCCAACAGGGCGTCCGCCCACATTTTAAACGAAATAACCGAACTCTCTCTTGTCCCAGACCTTTTCATAGCGATGCTGGGGTATAACACGGAGATCAGTAAAGATGTCCGAAAGTTGGTGGCGATGTGACTGTTACTTGCTAAAAGGTGGGTGGCAATGTAATGGGCTAGGGTCCCGACTCCAACTGAGGAGGAATGGACTAGAGACATGATTTATTGCAATACTCAGTCTGAAGCCTACAGTGAGCTCCTCCCTCCACAAGCTAGACCAAGAGCTTACTGGACTGTATATCAGCAATATCTGGTGGGTAAAGAAACCAGTGAGCCGGAGTGAGCAGGACGTAGGGAAGCACTATACGACCATACTGAAGGAGAGATGGGGTGGTGGCAATGCCAGTGTAATGTTGAAAATGTGAATGCCTGCGCAGTGCATTGAAATGTGCAACCTTTTGGAGTTTCTTGTAGTAACATTAAATAATAATTCTACTTGCAATGTAATCAAAACTAGGCAAACCCTATGTACTTTGCAACTCCAACCTGAATTGTACCCCTGCTACGACAATGTATAACCGTGTTTGAGTTGTGTGTGCTGAAAAACCAATAAAGAAAAAAAAGTGTACTGTATCTACCGTACCATGTGGGTATCAGTGCATTAAGCATCAAAATGTGCATGTTATTCCTCAAAAGCTCTTGATAGGTCTCATTGATTGTGATACATTGAATCTTCATTCCAACATACTCAGAAACAAACTATAGCTAAGGTTATGAAATGCTCTAGTTTTGAAAAAATATAGTTATGGCCACTTATAATCAAATACAAAGACATATAACGCTAGAGAACAATATTTTGTAATTAACAAAAATCCATGCAATTTGTCTCTACTTTGTGAAGGAAGAAACACCATTTCAGCAGACTTGGCCTTCACTTGTCAACATTCGAGCAGGCATAGGATTTCTTTCATTCTCTGTTTCTTTCTTCGCTTACATTTGCGGCTTTAATGGGATCATCCATGAATAATATGAATCCTTTTAATGTACAGTAATCACATAATTGCTTGAAAGCCATTCTCGCGGATCAGCTGCATAATTCATTTAAATGCAGATTCTGACATTCATAGAAAGACCACTTTGTAGCGTCAGCATGCCACTTCACAGAAGGTAAAGTGAAAGGAACCTCTTGTGTTCATAGGAAAAAAAAGTGAGCCAGGTTAAAATGTTTATGAAGCTGATAAAACTCTGGAAATTCACGATTTCACATTGGACGCATTTTGCAATTTTTCTGCCATAATTTGGTCATTCTATTTTGCGTAATTATTGCCCATGGGAGCCTGGTTCAAGTAGAAACTATCTCACAGAAACAATAAAACTGTGTCCAAAAGAAATGTTGTGCTGCAAGCAGTCTCCTGATGGCATCTCTTGGGGGAGGGAGGGGGTACAGTTCGTGGAACATGACCTTAAGTTCAGTTCTCATACAAGATACTCTGTATGTACATTTCTCTCAACATGAGAAATTTTGCGATAATTTTCACCAAAATTCTGGGAATTTAATAAAATAATGGCAATTTCGTCCACCATTCTAAACTCTATTGCTGCTGTGCAGATTCAATATCCAATGGTTCCTGATGAACTTAGTTAGCATTGATGTCATTACAGACTGGGTAACAGGACAGCTCTTCCTACGGGCTATCCAGTCCCCTTAATTGGATAGTCTAGCAACGTGTGCTATAATTTAGACACAGCTACTCATTCATAATCCTTATTCCTGTGTGTAGCCAATAAAACACTGTAATCAATCAGCCCATCAATTGCGATTCATTCAATTGGAAGCCATAATATCAATGCAAAGTCAGTAAAAAGCAAGAGACACCTTAAGTAAATAGGCAATGGCCTTGGCAAGCCTGCAATTTCCTTTTGCTGCTAGCATAAGCATTATGCGATGTATATTTAAAAGTAATCAAATATAAAAATGCTCTAGTCTAAATTTGGCTTGCATAGGTTTTCAAAAACTTTCCTCTTGCATTTTTTATATATATATATATATATTCACTGAAAAAACCATAGGTTATAGACCATATATAGTTAGGGATTAGCATTTACAAAACCTTATTTTACTCTCACAAAACCATTGAAATTCGCATATATAGTTAGTTGCACTGACTATATATCGCGCACCCGCAATCCACTGCTCTTGATGTCACATATTACATCATTCATGACATAGTGAGTGACATCACTGATGACATCACTGATGACATCATCCAGTGACTGTATGTTTCTGTAAAGTTAAAATATGTGTTACATATTGAAGAATGAGTTGATGTTTAAGTGTCTGGATGAAGGATTTAGTAGGTGCATGACTGACTGTATGAGAGAGTGATTAAATGTGTCTCACTGAGAGCATGGGTTAGTGACTAAACTGTCTTAATTTGTGCAACATTATATCTGCTGTTCTGTAAACTGCTGCATGTGTTGATCAGTAGCTATATGAGTAACTATATGGGTTATTGATTGGTTGCCCAAGTATTTGTATGGGAGAGTGAGTGTGTGTGTGGGTGGCTGGGAGGTGTGTGACTCTGTGCATAGATCTGTGAACAGTTGATTCACTAGATGTATGGGTTCAAAACTGCATGTGGAAACAGCTGTATGGGTGGTTGACTGTGTGCATGAGTGTATTGGTGAGTGAATGGATATCTCAGTGCTACATGTCAAAGTAAGTACATATGTAAAGCACAGTACAAGTGAGAGTTGACATATATAAATTACTGTGTATAAGAGCCAGTGAATGTGTGAGTGGCTGCATGGATCATTGAAAACTTGTATCAGTGATTGTATAAGAGAGGAAATATGTGTTAGAATATGTTTGAATAAGTAAGGTGTGTATAACTGTATAGTTGAGGAAATGGAGGTGTGATTGATTCATTGCATGACTGACGAAGTGTATGAGTAACTCCATGGATGAGTGACAGTCTGTGAGTATCTGTTTACACTGAGTGTATCTAAGGTTATATTAGCGTCTAAAGAGGTTCATCGTATTATCACATGAATGATATCATCAGTGATGTCAAATGAGATGTCATCAGTGATGTCACTGACCATGTCATGAATGATGTAATATGTGACATCATCAGCAGTGGATTGCGGGTGCGCGATATATAGTTAGTGCAACTAACTATTTATGCGAATTTCAATGGTTTTGTGTGAGTAAAATAAGGTTTTGTAAATGCTAATCCCTAACTATATATGGTCTATAACCTATGGTTTTTTCAGTGAATTTTCAAGGTTTTATAAATGCTAATTCCTAACTATATATGGTCTATAACCTATGATTTTTTCAGTGAATTTCAATGTTTTTTTAATAGCAAATATCAAAAGCTGTAAAATGTATTCTTCTTTTGAATGAAAAATATATTTTATATGTTTTTATTATAATTTTCTTATGCATCTGCCAAACCCTGACCTCTTAATAGTGCACTGTGGTGGAAATGATTTTGGGACTATGACTGGGGTTGGTCTGGAAATGCTTTTAAAGGACACCTTTCATCAATTGATGACACTTTTTCCCCAAACTGCCTTAGTATATTCCAATATATGCCAAAGACAGAAATGGAACTGTTCCAACCAATTTTGTCCACAATTTGAGAAAGCACGGAAACATGTGAATAAATCTGTTTCTGCTTACATGAGAGATTTTAGAATGGGTTCAATATACAACAATAACTTGTGTTACAACATGCAAGACATCTACAGAGGAGATGGTGTGCACTTCTCAGATGAGGGGAATAGAATATTCCTCCTGAATTTTAAACTGTGCATTGAAACTTACTTGTAGGTACCTAAATCAGCCAGAGAACCCAATATCTCTTTACTGAGCTACCCTACCTCTGATCATTCAAACGTTTATCTTTTTCTAACTTTTTTCACTATTTTTCACCAAAGTACGCTCCCCGGTTCGCTTAACGGTGCGCGTACCGGGCGCTCCCCGCGATTTTAAAAAATAAGATTTTGGCCTATATGAGCGTCCTAAGCCCCCCTCAGAAAACCTAGAGGGTCAGAAAGTGTCTACCGTGCCCCCTTCTACCCATTCCGAACATTGTTTCCCCTCCTTCTTGCGTCTCAATTCTACCGACACACAAAATGGAGGACTCCCGTAACGCTGCCGGTGCGCGTACCTGGGCGCGCACCGGTGAGCGCTCGCTAAAAAAAAGGTGGGAAAGTAATTTACAGAAAAAACGCTGGAGACACTTTCATCAAATATAGAATAGGCCCTACTACATAACAGTCCCTACCATTTACCCAAATTTGATGGAATTCCAATGAGAAAATTATGCTGTAAGCCTGACTAAATATCCTGAGGTAAATTACATGACAGAAACACATATGAAGTGTTAGAATTGACAACCATTAAAATGTTACTTTCATTTTCTACTATTATTTCAAGACATTTGATTGGTTATGTACCTGAATATATATAAAGAAAGAGAGAAACACAGCCATTTTGACTGCTACTTCCTGAAGTACATTTCAAGAGCATTTTCACTGTCAACTTTAACTTCTTTTTCAAAGGTAAGATATAATTTAAAAAATTTGAAAGGAGAACTATGTTATGCACTTTAAATTAAATAAGGAAAACGTTTTCAGATAGTTACATACTGTCCCTCTATAAGAGTTAGTCATTGAGAAAGACTTAGGGCCAGATGTAGGAGCCTTAATACCGGTCGGAAACGGCCGATTTCGGCCGTTTCCGACCGGTATTTGGCTTTTGAGATGTAGGGAGCCTTTTATTTACAGAATCGGTATATTTACCGATTCGGTAAATATACCGAATCAGTAAAATACCGAATCGGTAAATTTACCGATTCTGTAAATCAAGATGTAGGTGGCACTGTAATCAGTGCCACAGGCCCTTACCGAATCGTTATTTACCATGGAATACTATTCCATGGTAAATAACGATTTCCCGTGTACATGCACATCTGTGTATGTACACCTGTGCCATGTGGCACACAGACATGCCCTAAGGGCATGTCTGTGTGTCAAATGGCACACAAGCCAGAAACAGGGGTGCAACAGGGTGTCAAAGTGACACCCTGTCACCCTTGCAAAATCGGTAATTTTACCGATTCTGTAATTACAGAATCGGTATTTGCCATTGATTCCTATGGGCTTCAAGGCCCATAGGAATCAATGGCAAATACCGATTCTGTAATTACAGAATCGGTAATTACCGAATCGTACAGATTCAGTATTTTTACCGATTATTTTACCTACATAGCAATTACCGAATAGTGAATACCGAATCTGTAAAATTCGGTATTTACCATTCGGTAAATTGCTATTACCTACAGCTAGGCCTTAATTATTTAAATTATTGTTTGAGTTAGGCTTCTGTGATATAATTATGAATTTACTTAGGCTTCATCACAGGCACTTTTTAATAGTTCTACTTCCTGCCTGAAACCATGCACTGCCCAAAGATTACTTCACTGTTAAAAACTCACAAGCACCTGTCTGAACTTAAACCCAACAGTGCCCTATCTCCACTGATATATTTTTTTAATGCAATTTACAGCAAGAAAATGGAAGCACAGGAAAAAGAAAATACAATTTCATTTGAAATTAAGATTGAAAGCAATCCAAACCAAGAAAAAGAAGAACTAGACTTTATGGATGAATCAGAAGACCAAGAATTATTAAAATGTGCTGAAGAATGTGAATGTGATTCTTGGAATGAAAAGGAGGACATTCCTGATGATTTAATGTTACAAATTCTCTTAGATTTTGAAAAATCAGAACAATAAATTTAAATTTTAAAAGTTAAAATTGTTTGAGACATTATTCTTTTTAATATGAAAATTATGAAATAGTACCCAAAAAGATAAAATATAAACTGAGACTTAAAATATACTGTGCAACTTTTTTGTGTTACATAGTAAGTTTGCTCATAGTTACTTCCTTTCTCCCACTATATTATCTCCAATGTGTATTTAACATCTCTTTATCATCTCCTGCCTCCATGTTCTTTCTGCTTTCCTCACAGACTATGCTATGAATTCCATATACCACAATAACTTCTGAAACAACATGCAAGATATCTACAAAGGAAACAGTGTATATTTATTTTTAGACTCTGCATTGGTACCTACATGTTGGTACTTACATAAAAAAATAACAAAAAAATACAACAAAAAGAACAATCAATAAACATACAATATTTGAACATTCTTTCATTCTTTTTTCCATATATTACGCTCCCCGGACCGCTTCCCGGTGCGCGTTCCCGGCGCTCCACCCGCAAAAAAACGATAATACATTTAATTTTTTTTTGCCCCGCGGGGCCCTTTTAAAGCCCCCTCATCAAACCTAGGGGGTCAGGGAGGATGTACTCTGCCCCCTTATGCTCATTTCCCCCTTTTGTTTTTGCCACCTCTTGTGTCTCGATCCTACCGAGACACAAGATGGCCACCGTTCCGGACTGTTTAGAATGCTGACAGACACCGGAGAGCCAATCAGCTTCACTTAGCGAAGTTCCGTTACGCGTCAGTTACGCAAACCGGGGCGCTAACCGGAGTGCTGTCACAGATATATCTGTTTTTTTAAAACGTTAATTTCTCAAAATCCACTGGAGCACATATATTAAGACATAGCAAAGGCACGTCGGGCAAACCATATCTACAATTTTGCCAAGTTTGGTGTAAATCCATTCAGCCGTTCGAGCTAAAAGTGATTCCAACCGCCCTATGGAAAAATGAATGGGAAAAACGTGTTTTGGGACCCCCCTTTTTTCTCGGCCTCCCCTTGACGAAACCCCCCCAAATATTCAGGGGCTGCTCAGAAACAAAATGTGCAATTTCCCTGAAAATTTCAGCCAATTCCGTCTACAAACGCCAAAGTTATTCGACATAGAATTTTCAGAAATCCCATAGGAAAAAAATCCTAACTATATATACCTACTGGCGACTGCCAGTAGGTAATATATATCTATCTATATCTATATCTATATCTATCTCTATCTATCTATCTATCTATCTATCTATCTATCTATCTATCTATATATATATTCACTGAAAAAACCATAGGTTATAGACCATATATAGTTAGGGATTAGCATTTAAAAAACCTTATTTTATTTGCACAAAACCATTGAAATTCCATATATAGTTAGTTGCACTAACTATATATCGCGGACCCGCAATCCACTGCTAATGATGTCACATATTACATCATTCATGACATGGTCAGTGACATCACTGATGACATCACTGATGACATCTCAAATGACATCACTGATGACATCACTGATGACATCACTGATGACAACACCCAGTGACTGTATGTTTCTGTAAAGTTAAAATATGTCTTACATATTGAAGAATGAGTGGATGTATAAGTGTCTGGATGAAGGATTTAGTAGGTGCATGACTGACTGTATGAGAGAATGATTAAATGTGTCTCACTGAGTGTATGGGTTAGTGATTAAAGTGTCTTAATTTGGCAATCATTATTTATGTTGTTCTGTAAACTGCTGCATGTTTAAATCAGTAGCTATATCAGTAACTATATGGGTTATTGAATGGTTGCCCAAGTATTTGTATGGGAGACTGAGTATGTGTGTGGGTGGCTGGGAGGTGTATAACTCTGTGCATAGATGTGTGAGCAGTTGATTCCCTAGGTGTATGGGTTCAAAAGTGCATGTAGAAACAGCTGTATGGACAGTTGACTGTGTGCATGAGTATATTGGTGAGTGAATGGATATCTCAGTGCTACATGTCAAAGTAAGTACATATGTAAAACACACTCCATGTGAGAGTTGACATATATAAATAACTGAACATAAGAGCCAGTGAATGTGTGAGTGGCTGTATGAATCATTGTGAACTTGTATCAAGGATTGTATAAGAGAGTAAATATGTGTTACTATATGTTTGAATAAGTAAGGTGTGTATAACTGTATAGTTGAGGAAATGGAGATGTGATTGATTCTTTGCATGACTGACTAGGTGTGTGAGTAACTCCATGGATGTGTGACAGTCTGTGAGTGCCTGTTTACACTGAGTGTATCTAAGGTTATATTAGAGTCTGAAGATGTATTATCACATAAATGATATCATCAGTGATGTAATCAGTAATGTCAAATGAGATGTCAGTGATGTCATCAGTGATGTCATTTGAGATGTCATCAGTGATGTCATCAGTGATGTCATTTGAGATGTCATCAGTGATGTCATCAGTGATGTCACTGACCATGTCATGAATGATGTAATATGTGACATCATTAGCAGTGGATTGCGGGTCCGCGATATATAGTTAGTGCAACTAACTATATATGGAATTTCAATGGTTTTGTGCAAATAAAATAAGGTTTTTTAAATGCTAATCCCTAACTATATATGGTCTATAACCTATGGTTTTTTCAGTGAATTTTCAAGGTTTTGTAAATGCAAATTCCTAACTATATATGGTCTATAACCTATGGTTTTTTCTGTGAATTTCATTGGTTTTTTAAAAGCTAATATCTATAGCTGTAAAATATATTCTTTATTAAGTGACGTATCACGTAGCCCGTGAGACGCCTCATGATGCATCGCATAACCGTGACGTATCGTCTCTGCAGCGCAAACCAAACCCAAAACGTAAGCGCGCCAGAACACGCTTAAAGATATATATATATTTTTTTAACCTTAATTAGACAAAATCCACACGTGCACATATCACAAACGTTCAAAAAACACAATATGTCGGACTCCCGTTACGCTGCCGGTTAGCTGCCCGGTTAACGTACAAGGAAGCACCTTTACCGCGAAAAATCGCAATTTTTTTTTCTTTTGCCCCGCAGGGAACTTTAATAGCCCCCTCATCAATCCTAGGGGTTCAGGAGGGGTCTGCCTTACCCCTTTCATTCATTTACACCTTTTTTTTTCCACCTCTTGTCTCTCGATCCTACCGAGAGACAAGATGGCGGCCGCTCTGGACTGTTTACAATGTTGACAGCCAATCAGCTACTCCTCAGGATTTTTTTTTTTTTTTTATCCCCCTCATCAATCCTATGGGGTCAGAAGGGGTCTACCTTGCCCTCTTTCCTTCATTTCCCCCTTTGTTTTGGTCTCCTCTTGTCTCTTGATCCTACCGAGAGACAAGATGGCGGCCGCTCCGGACTGTTTACAATGTTGACAGCCAATCAGCTACTCCTCAGACTCCCGTTACACTGCCGGTTAGCTTCCCGGTTAGCTGCCCAGTTAGCTGCCCGGTTCGCTTACCAAGACGCGTCTCTACGGCGAAAAAATCGGATTTTTTTTTTTTTTTTTTTTGGGCCCGGCGTGGCTCTATAATATCCCCCTCATCAATCCTAGGGGGTCAGGAGGGGTCTACCTTGCCCCCTTTCCTTCATTTCCCCCTTTGTTTTGGCCTCCTCTTGTCTCTCGATCCTACCGAGAGACAAGATGGCGGCCGCACCGGACTGTTTAGAATGTTGACAGACACCGGAGAGCCAATCAGCTTCGCTTTGCAAAGTTCCGATACGCGAAAGGTTCGCTAACCGGATAGCTGCCCGGAGCGCTGTTACAGATATATATCTTGATTTAAACGTTAATTTCTCAAAATCCACTGAAGCACATATATTGAGACCTAGCAAAGGCACATCGGGCTAACAGTCCCTACAATTTTGCCAAGTTTCGTGGAAATCCATTCAGCCGTTCGGGCTAAAAGTGAGTCCAACCGCCCTATGGAAATTAACATGGGAAAAACGCGTTTTGGGACCCCCCTTTTTTCTCGGCCCCCCCTTGACGAACCCCCCCCAAATTTTCAGGAGCTGCTCAGAAACAAAATGTGCCATTTTCCTGAAAATTTCAGCCGATTCCGTCCACAAACGCCAAAGTTATTAGACATAGAATTTTCAAAAGTCCCATAGGAAAAAAATCCTAACTATATATACCTACTGGCTATCGCCAGTAGGTAATATATATATATTACCTACTGGCGGTCGCCAGTAGGTAGTTATAGTTAGGATTGTTCTCCATAGGAAATCCTCAACATTCTATTTGGAATAACTTTGGCCCTGGTGGATGAATCTTTGTGAATTTCTCAAAGAAGATGGCTCGGTCCACTGCGCTCCTTTCTTGAAAGTTTGGGGGGATTCGTCAAGTGGGGGCTGAGATATAAGGGGTGTCCCAAAACGTGTTTTCTCCATGTTATTTTCCATAGGACCTTTAGACTCGGCTACAGGTCGAACGGCTGAATGGATTTATAAGAAATTTGGCAAAACTGTAGAGTCCTGTTCGCAGATTACGCTTTTTTTGGAATGGTGTAAATCCGTTCAGTAGTTGTTGAGAAAATTAAAGTTAAAGTTTATGTTCTGACGTGCACCTGTGGGCTTAGATATGTTGGAAGCACTAAGCTCCAGGTGCACGCCCGAATTTTGCAGCATCTCAGGGCTATTTTGCATAGTGACCCCACTTACCCTGTCGCCCGTCACTTTAAACGAGTGCACAACAAAGATCTAAGTTGTTTAAGCTATTTTGTGATAGGGGCAGTTCCTTTGTCTAGACGAGGAGGTGATCGTGAGGCTCAACTCAGAAAATTGGAGTCTAAATATATATTGGAGCTCAATAATATTGAGGAGATGCATCACTTTTTATAAATTTGGCCTTGCCAGCCTCTGATTCCACCTATATCTGTGTTTTGATTCCGGGCTCTTCTAGTTAGGTTCCCTATTAGAAGTCCCGCATATATGTCCCTTATTCTGTAATTACAACTGGTGAAATTTACATCGACTCTCACCTATAGGGACACAGTTTATGCACTTTACTTGGCAAGTTTTAGGCACTAGGCATCATTATATATACATAATTTTCATACATTCCCATTTACATATCACGTACAACATTTTAATGATAGTCATTATGTATTATCTTTTAATTGTACAGTGATTTTACTATTATGTGGATACTATGTATAGAATTTTGATATTGATATTATTTTGACCTTGGGCTTAGTGTTGCACATGGACTTGTGTGTGTGTATATATAGAATCACACAGATATGCACATTGTATATATTTATGAGAGGGTTTTTTAGTTGGGTGTGTATATAGTCAGTGTCATCTACGTTGCTTTGCTTTGTTCTTTACTAGCACATAGGGATTTGCAATCCATTGAAATATTCACTTTTTATAAAATGGACTAGGTATCTGGGGTGGTGGGTATAAGAGTGGGGATGTGTATAGGTATGTATATATATGAATTACGAATCCTTTTGTACATACTGTTATTCTTAGCTTCTTGAAAAAATGGTTCTTATGGTTCTATTTGACTTTTCAAATAGAAATAATTATGGACTAGGATGATGAATTTGTGTATTTAAACATTGAGAAATGATGCCTAACTGTCGATAAGTGTTTCAGTGGTAGTTCCATATATTTCCGCTATTTCTTGCACTTTATCACAATTTTTCATCACTTATGCACTTTAAAGGTACACGCACTTTACAATCTTGCTGCTACATGTATTAGATTGCTTATTTGCACATAACAAGAGATATATCTTTTAACTGAAATTCAACATGTAAGGATTGTACTTTAATGTTTTTATAATTGAACATATGTTGATGGTTTCCTGGATTTAACCAGTTAAAAATTCTTATATGTTCATTTAACATTAACAACTATGTATCAGCGGTAGTGCGTTTTTACTGTTTAGTATTTACCACATGATCATGGTGGGCGTCACCAGGGGGTGGCGCCTATTTCACTGCATACACCTATAAAAAAAGCATAATTGATAACTAACATGTTGCAGCGTGATCAAGGGCTTTCCGCCCGAAACGCGTCGCTGGTTCTGTTATAATCTGTAAATAAAAAATACCATCTTTGCTGAATTGCTGGTCCGGTCCTCTTCCTTGTTGGCGTGGAGGCGGTGTCTGCGAGCGCAGAGCAGGCTGGGGAGGAATCTTTCTTCATATATATATATATATATATATATATATATATATATATATATATATATATATATATATATATATATATGAAAGGGGGCAAGGTATCCCCCTCTTGACCCCCTAGGATTGTTGTTGGGGTTATTAAAGGGTCCCGTGGGGAAAATAAAAAAAAAATTATTTTTCACGGTAGAAGCGTTTCCCGGGCCGCGAACTGGGCCGCAAACTGGTAGCGAAACGGGAATTCGCCATTTTGTGCTTCGTTTTAATTGTTTAGAGACAAAAATTATCGCCGCACATCGGCCACAATGCATGAATATCGTTGAAAAGTCAGCGATATTCATGCACTTTCCAGCAAATGCTCTTAGCCATGTTATCCACTTCCTATTAAATAACATGGCTAAGAACTGCTCAGGGCCCCATGAGGAACGCTTTCCATTTTAAAAGGGAAAAATAACATCAAAGACACTGAAATGCCTTCCAGCGACGGCTCGTGGAGGGAGTTACGGTGGGGCAGGAGGGTGGGGAGGGGGAGGGGCAGGGTGGAGGTTGCTAAAAACCGGCATATGGATGATTGCAGGTAAGTAAACAATTTAATTAATAAAACGAATTTCGTAGTGCGCCTTGCATCGCAAAATGCAATGCAGTGCGAGCTACGAAATTCGTTTTATTAATTAAATTGTTTACTTACCTGCTATCATCCATATGCCGGTTTTTAGCAACCTCCGCCCTGCCCCTCTCCCTCCCCACCCTCCTGCCCCACCGTAACTCCCTCCACGAGCCGTCGCTGATGCCTTCTAAATATGACCCCAAACAACCTATGAAGCTCTAACAGTACATATCCTGAAATGTAATTGATTTCAAAATTCGTTTTTAAACACAGCAAATAAATCAATTGTATACCTGCATTCATGGAGAAATGACTAAAAATGTCCTTGAGACACATGAAAGTGTTTTCTGGAATGCCCTAGCACCATTTTTGGGACACTATTAACATGGCTACGTAACTCCCATAATCAAAATCTAAATTTGCCAAGCGCAAGTAGGAGCGTATTTACAAGACACTTGCCCCAAGAGGAATACTTTCCATTTAAAAAGGGAAAAATAACATCGCAGAAAAGTCAGCAATATTCATGCACTTTCCAGCAAATGCTCTTAGCCATGTTAACCACTTCCTATTAAATAACATGGCTAAGAACTGCTCAGGGCCCCATGAGGAACGCTTTCCATTTTAAAAGGGAAAAATAACATCAAAGACACTAAAATGCCTTCTAAATATGACCCCAAACAACCTATGAAGCTCTAACAGTACATATTCTGAAATGTAATTGATTTCAAAATTCGTTTTTAAACACAGCAAATAAATCAATTGTATACCTGCATTCATGGAGAAATGACTAAAAATGTTCTTGAGACACATGAAAGTGTTTCCTGCAATTCACTAGCACCATTTTTGGGACACTATTAACATGGCTAGGTAACTCCCATAATCAAAATCCAAATTTGCCAAGCACAAGTGGGAGCGTATTTACAAGACACTTGCCCCAAGAGGAACGCTTTACATTTTAAAAGGAAAACATAACATCTTAGACACTCAAATACGTTATAAATATGGCTCAAAACAACCTATGAAGCTCTAGCAGTACATATCCAGAAATGAAATTGATTTCTGAAATCGTTTTTAAAATATGCAATTACAATTTCTCAAAGAAACAAATTCTATTTCTATATCACTAGAGACAAAACCACATTTTAAAAACACAGCTTTCTTCATCATTTTCTCCTTAAATCATACTATTCTCTATCTAAATTAAATAAATCTTTTCTCACCTTAGCAAATATTTTTTGAGTTTTGAAAACAGTCTGAGAAATACACCAAATTGTCTTCAGCAGAAGAAAAAGGATGCACTCCAAAGGCTGCAGCTATTGAAAGCACAGAAATACAGATATTCTTTTCACATATCTCTCATATCAGCCAATCATACCTCTTCCCTCACTTTTTTCAAATCAAAACCCTTCCCCCCTCTGCCCTGTCTGCCTTGTATCCATAGCAACCACCTCCTGGAAGACCTCTCATGTTTGCAAATTCACACAACAATGTTTCAATTGAACTCTGAACTCTCAGTGCACCTGCGTATCCAGTGCAATCTTTCATTAAATGTTTCTTCCTTGACCATTCAAATTACATCTTTCAAAGAACACATCCATGCACCCTAACTTTCTCTTTTCAGAAATGGAAATGCACCAATCACTGCTAATGAATCATTAGCATTGTAAATCCACAGTTTTTTTTCTTTAGAAACTCCTACTGTTTCAACTGCCCTTTCATTACCACACTTCATCGGACTACAGAACAACCTTCAGCCACCATGTTTAACGTCTGGATTGTTGGACATAGTTACATCCACTGGGCTCAAAGGTATGCTGAGAACAGAAATTTACCTAACCTCAATTTACAAGATGTGGAAATTAAGTGGTTGGGCCAAAGAGGATTAAAATGTCACCAATTGATACCATTGGTGAAAACCTTTATGCATTTGCCAAAACCTGACCTGTTAATAGTGCACTGTGGAGGTAATGATTTGGGCACTTTGACAGGGGTAGGTCTGGAAATGCTTTTAAAGGACACCTTTGAGCAATTAATGGCACTTTTTCCTCAAACTGCCTTGGTATATTCCAATATATGCCAAAGACAGAAATGGAGGTGGTCCAACCAATTTTGTCCACAAATTGAGAAAGCGAGGAAGCATGTAAACAAATCTGTTTCAGCTTACATGAGAGACCATGGAATGGGTTCCCTGTACAACAATAACTTGCGTTACTACATGCAAGATATCTACAGAGGAGATGGAGTTCACTTCTCAGATGAGGGCAACAGAATTTTCATTCTGAATTTAAGACTGTGCATTGGTACCTACTTATAAGTACCTAAATGTACCATAAACCCAAAAGCTCTTCTCAGAGCTACCCTTCATCTGATCACACACTTTTATTATTTTTTTTCTAGCTTTTTTTCTGTAATTTTCAACAAACTACGCTTAAAGAGCGCTATCCGGTACGCGAACTGGAAGCTAACCGCGCAAAATTTCACAAAAAAAGTTTTTTCTTCGCAAATATAGTCCTCCTCAGCCACCCTCAGAAAACGTAGGGGGGCAAAATACTTTTACGATGCCCCCTTCTACCCATTCAGAACATTATTTACCCTCCATTTTATACCTTGATTCGACCGAAACACAAAATGGTGGACTCCCGTTACGCTCCAAGTACGCGGACCGGACCGCTATCCGGAAAGCGGTCCAAAAAAAGGCGGGAAAGTAATTTACAGAAAAATGACTAGAGACACTCTCACCAAATATAAATTACCTCATACTACATAACAATCCCTTTCATTCTCACAAATTTGATTGAAATTTCATTTAGCCATTTAGCCTTTAGACCTCTCCAAATACCGTGAGGTAAATTACTTCACAAAACACATCTGAACTGTTCGAATTGACAACCAATGAAAATGTTACTTTCATTTTCTACTTTTATTACCTGACATTTGATTGGTTATATACTTGAATATATATAACCGAAGAGAAGAAAACACAGCCATTTTGACTACTACTTCTTGTTGTACAACACCTTTTAATAGCTTCCAAAAACTTCAACTTCTTTGTGAAGGTAAGATATAATTTTTAAAAAGGAAATATATTGTGCACTATAACTTAATATAATAGAATTTTTCTGCTACATATACACTATCCCTCTGTAGTACTAATGTATTTAGATAGACTTCTCTGTTATAGTTATGAATGGAGTTAGGCTTGTCTTGGTTAAATCACATACACTTTTTTATAGTCCTATTTCCACTCTGATACTATACACTGCCAAAAGATAAATTCACTGATAAAAAATGACTATCTAAAATTAATCCCAACAGTGCCCTATCTCTACTAATATATATTTTCTTATTCAAAATTTCAGGCAAAATGGAAGGCGAACAACAAATTTCATTTTCGATTCAACTGAAGGAGAGCAGCCAAGACAAACTTGATGACTTTATGGATGACAGTAGAGACCACGAACTTCTCCAATGTGTTGAAGCAGTAGACAACTTGCTTGAAAATGAAAAACAATTACACCCTATAATAAATTATGACATTTCTGACAATGAAATGTTAGAAAATTTAATAAAGTATGAAAAACAATGAAAATAACAAAAATAACTTTAAAAATAAAGACAACAAAAAAAAAGAAAAAAAAAAACAAACAATTAACATACAGTCTTTGAAAAGTGTATCATTCTATTATCCTTATAGTACGCTGCCCAGAACGCTTTCCGGTTCGCGTACTAGACGCTCATCGCGAAAAAAAAAATATATATTTTTTTGGACCCTGCTGGGCCCTTTTAAAAACACCACATAAAACCTAGGGGGTCAGGGAGGATCTACTATGCCCCCTTATTGAAATTTCCCTCTTTGTTTTGGCCTCCTCTTGTCTCTCGATCCTACCGAGAGAGAAGATGGCGGCTGCACCGGACTGTTTAGAATGTTGACAGACACCGAAGAGCCAATCAGCTTTCCGTGCGCAAAGTTCCGATAAGCGAAAAGTACGCGAACCGGAGCGCTGTTACAGATATATATCTTGATTTAAACGTTAATTTCTCAAAATCCACTGAAGCACATATATTGAGACCTAGCAAAGGCACATCGGGCTAACAGTCCCTACAATTTTGCCAAGTTTCGTGGAAATCCATTCAGCCGTTCGGGCTAAAAGTGAGTCCAACCGCCCTATGGAAATTAACATGGGGAAAACGCGTTTTGGGACCCCCCTTTTTTCTCGGCCCCCCCTCCACAAAACCCCCCCAAATTTTCAAGGGCTGCTCAGAAACAAAATGTGCCATTTTCCTGAAATTTCAGCCAATTCCGTCCACAAACGCAAAAGTTATTAGACATAGAATTTTCAGAAATCCCATAGGGAAAAAATCCTAACTATATATACCTACTGGCTATCGCCAGTAGGTAATATATATATATATATATATATATATATATATATATATATATATATATATATATATATATATATATATATATATATATATATATATATATATATATATATATATATCCGCCACAAAGTTTGCCTGCTATGGAAGAGTAAGTATCCGCCACACTTTAATGAAAATTGAAGGAAGCGATGGGGGGGAACAGCCAAATCCGCACAAAATCACCCATTCTGCCCAACACGTTTCGTGATCTCCTCACGAACGGCTGAATGGATTACCAGCAAACTTGGCAAAATTGAAGGGACTGGTAGCCCGATGTGCCTTTGCTATGTCTCAAGATATGTGCTGCAGTGGATTTTGAGTAATTTAGGTTCAAAAAAATATATATATCTATAGGCGCTCTCCGGTGCGCGCACCGGAGTGCGCTCCAGGCGCGACACGCGACTTGTGCGCAGGAAGCTGATTGGCTCTTGGGTGTCTGTAAACATTCTAAACAGTCTGGAGCGGCCGCCATCTTGTGTCTCGGTAAAATCGAGACACAAGGGGTTTGAAAAAAAAAGGGGCAAATGACCATAAGGGGGAAGAGTAGACCCCCTCTGACCCCCTAGGTTTGATGTAGGGGCTAAAATAGGGTCCTGCAGGGCATTACATTTTTTTTTTTTTTTTTCGTTTTGCGCGGGGGAAGCGCATGGTACGCGCACCGGCGAAGCACGGGGAAAATCCAGGACCATATTTATGAAGGCCTTGCGCTGCTAGTTTTGCGCCTCCTGTGCGTCAATTTTTGTGACGCACCAGCGGTGTAAAAAAATGCGCATTGTTATGCAATATTTAAAAAGTGACGCATCTATCTAGATGCGTCACTTTTTAAATATAGTGCAAACGAGGCACATTTTTTAACACTGCTGTTGTGATGCGTCACTTTTCTGTGCGCACTCCTTATGACATTCCAGATGTGTCATATTTAATGTATGACGAATCATGTTGCAAGGAGTTACAGATACATCAGTATTTCTGACATATCTGTAAACATAAAAGTGATGCGAGGCAGGTGCAAGATTTTGACGCAACAGCATCCTAAAAGTGACGCAGAGAAATCTTATAGATTTCAGTACGTCGTTATTACCAAGCTTTTTGCGGGGGAATGCCCCCTTTGCATACATTATACCTGACGCAGATATAATGTGGCGCAGAGTTTTAAAAAGTGACCCATGTACCTAGATGCGTCACTTTTTAAAAATAGCGTCAGGTATAATGCATGCAGAGGGGGTGTTCTCCCGCAAAAAGCTTTGTAATAGCGACGCAGTGAAATCTTTGAGATTTCACTGCGTCACTTTTAGGATGCTGTTGCGTCAAAATCTTGTGCCTGCTTTACAGCAGGTGTTAGACTGACGCAAGCCCTTTCACATGGTGCTTTTTCCATGTGAAAGGACACATTACTGGAGTTGCGTCACTTTTGTGACGCACTCCAGCAATGCGTTACTTGGAATGTCATAAGGAGTGCGCACAGAAAAGTGACGCATCGCACCAGTGGTGGAAAAAAATGTGCCTCGTTGCGTTATATTTAAAAAGTGACGTATCTAGGTAGATGGGTCACTTTTTAAAATCAAGCGCCACATTATATCTGCGTGAGGTATAATGCATGCAGAGGGGGTGTTCCCCCGCAAAAAGCTTTGTAATAGCGACGCAGTGAAATGTTTGAGATTTCACTGCGTCACTTTTAGGATGCTGTTGCATCCTTTAAATATAGTGCAACGAGGCACATTTTATTACACTGCTGGTGTGATGCGTCACTTTTCTGTGCGCACTCCTTATGACATTCCAGATGTGTCATATTTAATGTATGACGAATCATGTTGCAAGGAGTTACAGATACGTCAGTATTTCTCACATATCTGTAAACATGAAAGTGACGCGAGGCAGGCGCAAGATTTTGACGCAACAGCATCCTAAAAGTGACGCAGAGAAATCTCATAGATTTCAGTACGTCGTTATTACCAAGCTTTTTGCGAGGGATTGCCCCCTCTGCATACATTATACCTGATGCAGATATAATGTGGCGCAGAGTTTTAAAAAGTGACCCATGTACCTAGATGCGTCACATTTTAAAAATAGTGTCAGGTATAATGCATGCAGAGGGGGTGTTCCCCTGCAAAAAGCTTGGTAATAATGACGCAGTGCGTCTTTTTTAGGATGCTGTTGCGCCAAAATCTTGCGCCTGCTTCACAGCAAACCTTTCACATGGTGCTTTTTCCATGTGAAAGGACACATTACTAGAGTTGCGTCACTTTTATGACGCACTCCAGCAATGCGTTACTTTTGTGTTTACAGATACGTCAGAAATACTGACATATCTGTAACTCCTTGCGAATTGATTAGTCATATATTAAATATGACATATCTGGAATGTCATAAGGAGTGCGTCCAGAAAAGTGACGCATCGCTGTTTTCACGTAGCGATGCGTCACTTTTCAGAAATGAGGCCTCCAGTTTATTCACTGTGTCATAACTTTCTTTTCTAACACTCACCTTCTTTCATTCCTCCTACTTCACTTCCTTTCACCTCTCATACCTTTCTGTTCTTTCTTACTCATTCTCCTTTCAATTATCAATGCACTATATTTCACGTACTCTTCATTTTTTTAAGAATATAGCTCTTTGATGAGAATTGGAGGTAGTTCTGAAAAGAACTTTTGGTTTTCTTCTTTTAACTGAACAGGAACAAAAACAGGGAATGGAAACTGCTCAACAGGAGCAAAAAGAAAAGAAAAAAATTAGGGGTGGGAAGGGCAGCGATGGTTCTCCAATGCTCGAACCATGAGCAGGACACTTTGCTCCCCATAGGTGAGGAGTTGATTGCAGTATCTGCATTTGACGACCCCATGGTTAAATGCAGGTTGTATGTTTGCCACCTGCTCCTGCGATTGTTCTCTCCCAGAAGAAGTTGCTCCTCCTGTTGATGTAGAGGCCCCATCTCTGGGAACCTCTTGTGCCAGAGCCCTGACACTTTCCCGGGCAAAATTCTGGGGGTGCCTCCTCTCCACATGGCGAATCATGGTGAAGTTGCCAAAAGAGTATTTTTTTGGGGGGTTACCCCGTGACAGGACCTGTTTGCAGATCCTGCACTCTACTTTTGGTGCATTCACCTTTTTCTGGTCTGCTGGAAACTTAAAAAATTTCCAGATGAAATGTTCTTTGACCTTCGGCTGAGGAGGCTCTTCATCAATGAAATCATTGGAGTCATCTTCACTGCTGGATGGTCTGGCAGCCATGATTAATCAAGAAATATGGAACAGCAAAAAAGGCAGGTCTTTCAGTCACAAAGGTGAAAGAAGAAGTGAAGGAAATGGGTGGGGATTTCATTCATTGTAAAAAAAAACTGTTAGCAACCAATGAAAAGTGTTATTTTAGGGTCACATGACCCGACGCGTTTACGCTGCGCGCTCCGGAGCACTTCCGGTGCGTTTACGCAGCGTGATCGTAGGCGCTTCCGGGGCGCAAACGTGGCGCGATCGTAGGCGCTTTTGCGTGCGTTTATGCGCCGCGAACGTAGGCGCTTCCGAGGGCACTTACGTTGCGCGCCGAAGTGACGTCATCAAACTTTTACAGAAATGCATAATCATTTTCCTTATTAAAAAAAACTAATTTTATTTGTATGGTACGGTAATGTTTTGCATTATTATTAACTTTTCATTCATATTTTTTTTCACGAACGACAGTTGCGCTCTGGGTGCGCTTTCAGATGAGCTCACGGAAAAGCTTACCGGAGAGCTTAGCTGAAAGCTTCCCGGAGCGCGCACCCAGAGCGCAAAAGAAAAAAATTATATAAAAAAAACATGAATACTTTAAAAAAAACAGCAAATTGTAAAAAAAAAAAAAAGGTTAGAAACTCGATATACAAAGGAATTAGCATTTAAAAAACCTATGAAATTCACTGAAAAAACCATAGGTTTCACACCAGTTATAGTTAGGAATTAGCATTTAAAAAACCGATTAAATTCACTGAAAAAACCATAGGTTTCACACCAGTTATAGTTAGCTGGAAATTTTACTGATATAAAACCATTGAAATTCCCACGTTATAGTTAGATGGACTCACTATAACTTGCGCGTGCAATGCACTGCTGATGATGTCTTATTATGCCAGTTAACCAATCAATTTTTAAAAACCATCCATTTAGACACTTATTTAAACATTTATTCTTCCATCAACTTTTACATATACATATATAAAATGTATTTATTTTTCAGAAAGACACACATTCACTGGATGGTGTCATCAGTGATGTCATGAGTGATGTCACTGACCATGTCATGAGTGATGTAATATGTAATGTCATCAGCAGTGCATTGCACGCGCAAGTTATAGTGAGTCCATCTAACTATAACGTGGGAATTTCAATGGTTTTATATCAGTAAAATTTCCAGCTAACTATAACTGGTGTGAAACCTATGGTTTTTTTCAGTGAATATATATATATATATATATATATATATATATATATATATATATATATATATATATATATACATATATATATTTATTGAAAACAGCAACATAGGGATTGGTCCACCAGGTCATTACCTTGCAGTGGACTACTGTTTTTTAGGGGAATTTGCATGCACAAGTGCAAATAATAATCCTGTCACTCAGAGTGAAGACAGCCAATGCCTATGTCTATGCTGTGGGGGGCTGATTTAAACGTAAATGGTACCTAAAAGAGACCCTAGTACAAAGAGGGCTAAGTGAATCACTGTTTTTCAGGTTTTTTTCTGGAATAGGCCATAATACAAATGATCAAAAACTAGCAAATGAATGGCACGTATAGCAAAATCATGGCAGGCATGGAGCTGCTGCATGTCTCAAAACATCTCTTATTCTTTCCTAAATCCTCCATCATGTGGATGTGTTCAGATTCTGATCCCGTAAAGAAGTGCTTTCCTTGCAGTGCCTGAATTTATGCAGTCCAATTTACCTCTCAGCAGAGCCATATGAGTTTAACGTATTAAACTATATAACTTACACAGAAATTCAGTCTGAGAATGTGCCTTTTTTAAACTCGTTAACAGTGCGATTTTCTTGAAGAAAACATGAGGAAAAAGTCCATGTGGTCATCACACTTCCTCCAGTATTTTAACAATGGCCAAAGTTGTGGCATAAGGGTGGTGAAGTCTTCCTTAGAAATATTGCCACATGATATAGTAGAATCGGAAATGTGGAGAAACGAAGGTTCTCTAAACAATAGTATCTCCTAGGGGCGGAGCTTGCCTGGTTCCAAGATGGCCACAGAGTAACGAAGATCTGATGACCCAACCACATTATCATGCAGAATCCTACAATTAGACGCTGCAATATCCAGCATATTCCTCTGGCATTGGTCTGCTGTTACATATGGGGCCCCTGCTAGCAAATTCGAACTTAAACTGAGCCTAGAGGCGACAAAATGATGATGTGGTGGAACGGGCCTCGAGGACAGTGGGGTGCGGCTTGTTTAGCATAGTCATTTTGTTGTACCTATCTAGTCAGCCGGGTGAGGCCCATATGCTGGGACAACTCGACTGGCGTGTGTTGCGGAAGGCATACCAGCTGCCCTGGAATACTAATTGGGAGAGAAAAGTGATACTGGGCCGTAGGATCGCAGCGGTCCGCCTGCAAAACTGGAGCTGCATTAAAGATTTGAGCCGCATTGGTGAGCTGCAAAACAACAGCAAGAGGTGCGAGCTCGCGGACAGCTGAACATGGTGGGAGACAACCGTAGTGAGTAGTGGTGCCCTGCAAGACATCAGGGACAGTGAGTCGCTTATCTACTGAAATGGCCACAGTGTTAAGCAGCCAAGGCCAGGAAGGTGCACAGTGTATCCTCATGATGCTTGCAGTGTGTTGGCTTAGCATCCATCCTGCCGATTGGTGAAAGCCAATTGCGTGGGGATGGCTCGGCAGCTGCTCAAGCCCCCTGACTAGATGGCCAGAGGGGGAGCTGAACTGGAAAGCAGTTATTGTATCCCCCTGCGATGTCACTATCGCCCTTGGCGGAGCAAGAGGTATGAAGTCCAGGCAACTGAGCACAATGCAGCACCAGTCAGCATACAGGAAGCGGAGGCCTGCGGGACATCATAGACCACAGTTCGCATGGAGGCTGGAAAGGCTTTGGCGTTAAATAACCAAGAGCACCAGGGAGACTTTTAATGTGTCCCTACAGCTTAATGCAAGACACAGCGAAGGGACCAGAGACATGCAAGTGAATCTGAGTAGGAGACGTGTTCTTATGGCTGGTTATGACATTATACAATAAACCGGTGGGGTGTATCCTTATTGGTACAGTAACTACACCCCAAATTTCGATCACAAGAGCCACTCGTCAGGGCTGCCCGCTATCACCATTATTATAGGCGCTTGTAGTGGAACCACTGGCACTATGAGAATACCATGGCCATAGAGGGCTACGATTCCAGAACTATAGACTTGTCATATCAGCATATGCTGACAATATGCTGTTATATATCCAGGAACCAGAGAGGGATCTTATACCTATGCTAAGAGCAGTGGTACGATTTTGTGGTCTTTCGGAACTAAGTGTGAACTGGGATAGATCCATAATTTTTCCAATTACCCCATCTACGGTGCAGTTAACACTACAATTCCCCTTACAATGAACTACACATACCATGCAGTATCTGGGGATACAGAATCATACAGACCCCAAGGTACTCATATTTGAAAACTATGGGTAGGCAATACAAAAATTGGAAGAAGATGCGAACTACTGGATCACGCTACTGTTGTCCCTTATTGGGAGTATAGCTCTCATGAAGATCATAGTCCTGCTTAGATTCCTGTTTCTGTTCCTGAACATACCTATTCTCTTATTCAAAGCAGTTTTTGCGGCATTGCGCACTTTACTGATTAAATTAGCATGGGCTGGAACACAGCTAAGGGTTCGGTGGGAGGTCATCACTCTACCTTATGACATGGGGGGCCTTGGTGCACCAGACCTATACTTATATTACAAGGTAGCGCAAAGCTCATTTGCCTACTACTGGATCCATGACCCACATAATTTGCCTAATTATGCCCTCATAGACTCCCTCAGATTATTTTCAAAACACGACCCACTGATACGGAGTCTTTGACCTATTGACCACTACATCACATGCCTGGTGGAGTCTACTAGATAAACTAGCGGGCACATTACTGTACCACCCCATGTCAGATGGGAGTGGTGCACCTGGTTCTCATTGGGACTGGAGAAGAATGTGAGAACTTCCCTGCATACACGAGGGGTAACAAAGATGGAAGATCTCTTCCAAGATGGGGCGGTGGGGTAATGGGGGAACACTCAAGAACAAAAAAATACACCTTCAGCTCTCACATAGTATCACTGCCATTGAGTCCGTCACGCACTGCTGTAATTATTAGGATTCGATCAACAGGAAACACCAGACATACCAGCATTCTCTGCCTGGACAAATAAAGAAGCCCCTGACAAGTTAGTAACAACACTCTACGCTCACGCACAGAAGCGCACAGGCCAGGTATGATTAAGGTGCGATCAGACTGGCAGAGAGACTTGGGTAGGCCCTTAGGGGGCAATGTATGGTGTTACTGTGGTGCTACGACCAAAGAGGTATCCTTGATTGAGAGGCACCGCCTAATGCATTTTAAATAAATAAACTGCGTTTACTACACGCCAGAAGGAATGTCCAGATATGGCCTGAGGAAATCTGCAAATTGCTTAAAATGCAATGAGAAAGATGCTGGGTTTATGCACGCTGTCTCGTATTGCCCATGGATATTTCAATACTGGGAGGGAGTCTTGCTGGAGCCCAGTACTATAACAGTCCTAACCATAAAGATGGATCCAATATTGGCCCTGCTAGGATATGACAAAGACATAGAACAATTGGCAAGGAAACTAACAGCTATTGGGCTACTGTTGGCCAAGTGTAGAGTAGCGATGCGCTCGACTTGGGGCCCCACTCCAACCTTAGTGTAATGGCATTCTGACATGACATACTGCAATGTGCAGTTGGACACTTTCAATTAACTCCAACCGCCACAGAGCTGCCACAGAAGTTATTGGTCCCTATACCAGACATACTTAATGAGTAAAGATGAGGATGATGTGGAGGGGTGGGCAGGAGTAGAGGGGATGCCTGGCACAGGATACTGAATGAATGAAAATGTTTTTGTATAGCGTTTGGCTACCTGGAGGCATCCCAGCGCTGCGGAGGCGGATAGAGTCGCAGATGGGAATAGCCATGTCTTCAAATGTTTGCGGAATGTTAAGTGGTTAGCTTCCTTGCAGTTAGAGAGAGGAAGGGAGTTCCAGAGCTTAGAGGCGTTGTAGGAGAGAAGGTGGCACCCTGCCGGGCCTTCTTAATTCTTGGGACCTCAGCAAGGTGGAGTTCATCTGAACGAAGGCTTCTGGTGGCTTTGTATGGTTTGATGAGGTTTTTGATGATGGGAGGACCCTTGCCCTGAAGGTTTTTATGTGCGATGCAAAGGGCCTTGAAATTTATTTTTTCCTGTGTCGGGAGCCAGTGAAGAGCTCTTAGGGCAGGCTTGGCTGAGCAGTGGTTATTTGTACCCATGAGAAGTCTTGCTGCCATATTTTGGATCACCTGTAGTTTAGAAATAACTGAATTGGGCTCACCCAGATAAAGGGCATTAACGTAGTCCAGCCTGGAGAGGATAAGCGCCTGAATTAGGAGCTTTCTAGAGTGGCAAGGTAGAAGAGGAAGTACTTTCTGTGCGGTTTGGAGCAGACCATAGCAGGTGGCGGCGGTTTTCCTGGCTTGGGTTCTAAAAGTAGGATTGTGGTCAAGCCAGATGCCCAGACTCTTTATTTCCTTTTTTGGCGTTGGTGCCGGCCTCATGCAGGATGGCCTCAGAATGTTAGAATAAAAAATTGCTTGGTTACCCAACATCATGAGCTCAGTCTTGTCACCGTTGAGTTTGAGGTGGTATGAGCTCATTCAGCTAGCGACTTCTTTGAGACAGGGGCACTGGTTCATGGGGAACTGCTCTACCTGGTTCAATGCCACAATAAGCTGGGTGTCGTCCGCGTAAGGAATTTCACAGAAAATGGTGCATTTGAATTCAAGATTATTTCAAAGAGGTTGCCACCTGTGTGTCTGTATAAAGCATAGCTAATAATGCTGTGCCTGGAGTACTCCAAATAACAAAGATCTATCACTTTACAGGTACTTCTCAATATGTAGAAAGCTTAGGACTTTCAGGATATTTCCATGAAATATCACCAAAGAAAGAATGGTGTCTGGACTCACAAATACACTCACTCATCCACCTATATATTCTCCTCAGTGAGTTAAGTACCTGCTTCAGTGATATGTCTCTAAACTGTATGTCACTAATGCCTTAACTGTACATGTCTGAGCAGCAAGAGCTTGTGCTAGCCTGCCCTGCTGGATTAATTCTTCTGGAAATGGAAGATTGCACTTGCTGCATTCTGTGAGAGTGAAAACTCTGGTGTAGCTAGTCACTCTGCCCTGCCGTTCTTGCCCCTCGGCAGCCGTAGAGCGGGTGCTGTTGCAGTATTCTTGCGATTCCCACCCCACGACAAACACATGGAAGAGAGCAGAGGGGAGGGGGGAGGCACCGCCCTCAAAACTTGTGCCAACTGGGGCGGACTGCCCCCACCGCCCTCCCCCTTGTATTGCCACTGAGTGAAAAGCTTGCTTTGCTATTGCCATCCTGTGCCAATTATGTGACGAAACAAGACTTCCACTGCTGCTTCCTGATTTGTACGTGTCTTGTGATAGGCAAAGCTTGTAATGCTTCTGCCCTATTAGTACCCATTGTCTTAAGGACATAATTTTGTACTATTTCTGCAGGTCTTGGGACTAAATATTGCAATGAACTAGACACTTAATTTTCAACTCTGAAATATTATTTTTCCAGTTCTGGTAGCCTTCCATAGGCCAGTAATCGTCCTACCTACCATATTTGATGCAATTAATCTAAAGGCACATTGTGTTAGGGGAGCAAAACACATTTGCCAATGTTGAGCGGGTTCTCTACATGGGGGCCGTGGACCCCTAAATTTGTACACCCTTAACATATTAACTCAGCCACATACCCACTGATGGATGAATGGAAGACTGTGTTAAACCTCAGTTTCAAGAGGCAATGTGTCACTGAGATAAGACGCCTTAATACTTATGAAAATACAGTCAATTAAGAAAGGACAAACTAAATATTTGTATTCTGGCCCAGTAATAGACCTTTTGAGGATCCATTACCTTTTGAGGATCCATTACCTTTTAAGGATCCATTATAAACGTTTAAACGGCCTAGTACAGAAATCATACATACAGATGTATGAAGTTATAAAGGCTCTCAGTGAATTAAACACACAAGATAAAGTCTAAAATAATAAAAAAAAAAGTCCCAAGTGAGCAGTAAAATGAGTAAGAAAACAAACAGCATCCATGCTAGCATCAGGAAAGAATCTAACTCAACCCAAAATCGAGGGGTTATGTACAGTTTTCTTGCATAGGAAATCATCAAGATCTGAAAAATAATTATAGTCTGAGCAAAAAGAATTACATTCTCAGCAAAGCAGAGCACAATTCTATGAAACATTATATAACGTCTAAGCACTATCCCACTTCGTGAATATTGATTCTGCCCACTCTTTGCTAATTTCATCTGGAAGTGTCAAGACAAACTAGTTACAATTAGAGCAAGCTTTGTGAATAAATAAAGAACAGTGAGCTAGTGGAAGGGCCTTGAGGAAGGCAACAATATTGTGTCTCTGCTGGGAAGTTTTCTTTGAGAACAGCAAGAACAATGTCAATGGTACTAAACAAACATGACTCTGCTTGACGGCTTGCTGTAGAAATGAAGAAATTGTGAATGTACTGGAGGAGATACACATTTTGAGCAAAAAAGGCATGGAGGACTAAATTGAAGCTTATTTAACAGGAGCCAGGGAAATACACTTTTACAAGACATAGCAATTTAGTTTATATTAAGTAGAACTGTATCAGTGTGTACATGTAAATTCGAGAGTAAAGCCATGTTTAGTATGTTTTAATAATGCACACAAATATAACATGCAGAAAACGTTCTACAAACAATAAAGGGGTACATGAGGGCAGAAAAAAAGGAATAACTGGCAAGGAAAACTGATTACCATTATTTAAGGATGTCACGTTAATTACTCGGTCAAAGTTTTAATATGCACTCCTCGTCTTCTGGAAACAAGTGACATGTGTGACAGCGTTTTAAGTGCTGCTGTCATTTTCCGCCTTAGTGCTTTAAACTCTGTCGTGCAAGCATCTCATGTCATGAAGGAAACAAGGCAAGTTCTTAGGAATTGCTTCGTTTTTCTGGTAAAGGCAAAACTCAGTCCTTTAATAATTGAATGCCCTTTATCCTCTTCTGTCAATCTTCTTAATGTGAAATATCACCCTGCCAGCCCATGACCTCAATAAGGTAACTCATATATTAGGGGACAGTGTTGCTGAAATCTTCCTGCAGGTATTTTAACTATGTTCAACCGTGGCAGGAAAAGGGGGCAGGGTTGAGATGGTTAACTCATCATCATCAATCAGTGCACTGGATTTCAGCCTTTATCCATTGATCAGGTGTTTTTTGTGTAGCAGACAATTTTCTGCTTCTCCTCTCATAATGCTCAACAAAGCTATGGAGCCGCATAAGAAAACAAATGCACGTGTATTTGCAACTTAATGACCCACTCACATACAATGTATAGCACTTACCTGAAGAGCAGATATTAGTGGAATTTCATTTGAATAAAAACTCTGTTCATCACAAACATGAATCAAGCAAGCTTAGTTAAGTTTCATACATTCTGTGAGTGTAGATGGAGGCTGAAATCTTCCTTTTTAAGTCGAGCCTATAGAGGCAGCGCACATGCGCTGTTCGCTTTGCGAGGCATGCAGTATTGACTGCGGAGTGGAAGCTTCATGGAAGCTCCGCTCACTTGCCATCCATTGGCTTGTGTATTTGTCCTCCATAAATGCGGTCTTCTGATTCATTTTGAGGCTTGTTAATCACAACTTACCATGGCTATGTCGTCATAGGGCACCTCCCATGGCTGCTGGCCCCTTTACTCAAGTGTTACATCCTACATGGACTGTGAGCACTCCTTTGTGCCCCCTTCTCCACCGGCGAACTTCCCGTTGTCCATGCCCGTGCATTACCCTCCCCTTGCCCATTGTCCGTGATGCAATAGGTCTCGCGTAATGCGAGTCCTATTGCATTGCAAATGCTAGTTTTACACCGGAACGTGTCCATATGGGCTGCAAAGAGCAAGGAACTCGCAGCCTACTGTCCCCTCGAGTGGAGCCTCTGCTGAGAGGGGCTCTGCAAACAGTTTTCAAGCTGACTTAGCTCAGCCTCTGGAAAACTGTGCACCGCAACTGCCGTTCCACTTCAATATGACAAGGAGAGACCCCTGCCACCGAGCAAGGCTCCGGCAACTGTATGCATATATGGCTAGTGCCAATAAACAGTGCTGCAAAGTGTGTAAGATTAAGGGTTCATGTTCAGGAACGCCGTCGCGTTCCCAGCACAGACCCTTCGTGCCTCTCATAGAGACGCACGTGTTGTGAGATGTACTCTCAGGGCTTCCGTTGTCGCCCATGTGTATTCTCCTCACGGGGGTGAAGCAACAACTTGCTGTTATCATGATAAAACAGCCATCTGGTAACTTGGCGCTTTATGAGTGAGACAGGGCTGTCTTTATTTGAGGAGCATTGCCTTTAGATACTGTGAAGTAATATACGGCACGCAGGTATGTTGCTTGCTTGCTTTAATGTACTTTACTTCACGTGTACATACTGTGTACAATAATCATGCATGGAAGAGTTAAATTATGTAATTCCTATTTTACTACTGTACAGGTTTCCTATTTGTTTAGAAGGTGTCCATCGTACAAAGATTTCCCACCCCTTGCCAGGACCCCAGATGCTCGCGTAAATAGTTACTACTTCTGTGGCACATGGATATGAGAAGGGTGTGGGCTGGAGTATTATCTATAGTTGTTGAGTTTTAGTGTTGTGCATGTGTCCCCTCAACCACCCGATGCTGCGGGAGTTCTGAGGCAAATGGCTCTCATTAACATGTCCAATAGAGCCCGCGGTGCCCTGTGAGTTAACCAATGTTTGGCAGCTGTGTCCAAGCGCGAGCTGCACCGAGATGTGCTCCCCTTGAGAATGGTCAGCTGGCTCGGCTTTACAAGCATGGTAACACAAGGGCATGAGAGGGAGGGGGAGAGCGGTAAACGGGCCCAGGGGAGGATGTAAATAGCAGGCCCTTCTAAGTTAATGAATGAAACTAAACATTAACTCTCTCCCAAACTTGATACAGTCGCCACCAGTGCTGGCCATGGACAGGAGCGGGAGGAACAGAATGGTGATTCACTCTGGTCAAAAGGTCGCACGGTTTACAATTTGTACACAATAGATCACTGATTACAGCCATTAATTTCCATCATTGTTTAGCCATGTGCCCTCTGTTGTGACACGCATAACCACAAGAACATGTCACATTCATGTGAATAATTTAATAATAACCACTAATAAGAGTTACTGTCCCAAAATCCAAGATACATTTTTAAAAATTATTAGTAGTTCTCTTTTTTGGACTGTTTTATTTGTTGACCTATATACATTCGGTAAAATGTCCTGCAAATGGGCAGGCAACACACTAAATCCCGTATTCTACTATGGACCAACAGACTTGTACTATTGTGTTAATTATCAGCAGATAATTATTCATGGCAAAATCCTATATACCCACAGAGTGCATCTACTGCATGCTAAAATTATGAATGCAGAAAGAAACTGAGCATTCAAATTACAGAGGGAACTGAATACTGGTGTGATTTATCTGAATCCTATTTGCTATTCACTAGTGACATTTACTGGGTTCCAAACCTCAGCCTACTTTTCATCCCCTCTTAGGTACATCCTCAAGTCCTTACAATTATCACAATAGATAGATTTCTCCTTTATTGTCAGTCCTCTAGGCACTTTATTTACTTTCTAGAAGGCACATTAGCACTGTACATAGTGAGTGTTGTCTTTCCAAGGAATATGTAAACAAGAAAACGGCATAGATGTATACAGGTATGGATAAATTTAATCAGTGGTTGAAGCTCTTGTATCTTTAGTGGATATAAATGCAGTGATCTTTCATACAAATCTAAACAAAAACTGAGTATCTCCATGGAGCAGGTTTGTTCTTAACTGAGGCAGGCAGTTGCTTCAGGATCCGGGATAAGATGGGTGTGGGGTTTGAGTAGGTGGATGGCGTGGTTGAAAGGGTGGGGTGGTTGAAAGAGTCGATGGTGAAGTGGATTTAGCTGAAGCAGAGGAGCCTTCCAATGGAAGAGTAGGAGTAAGGCCATTTACGCATAGGTTTTAGCAGAGTGTGTCCTGTACATGAAAGCACAGTGTCAACTGGCAACAACATTAACCCCCTCAAAGGTTGTTTCACACTCATCAGGCTGGATCTATAGAGTGTATCCGAATTTCACAAAAACTGAATTCATAAACCAGAACAATAGCCTTGAAAAAGTATAAGATGAGGAATTGACCCTGGCATAAACCTGGATGCATTTGCACCCCTGTTGACAGAAAATACTGAATCGACTCAAAACAACCTAGGCTGTATGGTACTGTATCTGTTGTCTGATCCTGGCCTTGTTGGCCCTCCCCACCTGCCTCTCCCATAGCGCATCGTCCGGAAGTGGCGCACCTCACGGAATGCAGGAGTTTGCTTCTGTTGCCATGACGCCTGTGCCAAATAAGTGGAGTTCTGTCATGTTGTTTACATGTTGTTTACACAGGCACCCAAAAGATGTATAGTGACTTTAAAATCTGTGGGTGGGTCCGAAACTGTAGCTTAAGGACACAATCTTAACAGAGAAAATACAAGTCCCAGAATGCACCTGTTGTAAAGTGGAAAAGGTGTGGCGCAGTGGCCAAGGTGCCTGACTCCGGACCATGGTGTTCACAGTTTGCTCCCCAGCACTGGCGGCAGGTTAGCCCAGCACCATGTGACTCTGGGCAATAGCTAGCTTAATTTTCCCGACAACCCCCAGCGCCAGGACAACTCTCCGGAGGTAGCTGTGCGCTTTACAAATGCTGGTATTTCATTTCATAAGCTTAAAAGCTGAGACTTGTTGAAGTGGTGCACAACACGGGTCAGTTGTTGATTATGTTGTCACCAACACTTCGAGTTCCTTGAAAGTGATAACAACTATGGAGTACTTCCTTTTCTTTTTTGTTGTAGTTTGTTACAACTTTGTTGATTTTTACAAGAAAGGAGTTGGGCTGAAATGCAAACTGGTAGGTTTGGCGTTTTGCGAGAAATGAACATCACTCGCCACTAGTTTTGGGCATGCCGTTTGAGCTACATAGATGTCATATGCCTTTACTTAGTTTTGTACCCTGATTCATGGGACCATTATTATCGAAATAAAACCACGCTGAAGTGACAACACTTCCACCCCCAATCCACTGAACCGCAAAAAGGACACTAGTTTATTGATTTTGTTTAGCCTCATCTACCTACCAGTCATTCAAACTGACCTACCTTGAGTCCTGAAAGCGAGGAACGAGCCCCATAATGTGCTGTGATGGCTGGGCAAGGACTAATCCATATAGGGCAATCAGGCAGTGCCCAATGGACTATTCGATGGATCTCTGTGTGTGGGTCATTTTCTTTACCGTTTGTGGACTGAGTATTAAATTGAGAATTTTTTCCCTGTTGCTCCGTTTTACTTTTTGTAATGGAAAGCAAAGAAACTGCTGTACCGACTCAAGCTGTTGTTCGTTTCCCGTTACTTTCATCTCTCCATGTGAATGCATGTGTCTTTCACACTGTGTCCCGTGTCATGCTTTTTCCTTCACCGTTCCTCCATGCTGCTCCCTTGCTCCAGCTTGGCGCTGCTGCCTTTGTCTCCCTCCTGCCATCGGTTGGTTCCAAACGAGCTCAGACAACAAACTTTTGTCATCTCTAAAAATGTAATTCTGTCTCAGTGAGGCTGAATGCAGTGTCCCATCTCCTTTGAGTTGAACGTCCTCTGTTCAAAAATTATATTGAGACAAAGCTCATTCATTGTGCCAACCACACCAGTAACATCTCAAATGTGTCTCAGACCTGTCACTGCAGTGTATGCATGCTCAGTAATTAACTGCCAAGCCAACCTGCCAAGTGAACCCACTTTCCTGGTCCTAACCTTTTATTTTTTTAATGTTAGTCACTCCTAAGGTAGGCCCAAGGTTCCCACAAGGCAGGGTGCAGTGTATGTGACAGGTAGGACATGTGCTGGTGTATTTTACATGTCTATAGAGGGAAATACTGCCAATTCCGTTTTTCACAAATGCAAAACTAGGTCTCCCAAAGGCTATCATTGGAGCTGGATTGTAACATTTTACAAGTGTAACTTTCCATTGGGGAGAACTAGAGATTTGGAATTTGGGCTCTCTGATCTCAGAATTTAATAACACACCTTTTAGTAAAGTTGGTTTTCAAATTGTGTGTTTGAAAATGCCACTTTTAGAAAGTGGGTATTTTCTTATTTAACCATCCGGTATGCCTCCACCTGCTTGTGCATTTACCGTCTGATTTTAGACTGACAGGGGCTGTTTGTGCATTCACTCCAGACTCTCACACAAAGGGAGGTGAGGTGTGCCCTGTACATGCAGATGGGCCATCCTGGGCTAGGGTGGTGGGAGGAGTTGTCCCTGACACTTGACTAGGCTGTGGCTGCTCTGCACAATGCTGTCCCCACCTCCTGTAGTTAAAATAGACCAGGGAGGACAGAACTGGTTTTACTAACCAAGAGAAACTTTCTGAACAAAGAATTTAAAGAAAAAAAGGGTGTAAGTATTAGACCTAAATCCCCAGAACTAAGCGTGAGCGCAAAATCCGTTCCGCTTGCGGATTTCACAGATTTTCGGTAAATCCGCAATCCTCGAACTCCTGCGAATTTACCGAAAATCCGTGAATCCGCGAACGGCGGATTCGGGGGGCAAAAGTTCAAGCCTTCAAGCTTGAAGTTGTTGTTGTAACTTTTTAGGATGGCGCCGGCAAGCTGCCAGCGCCATCCTAAAATAGTTACTAAGTTAGCTTCAACAGGAAGCACAGGAAGCACTAATTGATAAAATAAAGCAGGTGCTCGAGCACTTGCTTTATTTTATCTATTAGTGAAGCTAATTTAGTAACTATTTTAGGATGGCGCTGGCAGCTTGATGGCGCCATCCTAAAATAGTTATAGGAAGATGATGGATGGACAGCTCACTCAAGGGAGCGTCGTTGAGGCTGGGCAGGTGTGCCTTCTTCCCAAATCTACCGTCGAAAATCAGCTGTGATGCTGGATAGAGGCCTTTGCATCCTTGACTTTCACGAGCGCAATCCTCGTGCTGTTCCTGTGACCAGGAGCTTCTTTCTCTTGATCTGCTGCTCTGATCGGTCTCTGACCTTTTATACACACAAGAGGCATGTGAACTCGCATGGAAGCCCCGCCGTTTGGCCCCGCTCACACACTCACGGTGTGCACCGCCTTCCCGCCATTTACCCACTATGATGGACAGCTCACTCAAGGGACCCCTGCGTCCTTCGGGGCGATTGCATAGTAACACACACATGGTCGCTGTAACTAGTTGAAGCTCAAATTCAGTGACTCATTCATCAGCCCAAAAACAATCGTGAGCGTCGTCGAGGCCGCACAGAAGACCCCCCCCCCCCATTGAAGAAATCCGCAAAATCCGCAAATCCGCAAATTCACGGATCGTGGATCCGCCAAATCCGCCCATGCTTACCCAGAACTTTAGATTACTTCTGGACTAAGAGGACCCTGCCAACAAGAAGAGCTGAAGAGCTACCAGGAAATGTGCTGCCCCCTCTGCTCTGTGTTGCTTTGTTGGGAGGACCTGCAGTTCCGGATACGAGCGATGGTATCTGCCTACATCCAGGTCAGATGGCCACAAGATTGCTGGGCCTTTTTTTGATGTACCACATCTTCGATACAACTATTTATTGCCAGACTTAGATGAAGACGTGGCCCCACACTATTGTTCTTTTGTGATTCTTCCCTGAGGGTTTATCATTTCCCTAGGAGGATGGTTGGACCTACTGGTTGAAATATAAGTTTCGGGTGATCCTTTCATCTATCCTTCACTAATTTTATTGATACAGTCTACTTGATATGATAGGAGGTACCAATGCCAGGATATTGGGACACCTTTAAGAGTAATTGACATCACAGAAGCAATGCTCATCTTCGTTTTATATATAAACGATGTGACGATGGAATGCAGCTGAAAGAAACAACACATCGTGGGACAGTGGCTGAAGAAATTGACGCACACCTGTTTGCTGCCGTATCTACCTCCAGCGTGCCCAGATTTCCACACATCACACTTGTGCAGCAATTTTTTCCGATGCATCACCTGCAGACCAGAACCATCTTGGAATCGACACATCACTTCCTCATACAGTCCAGATTCGATTCTCCTGCGTGCAGCAGAACAGTTGCATCGCCTCCCTTAGGACCCAGGCACTGACGCATTGCTGCGTTTTCCGATGCTTCCCTCCTGTGCAGCTGCTTTGCCTTGTGGATTTTGATGCATTTGAGGTATTTTGTATCGAAATGACTCATCCATAGTTTCCTATGGACATAATTGCTTGACACCTTTTTACAAGTTATATTTCAAGTTTTGTATGTTGAATTTTTGTTGATTGGATTTGTTTGGCTTAGATAAAGATACTTTATTTTTCTAAACTGGTGTGGTGTCCATTTGTAGGGTTTTTTTCTGTGTTACTGTGTGTTTGGGTACAAATACTTTACACTTTGCCACTGAGATAAGCCTGTCTGCTCGGGCCAAGCTACCAAGGAGGTGAGCAGGGGTTAGTACCTACTTGAACAGGGTGCATACCACTGCCAACAAGAGACCCCCATTTCTAACAACTGTCAGCGGTGAAGAAGGAACAAATAGATGACTAGAAAAATTCATAATAATATATTCAAAAGAAATGTTCCATAAAACCAGGCGAAAGCAATAGTGAAGAGGTCTCTAAAAATCTCTAGAATATTTAACAAGGAGAGGCTGACACTGGCACATTTGCAATTAACAGCTTGAACCAGATTATTGATGTAGGAGACAAAATAAATTGTTTTTTAAAAGTGGAGGGGGATTTTGGTTGACGAAGTCAGAAAATATGTCTCCTGACCTTGGAAAATATGTGAGGGTAAGCTCAGCAGTAGTGGGTACATATAACTATTACTATTTATTTATTCCAATCATATGATTGAATGGTGCCACTAGTCCATCAGTTATTAATGAAACACACTAATGGTCATGTATTTAATAAACTAATACTTCTAATATTAGGGTGATTAACTGCAAGTCCATTAGATGATATAAAGCAAAGGAAAATGGATAAATTCGAATAAAGTTAAATGAAAAGTCTTTTTTAAAACGAAAAATGTGCTTAGTTGTGCCTCGTTGTACAATGAAATCTGTGCTGCAAACAATTTGCTCTTTTTTACAATTTCATTATATTTTGTTCTTTCTCTAACACTGTGTTCACAAATGCAGCAATAAGGCCTGAATAAAAAGTAAGATTCATTAACTTATGTTTATTACTTCCAATTGTTTTATGTTACCTAAAAGATTTCATAACACATATCCCTGTTAATAAACGTTTGCCTTAATTACATTCACAGCAATTTATTTGTATAACTCATAGGTTAAAAACTTCTACAACATATATTCACGCCTCTTGATGGGATTCCTTAATTGCTTGATTAAAAAAAAAAAGAACATGTATCAATAGTCTTGATATTGCAGAAAAAGGTGGGCAGGTAGGAGACAGACAACTACCTATCACTCTATGAGTGGGGAAAAATGAATGATTTAATATAAACATCAAGAAATACATGAAAATGGAAAACTGAAGAACCCTCAACATTTTGGTTTCCACAAGAGACAAGTCATGCTATACCTTTGATCATGTAACCAGTTAAGTAAATCAAGGCAAAACAAATGTTTTCGATCTTTAGTACATGAAGTAAGCTAATTTAGTCACATGAAAAATTTGTAACGAAAGTAAAAAGTAATTTAATAAAAGACAGGTTGAAACACCGCCCCAGGAAATAGCTATGTGATAGATTGACTTTTTTTAGATTTTTTTTGTTAACTGTTACACCCTTTATTTATTTCAGAACATTATACCAGTGATAGGGAGTTGATATGGCTACAGCTTCGGCTACAAAGATGGCTGGAGAATTTGTGGTTCTGCATCTGCCTTTGAGAGAAGGGCAGATCAGATCCTGATCAGTCCGGAGGAGCACCATGTGTTGGTGGGCTTGATAAGATATGTAGGCAGTTTCAGGTGGATCTGGATGGTGCCCGCACTAAATCTTCCATGTGAGTAACTGATGACAGAGGATAGCAAGATGGTGAATCCTTGGTGCAGAGGTGAATGAATTATAGCGCAGATGCCAATAGGTTGGTAACAGACACTGGCTGGTCTCACGCATCTGTCTAGGCAGCAATGATGCACGATCTCAGGGATGACAGTGGTTAGTAAGGGAACTCGTTCTGACCAGAGGAGGTGATAAGTGTCATTCTATGGATTGAGTCCCAGTCTAGGGCTCTTAAACGTATTCAGAAGTGAGGTTTAACTGTAACACATCGAAAGATGAATCAATTTACAAATTATATGAACACCTTTCATGCTGCACTACCCTTCCTGAAGTAGAAGCAATGAGGAATTGTTTAGTAAAAGTTAAAAAAGTACTTGTTAGAAAGTTTAGGGTTGTAGCATTCTCGTTCATTATGAATCGTGAGTCCAACAGATGTGGAGACACTTTAAAATGGTTGCACTTCATTGCAAATCAACCTTAGTACAGTAGGACAAGCGCAGCCTTGAAGCTCTGCAAACAGGTCGCACCCTACCGTTCTGCATGAGATAGGGCACATCATGGTCAAACAAAAGCCACCTTCCAAACGGTATGAATGTTATTAAAGGTCCATGTTTGGGGATGTACACAGCTTAGCGGACTGGTTGGGGCCAGGTCCTTTGCTAGCTCAACTCTACAAGCCCACTGTGACCCATGAGCAGATGGCGGTATCAGACACTCCAACCCCTGGGAAAGACACTTTGTTGCTCGAACTGTACTAACAAATCCCTATTGGTAACTTTCCACTGACCCAAGGAGCAGGCATGAATAAGGGTTGGAGGCATGTTTCACAGGGTCCTCGATGGCCAAACGGTGTGAGTTCAATTGCAGTGACAGGCAGAGCCAAAGTAACAAGGTATGGGAAGCTGAACAGAGCTGGGACATCACAGTGCAGCCTCCAGCCATATAGACTGCAAAACAAGCCAGACGGCAACGCAAATTGCTATTTCATGGAAAAGCGCACATAATCACAGTTCAAAAAACTTGTGCGTTTTTCACGTTTTCTTTCATATTATTTTTTGGACGGACGATTTCCAGCTGTGCACCCCAAGTCTTGAACTCATCCTGTGTGCTGTCCACACTACTACCTTTCTGCGTGATTAAAAAAAGATTCAGAACTACTCTTTCTTAGCTGTAGTTTCCTCTACGTGCATTAAAAAAGGAACAAAAACTATCCATTGTGGGCTCTCATTTCCTTCCTTCCTCCATCTAGATCCTTGGCCTCTTGTTGGACGCTTGGAGCTTGATATTTTTGCCTGATCACTAGACTTCTCCTGAAGTGCTTCTTTTACAATTCCATCACTGCTCTTATTACTGCACTGTACTATAAGCGTGTTGCGCACCAACTGGTCTTCGTTTTGATTGATCCAACATGTTTGTATATACTTGTAAACATTTATTGTTAATTTGTCTTATTGAAGCATGTTATAAACAATTTTTTTAGCATTTGGGTGATTCCTGCCTCCTTCATGTTCGCCACCACCAGCGCTGACCTTCAAGGCTCTGAGAAGGGGTGGGGGTCTGCTGTTGCTTAGCTCAGGAAGTCCGATACATAAATTATGATGACTCTTCAGGGTTCGAAACAATATATTTCTTTATAATGTGATCCCTGCAAGGAATTCCAGGTTGGCGTATAATGTTGTACCATCGCACTGGGGGCGGGGGCAGTTGTAAGTGACATATTCTAGTCATGAGCTTTGAGACATTCATTTCTCTATCCCCACTGCTTTGGTGATGGTGCTGTGGTAAACCTGAAGGAGGCCCGTCTTTTGTCATCTGTGCATTGTTTAGGGTGTTGCTGTGCATGGAGTAAAACTAAATTACAGTATTTTCCCTTTATGCAGTGGACACACTAGGCTGATGTGTTTTGGGGTGCTCTGGGGTGGTGATGAAGGAGGGGAAAGATGACTGCCTAGGATCAGTGCTATAAACAACAATTGGTTCTGTCGGATCAAACAATTTCTTTGTAGTATTAAACATTTATAAAAGTGATTAAAGTACACATAACTATTGAACACACTCAAAGGGACAAAAACATATTTTCACTAAGAAGATAATATTTTTCTTTATATTTTCAAATTATTCACAAAAGGTCAAGAATTATACGAAAAACAAGGAAAAGCTATCCGATAATTAAATTAATAAAACAGGGCATTTGCGTGTGATTATTATGACATAGTGAGTGTGTTGACAAAGTGACGAGATCTGTGTATTAAACAAAGAGGTGACATGATACTATACATATATTTACAATAGAAAACATTGAAAGCAAGGTCCAATTTCACCTTAAAAAAACAGTGGCCCTAGCTTGATAATTGAATTATATGAATTTGAGCGCTAGAAGGCCGAATAGAGTATGGATGGACAAATAACCGTCTACGTTTCGACCCTGACAAATAGCATGAATTAAGGATGTCAAAGACGGGCCTTCTCCAGGACAGGGTGATGTGTTGGACAGCCGGGTCTTCGAAATTGAAGGATGCAAATGGGTCAAGACCAAAGGGCCTTAAGGTGAAAGCGCCAGGGATGTGATCCAACTGGACATCAAAGGTGGACTGAATCGAGTATCTGATATCAGGAACTGAAATTGGTAGAAGAATGATCCATGCACTCAGAGCGTTTGTAGCTATATCACTTAGTTGAATGGCAGTCAAAACAGTTGTGGAGCATCAAACTGGATATCTGTTTGTTGTTTGGAAAAATCGCAATAGTGCTTGGCAATTAATGCCAAGCTTGCATGTCTTGTTTATTTCAAGACATCACTTTAGCTCTGGTGACATCTGGCCGACGCAGGATTCGATGATCTTTGCCTACACAGTGTGATCCGGTGAGTGCTAGGATTGGTGCAGGTATTTTAAACAATCCAGCCACCACATGGTTGTCGCGTTCTCTCTTCCATTTCAGATCAGGGCTAAATGCTATGTGCTAACTTCTTTGAGGCAATAAATCAGTGCACTGTGTTTACATTCAAGTTATATATGTTTTAATAAGGATTTTAGCATTTGGGTAAGTGTTGTTTTAATGCACATGCTAAAATAAAAACCAAAGCATCCATCCTTGGTCAGTGCATTGAGACCATTGGCTCCATGTAGTTGAAAGTCTTTATTCATTCTCATCCATTCTTTAATTAGTTTATCCACCCACTCCTCACCATCCAGCTATTTATTTCTTGATATAGGTGGACCTGGCTCCAAATTCCATCCACCCATTCAATAATTGGATATGTTCTATAATGAAAAATGTGTTGTAAAACACACCACATATTTGCAATTTTTTCAAAAACTTTCTTGGAGGTGGGGACTACCCCAAAATGCAATTGCAGTGGTCAGGCTCGCTTGCTGCGCTCACTTGCTACATGGACTATGGAGGCTGGTGTGAAAAAATGTGCCAGGGCTGTTTTTGGTTCCTAGTCTGGCCGTGATGATCATCAGCTGTTTCAAAAGTCTTGTAGGGCTGGCTGCTTTCTATGAGCCACTACATTGGACTGGGGTGTAGCTGTGGGTCAGTGAAGCCCTCGCAAGCAACCCAGTGCCATGCAAAACACAAGTGATACGAAAACTGTGAGACACGTTGTGGCGCCTGATGAAGTGTTGGCAAGTTAGGACTATTGCTTTAAGGTGAATGTGCCACTTCTACTGTACACTGATTTTGTCTTGGGATATATTTGGCAATAACTTCATAAGCCACACATTTGCCTGGAGCATTCAGAAAAATGCACATTTTTTAATTGCATTTTTTATGCCTAATACTAGACAAAGTATTGTGAACTAGTAATGCAAGTTAATTGTTCATTTTAATTGTTTCGTATGTACGAGATGGGACGGGTCACTTAATGGTTTAAATATTTGTATTCTTTAACACCAGGAAACACCGATCGGATCACAGTTAGATAACATAGGCAATACAAGCATGTGGTGTTGTATATCTTGGGATACAAATGTCAAAGAAAAAAAAACTAACCCCTATCCCTCCCATCAAATGACTTTAAAATCAGTTTCAAAGTCGAATTTCAAAAAAGAGCTTTGTTCTATGCGAGGCTCGGATTAAGCATTGGTGAAGATACGGAATCTTTTGATGGGGGTCAGTTATTCCGTCGCAGCGATTAATCTTTTGATGGAGGTCACATGCCCATTCGCAGAGATTAATAACTATGATTCATCTTTACGTATTAGCTTTAAAAGCCCTCCAATGTTTCTGCCAACTTGTTAACTGCTTGGAATTGGGTACCAGAATTTAGATTTCACATTACATGTGAAATTTTAATTATACCGAGATATTTTCTGCTAGCCTATAGCCAATATAGATCGTTTTAGCTTTTATTAGTGCACTTTGTTCCTGGGTGCTTTGCATTAAACCAATGCATGTCCTGTTTTAGCAATTAAGCATCAGCATATACCTTATCTGAAATGTCCTTGTGTTTTTCGTAATTTCATGATTAAAGTACATAATCGGGGCACCACATAAATCAAAGTATTTCAGAGGTTAGTGATTGCTAGAAGCGTACCCATTAAATACATGTATAAATGAATCAATGCAAATAGTTCTCAAAATTAATGTCATAAGAAAATTGAGCAGTGATGGCCGGCGCAGGTAAGAGCGGAGGGGCGGAGTAGGATGGAGGGGGTCGGCGATGCGGCGAGCACAAGCAGAGGGGTTTTCATTTTCTTTTCTTTAGTTTTACCCATGTTGTCATCTGATGAGCTCCACCCCACCCAGCCCCATCCCGACCTCCCCCACCGCACCACCCCGACCTCCCCCACCGCACCACCCCACGGCTCTCACCTGCAATGGGCGTCACTGATTGAGAACCGCATTGCCATTCTCATTCAAATCCATATGAAAATATTTTTTTTGATAAAACTCATAAGGATTACATCGGATTTTATTTGGTCAAACAACAGCGTAGGGAACACCTTGGTACCACCAGCCTTACAGTCTAGCTTGCAGTAGCGCCCACAGCCACCCTGCGTGTTCTGCATTACTCTCAATCAGGGTGCTTTAATTAAGATGGGAACAGCCCCTCCATTTTTTTTAGGATTATTCTTAACAATATAAATTGTGTTTACTATATTGCTCGTTGCAATGAATGTGGCCAGTGAGACTAAGCCCAGGGTTGAGGAACAGAGTCTACTTATTGGCCTTTAATAGTTTCCTAGTAATTTGGGTTTGCAGCTCAATAAATACAGCACTGAAATTGTGAAGGCTAGGTCAGTCAAAAATGATAATATATTCCTCAATTCTGTACACAATTGAAGTTTCATAGATGCCACAAGTTGAATTTAAGACCAGTGACCTCAAGATGGCCTGTACGCAAGGTCTTAGGGGTATATTTAGGTAGGTTTTGTATCACGCTTGCACCATGCAAGGAGGTACAAGGGTGACGCAAAGCCTAAGTCAGATTTATCAAGCCATGCAAGGCCACCCTGCGTGGCCCTGCATGGTTTCATAAATCCAGAGTAATTCCAAGCAGCTCAAATTGCTGTGCTGCATTACTTTGTCCCAGGGTGGCATTCCATGGGTGGAGCGTGGGTGTTCCCACACATCCACCCAAGAAGTTTAGCACATTCCCGGATTTACCAATAATGGTAAACCTAGGAATGCGTCAAAATGCCAAGCCACCCATGTGAGGTGTAACAAGGAGAAAAACTTTTATTTCTCCTCGTTACTTCCTCTTTCAATGTGGGCTCCTTTCTGTAGCACACATGGAAAGAGGAACATGCCTTGGGATTCTTTTTGTGCAGGAAGGCGCCCCTTCCTGCACAATAACAATCCTACTTATGACGCAGGCACCCTTGCACCAAGGTTCAAGGGTGCCTGAGTTGGCACTAGGCAGCACATTGTGGGCCAGTGCTGGGAAATGGTAGGAATGCACCGTATACTGTTAGGTACGGCGCATTCCTGCCCTTTCCCTATCACAGAGCGCAGTGCAAGGTGACTTGCTGCGCAGCATGATTATCTGTGAAATACACCCCTAAATCTTGACAGGTTTGAGGAAGAATTTGTTTTGATGTGCCGAGGCAGGACACAATTTGGTGACCATCCTTTCTGACATTTAACAGGAAGCTGAGTTCCTTCAGCATACATTTGAAATCCAATGTTCTAGGTTCTGAAAATCTGATCCAGCAGTGCCAGATATTTGGTAAAATGTTTTTGGGAATATCCATCGACTTCTGGTAATAATCCACATGCATTGGTGTCTGTTTTGGTGAGAAATGTGCGAGCAGTATTTGATGAATGTGATTCTGCAAAAATTATGCGAATCAGTCAAGAGCTGATCCTCTTTTTCTAGAATGACCTGGTGGTGAAGGTGGTGTAGGAAATCATTAATCATTAAGGCGCTTTAGAATATTAAGCTGTGCGAGAATTAAACTGCGTGGGGATTATTGTCTTGATAACCGCACAGGTTTATTAAAAACCTACGCAGGGCGTCTGTTCGTCTCTGTCTGTCCCGGTTTTTGACGAGGGTGGGATGAAGGTATTACTCTGGATTACACTTAATTGTTCCATATCAACCTAGCTGATTGTCCGTTTAAGGCAGGTTAGCAAAATTAATGTGTTTTTGTAAGATCTTGCAATATAACTTTGAATGTGATATTCTAGAGAGCCATCTGCATCTAGAGATTGATGGCTTTCAAGGCTTTCTAACGTTAGTTACGATACCATCACACCGCTATGTTTTAACAAGGATGAGACTTGGCCTTGTTCACCATCTAGTAGCATTCCCCACAATGAAACAGTGATCAGCCTCCCCGTGCCCATGTGACGAGCACACTAAACAGAGCACCTTGCACTTTTTACTTTTGTTTGATTTGTACTTGCATTTTAGAATTGCCTACCTAAAACCACCGTTTAAGGAATATAATGTCTAAACCATCACTTTTGCTATGAGTCTATCATTTACATTAAGAAAGCCAGAGATATGTTTTGATGCTGCTACATTCATTTTAAGATCAATTTGTGCCAGAAAAAGTATGATGTTTTAAAGTTATTATGTGCTGTGACTGAACTTTTGCTGCTTTTATAATAATTAGTATTTTAGAATTGCCTACTTAAAACCATTGTTTAAGAAATATAATTTCAAAATCATCACTGCTGCTATGAAGTGTAATGTTTACATTAAGAGAGCCTGAGATATGTTTTTATGCTGTAACATACATTTTAAGATCAATTCGTGCCAGAAAAAGTATGATGTTTTAATGTCACTATGTACTGTAACAGAACTTTTGCTGCTTTTATAATAATTAGATTTCAGTATTTGTGTATGTACATTTGCTTTTATGGTTGATATTTTTTAACCAAATAAAACGTATTGAATTGAATTGAATTGAATTGAATTGAATGTGCTATTCGTAGTACATAATAAGAAGACATATTAAATAAAAAGAAAAGAAAAAATAGCCTGACACACAATTACAAAGTTATACAGTGTAGTAAAAGTATTAAAATGATCATTTATCAATTATTGGCATACAATGAAATGGTTGAGAAATGTATGTCTGAAACATAAGGTACCAACAAAAGAAATACAACAGTGACATATGCAAGATGGGGGCAAGTTGTAAACTCTGTAACTAAGGAATGGGCAGCCTAATCCCAACTTTCCCACTAGAACATATTGTGTGATACTTGGTGTAGTGATCCCCCCAGCCCGGAAGCATGCACAATGAACACCCCACACACAGAAGTATGGATTGTATGTCTTTATTCCTCAGCATATGATCTCACGCTGCACTCTCAACCGTCAATAACCATCAATAACCACACCTTAACATCTGCAAGCAAATCAATTAATTCCTTTTGGAGTCCGCCCAGAGCCACGAGGGTCCTAGTGCACAAAGCCTCATAAAAGTACATCTCTACCCTAGTTAATTAAAAAGTACAAACAACAGTCACATCATATTTCTTCAATAAGGAGTTGAGGCATTTGCACTAGTTGGCCAGAGCGAGTGGTATGAGGTGGTTGAAATGCACTGATTGTGCACCGATGGCACAGGTTCTGATGTTTGATCTGGACTGTCATGCAGGGTCACCTCATTCATGATTCCAGGAGCTGAGGACTAACAAGGAAGGTGCTTAAAGTGTGACATTTCCTGTGTGATGGACATTCCAGGATGATGTGCCATCAATATATGTCCTTTGCACGTCACAACCTTCAGAGGATTGACAGCCAATGGAAAGTCAGTTTTCCACTGTAATTTCTGCTTGACCAGGACCCATTCACCTTTATCGAAGACTGTTTCCTGACCTCGACAATGATGATTGACATATGTTTTCATCTGGCACTTCCGAGAAGTTCTGTGACACAAACCCTAATTGCATTCAAGAATCAGTCTACTGTTCTCTGTTGCAGTTTAGTCTGATAGCTCTCCCAAATAGCAAGGTGGCAGGACTCTCACAAGTGTGGAGTGAGGAGATGAATGATAGGCACTGAGGGCTTGACAGAGGGCCTGGATTAACTTGATTCCCTCCATCGATGCTCATTGAATTACCCGTTTGGGGGTACCCATGAATTGGCCCACAACACCATTAGCATGGGGCCACAGAAGCATGCTCTTTTGATGTTTGACATTTAGCCTGACCAGAAATTCCTTGAATTATTTGCTGTTGAACAGCGGGCCATTGTCAGATTTGGGAGTGGCGGAGATACCCCATGCTGCATGATGTCACCCAGCTGCCCAATGACCTTGTCAACTGTAGTTGATGATAACTTCCATACTAAAGGAAAATGTGAATACTCATCCATAAGTATCACAAGATACTGTCCGATTTCTAAAGGCCCAAAAATATCAACTGCAACTATTTCCCATGTATATGCAGGAAGGTCAGACATTGTCAATGGGTGCCACATCACTTTGGGGGTCAGGCATTTGTAAATATGACACTCTTTCAGTTCCCTCTCCACTTGCTCAGCTAGGTGTGGGAACCCTACTTGGTCTCTTCATGAGCTAGTTCAAGGACTGCCTGTCTTAGGCTCTCAGGTATGATGATTCTTGAGCCTCTCAATACAACAGTGGAGTGGTGTGGCTCACTGGTTAGAGGCAGCAGACCCAGAAGCAGAGAACGGCCCAGGACCAGGGTTCAATTCCTGACACGGCAGGGTTGTGGACCAGGGTCAGTGGATCCGATAATTCTCGCCTCGGTGCCTACTCTAACCAGGGATCGCACTCGGCAACTCTGGGCATTAGCTTGCCTCATCTCTACAATGACCCCCACATACGCTGGGATGCCTGGTTTCACCTTGGAGATACCCAGTAGGGACCATCTCACAGGGATAGTCAGGACGGGTTCCCCAGCGGTCTACAGTGGCACAACGCCTCAGGGCAGCAGTGTGCTTTACAAGAACACATACATTTACAAGAACACATACATTAACACCTTTCTTGGTAATGGACAGTTCATCCTGTATATTTTAGAATTTTTGAAATTCATCTTCATCAGCAAAAGGTAAAGCAGGCTTCTTCCACAATTTAGTTGAAATTATGTCTTTGAGAATAAGCATATTCTTATTAGAATTAATGGCAGTAATGAATGTGGCTGCTGCCATGCTGGACCTCACAATGAAGTTGATGTACTCCTCAACCATTTTAAATGTTGAACTGTGCCAATTTAACGCTACTTGTGAAAAGTAATCAGCAGGGTTCTGATCTTTACCCGGCTTGTGTACAATTGCATAGACAAACTCTTCCAGTAGCAATCCCAACCTCTCATTATGAGGGGGTATCTTGGCTTTCGAGTTTCCAAAAATAGTGAGTTGCGCCTTGTGGCTTGTAATCATAGTGAAATCTTTTCCGTATAGAAACTCATGAATATGTTTGCAGGCCCACTGTACGGCCAGACTCTCCTTTTCCAGCTGAGAAAACGCATGTTCTGAGTCAGACAGGCTTCAGCTGGCATAGGCCACAATCCATCTCTAAGCATTTGGATAACCATTAAGTTGAGCAAGGATTCCGCCCAGCCAAACCTTCCTTACATCATCTGAGATCTCAGTATGTAACTTTGGGTCAGAATTGGCAACCTCAGTTGCATTTTCAATTGCATTGGTTTTTATCCTTTTTAAGCTTTTATCACATTCAGCAGATCACTGAAAAGGAATATCTATTAGCGATTATGTGCCCAAAGAATTTTTGTTTGGTCTAGTGAAACTCACACTTTGCTGAACTTAGAGTAAGACCTGCATCTGCGCATAACTGGGACACTTGCATAAGAGCCTGGTCATGTTTCTTTTTACGTTGCGCCAAATACCAGTATATCATCACTGTAATCAAATGTATGCATCATGTTCGCTATGTGCGACCCAGAATGTCTTTCTCTCGTGATTGATTTGTTAGCCTACTGCATATGAAGACAGATGCACACTATGCCTTCACTGTCTTTATTTGACACTACCACTATGGGCGAGACCACTGGATTAGGATTGGTTGAGCGCTCAATGTTGTAATGCTTCAACAGAGCTTCTAGTTCTTTCTCAGCGGCTTCTTGCAAGTGGAAAGCTACTCTGTGGTGCTGCTGGTCAACATGGCAAACAACTTCATTGATGTAAAGTCACACTTTCATTGTCTTGAGCCTGACTACGCCTTGACATTACAGCGGAGAATGACTCACAAATTCAGATTGAGTGTGGAGGTTGTAATTGAGAGATATCAATCCCATGTCAGCAGCAGTGGCAAACAATGACTGCTGGTGAAGTTTGAGGGTGGTGAGGCTCGATGGGCTGGACTCCCCGTGGGGGATGGCGCTGAGGTTTACTTGAAGAGGACACAACATTTTTTGGGACGCAGGTTGCAATTTCCCATAATCCAATGCAAATCTTTTTTTTTTAAATCAATGGGTAAAGTCATCTATTTTCCAGAAATGTTTTTAAAATAACAAGAATAAAAAGCAATAGCTTTTATAGGCTTTTGTACACCAATTTGGAAATTTGAAGTAGGTGGGTAGTTTTACCAGCTGGATGAACATAACTAAAGAACACCAGTGCTGACCATGAGACTTCCTTGAAGCATTGCTTTTTTTTCCACTGCAGCTTTATCTTTCAATAGTCCTTGACTTGGCTAAACTTGCATCGAAAATCAAAAATGTGAAACCCTCACATGTCCCCTGGGCCCTTCGTCCTACCATGTGAAAGCTGCTGCATTCTTCAAAGCCCTTCAGGAACGGAAGTAGAAATTTGTGAAGAACGCCAGCCATCAATTTCATTCGCAATCCCTCTACCCGATGATAAAGTACGTCCATATTCTCACTCATTGGGCTATGAATAAATACAAACATGATCATGACTGGCAATTTAGATAAAAGGAAGAGTAGATCATATTCCAATAGGCAGCTCTGATAATGCACCCCAACCCTGCCATAAAACTTCTCATACTTTCCCAGTATCAGGGTCCACACACAGCTGTCAATGTACCTCAAACCTACCCAGCAGCTTCCTATCATATCTCAGTAGCAGGACCCGCGTGCAACTCTGTTATTGTTGGCCTACCCTGCTCTCCGGCCTTTCTTATTCTCCCTTTGTACTGTTAACCATAAAGCTTTGTCCCCATACCCTCAATGTCATCCTTTCCTGTGGTAGGGGCAGGAAGCTGATAACCCTATTGTACTCGGCCATGCGGCTGGACTCCACCCCGCCGGTGCCCCCGGCGTGGGCAGCTTGGGAGGCTGACCTGGGAACTGTGCTGGACCCGGCACAGCGCAAACGCATCGGTACCCTCACCCGGAAGGTGTCGTGCAATGCACGGTTCAAACTGACACACTTTAACTTTTTACACCGAACTTATGTGACTCCGGTTACCTTGAAGCGTATTGCCCCGGACAAGCGCGATGACTGCCCTAGGTGTGGCGCGTCAGGTGCATCATTCCTTCATCTGGCGTGGGAGTGTCCGCTGGTTCACACCTTCTGGCAATTATTTTTTATTTTATTTATTTTATGTGCTTCTATAGCGCCTGAATAGATCCCCGAAGGGATATCTCTGCGCTTAAGATGGAAACAAGAGTGCTTAACCCCGGGCTAGTCATAAACAGAAAGGTAAAACACAAACTGATTAAATGGTGGTGAAAAGGTGGGTTTTGAGGTTTTTACGAAAAGACAAGTGGTTGGTGATGAGTTTGAGATGAAGGGGAAGGGCATTCCAAAGGGTGGGTCCTGCATATGCCAGAGCGCGACCTCCCTGGCGGGATTTTTTTATTTTAGGGACCTGTAATAGGTACCGATTACTCGATCGAAGTGATCGGCCTGGCACGTAGGGAAGGAAAGCTTTTGTCAGATATTTAGGACCCTTTCCTATCAGAGACCTATGAATGGTGCACAGAATTTTGAACTTTGTACGTTGCCGCACTGGCAGCCAGTGAAGTTTAGCTAGTAAAGGGCGGGAGGGAGTTCTGGATGGAAGGTTGAGAACAAGCCTCGCCGCCGTATTTTGGACTACTTGTAGTTTTTTTAATTGGCCTTCATTGGTTGACAAAAGAAGGCCATTACAGTAGTCCAATCTACTGATCACCAGTGCCTGGACAAGGGTTTTCCTGTGACCATCGGGTATAAAAGGAAACAGTAGTGGCACACATTCATAAGGTTACTGACCTCCGGATGGAGCTGACCCCCCTTCACTGCTTGTTAGCCTTAGTCCCCAAGCCCAGGAAGTGTAATTTGTCCTACAAGATGTTGCAACTGCTTTTAGTACTGGCAAGGAGGAGGGTGGCCATCACATGGATGGGACAGAGGGCCCCAGAGATGTCACAGTGGCTTAGAGATGTGGGGGAATGGACCCTGGCGGAGGAAACCTTTATGCAAACAGTGCGTGGGGATGAGAAGCTGCAGGACGACCTGCTTGCGTGGAGAATGATGCGAGAGGTGGAAGAGGCAGCCGAGGACTCGGATGGAACAAGCGCGGAGTTGTTCACCCCCGGGGACACAGGGTCTGAAGATGAAGGTGGTGGGGAGGGTGAGGATGGGCAGTAAGTCAGGGGAGTGCCTGACCGCACACGCACATGTAGGATACACCTGAGAGGAATTGTGTCTTGGTACCTGCAAGTTTCATGCCTAATATACGTAATGATCGCTGCTTTTTCTGCCGATAGGAGTGCTATAATGAGGTGAACGACCTGTGTACACATGTTTTAGTCACGAATGCCGAAGTTTTGGGGGGGAGGGCTCCATTGGGGAGTTGGGGGGTAATCTGTATAAAAGAAAAAATAAAAGCGGATTAGAATATCCTGCCGCGCAGTTACATGGCTAGGTTCAAGACCTGGCTTCCATGTTACCACCCATCGCCGCCCGGCCTTCGGGTTGTGGGCTGAAGGGCCGTGTACACAGCAGTATGTTATTGGCCATAATGTCGTTGATTTTTTGTAACTGTCGGCGCAACTGTTATATACTATCATTGTCTGCGACAAAAATAAAGTTTTTAAAAAAAAAAACCATAAAGCTTTGTCAGTGTTACCTAACGCCAGCTTGTAGTAATTACTATCCTTATGCGTGACAAAGCGCACACCTGCAAGAAATCGGCAGTTTAGGCACAGGTTTAACAAATTGTGCTGAGTGTGCACCGCACATGGTAACAATATCAAACACAAAACATGCAGTGCTAATTCTCCAGCAGTAATGCCGTTGTCTCTTCCTGTGCTGCAAAATCAAACGTTCTGTTTGTTATTCTGTACCCAAATAGTCAACTTGTAACCAAAGATAATGTACCGTATGTGTATTCTATACAGGGGTTTGAAACCTCCTTAGAAAGGGGGATTCCGAGATCCTTTTAGCCAAGTAACTTGCTGCTGAGGCTCCACTTTAACAAGAGACAGCTTCTCCGCGGGGTCCAGGAGGTGTCTAAATTGAAATCTACTTTCTGCCCTTTGCAGTTTCGAATATTCTCCTGCCATTAGGAAACACTAGAAGTAACCCTGATACATAGCAACAGAGCAAAATGCTTTGTTCCTGTGAGTCTGTGTTGCTTTGCATTCATCTAGCCCTAGCAATTAATTCAGTGTGCCAATACCGGGACAAAAAACTTCAGTGTTAAAAGGCTAGCTGCTAGGATTTTTAAGCTTACCTACTTTGCTTTGCTTGTCTTCCGTCACCGTGGTCCACTCAAGGCATTAGGGGCTGCAGGAGATGGTCCATCAGGAGTGTCAACCTCTGATCAGGCCACCAGAGCTGGAAATGGACTTATGGTTTCCACATGGTCCTGTATATAGAAGCGCGGGAATCAGACACCTTGAGTCTTTGCAGTGGGTCTTAAAAAGTCCTGGAGACAAACTGTGCAGACTCAATGTCTCAGCTTCCTGCTTGCCTGGAGCCTCTACCCCACCCTTTCCAAACTCATCACAGAGAGTGACCCACGCCCCTGTGACGAGTTCAGAAAGGGTGGGGTGATTTGCCTTTCCACTCCATGACGGACGTGAAGCCCTGGCACTACAGGGCTTCAGCCTTAGGCGCCCAGTTAAAACATTATGCTCACATCATTAGGGGGTGAATTCTGGCCCATAAGTCCATGTCTTTGCTGAACTGATGACGTCACAGGCCTAAGGCTGTGAGCTCGTCAGCCCTGCAAATACTGTATGCTCAGGGCATTGCATTGGTGTTGCTGGCAGTGTCATTTGACTCATCAGTCAGGATCACAGCAGTCCTGGCCAAAAGCAAGAGGTTTGTGTACTTTTTTTTAAAAGCAGATAATTAAAGTAGTTTGTTTACTTTTACAATGGCCGGCCCTGGGGGGTGAACTTAAAGGGGCGGAGCCCCGATGCCCTCATGCAGAAACTGCCACTGGTGGCAAAACTGAGTAGGCATTCACTGGAAAATGTTGCTGGAAGAGTGTAAATTGGTGCTTGCATTGAATCTGCTTTATGTTGCATTATCGCTTTGAATGACCCTTGACTCTGCAATGGTTTAGAAGCAGCCCACATATACACTTTCGTGTTTAGTAGGTTGAGGCGGGGCACAGGAGATAAGCTGCTCTATGCACTACTGTCTACGATAAAGATTATGGGGCATCCATTGACCTTTATTGTAATCTTGGGGCAATATCCAAATGAATTCTGTTGTTTTGTGTGGTGGTTCATCTTTGTCTTTTGTCAAGCAGGCAAACCTACATGTGCCTGTTGTTCCTTGCCCGATGCCATCATCGCACATCCATCTTACTCACTGGTGCTTGATCATGACGCTGACGAGCCATTGTAGGATAAGCTTGCAGATGATCTACATTTTCTGGCTTCTACTTGTGCTAACTGGTCAGTTTTTGGCTACATGGACATGGCGAGAATGCTTCAGTAACCTTCTGATGTCTAATTTCTTTTCTAGTTGTGAAGTAGTTACTTTCTCTTTTGCTTTGCAAACCATTATAAAGTGGTTTTCTTCACTGCAACAAATGCACATTTGTCTTATGGCTGGACACTTGCCTTCATGGGGAAATGAAAACACAGCCTTTTCTTCTTTGGAGGCATCGACTTGTGTGCATCTACCTGGTGCTCGATTTTTATGACCAAGACTGATTCATTTCACACTGTTCTTGCTTACATAGCAGCTGCTTGTCGATCTGCTCTTTCATCTGCTCTTGGAGCCATTAGTACTTTCTCTTAATTGAGGGTCTCTCTCAACATACATCTTCTAAACAACTCTGAAAGACAGCCATCTATGACTCTGAGACGTATGGCTTCTTCATCATTAAATTCACTAAAATTGCAGAGTTTGAAAAGCACATCAAGTCCTTCAACCAACTCAGCCATGGTTTCACCAGCTTGCTGTTGTGCTTGATTGAAAATTTACCTTTCATAGTTGACAATAAGTATTGGATTGAACTTGGCTTCTAACGCTTCCTTGATTTGATGATATGATACCGCATAAAGTTGTGATATTTTATCACTTCTTTTACTCCATCACCAGCAAGGTTTTTTAATGCCCAAAATCAGCTGCTGGTATTACCGGACTGGAGGGGGGCTGGACTCAAGTCCCCAGTGAGCACCGCATCATCCCGTCACTCCCAAGCGCCAGGAGGCGCTTGTTTAAAGCTGCCAGCTGCCTCTCGAAGCGCGGGATGCCCAAAATCGGCTGCTGGTATTACCCGACCAGAGGGGGCTGGACTCAATGCCCCAGTGAGCACTGCATCATCCCGCCACTCCCAAGCACCAGCAGGCGCTTGTATAAAGCTGCCAGCTGCCTCCCGCAGTGCAGGACGTGCGCGGGCAAAGCCCGGGCCAAGGGCGGGCCCGTCTGCGCCAGACCAAGGCAGGGCAGGGCCTCCCTCCCGAGCCCTAAGCTATCAGCAGCTGTGGTAAAGGAACCCAAAGGCAGATTTTCACTCGCCACGAACACTGGGCCTATATCCCTGGATTCTATCTTGTAATTTGTACTTTCTAACCGGTGGGCGGCCAAAGCATTAAATGTTTATAATTTAACAGTGTGGCAAATTATGGTACACCATCAACGGCTGTATTGTTTTTAACTGTCTCCATTGTGACTACTCAATACATATTTCTCTCTGTCCGACATGGTTTATTTGCCCTGATCTCAACTAGTGTAATTTTGGTTCATTAGAATGGTTCATTAGAATGGGGAATAGAAAAGCTGTCGATAGTAGGGAGGGGGGGATCCATAAGGAAAGGTAAAAAAGCTAAAAACCCTACTAAAACTCAGAGCAAACCCCCTGCTGTTATGGATGGTATTGCCATCCTTGTTGGTAAATGTGGGGAGATTTTACTTGACTCATCTGGCCCATGTAGTTCCACCACTATGGCCAGTGTTCCACCCCCACACAAACCCCAAGCATCAAACAAAGTGCCTCAGTTATTCCTGATATGTTCAAAAAGCAAAACCCAAAGGGCCACCAACCTGCTAATTCTAACCTTGTTCAGCACAAAGAGCATACTAATTCTTCCTTGCTAAGCCCATGCACTGTGACAATCCGTGCAAAAGAGCCCTCTATCATTTGTTCAAATCGATATTCACCCCTGATGCATACTTCCCACGAAGAAAATGCACAGTTATACTCCATGTGGACTGAAGGAGAAAGCAAAAGATGTAATGATATAATGAATAGAGCTCATTGTTCCTGCTCAGGTCAGCTTAGAAACCAGATAAATGACTTAAAAGATCAGACTAGGCATCTCATGGGGGAAGTTAAGGAACTAAAGGGAATGATAGACAGCCTCAACCTAGCACTAAAAGCAAGCTCTAGCAAAGAGTATTCAGCCACACAAGATTTGCCCCATATACAAGCTTGCAGAGCACCAAAAACAAAAGAAATCTAAGCTGTCCAATTGTTAAAAACATAGCTAACGTACAAATGGAAGGAGTTCCTAAAAAACCAGCTAGCGATTTAAATACAATGCGGAAATCTGTCGCTACTAATGAAGCAGTAAGCAGATTTGATAATTTGCATAATACATCTAACAGAAGGGAAACTCTACATCTGTATATTCCTTTAAATCCGAGTTCGCACACTCCTTTGAAAATCCTTGTCCCCGGTCACTCAAGTCACAAATCTTTCTAACTAATGTCCCCAAGACCCTGCCTAGTCTAACTAGAGAGGATGAACAGTCCTTGATTAACAAGAGTACCCAGTGGCTGAGACATGTTCGTAAGTGCAGATCGATAATCAGGGAGGATATATCTTCCTCTGTAAGACATCGTTCGAAGGATATCGACTCTGACTATGTGTGCCTTACCCTTGCTTCGCCACTGTTGGTAGAAAACCTGTTAGCATTTGAGCTAAGTACTTCACATTTGATTCATACAAATATTAGGCTGAAATGGAACCATTCTGACGCTGTTAATCATTTACCCACTAATGCCCATGAACCTAAGCGAATTGGGGACTCGTCCCTCCAAAACATAGATTGACCACCAGTTGGTTTGTATTCACAAGGAGGATCCATGGTTGCCAGCATAATTGGGGGAGACGAAAGCTTCTGCATAAGCTGCGCCCCTGGTATTGATTTAGAAGGGACAGAGTGTGCCGATGACATGCTTAGGACCCCAGTCCAATCCCCGAGTGTGGTCCATACTCAAATGTGTAATTCTAGCCAAATAGGAAAGCATATTCCAGTCCCATCTACTCCTGTATTGGGTACAACCATGGTGGCTAGCCCAGGCAACACCATAGTTAACCATGATCCATCTCTACTGAGACTGGCATCGTGGAATAAAGCAGGGTTGTCTAACAAGATACATTCATCTGATTGGATATATTTTATATAATCCCTGGAATTCATTGCGTTTCAAGAGACCTGGGCGTTGGCCCCGGTCTTTCACCATGGCTACCTAAAACTTTACAAATACGCAGTAGGCGGGCACAAAGGAAGACCTTCCGGAGGAATGACAATATGGGTGAGGCAGAGCTCCACTTTTAAGATAATTGAACTGGAGACTGATAACATGTCATGATCTGGTAAGGGCGCTAAAGAAGGAGACTACATCTCCCATAACTCCCTGTGCCTAGTAGCGACCATGTGATGGGTATTTAATCAGGTGACTAACCAGGAAGGACGTCGAATATTTGCTGACTGATGTCTTGTTGTTTGGAGAGTCCTTAGTCTTCATTGCTGGCATTTCTTGGATCCTTTACAGTATTTTTCCTTGCTTTCGCTCGATTCACTGAGTAGCGGCTGCTCTCAGACTGAAAAGATCGGCGTAAGCGCTGTTTATTTGCCCTCTGTTGGTGAGCCGCTTGTGGTGCTCGTGCAGAGGACGAATTCTGGTGAGATCAGAAGGTTTTGGCTTTGGATGACCCCCGTTGGTGAGCGCTCCTTTTTGGCTCTTGCGGGGGACGAGTAAAGCACTGAATCGGGTGGTATTGTCGGCCGCCAAGGGATATATCTACATTTGTGCTGGTTTCCATCAAGGCTTTATTTCGGACTGCATTGTCGGCCGCCTTTGATCCTAGAGTCCTCCGTTGGCGAACTCGTTTTCATAGAGTTCAGGCGGAGGACGATATCTATGCTGCATTAATAGGTATCGGATGGTATCTATTGAGATTCAGAATTGATTCTTGGATTAGTCCTGTGAACTGTGCCCTAGCGGAAACGGCGCTTTCATTTAGAAACTCCTTGGAGTACATTAACGACGGCTGTTGCTGACCTACCGAACAGTCGTGGAGGATATTATTTTATTTGCATATACCTTCTTCATTTTCTTACCGTGGAGGGAATATTTGAGCATCATAAGGTTAACCAAGATACGAAAAGAAAGGAAGGTAAGAAAGTCTAGATTCCCAATTCAATGGTAGAGTATTATGGTAAGCGATTAGTTTAACGGAGTCATGTGTCACCATACAGGGTCATCCCTTTTTGTTCAGTCCATACAAGAGAAGATTCGATTCTTTTGTTCTTCAGAGAGTGCATCAAGCTACGCTCAGGTATTATTGCAAGGCACAGAAAGAGTGGTTTTGCTTATAGCTATATTGTGATAAAGGAGAAGTGATTGGTTGTTTTGTCGTTTCAGATCTCCCTCCCCGCAGACCCTTTCCTTTCCTTCCCTCACTTGATCCTTCCCTCGTCCTGTGCCATAATGGTATTACAGGCGTGGATAGGTCAAGAGGTGGACCCCATATAGCAACAAACGATCCTGAGGATTGGAGCTAACATAACAAGGATATTTTGGTGCTGCTTATTTGTCCTAAAAAATTGCCTAAGTTACTCATTGTTAATGTTCACTCTAGGGGTCTGGCAGGTGGCAGGTCCTCAAAGACAATTATTGATCTTAACAATTTTTTATTAATTGGAAAGGGAGAAGGGTATAGCAAAATTTTTGCTGGAGATTTCAATACCACATTTGAGGCTTTGGACTATGAGGATGGCCATCTAAATGCAGATGAAGACGACCAATAGGGTATTCCTCAAATGGAAATTCCACCAATCAAAAAATGGACCAAGGCAGCCCTACAGTTGAAATATTTTAGCCTAGAGAGGGGTTTGAGAGGAGTAAATGGACGTACACCATCCGACTGCTCAGGATCACATACTTTTAACAATGGCCTGAGAAGTAGTAGAATAGATTACATCCTTATTAACATAGAGTATTGGTATTCAGTAGTGGATATGAAGGTCTGTACAAGGATTGAAAGTGACCATGACCCACTACTGTTGGAAGTAAAAGGCCCAGCTCATATAGCATTCTTGCCCCCGGTTGAGGTAATTGAGACCGCCGATGTTATAATGATTTTTATTTTTATTTTTATTTTAAAGGTTTTATTTAGCGCTGGCTAGACCTGGAGGTATCAGAGCGCGTTACATGAGCATCAGATCGTAGTTACAGGTTACATCCTTACAAAGGTTACACAGTTATTAGAGCATGGCAACATAGTTACTTGTAAGGTCAAGATAAACAATTAGCACAAATACGAAAGGAGAAAAGCAAGCAAGGGGAAAGATTCAGGGGAGGGGTAAGGAACTGGGGAAGTAGATAGGTAATGAAGGCGGGAAAGAGGAATGGAGGGTAAAGGACATCGCAAGGAAGAGGAGGGTCAAGTGGTACCGGGATATAGAAAATGAAAGCTCCCTCATAAGCATGAATGCTGAGTTTTCAAAGACGCTAGACCTACTCGAAAAATGTAAAAACCAGGATGAAATCAATCATAATATTACAAGCATTCATGAATCCATGTTTGAAAATATCAGGCGTTTTTTTCACTAAACCTTATAAAACCCCTAAAAGATTGTTACCAAAGCATGACCATTGGTATAATAATGCATGTAAGGCAGCAGAAAAGCAGTTGTCCTGGGCTATAAAATCCAGTGATATAGATAGGATAAGAACAGCCTGCAAGCAGTATAGCACCACACAAATACTGGCAAAAAAGGCATGAGACGAACATAGGTGGCAGGATCTTTTGCAAGCTAGTGAAATGAATAACACACAATCATTTTGGCAGCTTGTAAAATGGGGCTGTGAAGGCCAAGGAAATGCCCCGTCAAATCATATTGCCCCAGACCAATGGGTATCTTTTTTTAAGCACCAATTCGCTGTCATTGAGGACATTCTCTTATTTATAGTTCCAAGTGCAGTAACCCCGGTAAAATTCTCTTTAAGGGAAGTTGAAACCGCTGTGACCGCAGCACCAAAAGGTAGGGCACCTGGCCCGACTGCGTCCCAGTGGACTTATTTTTATCCGATAAAGAAAATTGGTTTAGGTACATTCTGTCTCTTGCAAATGCCTTTGCCAGTGGAGCATCGATTCTTGATTCCAGGCGTGGGGCGTAAATCCTCCCTATTTATAAGAACGGGGACGATTCCACCCAAAATATCATGACTAGATTGGTTCTGAACAGAATACAGACATGGATAACGGAGAATAACATACTATCCCCCTTCCAAGCAGGTTTTAGGGCCTTTGTAAGCACAATAGATCAGGTTTTTACTTTGTATTAATCTATTGGCATGTTGTATTGCTCGTGGGTGGAACTATTTATGCCACTTTCGCAGATCTCAAAGCAGCTTTCGATACGGTCCTGAGAAACAAGCTCTGGTCGTATTGAGAGACCTGGGAATTCCCCCCGAACTTTTGCAGGTAAAATTGCATGAACCAAAGTTCCCACAGGTCGATGGGGAGCTCAAGGGAATACTACCTCCAAATTTCCAATTCTAAAAGGGGTACGCCAAGGATGCGTGCTGGCTCCAACCCTGTTTTCACTTTTTAAAAATGGTGTGGTTAGTTATTTTTCTGTTTACCCAACCGATGCTCTCTCTGTTGCAGTTATCAAAGTACCAATACTCATGTTCGTGGACAATAATTTAATTTTATCCAAAACGCAAGCTGGGCTGCAAAAAACCCTGATACGTTTTGAGAAATTCTGCAAAGAACATGAGTTACTGGTAAATGTGGATAAGACTAAATTTATGGTGTTACACAACCACAAAGTCATCAAGTCAAGGGTTGTTATGAACAACAAGTCTTTAGAGCAAACAGATTTATTTACCTATCTTGGAGAAAATATCAATCGTAAGCTAGATTGGAAGCCCCAAATTGAAATAATGGCGCTCAAACAATCACAGATAGCAGGGGTGATTTTGAAAGAACACAGGCTTTCCCAGACAAAGCCTATCGGCCCTGCACTCAAGATTTACCATGTAAAGGTTATGGCGTCCATCTAATATGAGGCAGAACTCTGGGGGTTCAAAAATCTGTCTTTCCTAGCTCAGACCCAAAAAAGCTTCCTGAGAGGTTTGGTTTGTCCCCCCCCCAGAGTACTCCTCTCACTCATTTATATTTTGATATGGGGTGCCGTTCACTAACAGAGGTTGCTAGGTTTAAACCATTGGCCTACTGGAGAAGGTTTTGGTCTACTCCGGAACTAGCCCATTATGCCACAGCTCTTATGGACATCAGGGGAATTGATACTTCTCATAAGATCAGATGGCTACAACAGGTCAAAAGATCACTGGTGGACATGGGCATGAGGCATCTTTGGGAGGATCCAGCACATAATACATTTCCTTCCAAAAAAGTATTTAAATATGCGTACTGGACTATAATTAGATCTGGTATTCTGAGTTCCTCCAGATTGCCATCATTGACCAGTACCTTCTTGGATCACATGCTGGAACCATTATATGAAGAAGTCCTGGAATTTATAACTAAGTCCATTGACAGAAAACATTATTTCAGTTCCGGATAGGAACGTTGCCAACCAAAGTTTTCACCAAGACCTGGCACCCTTTCCAAGATAGCAAATGCCAATTTTGCTGGAGTATGGACGAAACAATCTCCCATATATTTCTTGCTTGTCCAGCATATTGTTTTCCACGGAGAAAATGGCTCATCCCAATTTGTCAGAACCTTGGTACTAGGCTGAGCGATACCGCGCTACATTTACTAAAGACTAGTACCCAAGAGGCAATTGTGATTGCTATAGCGAAGTTTTTGGGATGGGCCTGGAGAATAAGACAGAAGGCCAAAAACAAGCAGACTGCGAAAGTGTCCACTAATGCTCTGTCATCTGCTTAGTTTTCTAGTTCTGTTCCTCGCTGTTCTACATATATTCATAAATCTTTTATATTTGTACATTTGTATAGGGGCCAGATGTTATAGATCATTATATGAATTGTTTCCCTTTTAGCCTGTATCGTTTTTAAATCTTTGTAAGGGAACTATATTAACCAGTTTTTAGTAGATGTCTTTGTTGTCTTTTTAATTTGTATTTGTATAGTCTTGATGTGAAATGGATTTTATATATGTATTATGTGATGATGTAAACATTCTTGTCTTTTATGATCCTTTTGGTCGAAATAAAGACTAACAAATGAAATTACTTAATTTTTTCCTCATTGTCTACTTCTTCAAGTGCGTCTATGAAATCATTGACTTTCTCGACCCATGCAGGCCACCTGGCACCAATATTCTGCTTCATCACTGTGTAGATTTGTGGTTGTGGTTGTGGTTTCAGGAATGCGGCTGCACTGTACTTTATCCCCATTTTGCAGCCATTGAAAAATGTTGTGCATTCTTCGGCGGCTCAACCTGGCCTGGTCGTCACTCCCAATTCGAGATCATATGGCACTTCCTTCACTCTTACTGGTAAGTACGCTTGCACTTTGGTTCCTGGTTATCACTGCCTTTAGTGTTTGCTGTGCATGGATACTGACTCGGTGTTATGACGTGATGCAGTGTTTCTTCTTTAAGCCTTACCAACGGATTCTGGTGGGATTTTTGATCTGGGTTCTCTTCTGGGCCTTCAACATCTCGAGAGCTGTACATGGGCTGAACTGAGGCTTCAATTCCACACATGCCAATCTCAAAGCACTTCTTATTGATTTGGCAGCACATGGCACGCACAAGTAGTTTGCTGTAGCGTTGCAAAATCTCAGTGAGAACCATCTCATTTTTCGGTACACAGCTCCCCTCCTTGTCGCCCGTGGAAGCATCCTTCCCAGCTTTACTCCTAGAACAATTTGTGTGATACTTAGTGTAGCGTCCTCCCCGGCCCGGGAGCATGCACAATGAACTTTCCACGAAAGGAGTTCTGTATTGTACATCATTATTCCTCAGTATACAATCACACACTGTACTCGTACTAAGTCATAAATGTTAATAACAACATCTCAACACCTCCCAGCAAATCCTTGTTGAGTCTGCCCAGGACCGCGAGGGTCCTAGCGCACATATTTTCATGACACTATACTTGGGAAATCACTAGTTTCTAGGCTAGTTTGAGTTGCAGGCCTAGATATAGACAAAGATTTCCTGATTAGTGGATGAGATTTGCAAGCTCTTATTTGAAGAGTCTACATTTAACCACTGTTTGAGCAGTTGGTGTCCTGATGTAAAGGGAATCAGTTAAAGCACTCCATGTACAGGTGCAAATACTGCGTACAATGAAAAGAGGCCAGGGGTGCTCTGGTAAGACTGAATTGTATCAGAGGGTGAAAGCAATTCATGGAGCAGCACAAGTTATAGTCTGCTCACTGAATTATAAATGGCAATGTTTAGTGTTTTGTATTCTACACAATAGTTTATTTCACTTCAACATATAGCTATAACATCACTTTAACCTTGGTTTTTCTTGTACATTTTTAGGTTTTTTTTACAATTCAAGCTACAATATTATCACAATATCTAACTATTATCTTTAACCTTTATTTTTTTTTCAGTGAACCTCAGTTTTTTTAAATCATATTCAGTCATCCTCTCCAGAGTGTACATCATTCGGACATGTGGTGCTGATGGGCAAACCCCTGCTCTGCACAGCAACATTTTGGAAGCAGAGCATGGCCTTTGGCCACGTCCTTTGCCCAAAACTCAATGGGCACCTAATACCTCACTGCACACATACAAAGCTAAAGCTGGCTGGCTGATGAGGATGCTTGTTTCTGGCCCAGGGAGGATGGCAGTTCAGACTAGACTGTTCCCATGGAGAGCAGGGTCAAGACTGATTTGCATATGGCTGGTTCTAAACTGGAATGGCATGGCATGCAAAAAGCAATGGCTTTAACCCAGATCTGTGACTGGGGGTGAATGTTTAATTGGTTCAGCATTCCGTCCATCATCTGTTCTTTTTGCATTTGTTGCACACAGCCAAAGGTCATGCCCAGTGGAGGATTGCCGCAGACTGTGCACCCATTCTTATTGTACGCAGACAACCCACCGCTGCTCATGACTTTCAGCTGTGCATAGCCGTAAGTTAAATCCGCAACCAAGTCACTGCAGGCAACCAACATCCACTGTGAATTGCCTGCCAAGTCTACCTCAGCCCTCCCACGCCCCTCCCTCATTAGTTTGTAATGCCTGACCTTTCCATTAATCTTTATTTTTTTATTGGTTTTATTGGCTTTACTTTCAGGTGCGTATAACGGATCATATCCTTGTTCTCGTACATATATTAACTCCGGTACATCTTGCACATTTCTTTAATCATGTAGTCCTACATCTAGTACCAGCTAAATGTGCATTTATATGTGTTTATACCTACATGGCCCTCTTCCCAGAGGAAATGGAGCTAAAGTATATAGATTTCAGCGCTTCATATTCTAATTATACTAGTGAACAACCACATCATTTAAAAACTCTGGCCATACTTTAAATACTTTAACGTTATTTAGTGCATCCAGTGATTCACTTTGCGCCCCTATTTTGTGCAATTCTAGTACTGCACCTATTCATGCATGGTTGTTCTCTTTCGTCAGCCTGAGTGTGTTCAATCTGTGTTCCTCCTGATGCTCATATGTTGTGAGGTATTCATCCAAAATGTCGGCGATGAGGTAGGTCGTACATCCTGTTCTCTCTTCTCATGTTAATGCTACCCTTTCACTTCTAGTCTGTTTAAATACATCTCTGGTCCAACATGTGTCTAGCGTGGGAGGGGGGTGTTTTCCAAATAATTGAACCAATGCTAGTCCAAGGAAACTATCACTGCTCTTTTTGCTTTTGTACCCGGATACAATCCCAGTAAATGCCCATTCGGAGTGCATTCCAAATCTTTGCTCAATGCAGCCAACAGTGAGTCCACCACTCTGTTCCAGTAGGCCATCAGATCTCCACAACTCCACACCATGTGAAAAAAATCAAAATCTTTGAGATTTCATCTAAGGATTTTTGTGTGTCTTATGCTAGTATTGTATTTAGGCACTTGGGAGTCTGTTGTGATACTTCGGTCATGCATTTCTAAATGCTCCTTGAGTATGTTCCAGTACTCATGCCTATTCTTTATGCGCCGGGCCCTTACTAATGTGTGTTGCTCACTTTTGCTACAGACCCTGCAACAATGGTTTAAGCATTCTGTTCATCGATTTATAAAACTTGGATACCAACTTAGAACCTGCTCTGATCTTGAATAATAAATCAATGCCTCATGCTTTGGAGGTTCCGCTCTTCCTGGTCCCCATCCGTATCTGAACATGCCCACCATTTTCCTACACATGAGCAACTGCCCCGCTGTTAGCCTCATGTACCATGTCAATTTGCAAATAACATCAGCTCCCCCTCTGGATAACAATCTCCAGTGCACTGTATTCCTGCTTCTTCCCGTCATCCTGCCTGCTCTAATGTCGTAATATCTGTGTGCTGCAATTGCCAGTGTAAGGTTATTGTGGAGCATATAAATCGATGTTTCTGATCTTGTGCGGTTACCTGCGACAAAATTGCAACTCGGCCATTACCAACCTAGGCAGATTGCCATAGTTTGCTTATGCAGTATTGTTAGACCTGGCATCTTTTGGCGTGGTTTCCCCTGTCTTTTTGCTTCTGGCCTCCTGTTTTTGACTGCGTGCAAATTTTCCTTTTTGCAGGTTTTATGACTCTGGCCCCTTTACCACTGCAGACCAGTGCTAAAGTGCATGTGCTCTCTGTCTAAAATGTAATGGCATTTGGTTTGTCCATGATTAGCATATTTGATGTATTAATAAGTCCCTAATACCATAAAATGTGTGTGCCCTGGGCCTGCAAACCAAATGCTACCAGTGGGCATGAAGCATGGACAGTGCCACCAACATGAGTAGCTCTTCAAACCTGTCTCAGGTCAGCCATCGCAGAAACTGTGTTTGCTGTCTTAAACTGCCATGTCAACCTAGCAAGCACACCCACTTGCCAGGCACAAACCGTCCCTTTTATTGCATATAAGGCACTCCTAAGGTAGGCCCTAGGTAGCCTCAGGGGAAGGGTGCAGTGTATTTAAAAGGTAGGATATGTCCTTTTAAATTGTACAGGTCTTGGTCCTGGCAGTAAAAAACTGCTTAATTCGTTTTTCACCACAGCAAGGCATATCTCTCGCGCAGGTTAGCACTGCAGCAGCCTTGCAACAGTCTGCAGGTGTATCGTCCAATTGGGAACAGATGGGAAATTGGAGTTTAGTGTCTTTGAACTCATCTTTTAGTGAAGTTAGCTTTTAAGGTGCAGGTCTGACACTACCACCTTTAGAAGGTTCTACACACAGAAGGGTGACTAGGTTTTTAAGAAGAAGGAAGAACAAGGAAACCACTAAGTACCCCTACTGGAGAATCCAGAGATTTTGGAGAAGACGCCTCATTCACTAAATAGTGGCATGGTTCATCACTGGTGCCTTTCCACACCCTAATAGGGTAATACCACCAGGCTGGAATCAGCCACGAATATGAGTTCTTATATAAGTAATCAATCTAGATAATACTGTGAAGCCAAACTGCTATTGTGCATTACCTCAATGCCTCAATGGGGTGTTTTGTAGACCGAATGACACTGATTGTATCAGCATAGGAGTGGCTGACATCCACTGCGGTATTCAAACAAAAACCCTGTAGTAGGATCTTCGTTTTCATTTTCCCGTTCTTACAGAAACTCTTTACCAGAACATGTCACCACCAATAGGGATTTACAATGTAGGAATACCTTAGGCCAGGTAGGGTCCATCTTTTTAGCAATCATCTCATGACCTCATTGTAGTCTTGAAACTGTGAGATGGATGTGCTATGAAATCCACAATATGTTTTAGCAGGTGCATGAATGGGCAGCAAAGGACATGCCCATTCCATTGAACGAAAAATGTAATACATATTTTGATCTTGAAGTCATAAGAAATACGGCAGCCTTTTCAGGAATAGAAGATACAAACATCAAAGATTGTGCTACTCTTCATATTACTAAATACATATATATGTTTCTGTCTCTCATTGAGTGTGTGAAAATAGGATGGTCCATTCTGCCAGACACGCATGATCCTTGAAAAAGGACAAGTTAGGGTAAGAGAGATGAGGGAAAAAGTCACAATAAGATTGAATGTTTACATACATGCATTTACTCTAGTTGGCATCATACATGTTTTTAAGAACATTCCACACACAGGATGTTCATTTGAATAAGGTTGGTTTTAATCAAGAATTTTCACTTTTTAAGAGTAAAAGGGAAATGGGTGATGCTGGTTTCAGCAACGTGTCAGACAATAAGATCACCAGCAGGTTGATATAGAATAATCCTCATAGTCATATTCATGGGACCCCACAAGAGAATCACACTAGACACTATCCTACTGAGTTGGTTTGTTAAAAATCCTGTTCTAAATGTTGTTTTTCTGCATCTATAAGTAACCCTGAAATACAGAAGAACCCCCTTTTCAGGTGAGAGCCTTATGTATGCCTTTTGAAGTGCATGGAATGCATGCCATAATAAGCAGGGACACATGTGTTTAGCCCCATGGAAGCCCCTCAAATCCATATGGGCTCGTTGTGAGAGCCGAAGCATGTCGGACGAAATCCAGGCTGATTGACAAAATAACACTCAATCGGCACCATGTACTTATTTTTTAAATAAACACATGACACCCGACTAATAAATATTATTTCTGACAGGATAGACAATGAGGTTGTTTTGAACTCTTTTTCTTTACTCAAACCTAGTCCCTGCTTTATCCAGTTGGATAATTTATATAAGAACTTCCATTCATGGTTGAGGATGGGGCACGCCACTATTTAGTGGGTGAGGCGTCTATTTCTAAATCTCTGGATTCTATAGCAGGGTGTCCAAGTAGTTTCCTAGTTCTTCCTTTTTCTTAAAAACCTAGTTACCCTTAAGAGTGTGGATATGAATCTGGGGGAATGTAACAAGTTTGGGTTTCTATTGCTAACCCTATGTGAAGTATCTTTTAGAAAGTTGGCATTTTCTTACTTAACTTAATTGTAATTTTTATTTAATACATATTTATTGAGGAGGGGTGGGAGGCAGGAGGATCTGAGGCTGAACTCCTCTCCGCTGCGGAGTCGGATGTTTTGTAGGAACTTCGCATTTTACGCGGAACGCGGATTATGCAAAAATCCGCAAACTCCGCCAGGGGAGCGGAGTTCATGGCCCTGGGTTAGCTAAGAGGTTATCTAGTCCCTTTTTGTAAATAGCAATTTGTAGTGTGTCGCAAATAGATCTACCTCTGAATATTGATCAGGTAGATCACAATTTGCGGACTACTAGGATTCTCTGCTGTCGCAGGAATGGTGGCCTGCTAGAGTCAGTCGGCCAACAAGTCTTTAAATGCTTTTAAATAAAGCAACAATATTTGTTTTAATGCAGTCCATTTTCTTTGGGTCACCGAGGTGGCAAACTCATGAAATATTGGCAGAGCACCCCCCCCTTTCAGTGTGGCCGCAGCGTGGTAAAGGCAGGCAGCGCCACGGGTGGCAAACTGCCCAGCTATGCCACTGCACTGCCTACTCTTAAAAAATATTTTGTAAAACCTTCTAAAAGTAGAAGGAATCCCAAGGGGACACCTTCAAATTTGCAAATGGGTTACCTCCTACTTTGAGTTGGTGGTAAAGTGCACATTTTTTGTGATCGCATTTTGGTCACAAAACATTCATACATCCCATTCACATTCGGTATTTGGAAGGGACACCCTAAACAAGCCCCTTCCTGATAGCAGATCTGCATGTTTATTTTGTTTATTTTATTTTATTTAGAAGTTTTCTATAGCGCTAACAAGACCCGAAGGTTGCAGAGCGTGTTACAGTAAAAGGAATGAAAAGGTGAACAACAAGACATGTAACAAGTAAAGGCGATCAACGGAAGACAATTTGGGAGGAGGAAAAGTTCGTACAGTAGGACTCTTGGTAATAGGATACAGAGATTCCACATAGTTCTCGGGATGCTTGCTGATCCTAGTTACCCACGACCTAGGGGGTGGATAAGGAACAAGGATTTGAGTTGGGTCTTGAATTCCGCATAGGACGGTATGGTTCTGATGTGCGGGGAGATAGAGTTTCATATTTTGGGGGCATTTCCTGTGAAGGAGCAGTCCGCAGTCGCAAATCCAAATCCAAATTGTTACCGAATCGCGATTCGGGATCAACATTCCATAGTGCAATTTTGCTGTCAGAAATGGTCTCATTCTGTGTATAGGGCAGTTGGCATTTGCAAAAATGCTTTGTACATCTAGCCGAAAGACCTGCCCCCCCTCCGGCAATTGATAGGTACTCTTAATCACTATACAATGCAATATTTTTTTTTAAATGAATCAGTTAAATTAGTTTAGTATACAGATGTGCCTGCTGTAGAAAACGTCTGTAGCTGCAGGCCAGGTTTAATTCCGACCTCGATTACATAGTCTTTCATACTTTCAAAGGAGAAATATGAAGAATATATTTATTGCATTACGAACCAGCTCATGCTGTGATAAGAAGCACTTTCTAATACAAGCTATACTGATTACTGTTATTGTTCATCATCAAAGCATCTTAGAACTATGAAAAATGCCAGATTGTAGGACAATGATTGGGAACAAGGGAAGAACATTGACAGAGACAATGAACAATTTCCACACTTTCTCGTGTCTCTGCTAGAAAACACCATCAATTATTCCTAACTCCACAATCAAAAACACGTTTCAAACATTAGGTTCCGATGAGATTCAGCATGTTCTGGCACTTTTCTCTTAAGACGTTTCTTCCCTGTACCACAACATGCCAACGGGATTCATAAAACCTTAATTAACAAAGAAAAATTCAGGAACGACTCAAATCCCGAGACAGATGATAACTTAATTTTCGCATTTCAGATAAATTGGTTAGTCTCCAAATATTTGTTTATTCCTCTGTCAAACTTCAAGGAAAATACCTTTTAACTTTATTCCTGCATGAATTATTGAGATGTAAAAAGCACCGCAAAAGCAGTGGGTAATGACAGCAATATTGTGAAATGTAGGACAGCGCTTATCAAAGGGAGAAGTGAGAACAGGACTGCCCAACAGCCAGCCTTTATTACACATGATAGAGCCCATCAGGAATTTCATTTGTGTTCGCACTTGTGTTTTTTGTGGTAAAACAGACTGACTTTCTCTTAAGAAACAGTACTGAGGAGACGACCATGAGGGCAAATTAATTATTTCTTTAATTTTCCCTCAATGTCGTCTCTCGAAATCCCCCCTCACCTGATCCCACCGCTCTTACCTGCAGCGGCAGCAGCTGGTCTAAAATTAGTGGGAAAACAGAGATATCATTTGGGGTTTCACTGTTTTTTTTTTTTACTTGTACGGACGTGGGGTTGCACCTTATACTTTTCCTTTTTAGGTTACACTATGTCGACACATTTAAATTGTAACTAAAGATTTTAGCATTCTTTCTCAAAGCTTAACTATCATAAGTACAGGTGTTTTTGGTGCAGCGTTCTCTGCTTTGATATAGGATCTATGTAATGTTGGTCCTCTTTATGAGTGACCCATAAAAATCCCTCTTATTTCCTCGCCCAAATTTACTGCTACCAAGTTTCCCAGTAATTTCATAAGTAAGTGGGTAATGAGATTACAATTTTTAGGGGAAAACATGTGGAAATAAGAACTATATTGCTGACTTCTGAAGAAAATGTGACAAGTACATTGCAAATAGTCTTCTGGGACTCTGGTGTAATATCTAGTTCTGACTTTAGTCAGAATGATTCCCTAAAGGGGCCACTTTCTAATGTACTGTCTGTTGTTAGAATATGTTTTCTGGACCTTGATTGACAGAATAGGAGTCAATGAACCTTTACACCCACACATTATATTTAATCCCAAGGAAATTCCATCATTTGGATTGATATTGTGATGACTCAAATATCCAACCAGGAGCGAAACACAGGAAGGCCTTGGAAGCTAAGAAACAAAATATTGCTTGAAACCAAAAAACGAGTATTCATAAATAATTTGAAGACATTTCCCAGCCTGGAAAGTTATTCCTTGAAGAGGAGTGGTAAGTTTTCCAAAGTGGAAAAATAATGGTTAAACTTTCAGGGCCTCATTTATATATGTTTAGACGTAGGGCAGTGCAGCAGGCCTTGTTGTCGCACTGCTCTATGGCATAAGAAAAGGGAAGGAATATGCTGTATCTATTAGACAATGGGCTGCCGTGTGCCAACGCAGGAACCTTTGCACCCTGATGCAACGGTGCCTGCGTTGCCGGGCATGAGGGGAAACCTTCCTATGTTTGCTGAATGCAGCACAAATAGAAAGACGAAAAATTAGGAAAAATAAAGATATTTCTCCTCGTAAGTTTTTGGCACTGCCTAAGACTTACGATTTCTCGTAAATCTGGAGCAGGGTCAAAAAGCCATGGATGCTGCATGGAACGCCCCCAGTAGCACCCATGGAACATCCCTTTCATGCAGTTTTCTGTGTGAAAAGGCACATCTTTTTAAGGTCATTAAAAGCCATGTAGTGAGGCTTTATGTAGCCCTATAAATATGCCAGTGGCATATTGCGCCACTAGAGCGTCAAAAAGTGATGTTTCCGGTGGTGCGAAAGTGCTGGTAGGACCTCATAAATGAGGCTGCCATTATTTCATAGAGATAAAATACATTATAACATGTTGGGTGCATTTCCTCCATTGGTACCCATCAGATTTCCCCTCATGTATATATTTCACTATAGTACGCATACTAAGTACTTGGTACATATCAAAATCTATGATTTAGTAAATCACCATGGAATATAAATTGTGGTTCTGTGAACTGCTATAAATCAATCAATCAGACATTTGTTAAGCGCACTAATCACCCCTGAGGGTCTCAAGGCCCTGGGGGGAAGGGGTGCAGCTACCGCTAGAACAGCCAGGTCTTGAGATGTCTCCTGAAGGTCAGCAGGTCCTGGGTTTGTCGCAGATGGGTGGGGAGGGTGTTCCATGTCTTGGTGGCGAGGTAGGAAAAAGATCTGCCGCCGGTGGTTGTCCTGTGGATGTGTGGAACAGTGGCAAGGGCGAGGTCAGCGGAGTGAAGCTGGTGGTTTGGGGTGTAGAAACTGAGTCGTTTGTTGAGGTATGCTGGTCCGGCGTCGTGGAGAGCTTTGTGACATGGGTGAGGAGCTTGAAAGTGATCCTCTTGTTGAATGGGAGCCAGTGCAGGTCTCCCAAGTGGGCTGTGATGGGGGTGTGGTGGGGTATGTCGAGGATTATGTGTGCGGAGACGTTCTGTATGCGCTGTAGCCTCTTCTGGAGTTTGGCCGCGGTTCCTGCGTAGAGGGCGCTGCCGTAGTCCAGTCTGCTGCTGACTAGAGCCGGGGTGGTTCCAGTAGGGATCCATCTGTAGATCTTGCAAAGCGTGCGGAGGGTGTTGAAGCAGGAGGAGGGGACGGCGTTGACTTGCTGGGTCATTGAGAGCGATGAGTCCAGGATGAAACAAAGGTTGCATGCATGGTTGGTGGGTGTCGGTCTAGCTCCCAGAGCGGCCAACCACCAAGAGGCATCCCAGGCGGAGGGGTTGGAGCCGAGGATGAGTACCTCCATATTGTTGGAGTTTAGCTTCAGTTGACTGTTCCTCATCCAGTCGGCGACGGCCTTCATTCCTTCGTGGAGGTTTGTTTTGGCAGTGGCCGGGTCCTTGGTGAGTGAGAGGATCAGCTGGGTGTCATCGGCGTAGGAGACGATGTTGATGTTGTGCGATTGGACAATGTTGGGGAGCGGTGCCATGTAGACATTGAAAAGGTTCGGGCAGAGGTATGATCCTTGGGGCATGCAGCAGGTGATCTTGGTGGCTTCAGATCGGTAGGGGGGAGTCGGACCCTCTGGGTTCTGTTGGTGAGGAAGGAGGTGATCCAGTCTAGGGCTTTGTCGTGGATCCCTGTGTTGTGGAGGCGTGTATGTAGGGTGTGGTGGCTGACGGCGTCGAAGAGAGGTCCAGAAGGATGAGGGCTGCGGTATCTATGTTGTCCAGCAGGGTCCTGATGTCGTCGGTGGCAGCGATGAGGGCGGTTTTGGTGCTTTGATTGCTGCGGAATCCGGATTGGGACGGGTCCAGGATGTTGTTCTCCTTGAAGAAGTAGGTAAGTTGTCTGTTGACGATCTTCTTGATGGAACGGGAGCAGGTAGATCTTTTGGGTCCTCCGTGGGTTTCTTGAGTAGGACATTGATCTTGGCGTGCTTCCATCTTTCCAGGAAGGTGGGCGTCTTGAAGGAGCAGTTGATGATCTTGCTGAGTTGGGGTGTGAAGATGCGGTTTGCTTTGTTAAAGATGTAGTGAGGGCAGGGGGTCGGAGGGTGAGTCGGAGTGGATGGTGTTCATGGTTTTGATGTTGTTGGTGTCGTTGATGTGGGTCCAAGAAACCAGGAGGTTGGTGAGGCTGGGGGTGGTGAGTCTGCGGTGTCAGTGGCTGCTGGGAGGGTCTGGGTGTTAAAGCTGTTGTGGATTTCTGCGATCTTGTGGTGAGAGAAGGTGGCTAGGGAGTCGCACAGGTCTTGCAATGGTGGGATGTCATTGGAGCTGGAGTTGAGGAGTTCTTTCATGATGGTGAAGAGCTCTTTGCTGTTGTGTGCATTGTTATCGATGCGATCCTTGAAGGAGGTTCTTTTGGTGTCTCGAATGAGTTGGTGGTGCTTGCAACAGGCGTTCTTGAGGGCTGCGTGGTTATCCGGTGTCTGCTCGTAGTGCCACTTTTTCTCGAGACTTCAGCAGGTGTGCTTGGATTCCTGGAGGTCGATGGTGTGTACATCTATGTAAATTATATGTGTAAACCTATCATGCATTTATATATACTTTTTTGTGAATCGTGGTCATCATATTCAGAAAACCTTGGTTTACATTGGTAGTGTGAAGTTTTGTCAGTGTAACCAACTTTTTCTGAGGCATAACTAGACTCCCTCAGCCAGTCTCTACACCGGATTTCCTACTGCTGAATATTCCGTGGGCATGGAAACCTCTGCTTGTCCATTGCTTGAAAAGCTTATGCAGCAAACGCGAGGGGGTGATTGTGGACTTACAATGTACCCAGCAGAGGGGAATGAAGAGTGCCTCTGAGTTGCAGCAGTTTATAGTAGTAGGAATTGTGTCTGATGTTTCAAAGGCCCGCTCTTACTGTCCTTCTTTGTTTAAAAAGAAAGCATTGTCATCTTCACACTTGCAAAGTTGGTGAGATTTTGTTTAAAAAAAAAATCTGTGTGGCTGCAAGTTGGATGACTTCTCAAATTAGAAACCCCTCAGTAATTAATTAAAATATTAGGTCCTTTTTAGAGTGCATTGTTTCACACCAAATTTCTCTCTTGGCACCAAGTTAGACAATAGAACATGCTGGACCCATGGGAATGCTAGCATTAGCACCAAAAGTGGTACAAAAGGGGATGGTAATGGACCATCACCACCCCCTTTTGTACAGCATTAGTACCAAGGCATTGACAGCCTTCGTGAGACAAAGGTCATCATCAGTTGTGGATGCTAGGAAGAACTTTCTCAATGGCTAACATCGAAATAGAGAAGGCTTTTGCATGTGTATATCGATGGCCTTGTTGTAGCCTGGCATGTGAAGAATTCTGCTGGAGATTTGCAAATACTATTTACTCACACTGGAATTCTGTCAGTACTGTAGAGTTTTAATATGATCAAAATCTAGCTATAGGATGTTTTTGTGGTCATCCCTGGGTGGGCCAATCATTAAAGAGTGGTGATCGTTCACAAATATATGTTTCTGGATGTTAGCGAAACATGTACAGGTCGCTCCCTTCCCTGAAAATACAAACAAATTACTTTCTGTCACTTTGGTAAATTAATACTGAGCCCTTATTATCATATTCTGAAATTATCATGGTAAATATATTTATAACCAACATATTGACAAGGTAAGCATATTCAGTGAGCAAAGGCTTGCTATCATTAAATCCACATGTGTACCTTGAAAATACATATAATGATATGTGTCTACACACATACACACGCACATATATATTTTTATATTATTTTCTTTAACTGAAACAAACACATGTTAATATATTACTTTAATTTAATAGGAAAACCTTAGAAATGTACTGAACAAAACAAAGGCTAAAGTGATTGTATGGTTAGGTGCACAAATAACTTAAAACATACCATTTTAAACTAAAAACACAGAAATTCATCAGTTAAAGTCATCTGAGCTAACTATAACTTGCACCCCGTCATGCACTGCTTGTGACCTCACATAATAAATCACTCATGACAAGATTCATGGTATCACTCATGACATCTCAAATTACGCCAATAATGGCATCACTGATGACATCACCGATGGCATCATCCACATACTACTGTATGTAGTTAAATACTAAATGGCACAAAATCATGTAAAACATAAATTATATAAACATATATTCTTATACAAAATAATTAGACTGCACTCCATTGCCTTTAGATTTCACAAGCCTCATTAAGTGTGTAAGCCCCTACTTCACACATCCCATGATTTTCTCAGAGAGTCTACTACCTCCACACACCCATCACAAGTGAAATGACATAATTGATGACTTCACTGATGATATCAAACAATCAATCATTCAGACATCATCCTATAGGGTTTTTGGCCTTGAAGTAATTCAACACATTACACCTGTGAACAATATTCACCTTAATGGGATTATCCACTTAAAGCGTTCACATGATCTGCAATTTTAAAACAAGAAGTTTTATGGTATTGGACCAGGCCCTCTCTGCAGGGTCACCCCCAAACTGTGTGCCTTCACCCCCTCCTAATTTTGCTGAAAATAATTTTTGTTGGCCTGAGGACTCAGTGCACCTTACCACTGCTGACCATTGCTAAAGTGCTTGTTCTCTCTTTTTTTTTTTAATTGTAAAAGTGCTTACATCTGATTGGCATATTTTTTAACTTATTTATAAGTCCCTTGTGGAGTGGTATACCATATACCCAGGGCATGTAAATTAAATTCTACTATTGGACCTTCAGCACTTATTGTGAAACCCCCTTAATGGTCCCTTAAAACATGTCCCAGGTCTGCCATTTTAGTCTGAGTGCAGTTTAAACTGCAAATTCACTTGGCAATATAACTTCCTTGCCAGTCCTTAAACTCCCTTTTATTTCATATATGTCACCCCTAAGGTAGGCCCTATATAGCCTATAGGGCAGTGTGCATTATAATAAAAAAAAGATTGGACATGTACTTTTAAGTTTTACTTGTTCTGGTAGTGACACCTGAATTCATTTTTTACTTCTGTGACTACCTCTTCCATATAATAATGTTGGGTTGCCTTATTACATTTAGGAAGGGCAAACTTTTGATTGAGAACAGGTGAACATTTCATGAGTGGTGTCTGAGAAATAGTAATTAAAATACTTTTTAGTGGTTACGTTGGATTTTGAGTTACAATTTAGAAAATGCCACATTTAGAAAATTGGCGTTTGCCTGCCCTTGCTTTTTGGTGCCTGCAGCCTGTTCTTAGGCCACATGACGGGGTGTAATTGGTAGTTGTGACTGGATGGGCCAGCACTAGCAGAATGGCGGTCATAGCTGGAGACAGCCCCACTTCCAACTGAATAGGCCCAGCTCTGCCTTCACACTCACACAAACGACTTTTCACCCTTGCATTCTTCAAGCAGCCAGCTTTGGAGCCAGTGCAGGGAAAGCAGGAAACTTAAAGCACTTCAGTTGGATTTCTCTAGAAACTTCTTCTACTTCAAAGAAGGCACTAGGTATAAAATAGGACCCTCAGACCCACACTTCAGTTCACTTTCTGGACCTGCAGAAGGACTCTCAGAGGAGTGCCTGCTGCGGTGGCCTGCGGTGTGCACCACAAGACTGCTTTGCTGCACCTGGAAGGACTGATTTGCTTCCTGAAGCCTACCTTGAGCCTTCGAAGGGTTGCTCTACTGCTTGAGCCCTGTTTCACTGCTTGAACATAGGGATTCCAAGGGCTAGCTGGCTGGCCTCATGATCAGAACCTCAGGGATAGAATGGGCTCAAATCATCTAGAACCCTGCATCTGAACTGAGTGAGTCCTAACACCCCAAGTGGTGCCCTTTCAGTCCTGGACCCATGTGGAACTTTCATCGGCTGCAGCCTCCAGTCTCATCCCACTGGAAGTTTTTAACTTCCAAAAAGAGACTACTTCTGAATGGAGAAAACTTCACGACGAGTTCATCCAGCAGCTTCCTAATGATGATGCCTCCTATTTGGACACTGTCTGCAGTCGTGTCCTGCTGAACTTCTCCCATCTCAGAGACTTGTTGCTAAATTTCTTTCAACCCAGTCTTACTTGATTAGCTGTCAGTGTTTGGCCTTTGACCATTTAGCTGCTAGTTTTTACCTTAAACTTTAAAAAATTCATGATTTTGGGACTATGTATTGGATTTTTGTTTTTTTATGATGAATAATGTATTAACATTTGCTCTTTTTTTTTACTAAATTGTGATTTTTCTTGTGTTTTGTTATCACTTTATTTCTCTTTGTGTATTGAATAAATACTTTACATATTGGCTCTATGTTAAGCCTGACTGAAAATGTGCCAACCTATGAGAGGGTTAAACGCAGGTTAATTTAGTGTCCTTTGTGTTTTACCATGACAGGAATTGTGGCTTTTGCATGAGTAGGGTTAACACTCCACTCAACCAACTAACCAATTTCTCACAACCGGTATGCATTCGCCACTGAAAATACACCTTCTGTGTGGGCCAATAGACAACCCCCATAGTTTACTAATATACAATACACATGTTCGTAGGAAGGGAACAGTGGTGTACAATCTTAGAGCCATGCATACAAGACTAGCGTGCAATAAACCATTTCTTAGTGTGCCACCCCTGCATTTTACATCAATTAACGATCATCAATGCCTCAAAAACAGTGACGTTCTGGAAATAAACATCCGCTCATTCTAAAAGCACTCACTACATAGAATTATTCTATAGCACCATATTACAAATATTTAAAAATGGCACATGTATAGAAATCCTCTCCTGGATAATGTTTTGTCAACTAAAGGTTTGGACATTCCACAGAATTTTTAGAATCAGTGATTTAAACTTTTGGCCAATTAGAGGAAAGGTGAGCAGCATGCAGCTGACATTATGGACGCCCTCATATATTTGAACTTAGAACAGCAGATACACCACCCCATACATATGAGAGGCCATACCCTGGATCAGATTTGGACTACCAAATTCCCTTTGAGGAAATTAAAGAGTGCGTATGGTCTGATCATTTTCTATTCTTATTTTCATTACCAGACCCCTCCTCTTACAAATCCGTGACCTGTCCTGGCATTTTATCCAGGCATTGCTCTCGAGCTATTCTGATGTACTTTTTTTCATGACTTGGAAACATCTTTGCCATCACCCCAGGAAGATATGGATGACAATAAGAAAGCAATCATAAAATGGCTCATAGAAGCCAGCAGTACTCATGCACCGCTCCGTAAAATTAAATGGGCGAGACGCCACGATGGCAATAAATGGATTTTCAGAAGAACTAAAACCAGCTAAACTAGAACTTTGACGCTCTGAATGAAAGTGGGCAACATTTACTCCTTAATCTGAAAAACATCTTCACACAACAACATAAAGTGTATAAACAGCTGATCAGGCATGCTAAATCTAGTTGTATTTACAAATAAGATCTTGATTGCTGCCAACAAAACCAAAGGGAACTTCCAAATTGTCATTGAACTCTGAAACCTAGACAGAATAACTCTACTCATCAAGCCTGCTCAAAATATTTGCGATTCTGTCAATTCCTTCTTTTCAATGAGATTGAGACAATCAAAAAGAACATTCCTTTCAGTCCCCTGCATAATACTGTCTCTCTTCTGATGATAGAAATACAAGTCATCTTTTGTCTTTCCCTGAGATCAATAAAGAGGACTTAATGGACCTTTTGAGAAAAGTTAAATCAGGGTCCCTCAACAATACCTCTCTTCCAAGTGTTTTAAAATTGGTATTGACTCGTTTGCCAGACATGGCATTATCTCTTCTTAGTTTGTCTCTCAACCAAGTCTAGGTCACCAGTTCCTTTAAAAAGGCAGCTGCAGTACCCTTACAAAGGAAAGCAGATGAGGGCCCCCTCAATCTGCAAATGTATTGTCAATTTCTCTCTTTCCCTATTTGTAGCTAGACATCTTTATTTCTTTATAGCTGCCTCAGATTTCCTTGCTCCCTGCCAATCGGGCTTTCACCCAGCTCACTCAACAGAGGCAGTGATCCTTTTGGTATAGATGACATGTGAGAGGAAGTAGATAAAGGCAACACTCAAGCCCTAGTCCTCCTATATCTTTCAGCAGCCTTTGAAATGGCCAACGATGACCTCTTGGCTGACCGTGTCAGGGTTGCAAGACTCCAGGACTCAGCAATCAAGTAGATTATTTCCTTTCTCAAGAACAGATTGCATTCATTTAGACTTTCCCCTTTCAATTCTCCCAAAGTCCAATTGAACTGTGGGGGTCCACAAGGCTTTACTCTCTCCCCTCATCTTTTTAAACTTATACATCTGCCCCGGTCTACTCTCTCAAAACCATGAAAGTAAATGTCTTTAATTATGCTGATGACACGCAACTCATCTTCATGATTGACAGTGCTCCAAATTCTACGCTGCATTTCCAAGACACCATTCTGTTCGTCCGGGATTGGATGAACAGCAACCACTTGAAACTAAACTCTGACAAAGCAGAGATAGTAGTCACCAAAATAAGCTTGACCTTTGGAATCCTCCCTTCTGGCCCAAATAATTGGGTCCTCCCCCTTTACAAAAAAGATGGTTTTACAATTGACGAGGAGCTATCTCTGAAACCATAACTTGGATCACTGATATCCTCCTGATTTCTCCAATGTCGCATAATTAAAAAGATCAAAAAGCTCCTCACTACTGAAGCCTTGGATTAGGTCATAAAAGCTTAGGTCATGTTTAGAATTCACTACGCCAACCCCCTTTACTTGGGTCTTCCAAAACATCTTAAGCCAAGGCTTCAGTTGGTCCAAAACCAGGCTGTGTGGCTGATTTATCAGCTTTCCAAATGTTGCCATATTTCTAAAGTTACAAATGACCTTCACTGGATGCCAGTTGCACAGAGATCTACTTTCAAAGCATGATGCACTATTTTTAAAGGCTTGCACATGAAAAGTCCAGCATTTATTACATCTCGAATCCACAAGTACTCCCCGACCAGAGATCTCAGATCCACTCATTTGCACCTGTTAGTGACCCCCCCAATTTAAGAGGTTTAGGATAGGTGGAGTCAGGTTGTAAGTCACTGCTCCTCGTGTCTAGAACTCCCTGCCCTTGGAACTCTGGACCACCTTTAATTATGAGAAGTTCAGACCGATGCTGAAGATGTGGCTCTTTAAGAAAGCTTAGTAACATGTATCCTGAGCCATGCTGGGACAGTTATCTAGCGCCAAGAGACAGTTGGTGTATGTGCACTATACAAGCTGAAGTTACATAACAAAACACAGTTTTTGGCTGTAAGCCACATCCAACTTACAATCATAACTAAATAAAAACTCCACAACCCACATTAGGTGCCATTAGCCTTTTCCTTATTTATCTTGAACACTACTTCCACCCCAAACTTTAGTGATTTTTAAATGGTGCACCATATAACTTTCAACATGCGCAATTATGACTGCCTCTAAGGCTTTTGCTGTCTCCATGCAAAGGCTTCACAGAAGTACCATCATTAACTTTACTAAGTAAATGACTACTGTGTTGCCAGTTATGTCATCAATGATACCATTTGAGATGTCAGCAGTGATGACCTAAATGATGTAATTTAATATGTCATGAGTGATATAATATATGAGGTCCTAAGCAGGGCATGGTGGGACGGTAAGTTATAATTAGTTCAGTAAACTATAACTGGTGAATTGCAGGGTTTTTATGGTTTTTAAAACCTTAATTTATACTTTATTCCAACCTATTTGTAATGTCACTTGAACCTTTAGTTTTTGTCAATGAATTTCAGTTTTTAACACACCTAACTATAAAGTCACTGTAATCATTGTTTTTGTAGTGAATATACATAGGTAAGTCTTCTTAATTGTATGATTGCCAGTGGTGTCAAAGCTCGTATTACACAGAAAAGAAGTCTAGCTCTGAATCATTTCCTGTAATTCATGGTGCTGAATAGTCATTTGTGGACTGTTTATGTTCCAAAAACAAATCAAAAAGTTAGACATATCATTTCATCTTTCTTTCAGTGCTGCTAAAATGTTTTTTACAATGACAACACTTCTCTTCATTAAGCAGCATACCTGACAAGTTCATTCTTGCAAGCCAGCCCATCATGCAAGAACCCACCCATGAATCACTCCCAATATGTGAAAATAACCATTGTTAAGACAGAACCCTGTCAGCAAAATGTCACACTGTGTTACATTGCACTTTACGATCTCTCATTATAAATGTTAAACTTACTCTATAGTATAAATGTACTACTAAAGAAAATCACCATTTAAAAGCAAGTTTTGTATATCCTCAAAAAGTGTTTTGGAATTAAAATTGGATTTTTATTAATACACATTACTGCATGAAGCACTTTATTTTAAATATTAGCACATTAGCTTCATCAAAAATACAGATTTCTCAAAACATTGACATACATATCTGCAGTCTCGGGCTGTTAAGATTATCATATGTTTTACTTTCAGGTATCCTCCTTTGTGAAACACATGTATTCATGCCATTATTCACTGCAACATGTTAATCAATGCTGCATGAATATATTCAAGTTTTTTTGACTGAATTGAGTTCTTTGTTGTAAAAATTGTTTATGAGCTATGAACAAAGTTTCATGGAAGTTAATAATTTAACTCCTTTATTATTATTGTAATTATTATTATTTAGTATTATTATCATTATTATTATTATTAATATTATTATTATTATTATTATTATTATTATTATTATTATTATTATTATTATTATTATTATTATTAAACAATGAACATGGTTTCACAAAATGCAAACAAGTGAAAGGGTGGCAAGGTAATTTTTGCTACTGGTTTATTTTAAATGACTCAATAATTGACAGATAGGTCATAAAACTAAGCCCATACTCTAATAGGGGAGAGAGTGGAACTTCGTAGCTGAGATTTAGGAACAAGACCATCCCAAACTGTATCACCTTCCCTTGCTGAAGGCTGGGGATTCACATTTAGTTTTCGATCAACAGGTTTATCTGCTTTCCTGCCAATAAAGACAAGCATAGCAGTCAGTTCTATTTTACTGAACACTGATTTTTGTTTAGAGAAGGTTTGCAGGTGTGAACCGTCTTTGAAACTCTAATGGGCTAATTTTCTTTAGAGCAAATATCAATTTAGTCAGCCAAAGAGGTGAGGGGGATGGTAACATATTGATATAAAGAAAGCTTTATTATTTTACCAATACATTACAAAATATTTGCTTTTCATACGTATTTCTAGTGAATGTTGTTGCTACTATATTATATTGTTTATAATATATATATATATATATATGTTATGTTATGTTAATATGTGGTTTATATAGCGCGCGGCTACTCAGGCAGAGTGTCCCGGCGCTGTATATATCTCCTACTTCACAATATATATATATATATATATATATATATATATATATATATATATATATATATATATATATATATATATATATATATATATATATATATATATATATATATATATATATATATATTTACATATATATTCACTGAAAAAACCATAGGTTTCAGCCACGTTATAGTTTGGAATTAGCATTTAAAAAACCTTGCAAATTCACTGAAAAAACCATAGGTTTCAGCCACATTATAGCTAGGAATTAGCATTTAAAAAACCTTGCAAATTCACTGAAAAAAACATAGGTTTCAGACATGTTATAGTTAGCTGAACATTTCACTCATACAAAACCATTGAAAGTCTCCTGTTATAGTTAGTTGAGCTAATTATAACGCGAGCGCCCGCAATGCACTGCGGAGGACGTCATATATTACATTACTCAGGACATGGTCAGTGACATCACTCATGACATCACTCATGACATGTGTGAAACCTATGGTTTTTTCAGTGAATTTGCAAGTTTTTTAAATGCTAATTCCTAACTATAACGTGGCTGAAACCTATAGTTTTTTCAATTAATTTCAAAGGTATTTTAAATGCTGATTCCTAACTATAACGTGGCTGAAACCTATGTTTTTTTTCAGTGAATTTCAAAGGTTTTCTTAATGATAATTTTTAAATGTATTATTTGTTATATTTTTTTATACTAATTTACTACATTGTTTTAAAGTATTTATTTTTAGATATTTTATTTTTTAAATTACATTACATATTTTTAATATAAATTGAAAAAAAATGTATTACAAATATTGAAATTGTAATATTTTTTTATTTAATATTTTTTTTAATATATATATATATAGTTTATATAGCAGGCAATGATATCCTATGGAAAGCAATTCAAGTTACTGGTAGGTACAGTCAAATTTACTTTTCAGGAATAGTAGTGAGTTGAAAGATGCAGCACTGCGGTATCTCCTAATAACATGTGAGTAAATTGGAATTCGTAGTTCCACTGATTTTTGACGAATTTTTTTAAGTTCCAAAACTCCACACTTAGAAAAATTTCCAAGTGAAACCAGTCAATGTTAGCCTATGGAAGGAAATTCAAGTTACTGTAAGTATGGTTAGAATTACTTTTCAGGATCAGTAGTGCGCTCAAAGATGCAGCACGTTTCTTGAGATAACAGGTGAGTAAATCGGAATTCGTAGTTCGGCTGATTTTACAGGAATATTTTGTTCAATAGTGAAGGAAGGGGGCGGGGCCTACGGTAACATGTGTGCAAACACACCCTGTGGCGCGTTTTAGATTGGAGAATTAATTCCTCTTCAATCCTGAGGTCCCATGTGAGCCAACTAGCAGACCAGGTACCTCCAGTATGCGCCAGGCAGCTGTGTTGCAGAGAGGTGTTCAGAGGGCATGCCCCCTTTTTACAACACTCTGAAACACAGCTCTGTGGCGCTTACTGGAGTTACCTGTTGGACTAGTTGCCCCCTAGGGGACTTCTGGATTGAAGAGGAATTGATTCCCCAACTTAAAATGCGCCACAGGGCATGTTTGCCTTTACATCACCTCAAGCCCCGCCCCCTACCTTCGCCACTGTGCAAACGTGTTTTAAGTTGGGGGATTAAGTCCCCTTGCATACTGGAGGTCCCTGGGGGCCAACTAGCTCGCCAGGAACCTTCAGTATGCGCCAGGGGGCTGCGATGCTGAGAGGTGTAAATAGAGGCGTGGCCTCATTACACCTCTCTGCAACTCAGCCCCCTGGCATGTTTGCAGAGGGGGAACTAATTCCTCTTGCATACTGGAGGTCCCTGGTGGGCAACTTGCCAACCAGGAACCTCCAGTATGCTCCAGGAGGCTGCCTTTCAGAGAGGTGTAATGAGGCCACGCCCCTTTTTAAACCTCTCTGCAACGCAGCCCCCTGGTGTTCTTTCAGAAGGGGAACTAATTCACCTTGCATACTGGGGTTCCCTGGGGGCCAACTAGCCCACCAGGAACCTCCAGTGTGCGCCAGGGGGCTGCGTTGCAGAAAGGTGTAATGAGGCCACACCCCTTTTTACACCTCTCTGCAACGCAGGCTCCTGGTGCTTTTTCAGAGGGGGAACTAATTCCCCTTGCATACTGGGGGTCCCTGGGGGCCAACTAGCCCACCAGCAACCTCCAGTATGCGCCAGGGGGCTGCGTTCAAGAGAGGTGTAAAAAGGGGCGTGACCTTATTACACCTCTCCTCAAGGAAGCCCCCTGGCCCATATTGGAGGCTCCTGGTGGGCTATTTGGCCCCCAGGGACCCCCCGTATGCAAGTGGAATTACTTCCACCTCTGCAAATGCGCCAGGGGGCGCGTTTTCAGAGAGGTGCAGGGAGGGGGGTGGCCTCCTCCCGATCCTGTTTTTTTTTTAAAAAAGACATTTTTAAAAGGGGGGCTGTGTAGCCCCCCCTTCTTTTTCTTTTTTTTGGCCCTGGGAACCCCATCCCCCAAGGCCTGCCCCCAATTTTTATTTTTTTTTAAACCGGGAAGGGGGCCTGGTGGCCCCCCTCCCAGGGCCATACTCCTCCCCGGGACCCCATCCCCTAGGGCATGGGCCTTTTTTTATTTATTTTTTTTTATTAGGAGGGGGGCTGCTTTGCCCCCCTCCTGTGGTCACCTTTGGCCCCGGGGACCCCATCCCCCGGGCCCGCCTTTTTAAAAAATAGTTTTTTTATTTTTTGGGGAGGGGGCCACATGGCCTCCCTCCCGGGCCACTTCTGGCCCCAGGGACCCCATCCCCCGGGGCCTGGCCCTCCTCGTTGGGGGCCGTGGGGGTCCCCAAGTCCCTCACGGTCCCTGCCAGCTCCCCGTATCCCGTGGGAGCCGGCATTGATTTTGTGCATGGGGAGCAGCCAACATGGCCGCAAGGCAAACTACAGTGTCCCGGTGGTAGGAACCCGAGGACACTGCAGGAGCTGGCCCTGGGGGGTGGCGGTCCCCAGGGCCATCAAGGGCTCCAGGAGGCGGGCCGCACGCCCCCCCCACCTGTTAAAAGCCCTAGGGGTGTGGAGGGCCCCCGTGCCCCCGCTATCATAATTACTTTGCCCCGGGGGTGGCGGTCCCCAGGGCAGTGTGGGGGGGATAGGGCCTCCCCACACTTTTTTTCCATTATGCCCCCGGGGGCTACTTTGAAAAAAAGCAGACCGGGGTTTTTTTTTCCACGATTTAAAAAAAATCAAAAATCAGGGGGTCCTTGTGGGACCCCCTGAGCAGGCCTAGGGGGTCAGGGTGTATCTACCCTGCCCCCTTTTTTTGTTCTGCACGTTTGTTTTTCTACTTTCTTGTGCCTCTGTTCTACCGAGGCACAAGATGGCTGACAACACTTCCTGGTTTGGAGTGTTGACAGCCAATTAGCATTCAGCTCGTGCTCAGGAAGGTACGCGTACGGTATGTCGTCTATAGATATATCTATGATTTTACTTTTGTTTTTCTCAGGAACTACTGAACGGATTTACACCATTTAACAAAAAGGGTAATCTGCGAACCGAACTCTACCTTTTTGCCAAATTTGGTGTGATTCCGTTCAGCCGTTCGGGCTGTAGCCCTGGCTAAAGGTCTAATGGAAAATTGCATGGGGAAAACACATTTTGGACCCCCCTTTTTTCTCAGCCCCCACTTGACGAGTCACCCCCAAACTTTCAGGGAAGGAGCGGAGCGGAGCAGGCCATTTTCTTGAAGGAATTCGCAATGATTCGTCAACCGCCGCCAAAGTTATTCCAAATAGAATGTTGCAGATTTCATATGGAAACTAGGTCCTAACTATAACTACCTACTGGCGACCGCCAGTAGGTAATATATATATATATATATATATATATATATATATATATATATATATATATATATATATATATATATATATATATATATATATATATATATATCCAGGTAAGTATCCGCCACACTTTAATGAAAATTGAAGGAAGCGATGGGGGGGAACAGCCAAATCCGAACAAAATCACCCATTCTGCCCAACACGTTTCGTGATCTCCTCACTTCCTCTGGGGCTCATGGTTTTGAACACAGAATGAACAGCAATGTACTCGGCACCACGTTAAATCTGAAAACCTCCGCCTCCATGGGCGTGGCCACCCCAGTGGCCTATGGTACCTGTAGTGCTTCGGTGTCCTCAAGTGAGCTGCCGTTCTATCAAGTTTGTATTGCAAAATTTAACATCCAAGTGGATTGCGGTACACTGTTGGCACATGCCGCACCACTTGCTTTCTCCTTCAATACTGGCTCCTAATGTCCCAAAACGGCTACGCAGTAATACGTCTCCTCGGGACAGCTGAAACAGCAGCCAGGCACTCTTCCGCGGCTCAGGCGAGCCGCTTACAATCAGCCACAAAGTTTTCCTGCTAAGGAAGAGGCCACAACACCAGGTAAGTATCCACCACACTTTAATGAAAATTGAAGGAAGCGATGCGGGGGAACAGCCAAGTCCACACAAAATCACCCATTCTGCGCGACGCATTTTGTGATCTCCTCACTTCCTCTGGGGCTCAGGAATTTGAACACAGAATAAACGGCAATGTTCTCGGCACCACGTTAAATCTGATAACTTCTGCCTCCAGGGGCATGGCCACCCCAGTGGCGTATGGTACCTTTGTGTGGACTTGGCTGTTCCCCCGCATCGCTTACTTCAATTTCCATTAAAGTGTGGCTGATACTTACCTGATGTTGTGGCCTCTTCCTTAGCAGGCGAACTTTGTGGCTGATTTACTCTTGTGCACCTTAGGTAGGTGGTAAAACGTGGCTATTTGGGGAAATTCACATTTCAGATTCTTCCAGTCTTTAAGATCCAAAATACCATCATCCTTCCATTTGGTAATCAGTTTGTTGAAGACCACAGTACTTTCCACATGTTTTTCTCTTTTTATTTGAGTATAATGTTCTGTCTTCCTCAATTGAGACAAAGCTTCTTCCTCATATTGGCTGCGTTTTACGATGACGATATTTCCGCCTTTGTCACTGGGTTTGATTATGATATTCTCATCTTCTTTGAGACTTTTAATTATTGCCCATTCATATTTTTTTCAGATTCTTTCTCCTCCAGTTGAATTTCTCTTCCTGTAGTTTTTTCAACTCTTCAATTACAATTTCCTGGAAGGTATCAATACCATCATGTGGAGTTCTTGGATTGGTTTTTGATCTGATCATCATGGTGCTTTTGCAACTTTGTTGAGTAATCCCACTTTCTTCTAACATCTGTGTGGGTAATGTTTCCCAATCCTGTGTACTGCTTGTTCCGATTAGGGTTTGTGTTGTAGCAATAGCATTTAAATCATTGCCTGTTAATGTCTCAAGAGGATCAGTCACCTCCATTTCCAATGTATCAGTATTTTTCGGATGCATTGTATGTATCTTCTGTAGTTTGATCTTTCTGATAAATCTGAACGAATCTATTCGTGTCTGCGTATAGTCAAAAGCAGGAGTGGGACAGAAAGTCAGACCAAGTTGTAAAAATTTTCTTCCTTTTCTGTCAGTTCCCTGTCAGATAGGTTGACTATGGTGTTTTGCGCTGGAACTGTTGCGTTCATTTCCAATTCTTCCCTCGAGTGCTCCTCATCACTACTGGGGTGGACCTTGCTTGAGCGGCCCCTCCTGCCCCTCCTCGTTTTCCTCTTGCTGCCTTTGGAGGATGTGTTGTTGCTGCTGGTCTGTGGGGAGGAGGAGCGGCTGGAGCACCCTTTCGCTGACGAGGAGGAGAACTTATACCCAACTTCCTGGTTGCCAACAATCCAGAACCAGGAAGACTACAGCCGCGGTCTAGAGGTTGAGCGGCGGAAGGGGGAGGAGTCTCGTCATCCAGCGGAAGCAGGAAGAATAAAAGGCACAGGACTAGAACGGACGGTGTGCAAGGACGGAGAGGAGGTAGCAGAGCACCTGGCAGCGGAGGACCGAAGAGAGGAGAGCGTGAGAGCAGAGGAGGTAGCGGAGCACCTGGCAGCGGAGGACCGAAGAGAGGAGAGCGTGAGAGCAGAGGAGGTAGCGGAGCACCTGGCTGCGGAGAACCGAAGAGAGGAGAGCGTGAGAACAGAGGAGAACCGAAGAGTGGAGAGCGTGCTAAGAGCAACAGAGACCGACGCTCCAGACACTGCTTCCAAACCCGGCGGGCTGAAGGGAGAAGAAGCCACGGGTCCTGCTGCGGTCCGAGAGGCGGGCCGCAGCCCAAGGCAAGTGTTGTTAAAAGGGGCATTCTGGTGGGGTGTGTGGGGAGGAGGGAGGTAGTACGTTTGGGGAGGCGGGAGGTAGGGCACGTCCAGCGGTGAGCCTTGCACAAAGACACCCCCCTTTGGTGACGGTAGCACGACCAATTATAGCTGTGACCAGAACAGTAATACCTGGTTGTTTTCTTTTCCCTGAGGCTACAAGAACCGGGATATTGGACCACCCCTTGAAGCTCCAAGAACCAAGAAAACCCCAGATAAGGAAAGAAAATCCGGAACCATCCTAATCTGTAGTGTGGGCTCTTAATAAAAAGTGAACCTTAGCACAACGCTACTCTGGTCTCATACTCTGTACACCACTAGCCCCTGACATGGTCGTTGTTTCAGTCCTCTTATAATTTCGTACTCCTCGAAAAAAGGTTCAAATTCTGGAGCAGACGTGGAGGGTTCTGCCCCTGTTTCTGTGCGGCATCCGTCGCCTTCGGCCCCTCTTTCTTCACCAGTGTTTTTCGCCCGAGATGAATCGTCCTCAGATACTTCTGATTCTTCCGTGCTCACTGGGGTTCTATTTTTCAATTTCCCCTGTTGTAAGGTCTTTCTTGGAGCGTCGTACTTTCTAGCAAATGTTAGGATTCTACCATTTGCATAATCTTTTTCATCCCGGATGAACTTGGTCTGTTTGCGCAATTTGATTGTATTTTCATAGCCAATTAGTCTCTTTTTCATCAGTTCGCACAATTCTTCACATTTTTTAATGTCTTTGTCGCCACTGATTTTTTCTTCTATGTCCTTGATCTCTTCCTGTAACTTCACTCTGTCATTCCACGCATGTTTGACTAGCAGTTTCAGCATGCCCTGCATCACATCGGTCATAAACTCTGACCATTCGCGCAATAGTTCATTATTTGGGTTCTCATATGAAGGGACTAGTAGAATTCTAAGCCCTCTAGGGACACGTCCCACTTCCAAATATTTCTGCAGGCTAGTGGCCTCCCACCATTTGCAAATTTCTCTCTCATATGTCTTTTCAAGGGTGGAGAAGAGCTTTGTTAGTGAGCTGGGTGCTGTTGTTTTCTACGATAGGGTATCCTTCTATTTCGTTCCTGTTTGTGGTACAAACAGCGTATCTGCCGCTTTCTCCCTTTCACTGTCCGTGAACATTTCTTACTGCAAAGTCTATGTTCTGTGAATGGCTTCAAACCCTCGCTTTAGGCTTAAGGTGGTCTGCCGGGATATTCAAAATAAAAGCGTAGGTCACTCACCCGTTCCGGATTTCCCCAATCGCCGAGTTCCCACGGGATCGGTCGTCCTTCCAGGGTTTGCGTTCCGCTCTGTTTTCCGCTCAATTTGGTAGCACGCTTTGATGTAATTCTCTCGCACGCTTTCCCGGGGGGCCAATCGGTAATTAATTTTTCAAAACGCCGGTTCCACCAACCGCCACTCCACTTCGTCCACGGGTACCTCTTGCGGCACGGTGGCGTGCGTGATATTTTCCCAACACAAGGTCCCTCGATCCTCGGGACTAGTTTTCCAAAAAAGAGCACTCTGAGCCTCTCTCGCGTGGTTCACCAAGATTTATTTACAGTTTTTTTGCAGTTTGGCAAGGTTACAAACGCGTTTCGGCGTTGCTGCCTTCGTCAGTGTAAACCAGCATATTTTTTTTGTGGTGATTTAAATAAAATTCATTGTGACTTCCTGTCACGTGCATAAAACATAAACATAAAAAACGGCACAATTCATGTAATTTAGGCTTTATTCATGGTGGCCATCTTATAGTGGTTAAATAATATGTGTAATGGAGCACAAAATGTAACATTGAAGCATTTCATTATATTTGTCAAGCATTCTTATACTCAGTTTTTTATATATATGAAAATCAATTTATATACAGCGTCTATTATGATAGCATGAATAATATTATCCAACATAGTACTGGTCGCCTATCTTGTTGGTGCCGTTAATTCGTAAGGCCCCCTAACATTCTGTTTGGAGCCCTATCGAATGGTTCACGGATTGGTGACACATTATTCATTTTTCTGATTGTGAAAAAAAAAAAAAAATATATATATATATATATATATATATATATATATATATATATATATATATATATATATATATATATATATATTCACTAAAAAAACATAGGTTTCAGACATGTTATAGTTAAGAATTAGCATTTAAAAAACCTCAGAAATTCACTGAAAAAAATACAGGTTTCAGCGGTGTTATAGTTAGTTGGACATTTCACTCGTAAAAAACCATCTCCTGTTATAGTTAGTTGTACTAACTATAACCCACGCGCCCGCAATCCACTGCTGATGATGTCACATATTACATAATTCATGACACAGTCAGTGACATCACTGATGACATCACTGATGACATCTCAAATGACATCATACGTGCACCCCACGATTTTACCCGGCCAAAAAAATTGGGGCTCTGGGGGTCCTTGTGAAAACTGCCTTTTTTTTAAATGTATTTTGGCCGTCACCGTTTAGGACCATGGGAGGGTCTCCAATTCCCCCACTGTCCCACCGGCTCCCCGCCTCCTGCAGAAGCTGGTGTTCAAATGACATCCGAACTCCATCTGTGTATTTACCCCCTAGGAGTTGCCTTCACTTTTCGCATGCATGTTTGTGGTAGCGTATGCGTGTTAATGTTACGCAAGCGCACAATACGTCCCACCATCTGGCTAAGTACCCATAACGCATTTCATTTTATTTGCGCATGCTCAATTTCAACATGCCCAATCACAGCTTTCGCACCCAGTGACATCATGCTCAACCAATCATTGTTCTGCAAAGCATTTATAACCTGCCAACCTTCTCAAACTTTTACTATTCCGCAGTCACAGCCATTGATACTGTTCATATCCACTGCTTTGTAGGTGAGCACTTTTTTTAAGAGTAGTTAAATTAATCTGAACAATCTTTAAATATCACGTAAATGCAAATTTTTGTTCAATTTCACAATGTTATTTTTAAGCACGCTTTCCTGCTTCTTTGTATCATTAAAGTTGACTTTGTAACTTTTGTTTCTGTGCAAATCACTTAATCCTGCTGCGTTTCTTTAATTTGACAAGCGCCACTGGAGAAGTGTGGCTAAATGGTTAGAGCGGCAGACCTTGATGCAGAGCCCTGGCCAGGGACCAGGATTCGATTCCCGCCTCGGCGGGATCGTGCTTAAATTCCTCTGACCGGATATTCTCGCCTCAGTGCCGAATCTAAGCATGGGCCCCACGCTGCAACTCTGGGCAATAGCTTGCTTAGTCTCCACAACGGCCCCCGATACACAAGGGATGCCTGGTTTCACCATGGGATGCCCAGGAGTGGACACCTCACAAGGAAAAGCCAGGAGGGGTTCCCTTGTGGTAGGAGTACAAGCGCCGGGATGCTTACGGGTTGCTGTTCGCGCTATACAAATACAACACATTTACATTTACACATGACCGTTCCCGCACCAGTGTGCTATGTGCTGTTCAACTTAATGTGATGTAGTTTTTCTCGTGTAAGTAGTGCGTCACGTGCCCCATGCATGGCAAATAGAATGTTTTTGGCAATAGTGTATTTTACTACAGTTTCCAGCTCTTGTATATCGAATAACTTATCTTGGTAGCCGTTGTTTCTCGGCAAATAACTTAATCCTGCCGCCTTTCATTTTTTAAATAGTGTGCCGCGTGCTGCTTCCTCCCCATGCACAGCACATGTAATTGATTGACCAATGTCGTATTTTAGCACGCTCTCCATGTTTTTTAATAACGTTAAACTTGATTTCTTATCGTTTGTTCTGTGCAAATCACTTAATCCTGCCACGTTTCTTTAATTTGCCACCAAGCGCCACGTCGCCGTTCTTGCAGCAGTGTGCTACGTGCTGTACAAGTTAATGAGATGTCGTTTTTCTCATGTAATGCACATGTAATCGATTGGCCAATATAGTATTTTAGCACGCTCTCCATGTTTTTTAATAACGTTAAACTTGATTTGCCCCCTGTTCTAGCTCATTATATAGATGTCTCAACCATGGGACGTATTGGTCGCCACAAACTGTTTATTCCAGCCCATGCACTATCGCAGGTTGTGGTCAACAACTCGACACACCAGATCCACTGACTACTCTCCATATGCTATCAGCCCAAAATTGCAATGGACCTAATGGAGTTATCAGGTTTGACTTCAACATTTCATGATAGAAAAGCATTCTGAGATGAGCATTTGTGTATTTTATGTGTTTGCAGACAGATAACTACAATTGTGGTGTTTTTTGCATGCTGGTAATGATACTTCCAAAAACATTAATTTGTTGAAGATACATTACTTTATGTTATTTTATGTTAATAACTGTTATCGTTAGAATAGTTGTAAATAGGAAAGAGGGCTCATAGGGATTGCACTTATGAACGCCTACCGAACTTGTCCATAGTGCCCCTCGAAAGCATATTGGTATTTGCATATGATTTTGTCTAACCACTAGTATGTTCCTAACACGGTTGGTTTGAAACCTCGGATGATTGCTTTTCAACCCCAATCCTATTGAGAACAATTGTTTTTATGTACATTAAAATTAAGCTTGGACATATGTACAACATATATATTTTGAACTCTTTTTTTCATTTTGCAGAATGTTACATTAGTCAGCAGCAAATTGCCGCGATTGAAGAAAGTATATCCTCCTATTCTAGCTCATTACACTGATGTCTCAAATATGACATGAACTAGTTGAGGGAAGCCAAAAAAATAACAAATTATTAACAGATAACGTTAAGGTAAATACTCTAAATATGACTAGTCGACAAAGTTAAAAAGTAACAGATATAAGTACTTGAGGGGTTTTTGGTGGCAGATAATCTCCAATTCACACTTGTACGGATGGTTCTGATATAGGGTGGATCTCTGTACAACAAATTGATGATTAGGTATTAGGATGGCATACAGAGCTCCCAACCTTCTTACTTTTTCTCTTCTGGGGTTCCAAATTGGGGACGAATATTAGCCTGTGCAGTAGGGGTTGATGGTGTTGCTCTACTGGTACTTGAGCCTTCTCATGAAGCAGGAGGAGCCTCTCTCAATCTCCTTAACTCTTCCCTTGCAAAGTTGACCGGATGCTTGATCTGCAAGTGCTTCCGCATACTTGCAGTTCCACACCAGTACTTTTTATTGGGGTCTCCTCTTGAAAGCAGTCATGCATATGCGGCAAGTAAAATTTCTTGCATTCACCTTTTTTAAGACTTGTGGAAATTAATTTCAAAACATTCATTTTGGTGGACCAAAGTCTGCATGTACAATGACCAGTGGAAGCGTTTTGAGAGCGGGTACACCCAAGATCAAGTTAAGAGATTTGATTGATAAGGCATAGCAAAGGAGGTGGCAACAACGGGGAGAAAAATCCATGGGTGGTGGACGCTGGGTTTGTAAATCTGCTCCATCTATAACTTTCTCTCTCTCACAGTTTTAATGTAGTTCTCTTTATCTTTCTCTCTCTCTCACTCTCTCTCACATCGTTTCTCTTTCTTTTTAAAGTAATGGACGCTGCTGTCAACTCGGACGTGTAGATCCAAAGCTCAGTTGAAGTTGTGAACTCTGTTGGTCACAGTGTTTACACAAAGTAAGCAGAACAGCCTAGATATACAATACCTCCAATTAAATGCATTAGAAATAAAAGAGTTTATTTAGAAACCCCTTGTGCCACTTTTGCGTCACTTTCAACATGAGAAAAGCAACACAAAAGTGGCGCAAGAGTCTTGTAAATAAGCCCTAAAGAATATTGTCCTGCATAATGACTTGATCTCTCACCTAATTCTGTCTCATCTCTGAATTAAAGTATGCTTTATTCGAGATTTCACTCATAAAAGCAAGACATACAATAATTAAAAATTCAATTAAATTTACCATTCATTGTTACGAATACTAAGCATACTATTTACAAATTTTGACTCGGATAAAAACCTGTGCGATATTCAATACATGACAGGATAAAATAAATTTTAAAAATACAAAAAGATAAAATATCATAGATAAAAACAGTTCATAGTAAAACCGTTAATAAGATATAAAAATGCAGAGAACATTCCAAACAGAGAATAATCAGATGACTAGCAGTCTCTGTCTAATCGACCATGCCCATCCTAAGTATTTAGCAGTGGCTATTACTATCCAAGTTAAAGTGCTAGTGCATGTTACACGTAGAGCAATGGTACCCTTGATTGCCCCCAGGTTCCTACACATCGGTACTAGCCACACACATCTAGGGTCAGAGTAGGCCGGCAGGTGAATAAAAAATGGCCTGTTGTTTCTTTAGCCAGACCACACGCCGGGCATATATCACTCAGTCCACCATCCCATCTGGCTGTCAAGGATCTGAGAGGAAGTGATCCCACTCTCAGTTGAAACAAGAGCTTTCTGTCACCAGGCCTGGTTAGGAGATCCCAATAGGGTTCCAAGGAAGGATACAATTTAACATCTAGGATATTCTTAGTCATAGATCCTAGACCAGAGCTACCCCAAGCCCGGGATGCTATCTTCTCCCTTTTTTGTTGGAAAGGTTGCTCCTGCTGGGTCATCCCAAAGTTCTCTCATACCAAGCTCAGACAGAACTGTCTTTAGCGTTTTGAGCCACTCGTTTTTATGGAATGTGTCTAATTTCATGATTTCTAAGAACCCTATGGCGTAGTGAGAGAGCTCCGGTGTAGTCCAGAGCCTACGCCAACACAGTAATGGGCGAAGCCTGGCCAGGTCTGTGACAGCTTTTCTGCCTAGCTCATACCTAAGAGGCAGCAAGGGAGTGCTCTTAGGAAGACCATAATTGCCCGTAGAAACTTGTTTTCCGATGATTGAAGCAAAGATAATTTCTCGAACCCCCAAAGCTCCGCACCATAGAGTGCAGATCCGAGGGCCTTTGCTTCATACACCTGGAAGGCAGGCTTTACAGGTTTCATTAAAGATTTTCTATGTTCAGCGCTAATAGCACCTGACAGCTGCCTGTGCCTTAGTGTAGCAATATCTATATGTTGTCCCCAGCCGTTCTTATTTGAAATATGTATACCGAGGTAGGTACAAGTATTCACCACCTCTAGAGGACGGTCGTTCATAATGATTTTTGATTTGAAACTTCGATGGGGGTTAAAAATCGAATGCAAGCCTATAAGACAAGTCAAACGTACTAGACATACTACACATGTAAAGAAAAAAGTAAATATTGTCAATTGTTACTTTGACTTGTAATGTTTCACCTCATTTAGTCACATCGATCTAATTTTAAACATCAATTTTCTTTTTAGTTTTGCAGATTACCTACGGCACTTCTATTGGAGTCCTTATAACATGTTGTTTATTATATTGTTTTGTTAAATTTATGGTTGTAGGTATTTATTGTATTGTTATCTTTTAGTTATGTTTCCAGTTAATTATTGTTTTCATAAAAGTTAATTTTAAAAAAAAGTATATACGTCTTTTTTTTGTGGGGGTAGCAGTCCCCAACAGAAATGATATTTACAACTTGAAGTATAATTTGGAGGCTAACTCTTTACCAAATCTTTACCAGAGTCTATTGATACAACTAACGGTTCCTATGGAAAAGTTTTAAAACTACAACACCATTAGCAACATAGTGTGGTGAACTTCTAACCTCTGTGCGCACTTAAGTTTTCCATGAACTGTTACTATAGTAACAGGCAGTATGCAGTTTGGGAGTAGGGTTGAAAGGTACTGGCTGTACAGAAACTGTTATATTTACCCAGGATCCTCTACATGACAGAAAGGAAAGCAAAGTAAAACAGAACACTGTGTACCGATTTACAACCCCCTTGCACCACTTTCGCGTCCATACCCCCTACAAAATTAGAAGTGTGTGGGCCTCAACGACCCCCTCAAGTCCCGGGAACCACCAACCCCGAGAATTTGTGTATTACGGGAGGCACACTGCGTGGCCCTCCGCCTGGTGCCTTCGAGGGCCCTGGGGACTGCCACGCCCGACGGCCGGCTAATGCAGTGTCCCGGGGTCCTACCCCCGGGACACTGCTGTTTGCTTTGACAGGGCAAACTCCCATGACTCCCGCCCTCCCACAGTAAACTTAGTTTCAGACAGAGCAGTGAAATCTGTTCTCACTTTGAAAATCCAAAGAAGATTGCATTTACACATACAAATTACCATCTCCCCATGCAAAAAAGCAATGCCGGCTCCCGAAGAATGCAAAAGTTCATCACACAAAGTTGCTAAATAAAACAGCAAGTGTGCTTGACTGCTCAATATACCAGCTTATCCTACATAATGTTATTTTCAATCACGTTCTGATAACCAATAAGAATCATGCTTTTAAAAAAACAGAAATGTGCACCCTAGTTTTCAGTGTAGAATGTTGTTAATCATCCAATCAGTTCTTTTCTGTATTTCAACACTGCATCTTATCCACCATTTAAAAAAAATCTTAGTTTTCAAACTGCCATTTCATTTACAGAGACCATTTGAGTGCATCGAGACCTTCTTTCAAGATACTTAGACTGTGAATTGTGGGACACAACTATATTTTCTTGAGCCAAAGAGACTATAGAATGGGGTCCATTTACCACAACAATCTGCGTTTCAATATGCATGGCATCTATAGGAGAGATGCTGTACATTTTACAGATGAAGGGAACTTTAGACTCTGCATCGGTACTTACTTGTAGGTACTAAAATCTCCCAATAAACACAAGTGCTCTTTTTAGAGCCACCCAAGATCTAAACACATAAGCTTGATGTATATCTCAAAAAAATACATGCTTTAGTTTTTTTCGGCGGTGAAATGCGCGGATCCTACGCGCACCCAGCGACTTTTTTTAAAACAATTTTTATTTTCCTACTTTTTTGCCCTATGGGTCCTAATGTGACCCCCTGAGCAGGCCTAGGGGGTCAGGGTGTGTCTACCCTTCCCCTGTCCACGTTTTGCACACATATTTCACAGACTTCTTCACCCACTCTTCTACCGAGGAACAAAATGGCTGACAACTGTTCCTTGTTTTTAATGTTTACAACCGATTGACAACCAAATAAAAAAAATAACAATTAATGCATTTAAAAATTGTCATTTAAAAAACCTTCGAAATTAAATGAAAAAACCATAGGTTTCAGGCATGATATAGTTAGGAATTAGCATTTTAAAAACCATTGAAATTCATTAAAAAATCATAGGTTTCAGGCCTTATATAGTTAGGAATTAGCATTAAAAAAACCTTTGAAATTCACTGAAAAAAACCATAGGTTTCAGGCCTTATATTGTTATGAATTAGCATTAAAAAAAACCTTGAAATTCACTGAAAAAAACATAGGTTTCAGGCCTTATATAGTTATGAATTAGCATTTAAAAAACCTTGCAAATTCACTTAAAAAAACATAGGTTTCAGGCCTTATATAGTTATGAATTAGCATTTAAAAAACCTTGCAAATTCACTGAAAAAACCATAGGTTTCAGGCCTTATATAGTTAGGAATTAGCATTTAAAAAACCTTTGAAACTCACTGAAAAAACTATAGGTTTCAGGCGTTATAAAGTTAGGAATTAGCTTTTAAAAAACCTTTGAAATTCACTCAAAAAACTATAAGTTTTAGGGGTGTTATAGTTAGCTGGACATTTCACTCATACAAAACCATTGAAATTGCTCCTATATAGTTAGTTGTACTAACTATATTTTGCGCACCCGCAATCCACTGCTGATGATGTCACATATTAGATCATTCATGACATGATCAGTGACATCACTGATGACATCTCAAATGACATCACTGATGACATCACTGATGACATCATCCACGTGACAATCACATACACCTTTTCATACACTAGTAAAATCTTTCATCACTCTTTGTAAAATTCAGAGTATCATATTTGAATCCATTGTCACAGCAATACAAGTATCTAAAAACCCACTCAGTGATTCATAGATGTATACACACATCTAATCACTTACCTGTAGATTCACTCATACATGATGTCAATGAACAATAGAACACTATCAAAAATACTCATACACCTATATCGACATTAAACAACAGCACACATCCTATTCACATATGAAGTCTTCCTTCTCACTCATGCAAACAATGGATCATACTTATATATTTACTTAGCTACACACTTATACAAACACCACTTCATCTATTCATTTAGATAGTAAGTCATACTTAGTGAATTATAAAATCATTATTACAAGTATACAGTTATCCATACAGTCACTCACACAATCATTGAGTCTTATGTACACTTATATACAACAACTGACAAATACACTGCCTTTTATTTTTCTAGTTTGTTGGACATGTACCATTGAGAAATATATTTGCTCATCACCACACCCATAAAGAGATTCAATCACCCAAACTATTAGAAAATGTAAGTGTAGCTTCATATATCTACTGAATCAACTATTCACACATCTTTGGACAGTCACACACCCCCCACCGAACCACACACACTTTCAATCTACAATACAAATACTCAGTTAACTAATCAATAACTAATATAGACTTTCACATAGGTAGTAACCAACTGTAGAACCAGTTTACACAACAACTGACAAAGTGATACAGATATTCACACAGTTTAGTCACTATCCACTATATTTAGTGAGACACTATAAATTGGTCAAGTAAACAGTCAATTACACTGCTATCAAATCCTCCATCCAAATATTTATTTATTTATATACACTCATTCTTCAATGCAAATTGCTATATATAATGCATATTTAAATAACGAAGCAAACCACATTCACTGGATGATGTCATCAGTGATGTCATCAGTGATGTCATTTGAGATGTCATCAGTGATTTCACTGACCGTGTCATGAATGATCTAATATGTGACATCATCAGCAGTGGATTGCGGGTGCGCGAAATATAGTTAGTACAACTAACTATATAGGAGCAATTTCAATGGTTTTGTATGAGTGAAATGTCCAGCTAACTATAACACCCCTAAAACGTATAGTTTTTTTGAGTGAATATATATATATATATATATTGTGCACTAGGATATGGCTTTCATTTTTAAAAATAAATCTTAATTGTGAAGCTGGTAAGTTGGATACATCCTATACCTTTCTCAGCTTACCCAAGGTGGCCAGTCTCTTCTGGCTAACTGCCTCATGTGTCCCTCCATGCCCTGACTTTGTAAATTACCTTGATGTGTATATACATACTCACCAAACAGAACCCCCATTGTTCAATTTCTGCTGGGGTCAACCTGGACTCCAATTTGAGGTCACTCTCTGATTTGTATTTAGCTATGGTGCTCTTTTCCTCCAGACTGAAATAATAGGAATAAAAAGAAGATAATCTAAGCCCCTCTTTGATCTGGACCCATGCTCTACTCCCTCACAACAGATTCTATAGAAACAAACAGAGAACCCTCTTAGTACCCAGAGCAGCGGCCATCCTAGATTGTTCAGATGCTCATCACTACGTCTTTATTGCACTGAGTACTGCACCTTCTCAATAGTAATCACTCTAGCAACTAGGAAGCCACAATTTTTGCTCTCCTTTCATGAGAGCAGCCTCCACTGAAGAATCAGAACCACATGATTTACTGGATAACTGAGTAACTTTCATTACTACTCTATGACAATTGACAGCCATCTTTGACTGGGCTGTTACCAGTCACTACTCCACAATCACAATTGGGACAGATAACTCTTTCCACACTGTCAAGGACCTTTAAATGTGGCTTTTCAAGCTACTATAACAGAAGTTTCGTATTTGAGTTGCGCCACTATTTAAACTAGTAGAGAAGGGGAGGGTAACCCAATACACCCTTGCGGGCTTGCGCAGATACAGTGAGTTAAAAAATTGCCAGCAAGGGTATTTGTTTACACTGACTATTTGACAGAAGTCGGATTTAATTATTATTTGTGTTAATGTATCCGGCCCAACTCAATTGGTAACTGATGATAATTTGTTTCACCTCTATATGAGAGAGAGCAATCATATGAGAAAAATAAGTGTTGCTTTTCTTTTCTTCTTTTTGTCATTGTAACGCATGTAATGTGATGGCTGTTTCCATCATCACCATCATATACAAACAAGCAAATATCCCCTACCACCTCTATTCAGATGAAGCCCAGCTATACTTGGAAATATTCTCACTAGAAGATGTACACCATCTAAATGCCACTCACATAAAAGCCCTAAACTGGCTGTCACACAACTACCTTAAACTTAACCAAGGCAAGACACAATTTCTTGTCCTGTCCAACAATGGACAGACCCCACAGGGCCAACTGTGACTAAATTCTATTGACAGGCTAAACTCCAATCTGTCTTTAGCTGACTCTGCCAAATCTCTGGGGAATCACATCAGACCCAAACCTGAATGTGAGCTCACACATAAAGAATACAGTGAAGATTGCCTACTACACCCTAAAACTCCTGAGCAAAATCAAGCCTTCCTCCTACCCAATGATCTGAAAACTGCCACGCAAGCTCTGTTTCCTTCCAGACTGGATTACAGGAGTGCCACTTTCACAAGCATTGCAAAAACTCATGTAGGCCTCCTGAGAGCCACACTAAAAGCAGCAGAAAGGATGATCAACAGAATCAAAAGAAACAATCACATCTCCCCCCCTTGAAAGATATAAAGTGGCTCCAACTGAAGCTCGTTGAAGCTTCAAAAATGTTTGACTCACTCACAAAGCTCACCCGCTAGCCAACCTGCCTTGCAGCCGAACTCACACAGATAGGCCATTCGAGAAATCTAAGGAGCACCAACAACCTGCTTCTCATCCTCCCAAACAGCACAACCATAAAACCATGGTTCAGTTTTTCCTGGGCAATAACCCTAAAACTTGGAACTCCCTCCCTGTATATATCAGGACTAACACCTCCTTCATGAGCTTTAGGACACAATTCAAAGGATCCCCTCTTCAATCAGCACCTTAACATTCTGTACTGTAATGCCTAGTATTAGAAAGGGGCTCTATACCCCAATGTATATATGTATGTTATGTGTCTCTCAAGGTCAATCTCTGGTTCTATTCTTGACACAGTTATTTACTTTAACTAATTGTTGCCTAACTCTGCCTTTGACAATGTTGTGAAGTTCTCTATTATTCTCTGGCATTTCCAGTGCTATATACATTTTTTAAAATAAATTCATTCATTAATTAAAAAATGTACCCTTGGTTTCATAGTGTTCGTGTATTTGTTTTTCCATAAAGAAAACGGCGTGAATTCCACTAATAATCCCAGTGATATCTCATTTTCTTGATGGCTACCTGAAACTAATCTTACTCAAATAATGCCCAGTGAGTTGCAGGGTGACAGCAGTCCAACTGGTTTTCTGTCTCAGGTTGGCACATTGACAGAATCCTTTCTACTAGCGGCTCTAGAAAGATTGCTTTTGGCCATGTTCTGGAACATTGATGCAGAAAACATATCAAGGGAGACAATAAATAGTAAATAAATGACTCTCAAATGCTCTAATTCTCTCTAACAAATATTAAAGTCAACTAATAAATCTTGCAGTATAAATATTACATAACAATTAAAGTGTAATATGGGCCTGTATTATCATTAACGGGCTCCAGTGACATTAAAAAGCTGGCTTCCCGAGTCTAAGTGGTTTATAAATGTAACCTACCTGAAACACAAGACAGATACCTGTTATGTATTCTCTAAATAGACAATAAAGTTAAGAGCAGTAAATCTATACTTGCTAACGGATATTTGTTTATCAAGATTCTTGCTATGGCACTCCTGTGGCAATATTTCGTTTGCCAATAATCTGGCATACAGTCCTCATGTAAAAGGCCATAATCATTATATTTTCAGTGTAGAAATCAGGAGGGAACAAAACCAAAATGAATTGGTGAGTAGGGGAAAAAGTTTCTGCATGCACAGAAATATCCTTCCCGTGGAGAAACACAAATGTACACCTATTACATATTTATTATGTTGAAATGGATACCAGTGTGAGTTATCCTGAGAATTTCAGACATGCACATATTTCCATGAGAGCACCAGGGATTTTCTGTTAATTTAACAATAATGATATTTGATCCAAATTGAGGAATAAATCTACAGGAGCAAAATTCTGGGTTTTCCTACCGAAATCTCATGTACTTATGGTATTTTGGATGCCACAAAAAAGAAACCAGTGTTATGTACTTATTTCAATGCTATACAAATTAATTTTAACAAAGGGACACACATCTTTATTGAAGATGCGAGTCTTGAATTCTATGGTAATGTGATTGTCTCAGGCATGTTTACAGGATGAAAAGTCTGGGAGGCTTGTCTAGCACAAAAGGCTTACATTAACGGATCGCTGAATTTGAGCTCCAGGGATTTCAGAAAATGATGAGTTCCAAAATAAGGCTGCACACAAGGATGGATGAAAAATTGAATATAGACCTAAAGGTAAACCTTTATGTATGGCAAATCATGTGGTCTTAGTTGGTGGTCACTATGTTGTCATATGAGATCCCAAAAAAAACACCATGTGTTATAAAAACAAAAATATTTTAAGTAAAAATTTTGCCCTTTGGGAGGCCAAAATATAACACATTTCCGGAGTTTGTGGAGTCTTTCGCATTCTGCTCTCCTTGGAGCTCGCAGAGTACCTAAAAACTCCACTCCATGTAGCAGAGCAGAGTGTTTATCGCGCTCGCCAATGGTAAGTTGGTGAGCGGGAGTGAGGAAAATCTAACACCAGACCACTTCCCTGTGAGATTTCTCAACACGGGCAGTCATGCATGGTCTCTACCGCCGAGTTTAGAAATCTTCTGTTTGCCTTGAGGAAACTTTCACCCAAGCGGCAGAAAGAAGCAGCACCCTCTTGCACTGTGTGAGATGCCATTCTTGCTGATTTTACAGCATGGGACAAACACTCAGCGCTAAAAATCAGTGTGGAAGCCAAAAGGTAGCCGGCCCGCTGCTTGCGGAACTCCGCGTAGCTTGGTGGAGTTTTTTTTGCAAACTCCGGCCAGGCTTACTCATTTACACAACCAAATATTAACTTATCTATGATTCCTAAAAACATGCATTTGTTTTTTGCTAAATTGAAGGATGGAAATGTGTCTATGAAAAAATAGAATAGAGAGGCAGGGTATTCAAAATGTTGAAATAAGGAAAGGGAATTTGGGGATGCAGACTAGAACATTAGAGAGAAGGAAGAGAAGGACTATACCTGAAGCAACTGTGACAGGGATAGGACAAACGCTGCACAAACCCCATCATCGACATTTACCTAACTTTTTAGGTCGGGCGTTAGCCAAGACCTTTTGATTTTACTGAAAAGGTATGTATAATATACTCACTTAAAAGGGTTTTCAGCCCACTTCTCTTCATTCATTGATCTGTTGTGTAATTCACATGTTGCTTCCACCCACTGCACCATACAGCATAGGGAAATGGGTCAGCCTGCTTCAGCCACTGGTTAACTTCCCATTGAGTAACTGTATTTTGTATCTCACAATGAACATATCCACATACAAGGTAGTTACCTTCAAAGCCAGAGTTTATGTTTTATTTTATAATTACTTTAGTGTTAGCTTTGTGTTTAGAGCTTGGGGTGAAAACATGATGCTTTTCACAGTCTTTATCAGTGTCTGTCTCCTGGCAATACTGCTGTAAATTCATTTTGGAGTGTCCTTTGTCTATCTGTCTGATTGCATTTCACAGTGTCTGTCTGAAACTGTTCTATTTTAATTTATCCTCTGTTTACTATAATACAATATACAAACTGAATGCTTCAAAATGATACATGTGAATTCATAAGCAGACAGTTCTTCCGAACACTCAATTCCACCAATTGTTCACTAATAAACTTTATCCATTAAAAAACAGCCTTTATTGTGTTTAATTTGCAAGAGTTGTAACACTTGTTTTATTTATATCCCTGCTACTTTATTTCTTCCTTATTTATTTGATTATTTTTTCTTTCATTTTCTCTTACCTTCTTTCCTTCCTTCCTTCTTTGATTTTTTTTCACTCTCCCTCTCTCTTTTCTTCAAATTGTTTTTATTTTTTATTTCCCACCCTTGTTACCTCTTTCATTTCATTCTTTCTGGATTCCTTTGCTTTTTCCTTCTTTTGTTCTTCCTTCTTTCTATCTTTGTTGTTTCTTTCCTTCCTTCCTTCTGCATTTCTATCTTTCTTTCCTTCTTTCTTTTCTTCCGGTCCTTTTCCTTCTTTCATGATTTCGTTCCTTCTTTCTTCCTTTATGTCTTTCTTTTTCCTCATTTTTGGTTTTCTTTCCTTCTTTCTTTCCCATGTTGTCTTCTATCTATCCGTTTTTAATTCTTTTCTCCCTTTCTTTCCATCTTCCATCCTTCCTTTCCCTTCTTTCTTTCTTTTTTCTTTATACCGTTTGCTCTTTGTCTTCATTCTTTTCTATCTTTCTTCCTTCTTTCTTTCTTGCTTTATTTCTTTCCCTCTATTTGCTTTCCTTCTTTCTTGCTTTATCGCCTCCATTCTTGCTTTCTTCTTTTCTTTATTTCTGCCTAACATTTCATATTTCCTTCATTTCTTTTTTCTTTCATTTCTTTCTTTCCTTTTTTCTTTCATTTCTTTCTTTCCTTCTTTCTTTCTTTCCTCCTTTCATTCTTTCGTGCCTCCTTTCTTTCTTTCTTTGCTTTTTTCTATCTTTCTTTTCTTCTTTCCTTTCTTCCTTCCTACTTTTCTTCTTTCCTTCCATCTTTGTCTTCCTTCGTGGCTTCCTTCCTTCTTGTCTTCTTTCTTTCTCAAAGGCAAGATGCTGGCAGCCAATGGCAGAACGACCGGCGTGTCTGGTTCTGCATTAGCCAAAAACTTTTACTAGAATTATGTTTATGACATACTTACTTATAGGATTTTCATCCACACTCCATCCATTTTTCTTTGGTTGTGTCATTCACATTTCCCTCCAACCCACCTAAGCATGCATCAAGCAGCAATAGGCCCGCTAACTTTCGTAATTGGCTGACTTCAAAATGAGTTATGGCATGCTGACTTTTCACAAGGAGCACATACACACATTAGCTTCCTTCAGGGCCTAGGAGTACTATGGTAATGTGCACTTATTAGGGACCCAATACCTTTTTGCCACTACTCAATGCCAATATTATTTTTTTTAGCTTGACAAACGCCGGACAGCTTTCCAAAAAATAGTTTCACAAAAACCATGACAAAACAAAACAAGAATTGCCAAAAGGCTGGCGGTCAGAATTAGTACTGCCTTTTTCCTTTGCCAATGCATGTTTATCTCTGCCAAGAACTGTACTTCAGACGGCAGCTGATAACTGCATCAATAACTCTACGTCAGCCTGCTACATCATTGCCAGCACATCATGATGTGCTTGTGGCACCACAGCTTATTCTAACTAGAGACAATATGTATGTATGAAAGATCAACATGTACACTCAACAGGTTCTTTGCATGCAGATCATGACACAGAAGTCATCATTTAGCAAATTCAAGTGTGAGATGTCACAGAGTTTTGTGAATGGGCAGAAATTGGCATGTTGCGCAGCTCATGTAGAATTTTTGGGTCAGGAGCTTGTTCCGTGCTGAAAAATCTGCACGGACTGCACCACGTGGCGTGTCACAGGGCACTGCATCTCGAGTTGGTTTTGCTGCTGCTTAGATTTCCCACTCGAATGGCAACTTTCTCACCATGAACTGTTGCGACCGCCGGCGTTGGGAAAATCTCACCAGTTGCCCTCCTTGCACCTGAGAAATTGCACTAGGGGGTGCCAATTTTTGCTTCAGCTTTTCAACATAATATTGGGGAGCCATGTGTGAGAAAAAACTCCGCCACACAGCAGTTGGCAGAATGTGACTCAGCAGTTTCTGCTCTCGCCAAAATGTCATTCTGTGATGTATTTTCTTTCCGTGCCCCTAAATGTACCAGGTACAAGTGCTGTCACAATGAAAAACATTCTGAACAGACTAGGTGATTTCTATATAGATTTCTATTCCTCCTACCACACTCAGTAGTTCTGGTTTTCCATCTCATGGTTTAGCTTTCATCTATTTCAGGGAAGAGGCGGCTTCCACCAGCAGTTCATTTTGTTTTCTTCTCAATATCTTTTGTATTCCTGGTTGAAAAGTACTGTTTCAACATCAACATTGTCTGTAGCATTATCATCAATCACAAGGTAACAGCTATAGCCTGGAGGCCTCAGCTGCCCTCTTACAGCATGCAACCCTTAACATGTTCACTATACATGTCTGTGAAGTTTGCTGGTGCTGTCCCTTCTTTAGGCAGGGCTACAGCAAAAACAGATGAGTGGACTTAGACCAAATTTGACAGGAAGCTAGGTCTTGGTCCACAGATTGTGCCTTTTGTGATTTGGTGTACATTTGTTCAATAGTTTTTTTAGAAATTAAGGGTCAAACATATTTCTATGTCTGAACAGTTAGGTCCGCGAGAGGTTCAAGAAACTCTTGTGGGAGTGCCAGTTTAAAAAAAGAGCATTCTATTTCAATCAGGATGCCCCATTCCCATTGGGTTAATTCCCTCCCAGGGGAGTGAGACACCTGCAGGAGTGAGCACTCTGATGACTGCCAGTGGTATCGGAAAAAGTTTGCTGGCAGCCATCAGAGAACTCAGGGACTAGGGGCCACATGTAGATAGCTTTTTTGTTTTTGCGAATGGCCCAATTCACAGAATCGGGCCATTTGCGAAAACAAAAAACCTTTTTGTTTGTATTCAGAACCCTATTTTGAGATTTGGTAACTTATTACCGAAACTCAAAATGGGTTAGAATTTCAGTATTACGAAGGGGCATGTTAAGGGCCTCCCTTCCTAATATCCACTCACAGTGCTATGTTCGAATGTTTTGCAACCACAATGTCGTAAAATATTTGCATTTTAGCGCCTACTTCAAGTAGGTGATAACACAGTCGCAATTGGTAAGGCAGGCAAAAACGTTATTAAGAGCAGACTGTGGTCCCAGGGACCACTGCCTGCTCTTAAAAAATTAAACTGAAACATTTCATTTTTGTTTTTGAAACGCATCTTGTTTTACTTTTAAAAAAATGAACTGGATTTAAAAATGAAATCTTAGTTTATTTAAAAGCAAACACAGACATGGTGGCCTGCTGTCCCCAGCAGGCCACCATCCCTGTGTTTTTAGCTATTCCCAATGAGTTACAAATTGTGACCTAACTTGTGAATATTAATGAGATAGGTCCATTGCAACCCCCATTAAGAATCATTACATTGGTCAAGGACACAATTGAGAAGATAATTAAACAAGTAAGACACGCACCACTGTTTGGATCCAAAAATGAGGGTTTGTCGCGTGCTACAAGGACTTCGCTTTCTGTACCATAAAGCGTTGAAAATATTCTGGGTTGCAAGTCCTGAATAGGAATTGCCCCCCTATGCACCGCGTGTATGTTACCTTTGCGGTATAATAAAGTTAATCAACGAAGTAAAGAGATTCACGTTGAATTCTTTAATACGTTAGTCTCTTCATGTTTTCAAATTGTAACATTATTCATTTGAACAAAAGAGTACGTTCCATGATTCCATAAATATGTACATCAGCATATTTTCATCCATCCCTATGCATTTCGGGCCTGAAGGTAGCCCTTCATCAGGGGACATTTTTCTAGAAACAAAAAGATATAATCGGTCTGAGCAAGGGGGAAAGCCCTCTGCATTCTCAATAACTTAAAATGAACATGCTCTATGTCGAATTTCTAATAATTAGCAGCATGACGCATGAACTTGAATAAAAATAAAAAGTGAACGAAAAATAAAGAGAGAAATAAAGAGAGAAATACCACATGTTGAGCATGTGAGGATGTAATAAAACAGTAAACCTTCACCAAAACAACACAGTGGTGCAACGTAGTAATTTGCAACCGCGTGCCTGAAGTGCATGGCATGTAATCATATTTTTCGTGTCTGTAGACAAACGGTGAAATGCTTGATCGGTGACAGTGATTAAATGCGCAATAAAACGACGTGCAGGAGCGTTATCGTATGCGAGTGTTAATCCACATGTTCAACTACGTGCAGTTACGTTTTCAAGTACAGTGAACCGTAATTGTGCGATGTTGTGTCCTTTTGGCATCTGTTATGTTGGCCACACTGAAGGAAAGATCAGGACCAGAATTCTCGAACACAAAAGCAACATCAGGACCCATGACATGAAATTCACGGTAGCAGCTCACTTTTTGGAAAAAAAGACACAACATCGCATGATTACGGTTCAATGTACTTGAAAATGTGTCCTGCATAGAGGGCATGATGCCAAAAACAGATTACTACAACGAGAAAACTTTTGGATAAGATACCTGTGCACGATGCAACCCACAGGGTTGAATGATCGCATGGAATTTCTTTGTTACTTGTAATACTTTTACTACAACTACAGTTTATTTATTGTTGTCTCATGTCACTGAATATGTTTGCTTTCATATTTCACACCACTTTTACCATTTAGTATGTTGAAACATTTCCACTTTAAGATGGCCCCCGTGTTTATTTCATTACAGTCCGTTGTTTTTGTCACCCATACCGAAACTGACTGCACACATTAACTTTATTAACCAACACAAACACTCACGCATGCACGCCAGTGTTGAGTTGAGTTGGGATTTATAAAGCGCGTAGCTACCCTAGGGCGTCCCAGCGCTGGCATGACCCAAGTTCCAGAGGAGAGATAGAAGAGGAGATTGAGAGGATTAAGGGAAGAGCAAAGTTTTTAGTTGCCTACGAAAGGCCAAGAGGTTATGTTCTCTCTGCATTGCAATTGGGAGGGCGTTCCACAGTTTTGGGGGGTTGTAAGAAAACAGACGCCCCCCGGATCGGGCCTTTTTTATTCTTGGGACGCTGGCTAGGAAGAGAGAGTCTGATCTTAGTTGTTTGTTGGAATTGTGGGGTTTGATCAAGGGTCGCAGAATCGGTGGGCCTCTGCCGTGCATTATTTTGTGCGAGCTGCATAGGGTCTTAAAGTTAATCCTTTCTTTGACAGGGAGCCAATGTAGGCTTTTAAGTGCTGGTTTAGCTGAACATCTCGCATTGGTTCCAGTTAGGATTCTGGCAGCAGCGTTCTGGGCGCATTGCAGTCTGTAAATAACTGATGCTGGTGTCCCCAGGAACAGGACGTTGCCGTAGTCCAGTCTGGAGTTCACCAGCCCCTGCATCAGTAGTTTCCTTGATTGGAAGGGGATCAGGTGGAGGATTTTTCGCGCCATACGGATGAGGCCAAAGCAGGTGCCTGAGGTTTTTCTGGCCTGGGTCTTAAAGTTGAGGTCTTGATCCAGCCAGATGCCCAGACTTTTGACTTCGGGTTTGGGGGTAGGAGGCGTTCCCATGCATGACGGCCAAGAGAGGGATGGAGGGAGCTTGTGTGGGTTTCCCAGGAGAAGTATCTCAGATTTATCTCCATTCAACTTTAATCGAGATTCACACATCCATTGGAAAACACTATCTAGGCATGTAGCCAGATTGTCTAGGCTATTGTTCAGCTGGTTAATAGAGACCACCAGCTGAGTGTCATCGGCGTACATGACTGTTTTTATGCCAAATGGAGCGATAATGTCCTCTAAAGGGGACATGTAAACGTTAAAAAGAGGGGGGCTCAGGGAGGAGCCCTGGGGAACCCCACACTGAAGGGGCAGGGCTTTGGACGTGGCGGTGCCATCTGACACTTGGAAGGTTCTGTGACCAGAATCGTATAGATTCGGGTTCGTTTGCCCGTTTTCAGTAAGTACTCTTTACTTTGGAGACTTTCCCTATTCACCCATAACGTGATAGACAATTCGTAAGACCTGTAACTGCACGTAGTTGAACATGTGCATTAACACTCGCATACGATAACGTTCCTGCACGTCGTTTTATTGCGCATTTAATCACTGTCACCGATTAAGCATTTCACAGTTTGTCTACAGACACGAAAAATATGATTACACGCCATGCACTTCAGGCACGCGCTTGCAAATTACTACGTTGCACCACCGTATTGTTTTGGTGAAGGTTTACTGTTTTATTACATCCTCACATGCTCAACACGTGGTATTTCTCTCTTTATTTTTCGTTCACTTTTTATTTTTATTCAAGTTCATGCGTCATGCTGCTAATTATTAGAAATTCGACATAGAGCATGTTCGTTTTAAGTTATTGAGAATGCAGAGGAATTTCCCCCTTACTCAGACCGATTATATCTTTTTGTTTCTAGAAAAATGTCCCCTGATGAAGGGCTACCTTCAGGCCCGAAATGCATAGGGATGGATGAAAATATGCTGATGTACATATTTATGGAATCATGGAATGTGCTCTTTTGTTCAAATGAATAATGTTACAATTTGAAAACATGAAGAGACTAATGTATTAAAGAATTCACTGTGAATCTGTTCACTTGGTTGATTAACTTTATTATACCGCAAAGGTAACATACACGCAGTGCACAGGGGGACAATTCCTATTCAGGACTTGCAGCCAAGGACACATTTGAACATAAGTGCTTGAGATTTTCTAATAGCGCACAAATTCGCTAGTAGGAACTTGCAAAATGAAACCTACATACATGGGGCCCTTAGTCCTGAACTTAAAAAAAAAAGAGATGTAAGGGGGCAAAGTAGAGATACCCTGCCCCACTAGTACCCATGGGGGGACCCAACCCAGTCGGACCCACCCATTGGCCAAAATCAGCAATTTTTTCTACAAGCATTGTAGGGCGCTGTGGAGCACACCACCTATGCCAAAAGGAAAATTGGGACGCCCTCCCTGAGCCTCCAAAACTCCAGAGACCCCATCCCCTGAGGCAGATTGTATTAATTAAGGGATGGGGCCGAGCCATCAAAGTCCCCAACTACCTCATCTCCTGGGGCCGATTACCTTTTTGAAACAGAGGGGTGGCCCTCTCCCTGAGCCTTCTATGGCCATAGGGACCATCTCCTGGGCTGTTTCACCTACTGTGTCCTGGGGAGCCCATCCCCTGGACTCAGCAGTTTACCGGCCCACAATGGTGCGCGGAGGGAAGCTTGCTTCCTCCTGCCTAGTAGGACCATTTTTTAAACTCCCACATTTTTTAATCTCCCACAATGTGGGAGAAAACAAAAAGTCTGCTTCCAGCGGGCAGGAGCTTGGAAAATGCTTCCATCAGCTGGGAGCAGGCTTTTGATATGGAAGCAGATCAACAGATGGCTCACACCTGTAGGGATGAGCATAAGTAACTGCTCCCTGCAGGAGGGAGCAATGCTGGCTCCTGCAGCATGCAGGGAGCCAGTTGGGGCCATGGGGTTCTACCATAGACCCCAATGTTGAGCATGGTGGGTACCCTAGTTGGGCAACCACCTTAAAATAATGAAGGCCCCAGGGGGCATCAGAGATGTCATAAATTATGCCATGCAACATGTCATGAGTTATGAATTATATGAGAATATAAGCAGTGCACCATAAGGGTGCAAGAGAATGTTGGGGTTGTTTTTAGTTGAAAACGTTTATGTTGTATCTGACATTTTCACCTAACCATATTGTTTTTATTTATTTAGTAAGTGTTTTATGAAGCATGAACAAGACCCTTTCAGGAGACAGAGAGCTTTACAAGTATTGTACACAACATGGTATAGAAAATGAGGAAACAAAATTGACATGCCTAGGGGAGAGAAATCAGTTCACTTAGTCCAACATAATTCCAGGCTTCTGACGAAACAGATTCTTACATGTTCTTGAAGGTGACAGAAACAGAGTGAGGATGACAGAGAGATACAGGAAAGAGAAATTGCGGATCTCGGGGAACGGGCTAGGTGTGACAAGAAGCAACAACCAAACTAGGCAGGGAAGAGTCTTTCATGAGGAGAGGGAGGGTTGCTTAGTGTGAGAGGAATTTATTGGATAGTAGAATAATCTCTTCTTTTCTTAAAATAGATGTGGATGGGTTCCATCAGATCTTGTTAGGGGAGGAGTTCCAGATTTTAGGGGCAATTCCAGAGAAGGAACGATTGTAGGTTTCCCTTTTCTTGAAATGTTGGGCATAAGAAGAAGGATGCTTGTGCTTCTGAAAGGCCTGTATCATCCAAATAGGGTCAATATCTGTGCCAGGTAGGCAGGGGTATTGTAGTGTAGCAGTATATGGGTCAAAGAAGCAATTTTTAAATGGATCATAGCCTCACAGGGTTGCCATTTAAGTAATTGCAGGTTGGGGTGATATGGCCACTTTTTATCGAGTTATGAGGCTAGCTGCTGCATTCAATGTAGCCTTTAGTGGTGCAAGCAAAGTTTTCAGGAAGTTCTCCAGGGTAGTACTACTGTAATCTAATTTAAATAACACAAGAGCTTGAACTGCTGTTTTGAGGTCAGTATATGGGAGCGAAGGTTTCCTGAGAATATGCAACTGATGGTTAGCTCCTCTGGTTATAACACTAATATGTTTTGCCATGGAAAGGGTTTTGTCCAAGGCTATACATAGGGATTTAGTAGAGTCAATGAAGTGCGGGGTACAGCTCAAGGCTGTGAATGCGGGAGCCAGTGTTTGATATTAGGGACTTTGGTGGGCAATGCGATCAGTACGAATTCTAATTTGAGGGCATTGAGTTTGAGATGGTTGCGAGTTAGCCAATATTGCGTTTTTCTTAAGGTGCTGTTGAGAATATTGAAGTCATCGGGGAGGTGACTTTCATGTAGAGTTGAGTGTCATCTGCATACATGTGGTAAGAGATGTGGGTGACTTTGAGGATTTCAGTTAGGGGCTGATGTATAGGTTAAAATATGTAGGGGAGAGAGTAGAGCCTTGGGGCACGATCAGTGAAACTGGAGACAAAGTGGATAGAGCATGGTTGATATGGATGCGCTGGGATCTGATATTTAGGAAAGAGAGGAACCACTTTAGCATGGTGCCGGAGAGACCCATCCTGTGTTCTAGCCACTTTAAAAGGGTAATGTGGTTGACTGTGTCGAAGGCCGCTGACAGGTCAAGGAGGATCAGCAGGAAAGACTCATTCTGGTCAAGTGAGTGTTGGGCATCGTTGACAATGTGGACCATGGCAGTTTCAGTGCTGTTACCAGAAAGGAAGCCAGATTAATAAAGGTCAATGAGTTGGAATTGCTCAATGTGAGTGCAAAGCTGTAAGTGCTGTAAGAGTTTGGCTAAAGTTGGGATGTTGGAGATTGGCCGATAATTGTTTGGGTTGGATTGGTTAAAATTAGGTTTTTTAGGATTGGAGTAACCTGGCTGCTTTCGAGACAGTCGGGTAAGCAGCCTTGGATGAGTGAGCCATTGATTATAAAAGTCTGTAATGGTGGTAGGAGGTGAATTGACTCCTTGGGAAGTTTGGAAGAGGGGATCGTTGTAGTGGTTGGAGTATTTCAGAGATGTCAATAGAATTAAGATGTAATTTTCCTCTAAGATTTTAAAGCAAGGCCATGCGGCATAAGGGGGATTTCTTGGATAATCTTGGTGATTGAGTGGGGTGAGTTGAAGGGGGGATCACATGGAAGAAGTTTCATGGTGTTCTGGATATCGTTAGTGGTTATCATGGTTTTCTCAGCAAAAAAGGAAGCAAAGGTTTTGCCTTTTGGTAGCGTTTTGTTGGCTGAGGAAGTGGGATCGCTTTTGTGGTTCAACTGGATTTTTGTAATTTCGAACTGTTTCTTTAGGTCGACTGGTTGTATTGTCTAGTGGATTTTGAAAGAAAGTTGCTTTGGAGTTCCTAGTGTGCCTACTGTAGGTGCTACATCGTTGTTGTAGAAGTTTGAGGTTGGGCAGAGAGGGGTATGTCTCCATGCTCTTTCTGCGAGTCTGAGTTGTCGGCGTTCCTCGTTAAGGTTACAGTTAAACCAGGGGTTGATCTTTTATACAGGATTACAGGAGGTCATGAGCATCGTGCATACAGGAGGGCGGTAACGGGATGGCATTACTAAAAGCAGACATAGTGAGTTGCAGGTGTCTTGGAACCAATGTTGACTTTAACTGATTGGCCCTTAGAGATGATTCACTTATCTCAGATAAGGAAGGTGATGCAGCTGTGGTCACTCCAGTCATAAGGCAGGATAGTTCAATTTGTATGGTGTGCTCTTTTGTAGGGATCACGTCTAGTGTAGCCCCTCTGTTGTGGGCTGGGTTGTTGCCGGCTTGGATGAAGTTGAGGTCGTGGAGGAAGGATTTGAAACTGTTCACAAGAGGGTCAGGTTTGTGCTATATACTGCCTCACCCGCCCAAAAAAAGATAATCAGTGGGAAATGTGAAACCTTAGTTGGTTAATGTAATGAATGCAAATGTCTGTGTGTGTGACACTAGAAAGGCGGGAAACAGTTGAAACCCTGCAGCCTCAGCCACACATGTTCTAACATCACAAGCGCACCACGCTTGCCTTAACCACACATATGCTATAACGACGCTTGTGCATGGTTAAGGCAGTGCGGCATCTAGCTGCTGCTGTGCGGAAGCAGGAAGACCTCGCCAGGCAGAGAGCAAGAGGATATGATGAGGTAAGTGGCGCTTGGCAGGGGGGTAGTTTTCAGGGCTAGGGGATAGTTTTCAGGTCAGGGGGAGGGTCAGGGTAGTTTTCAGGGTAGGGAATCAGGGTAGTTATCGGGGGGGGCAGGTTTGTATTTTTAATTAGCGGTTAGAGTTTTAGGCTTAAAGGCCGAGGAAGGGGCAGTGGTAGTTTTAGGGACAGCGCAGAGGTGAGAGGGGGTCAGGGTAGTGTAAGTTAAGGGTTAGGGACATTGCAGGGGATGGGGTGTCGGAGTAGAGTATGTTATACCCCAATCATGGGTTATTTACTATCCTCTTTTGCTTGCATTATGGCCCAATGCACATTTCCTCTGACAGTGTTGTTTTTAGCCTCAAAACAATGGCTGGGAAAAACTGAAGAAAAGGAGGCACCTTAGTTTAGCCTTAGAGAGATGGCATGGAGGGGTTGTGGTAAGATAGCAACCTTCTTTTTAGCAAATAGCAAAGGAGACAGCCCAGTGTGCAAGACAGTAGCTATCATTGGCAAATGAGGTACGGAGACATTGGGATCCCGAGGCAGCTGGGGCACACTGCGTTACAATTTTAATTATCTCATTTTAAAAAGGGGGAAATAGGGGTTTATTTTCATATATAGTAATAGGGTACCCTTGCACAAAAAAGGGGACAACATGTGAGAGTTGTTTTTCCTTGAAAGTGACAGAGAGCCTATTGTAAGATTGGATTGATGGTAAGGCAAGATGAGGTGATAGCCTGCATCTCAGGGCCGCAGTTATAAATATTGCAGCAGATGCAGATGCATTGGGATAAGGAGTCTGAGGGGCTGACAACAACCCATTTATGGGGAGCAGTGTTTTCGGGTCAGTTACTTGTTCTGTTTGATGTAGTTGCTGTTTTATAATGCTCACATTTAGTTTGGACTATGAGCTACAGAAAAGGTACCAATGCAATGTTCTTGCCAGCCCTGCTCACTGCACTCAGCCCCGTCTCTCCTACTGCACTGATCCATGTCATAAAGTTTTGGAGGGGGCTCTACTTCAAAAAGTTTGCTTAGGGTGGCTCAAAGCAAAACATGTGTGAAGACCTCTGAACTGGGCCATGAAGGCCCTTGCTTAACAGTTTTTGGGCCAGTTGTATGTAGGCACTGTTTTGGATTCCCTAATTGTGAATCCTTGCGATTCGCCATTAGGAAATTGCAAAAGGTCATGTATGAAAGTGTGTTGACACTTTCTGCAAGTCCTAGGGGGTCGCAAATGATCTACCTCATGAATACTAATGAGGTAGGTCACAATTTGCGACCCCCTAGGAATTGCTAAAATCCGGGGTATGGTGGCCTTCTGGGGTCAGCATATACCTTGTCCGTGATTGCTTTTAAATAAAGCAACAAAAACAATTCTTAACTGCAGCCCATTTTCCTTATAGGAATATGGGTTGCATTTAAAAAAGAAAAATGAAAAGTTTTCTTCTCTGAAAAAAAGTTTCTGCTACCATTACCAAGACCCCTTCCCATTTGCACATGGGTTGCCACCTACTTGAAGTCGGTGGTAAAATATGAATGTTTTGCAAGGACATTCACGGTCACAACACATTCATACATACCGTTACGATTCGGTATTTGGAAGGGATGCCCTAAAAGGGGAATAATACAGGTAAGTTATATTGAAACCCCATTTTGGACCATTATTGCTACAATTTCTCGACATTCAATTCAAATTATCACCATCTAAAATCCTGGTAGGAATTTAAGCTTGAAAACACTCATGAGCGAGAGCACTTTGTGCTCCGCTTTTAAATCTGCACCGCCACTGAACCATGCTCAAATTCCATTTACAACCATTTCATCACTATCACCATAGTCTAATTAAGGCTCTAAATGTTCATCGCTTTAAGTCATTGCACTTTCAAGCTAAAGTCCACTTCTGTATCGCAGCTTATAATGTTACCGACTCTGGCCCTAGCTGTGAAATGTCTATTTGCCAATACTGAGACACCAATTGCACTTTTCATTTTGCAAAAGCCACACCTACTGACTTTGACAATTTTTGTAATCATATCTCTTCACTGTTGAATGTTTTGAAAGAGGAGCGAAGCAAGGATGTCATGGGTTCAGGCACAAACAATGAAAATAGCCTCTTTGACTGCGTTTGGGGTAGGTTCAATTGGCCCATCAGGGAAGTGGGGCCAGGTGCCACTGCACCTGCGGCACAAACGGTAGACTAGAACCTGCTTGAAAGGTATTTGAATCAAACGCTCTTCTACATAATCTAATGAGCCCGTAGTAGTGTGCATTTAGGGCCTTTGCTTAATTAGAAAGAGAAGGCAACACCCCTTTTAACTTTTCTATCTCGTGTTAATATCTTGCATGGAACAATGAAACTGTAAATCGAATTCAATCCCATGGAATTGTATTTGTACTGGACAGGCGATTTCCAGAAACTTGCAAGCTAGCTTATCTGTTCATGATTGTTGGTTCAATGCAATTTATGCAGCACAATGCAGGCCCTCTGAGATACAGAGATATACAGTCAGCATAAAACGCCACCAATAAATCATCGCTATTATTATGTATTCATTGATACCAGCTGAGCATAAAGGCGCAACATGAAAAATCAATTACCGTGAAAAGTAGATGTGCTGCTATCACAATTCAGTGGACAAATTAAATAAACCACAACCTTAATTTGGAGTATCCAAATAATGTCAGCATAATGCACAACAGTATGCATGGGTGAAAGTCACTACAATATTTCACTAAGACCTCTACCATGTGCAAAAAAAGTAAACGCACTCTTTGAAAAACATAAACTATTACAAACGTTCAAATACATGTGTTTTCCTCCACTGTATTCTAAACTGAAAAGGTATCTAGAAATAGGAAACGAAAAAGGAACCTGATCTAGGAGTCCACAATCGTCTTTATATATTTTTGCTTTATATATTCTGCAGTGTGCAGTAAAATCTGCATAAAGATTTGTGAAACCATTGCACTAACAACCACATTGCCTGTTCAAACATTTGGGAACATTATTAAAAGTTATTCATGGAGGAATAAGGGTGTGTCAAATTATTATTTGACGATCATATTTGAGGGATTATCACAATTTTGGAATTTCAAGAAATGTGGAAGTTATGGTTTGTGGGGTATTTCTGTGACCAATGTGTTTTGTGCACTTTGCTCCTGGAGATATTTAAGAATAAAACTTTGCAAATCTCATTCAAGTTTCAAGTTTTAATTTGATTCAGTTCTCTATGGAGAACATCACATTTTAAACATACTTTTGTTAATGAAACATTAAAAGGGTGATCATTTCAAAACAATTTTAAAAAGCTCTTTAAAAATTTGAACAAATTATGACATACAAATTCATCAGGTGGCGGTTTAGGAAGCAGAATGAGGCCTTGGACTGCAAAATTAATGATTATTGTGACCCTCACTCTCACTCGCCCATACTCCCTGCATCTGCAAAAGCGGGACCGGAGGTCGCTCATTCTCCTACATGGCACCCAAGACATGGAACAACCTCCCTCAAAACATCAGTCTCCTTTTCTCTTCTTGAGGTCCTCAAAAAGTTGAAGACCTGACTCTTCATATAAGCACATTGGGAGCACACTCCTTGCCAAAGCGCCTGGATACCCTCTCGGGGATTAGTGCCCTAGACAAATCACATTAGCATTTTACCTACCACAAGTCAAACAATGGCTGGTGTCACAACTCTAATATCCCCTGCCCTCAAAGATCTTGGAATCCGCACAACAAATTACTCCTATCTTCTCCCAAATTCTAAGTGTAATATAATCATTCTACCAGACAAATCAGAACTCGAAACTGTTGTTGCAGCAGCTCCTGGAAGGGGAGGGCTCTCCCTGCTCCAAGATTCATCATTTTACACTGAACCTCTTTATCATGTAGAGAAACATAAATATGTGACAGGGATGAGAGGTGTGTGTGTTTGTGAGTGGGGGGGTATGCATCTTTACAGATACAATTGAACTAAGCATTAGCTAGGCGAAGGGGCTATCTGGGCTATTGGTTGTGCTCACCCTCACACATTAAGGACTGAAATGTGGCAAAAATAAAGAAAGGAAGATGTGAATCCAACTTGGCAGCAAATTGCAGTCCCAAGCGTTTTTGCCACCACAGTCCTCATCAGACAATCTGTTATAATTTAGTGGCACGAAGACCTTCCACTGAATGTGATGACGTACCACAGCGAGTGGAATCATAGCACAATCAATGTCACAATCTGTGCAGCCAGGCTGTTTGATATGTCACATACCACACCTCAGAACAGGGAAACTATGACTAAATAGTGCATCATCATCCATTCTCTGAGATGTTAGACTTGGAACAGTGTGCAAATTACACCCCCCTAAAATGACACGCTTGGCAGCTGCGCTTCATGCGACCAGCACAAGAGGCACTGGTATCTTATAAATGTTGCAGAATAAGATATCCAGCATAGAGATTGAAACCTTCTAAAAAACTGAAAAATACCAAACACAATGTATAAATATTTACATTCTATGTATATGGCTGAGGTTAGATTGCCTTCTGTGCACACTGTGTGTAGGGCTGCATTATACGTACAAAGCTTGAAATTACCTGCTTGATGAAATCATTGCGGTACAAAAGAAGGTGGTGATGGACGGAGCATCTGAATCAATCAAACACTCACACACAGTCAAAAGAAATGGGCCTAATCCATCACCGTTCTTTAGCCCACTCTGACACCCCAGTTCAGACATGGCTCTATGCAAATCAGTCTGACCCTGTGCCTCATGGGAACAGTCCAGCCCGAACTGCCAAGCCATGTCTTCCCTGGACCGGAAACAAGCTTCCGAGGACCGGTTTCTGGCATTCCAACCGTCTTCAGCCCGGCTTGCTTGAATCCAGTGGCAAAGTGAGCAAGGGACTCACGTCTGAGCATACCCTGCCACACTTATGGCGGCCAAAAGCGGTACAAAAGGGGGTGGTGATGGACGGAGCATCTGAATCAATCAAATACCCACACCCAGTCAAAAGATCTGGGTTTAATCCATCACCGTTCTTTAGACCACTCTGCCACCCCAGTTCAGACATGGCTATATGCAAATCAGTCTGACCCTGTGCCTCATGGGAACAGTCCAGCCCGAACTTCCAAGCCATGTCTTCCCTGGACCGGAAACAAGCTTCCGAGGACCGGTTTCTGGCATTCCAGCCGTCTTCAGCCCGGCTTGCTTGAATCCAGTGGCAAAGTGAGCAAGGGACATGATTTTAAGAAGAAAAAAGTCAGCTCTAACTACAAACAATGTTGGAAAACTATATATTTTAACTGGTAATTTAGAATGTATTTTAAACAACTCTGTCACCTGTTGCATCTAGCCCAAGCTTACAAAGCTGCAACCTAATTAATTAATTAATTGACCATTTGGATTTCTGCCTTTTCTAAAAGCACACAAGAACAGAAATTGGGCAGTATTCTCATCAGGAGTAGCAGCCAACACATACTTCAAAGACAACTGTGTTTCCCCACAAATTTAATGAGCACATACAAAATGGACGTACACACTTCCTAATGCTGACATATAAAACGTTTTGAGTACTTAGACTGATACTAAGGAGTTATATAAAGATTAATTGTTGGTATAGTGTATTCGCAACACTAATCTACTGCTCATTTCCTCATGAATCATCTTACTGCCCCATGCCAAGTACGACCAGCTGCTTCCTTTTAGTAGCTGAACAACTCAAAACAAAGAAATTTCAATAACTTTCCAGAATACTCCCTGTAAGAATAGTGGATAGATAAGCAAACCTTCTAAGAAACAGGACACTGTCCAAAGTGAGCAGTTCTCCTAATGTATCTTTGTAAGGGGCATCTCTAATATTGCATAAGTTGGAGAGCTATATCATCAGAGGTTTAATAACAGGGATATACTTGAGTTCCAACGTGCCCACAGGAAGAGCAAGATGACCACTGCTGGGTTAAAAGATGGACACTTAAAAAATATTTAAGCATACTCTGATGAAATTCATTTATATCAATAAGGAGTTTTTGTATGGCACCAAAACATGTAGTTTACAAATACTTTACACGTATATGTGGTGGATTCCTTCTAAGAGTCACTTTAGTAAAAGGAACTCTAGGTAAATTAGATGGTTCAGACATTCTTCTTTGGAGGAATATCAAAGGTGTCTGCCCTTAGAGCGATCCTCTTGGTGAGAGGATGCCAGACCCTGAGATGAAGCTTTGCATTTGGTCAGTCACAGGTGTGCTAATCAAAGGTAATTAAGCTAGAAAATCACCACAATTTGGTTGCAGACAAACATGAAACCATAGCTTTGCATTTACATTCATGTCAAAGGCCGAAACTTGGGCTATCAGGATTGTTCTGTTTTTCTCAACTATGGTACCCCGCATGGCGGGGTGGTAAAACTGGGCTCCCATGTTGTAACTTTATGTTAACAAAAGGTTTCCAATGCTGCCAAAATCTGACCCAGTCCAATCACATATCTTGAAAAAGAACTGAATTGTCCACAAATAGTAATACATGATTTGATAGATACTAATCACAGGGCAATTGCACTACATTAAGTCAAGAAGCAGTTCACAATTCAGATAGAAATATTGAACAAACGGTACTCAAATGTTCCCTGAAAACCTCCACTCAGCACTGTCTGGAAAACAAATTGGTCTCCCAAATGTCAAAAGCAGTTTCCTGTAATAACTGCAGTATAATCTACATTCTGTTTTGATAAAAACCATGTCTGCACCTAAAGATTACACTGTCCCACAACTTTTCATGTTATACCCCATCCAATGTGCCATTATATTGATATTGGCTAAACTTAGAGTGTAATTTAAATGTTTATTCTTTATATTTAACAACATTTGGGAAAAGGCTACAATGTAAACATGAATCTTGGATAAAAAAAATTTAAGAAATAAAAGAAACATATTTTATGACTTAAAAAACAGGGATTTGTCAGAATTGAATTCACTGGGTATTTAGTACAGTGATCAATGGCGAGATTCTGAGCTTGAGTAGCTTACTTTCTCCTTTAAATGTGGTAGATTAACACAGGGTAAGGACTCGAAGAAAAAAATGACAATCTTGGGATAGAAGAGGAAAACTATATGATTTTAATGCTGCGTATATTGATAACACAGTAATGCTGCTTTCAGGCCTTATTGGACTCCATCAGGGGAAGGGGGGCACATTCCGGGAAGCATGACAGAGAGAGGAAGTAGGTTGCAGATGTCTAATAGAGTTGCTGCAGTGAAAGAAACTATCAAATAGTAATCCGCAGCAGAAGGAGAAATATAGTTTTGACCTATTTTTAGGAGCTGTAGTAAGTTTGTTTTTCTGTGTGAATAGATAATGCTACTGGTATGGGAATTAATTAATTAGTGGTTATATTTCACTTGAATGTATTCTAACATACAGCAGAGGGAATGTTATTTCGTAAAACACATGGTCACACCCTCACCCATCCTCCAAACCACTTAAATATTTATGTCCTTATTTCGAGTTCGGCGTTCCCACTGCTGTGGGACCATTTCTCCTCCTGCCAGCAGCCCAGAGCGCAGACAGTCTAAAGACCACCGTATTACGACTCAACTACGAGGCCGGCAGTGTGGAAGCGGGATCTTTCAGCAGTGGTGAGTGCTGTTACCAAATATATTGATGACTGTAAGTGCATTTCGACTGGATATGTGTTGGATGCACACATATGCATGATATATGTGGCACAATACGATATACCCATTACCGGGGTTTGTCCCATATGTGGGCTGTCCTGGCAATGTATATATGGTGTGAAAAGGATTCACTTGAAGATCGCTGCACATAGGGTCATAATCCTTAGGGTGATGAACCTGCTGTGAAGGGGGACCTGGAGAAAGGTATCCACATTGGAATCTGCCTGGTAGAAGAAGAAAGGGGGGAGTACATACCCCAAATCCTTTGTCACCGCCAACTTGAAGTAGGCAGTCGGACCGCCGTGTCTGGTCAATGAACAGACAACTCATAATATGGACTGCAGTGCAGCTCCCCTGTCCTATGGAGGCTGCCTTTTCCTGTTTGCGAACCCAGCGGTCGGCGGTCAGATGGTGGCCGCACCACTCCATGGGCGGTCTTCGCAAAGCTGATCTGTCCAAATCATAATACGGCGGCCGGACCGCCGAGCTCACCATGCTCGGACCGCCATCGCCAATACAGAGGCCCACGAGACCACCAAACTCATAATGAGGCCCTTGGTGAGTTTCTTTTTCGTACGTTAGAGATAGCATATTTGCAGACATGACAAATAAGAACATATGTTGTACTGTGAAATTAAGCACCTCAAAACACATTTAGTAATTTGTGTAAAAAAAATATATTAGCATCAGTTTAATAGTAGTCAGATTTAAGCAATGCTGTGGCTCAGAATGTATAGAAACATGTAGTCCAGAAATAACCCTCAGAGTGCAAAAAAAAACAAAGCTACAAAGGTTGCCATAAACATCTCCTTTCTGCTGATCACAGTTCGTTTTACAAAAACAGATCTGAAGGATGAAAAACTCATTGCTTGAACTGCAGCTTTTTATTGTACTCTGTGTGCTTCCTTTCACAATGTCTGATTACTGGGGAAGCTGGCACTAAGACTTCACGTCTCAGATATAATATTTTTTTTTAATTTGAGCAGCTACATCATTTCATCATAACAGTAGGCTAGAGATGTCACACCTTGCCTGCAATAAGGAAATTGGATTCAGGCTTTTAAACACAGATTGCAAGCTTTAATATAATATAATATAATATAATATAATATAATATAATATAATATAATATAATATACTATAATATAATATAATATAATATAATATAATATAATATAATATAATATAATATAATATAATATAATATAATATAATGATATATCATATTATATAATACAATTTACCAATTAGGTAGTGCGAGTGAAATAAAGGCAGTGCATATGAGCAACCAGGCAGCCATTTTAAAAACTATAAGGGACATCAATTAATGAAGTCCACCAGTTTATAACCTACTTTGGGGGAAAAGCAGTTCTCAGTCTGGAAGACAGCACTAAGGAGTAAAAAGTATTTTATAGATGTGCCTGCCTCATTATAAAGAATTTTCCAGATGTCTGGAGTTATGAATTTCTAAACCTCTGGTGCACTTCCTGAAAAGAATTGTTTTAGAGTTATTTCCTTCCTATATCCTGATGAATGTTATACTTACTGCAAGAAAGGTGTTGTCGGCTGGAGATGATCAGTTTCTTGTCAATGTAGTTGAAAATTCCCCAAAACATGTATTTTGTGTGATGTAAGATAGTTTAAAATAGAATCTACCACTTCAAGGAAAGTTTTTGGTGAACAGATTTAGTGTTTGTGAAATATCACCTTAGTTGTCTAATAGAAATTAAGCATACAATTTGGAGTAGGAATATTTGTTATGTGACGAGTGAGGATTGTTAAAGATTCTAATCCATGAAACAAGGGTAAGACTGGACAGCAACATAGTGTAATACATTTGAGGAACCTTGCGAAAATGGTGCCATTCAGATATGTATTTTAAAGGCAATGAAGAGCTACCTTAAGGGCTTGATTTACTAAGGTTTTTATTCCCCTGAGAACGTATGCCTTACTCCTTGAAATTCAAAGTTAGGTTACAATTATGTCAGGAATAATATACAATTTGTTACAGAAAAAAAACTTTGGGGGATCAGCCTCTATGAATCCGATTTCACAAGTGAACATGGATTGAAAAGCACAAATAGCTGGATTTTTAGATACAAGGATTAACAAAATGTGACTCTTCAGTTGCACAATCATTATAATCCTTTGGGATATTACCCCATGATCCCATACCATCCAATGGAAGTAAAGCCCATGCAATGGGTAGAAAACAGACGTCCTATTTCCCGCCCTGGAAGCGGTTGGTGATTCACTTCTGGGTGAGCAGAAGTAAATTGCTTACCATTGTGGTGACGTGAAAAGAAAACCTACAAACTTCTTTGGGATGTATACTAAGGTAAGTGAAAACTGTTTTCCATGTAGACAATAAATTAAAAAGAAAACATGTACCACTGCACAGGGACTTTGGATTGTTGCAATTGAGAATTGTGCTATGTGCACAATTTTGCACTGTGTAAATGACAACCCCAAAAAGTACTATGCCTGTCCAAATAGTGTACCGGCAAGATGCAGCTGTTATGCTTTCCAAACAGACTCATTCAATGCTGTTTGATATGGGAAAAGGCACAACTATGCATGTTGCAGAGGCCTGATTTTGCAAGTGCAGGTTTATTATTTTTGGGGGAAACAGTCCCAACACCTGTTGGAAGATCAAATCGAAACATTGAAATTTGCATTTGCAAATATTCGTAGTTTAAATATACAGTCATTGTTTTTAGGCTTGTGCTATTTACTTTAACTAAACTAACTCATTTTCTAATTTAGGTCCACTGTAATATAGTTTAAATATTTTCTACTTAAAAAGCTACAAATCATCCAGGTATATTAAAGTAGCACAGGTCATCAGATTAAATTGCTTTGTGCTCTATTGGGTTTACTTAAAATTACTGTCCTCTTTCTTTCCAATTTCCTGTTAATCCTAGAGTTTATTTAATTGGTTTATCTTGGTGTGTTTTTGTTTCTAGCCTGGTATTCATTGATTGAAATGACGGCCCGGAACTTTAGATCAGCCGGTGAGCGTTTTTCATTCCATTATATAGCTTTCAAAATTCGACACAAATGATTTGTTATTTCTTAAACCCACAAGATTACTGATGAGGTCAGAATAATATCTTGTTCCCACTCAACATTCTTATTGTGTACTGGAATGGGCAAATCTTTGATCGCTTATGGGAAACATAATCCCCCCCAATTCTTTAGAGATTTTATTGTACACTTTCACTAGTCTATCTCCTATCCCAACAACTATTTGCTTACGAGGAAAATCATCTGATTATTATTAAAAGTTGATATTATCGTATCTATGCAAAATGCCAAAAAGGGCACACTTATGATACAATATTTCCCACATCATTATTTACTCTTACCTTACCATAGTTCAACAAGAGAAATTAGATATTCACCTTATTGGCATAAATATTAGCTGTAATGATTTAACTTTGAGGGAGTCTCCGTGACGGTTTTACCTATTGTGTATTCTCATGTATTCCCTTATCCCATCCTAAACATCCTAAAACAGATTCTCATATACCCATATGATCATCTGTTTTAGGATGTTTAGAAAGCTTAACACATATTTTATTGATGGAGACCAATATAATACATGCACTATATACCGGATCCTTTTGTGGTGTCATTTTTCCCCTATCCAGGGATCTGCCCTGCCAGCTAATCTCAACTCTAGGACCCCTTCTGTCTCGCTCCATGCTACCTGTTTCCTTTTGTGCCTGCTTGGCTTCTGTGAATTACTCAGAAGCCGCTGCAATGCTGACTAAGGACATGGGAGCTTTTAAAGTATGCCTGCTAAAGATGGAGGCCTGCATTGATATGGTATCAGAACTGAAGGAAATGGTAGGGAGCAGTGGCGGCTCCTCCTCTAAGGTGGAGGAACGTCGCCCCAGTTCTATTTAAGCAGTGCACAAAAGAAAAAGAAAATGATAACATATTATCATTTTTTTTTTCTTTGCGGCACTCAGAGCCAGGTGGGGGTGGGGGGCTGGGCTCTGTGACGCCAAAGAGGGTGAGGGGTGCTTTGCACTCCTCTAAGTGCACATGGCAGTTTGGCCAGCCTTCTGGGGCCGGCCAAACCATCATGCGCACTTGGAATGCTCTCCATTGGGCTCTGTTCCACAGCCCTGTGGAGAACATGCCCAACCTCACCAGACACTGCCTGAGCATCCACACAGAACACTCAGAACAATAATGACACTGTTTTCTGCAGCATCCTGATTGGCTGGGAGACCCCGAAGCCAGAGTGCTTCCGGTGATATAGCAGACTGAAGAGGACGGAGGAAAGGCAGCGTGGCAGCGAAGTAAAAGGTACATTTATTTTTGTATTCATAATAATTTTTCAATCCATTACCATCCCCGCCTGCCTCACCACCTCCTTTCTGAGGCAGCTGCCACTTGCAGGGAGGCTTTCCTTCCTCCCAACTGCAGATAGAAGTCCCTGCCTCCCCATAAATATTCCACCACAATACTTTGTTAGGACTCCATAAAAGGTATCAGGGTGCCGGTGTGCTACAAGTGCGCCTTCCATGGGTGACACCCATTCCAGAATTCAGTCAGTACATCTGCCACAGAAGATCAGCTAAAGGTGTACACATGTGCCTACTGTACCCAATTCACCGGAATCACATATATCTAAGCTTCAACCACTTGCACACTTGACTTGAGGTCTTTTAAGCTTTTTCTGGGATTCACAGATGCCAAGCAAATTTGGCAGTAGAACTCAACATACATTCTAGATTTCCATGCATAATCGTGGCCCACCATGCATATCCCAATGCAGTGTACATGTGTAGGACAATGCACTGAAGTCTACATGAAATCATGCAAACACTCATATTTTGGCAGGTTTTTTTTTATCTTCCAAAGACAAAATATATTCCCAGTGGAAAAACCTCTCATACCAGACCTCCTTGAAATATTGGGGTTTACCCATTCCTTTTCCACCCTTGAAAGGAATTTAAAATTGTTTTTCACTTGAGTAGCATTTAATGGTGGGAAACAACCAATAAAATATTTATGGGTATTCCTTCCTGATAATACCGGGGTATTCCCCTACTTTTTGGTAGTCAACCACCCAGGAATGCCAATCTATGTACACCCTAGTTGGGAAATTAATCCAATTACTCCTACCAAAATAAAGCTTCCAAACGGAAGCTAATCCACAGGAGTACATCTGATCTGCAGTGGCAATTGTCCGCTGACCATCATTCTGTGATTAAAGACTGGCCAATTTCTATGTATTGATTGTTTTTCACATGTAAATTTCGATCACATTTGCCAACACTTTCATAAACCTTGCCAATTAAGAGCAATTTCATCATTTCAGATGAGAAGCAAGCAAGTTAGGGAAAAGAGAACTGATGTGCCAATCTACCAATCTTATTGGTAACAAGTGATCATATTATACATGAAACTGTAATGTGCACATTACCTTAATCGGCAGCATTTACATTGATGTGCACAGTCGCTTTTAACGGTATAATGAAGCTAAAATAAGGACATACAACTTTTTGTTTCTAAAATGTATTTCTAAGAAGGAAAACACATTGGGACTAGTTCTCAAAAAGTATGTTACTCTAGTAGAACTCCTGACTTGCTACATATTCTTGGCATACTCCTTTAATTCATTAGTAAATCAGGAGTATTGAAAGGGTAAGTCACACTTATTCATGGCAAAATCTTTGTGCAATGGGCCCTTTCTATTTTTCTATGTTTCGCCGCTATGCCTAATAGAATCAATATAGGTAGATTTAGTACAAGGAAGTAGGGGATGAGTTTTTGAGGGTATTTTTGTGCTCCATGACTCAAGGATGCTTAATATGTTTTATAAATCTGTTGTATTGTTATTTTTTAGCTGCATTAACACCTTGGCTGCGGCTGGAATTCCGCGCCGGTACTGAACATTCCGATTGCGGGTGTGGTCATGAAGGCTCCCAGCCGTCATCAGCACACGAGCACCGTAACTCATGACCACTGGAAGCCGTCATCAGCACCGAAGGGGTTAAACTTTTCAGTGATGCAGCTTTGCTCCCTTATTGAACTGTGTTACAAGTGGCACAAACCAGTGACAACTTGTTTGTTCTGAAAAATATTTAGCATTTAATAATTTTTAAAATGGCTACATTTGCTGACGTTAATTGTATCATGATTTATAGCTCGTTCTGATAATGAAACAGCCAAAACCATATCATTTAGAAAATAGTAATATTTGAAAATGAACATATTTTCAAAATGTGGTTAAAAAAAATTAAAGCTAACAAATTATGCTCTCCTCCTTATTACCTATTTAAACAGGGGGAAAACACCGCCCACATGCTATTTTGCAAAACTTAAAAATGCAATATCTGACAATTTGACCTCCAAAGTTTAAGAGACCTGTATTTTCGATGGGGGCAATAAACTTGCCTGAACCGTTGGGATTATGGGGTCCATGGAGTTTTGACTGACCTCTGAATTTTATCTAGGGGCAGACTGTAGGGGAGAATGAGGAATTACCAGCACAGTCGGGCCCAGAACTACAGATTCCACTGATAATTTTTAAGAGGGTTCTATGGGTGAATCCAGAATTGCTGATAAATCACCACCCCCAGAGTTAATGTTGTCCCTAGCATTGTTAACTTCTAAGGTGCAGAATTAACACTCCCACTTTCTCGTAATGAAGCCAAGAGGGAATTACGTTGTAGCACCCCGAAAATGTGTTTACATTCCTCACCATAAACTGTGGAGTTGCCAGTTTGCCAACACTGTTCAAGAAGACAATGGGGCATTGGCGGGGTGGGGGTCTTTTGAATTGCTGGAGGAATGTGCATCACAGGGAGTACAGAGGTCACTGTCATCCTTTGAATTACCACTGAGCAACTTCTGTCTTAACACCCTGTGACTCTTTTAATTAAGTGATAATGTTGGTGCTCTTTTCAGTTTACAATTATTCCCAGAGTTGTGATTTAAGGCAATTAAGGCATAAGTATTAAAGAGACATGCCAAGGATAACGCATCCTAGTCCGCTGCAGAAGCTAGGATTAGAAATCATGTTTCCTGATTCTAATGTAAGCAATTGAATCATACACGACAAATGAACTTTAAATGAAGGCTGGCATTGGCGGGAATATCTGCAACTGAACTCTGAGGCTAAATAGGGTTCCTGCTGCTTTAGGATGATGATGCACAGAGGGACCGCTGTGCAAAGGGAAACGAGGAATATTTGCAGGCTCGTTTGTTTCCATAGAACCGGTGTAAAACTCAGTGCCTGCAGAAAGCAAAGACAGAGGTAAAGAAATGACAGAGCGCAACCCCCCAGGCGTTCTCGAAGGAACCTCCTCTTGGAACTCTGAAAGCGCTCACCACTGATTTACAATCACAGATGCAGGAACTGTGAATTACAGATGATGTGGCCAGGTTATTCATTTGTGCTGCTTGACTACTGCATTTTGAAAAGGAATGCATGAAGGGACCTACCTTTGATTTCATTACTGCACACCAGGAAAAGAACCCGGTTGAACAAGAAACACCCTTCTGGCAACTAGGGAGTCAATGGCCTGGAACGATTGGCCTTGCAGCAAAAGCTGAGGTGAAATAAACTGCTGGAACCAGTAATATATAACAATGGCAATGGATGTCTCAGAGACATCTTTGGAGAAGTAGGGAGGAGCTCTGAAGTCCTAAACCCCTACTCAAAGTGAAGCTTTATGTACACGTGCACTGAAGAATTACACACATATCACACTAACTCTCGCACATATAGAAACATAATTCACAAATACGCAGGAACACCTCACACAAACACACACACCATGGCACAGTGTTCGGTGCCTGCTGTTTCTACTGCCGAAAACTTTGAAAAATAAATTGATTTCGTGCATATTTTGTCTTCTCTTAAGTAAAAAAAAACACGTTCTAAGAGAGGAAAGGAAACTGCAGGCATTTATTCGTATCCATGTTCATCTGTCAAGCAATGTTTCTGTTTAAATTTTCTACGGACTGCACGACAGAAAGTTGTCTACATTGGAAACAAACATTAAAAGTACTTTAGATGCTATGAGAATAATGTGTGCAGCTCAACAAGCCACTGTTAATCACGTCTAGGAGCTCCACATTTTAACATTACTTTTTTCACAAAGTGCTTTAACACTAGAGCGCAGAAGTATTCCACATCATCAAAAATTATATTAACGGACACATTTTTTCCAAGATCGTAATGCTTTGCTCATGTTGGGACTGAAAGCTCCCAACCTGACGATGCCCATAAAAGTTAAAAGCACTGTCAATAATTGCTAATTCAACTATGTTTTGTGTATCCTTATTGCATGTAAACTACCCACGGGTTAGCTGTGGTAGGGATTTGTATGCTTGTAGTATAACCGTGTTACACTTACAAAGTCCCCTTTATCAAATTCAAAAAATGCCCTAAACATTCAATTGGACGCAGGTGTATTCCCATTTTTGAGAAAGTATTTGCATTTTTTTAGTCCATAAACAGGTGTGAGTAATGGTGCGCACTTACTGGTGGTGTTGTAGCGGATCCCATTGAAGTACTCCGGGCAGGGTCTTTCAACGAGTTCCCCAGCTCCACTCCTGGGCCAGCAGGTGCCTATTTGGTCAGTGGTGGCATTGCAATAGGAACCTTGAAAGACACACAAACATAGAGAGAGGTTAGTGCTGCAGACTGTAAACTGAAAAAGAACACAAAATACAGCCCTATAGCACTTCTGGCCTTCCCTGGACCCTTACCATTTAAGCTCAGAAAGGAGAATGGGGTGTTCTCTAAAAAAGCATCTTGCAGTGCGTCTAAAAGGCTGCAGTTGGCGTCAAATTCGTCAATAATGATTTCGAAAAGTGTGCCGTCCATCGCGGCTGTCAGAGCGGATGCCGCGAGCCCCTGCGCTCGGTGCTTGTTGAGCGCGAGACAGAGTGGGATTTGACGCTCCTCTGGAGTAATCCTCTGCCTGCCCGAGTTTAGTAAAGATGCTCCAAGCACTTATCTTTAAACAGCAAGGCGGCGGCCAATGGCAGCGAAGCAGCTGCCTCTCCCTGCCCTGCCTCCGCCACTCGCTCCATTCATTCCCGCCTTTGTTGAAGCCTGACATCTACCTCAGCCCCAGCCGCACACGTGCGCGAGGGAAGCGGCAGCAGGGAAACCAACCCGCCCCCCCCTCCCCCCGCTAAGTGGGGTTGCCGGTTCGAGCACAGTGTGGGCGAAGGACCAGACCACTCAAAATAAGGGGACTTTCGGTGAAAAGCTCGAGACGCCACAGAGAGGAAACGAATACAGAGTGGAGTCAGTAAAGGTGCTGCAGAGGGATGCCGTGCTTCAGAGACAGTCCGGTACCCGGAGGAGGGAGGTCAGGCAGACAGATATCTCTGAGACGAGACAGACGCACTGACCAGGGAACGTGAAGCAGAAGAGCTGGCAGTGATAAACCCCGGGTCTCGTCACAGTCACGGGTTAATAACCCCTGGCATAGAAGCCGCGCGCCTGGAGAGAGACTGGTTAAAGCTTTATTATGAGCACCTTTCTGAGGCAGCACTTTTCATTCACATCTCTTCGGGAAGGGACGCCCTGACTGGAGCAGGTGCTCTCGGAAATATGCTGCGTGCAGAAATAACGAGATAACATACTCCTCAGCCAGCATGTCACACATTACCAATGGACATTTAACACGCCACAAAAACGAATCAGAGAGAATTTAGTTGATGAGTCCGGATGACCGTGGTGTGTGGGACCATCAGCAAGAAGTGCTGTTGTTACATATAATAACATGTCATCCTATGTTTCATGTCATATGTTGTATGGTATATGTTGTGCAAAGGTAATTATTGTGCTATATTGTACGATATGTTACGACCTGCACATCTGGCATCTTTAATTAAATACATCTGCGTGGAATTCGATTAAATGTAAACACGTTAAATATTTTGTGACTGCGCTCAGTTCGTCACTTTCACCTACATCTCAAAGGAGCCCATCACTGTATGTTTTTAAAGTATGTGGGTGGCAGGGGGTGTCATGATGTGTGCATTGATAATTGTGTGTTTTTTTTATTATTTACTCCTTAGTGAAGAGGTTTTTTTTATTACAAAGGCGGGAAGTCATTTGCATTGACTAAAAATATTTTTGCTTTTCACTGGTTGAAATAGTCTACTTTTGACTTGCTGTGGTGTGTTTATTTTTATTTTGAGGGATGTCTTTTATCGCTACCTGAGATACTGCCGTTTGTTTTCATATTGATTAATCATATGCTGTTTTGCAAGGGCCAGAGGCGCTTAGCTTGAGGTAACATTGTTCAGGGAAGGTTAATGCTTTGGCTTAATGAGAAGGTGTCTCTTATTAACTGATGACGAAACAAGGACATTCCCACTTGTGTTTCGTTTAGTTTGTCTGGATTTGCTGCATTCTGTTTGTATTGCAGAGGCATTGAGAGTCATATTTATCACGCTGTTGTGTCGCCCTTGCACCATGCAAGGGGGCGCAAAACCTAAGTAAGATTTATTAAGCAATGCAAATCCACATTGTGTGGCCCTGCATGGCTTTCTAAATCTGAAATAACGCAAGGCAGTGCAAATCGCTGCCTTGCGTTACTCAGTCGCAAGGAGGCGTTCCATGGGTGGAGAATGGGTGCTCCCATGCATCAACCTATGGATTTTAGCACATTCTCAGATTTACCATTAGTGGTAGACCTGGGAATACGTCAAAGTGAGATGCTTCCACAGGTCAGGCGTAACAAGGAAAGATATGGAGAGATATCTTTATTTCTCCTCATTTTTCCTCTTTCTACATGTGCTGCATGCAGCACACATAGAAACAGGAAAATGCATTTAAGGTGCCCCTTCCTGCACAAAAACAATCCTGCATACCACCCAGGCATCCTTGCACCATGGCGCAATGATGCATGAGTTGGCGATAAGTATCCAAAAGTGTGCCAGCACTAGGAAAGAACAGGATTTCACCGGGTTATGTTAAATAAGGGGCATTCCTGCCCTTTCCCTTTCATGCAGTGCAGCCCAACAAGGCGGCTTGCTGGGTTGTGCTGAATGAAAAAATAATAAATATGTGCCTGAGTGTTTTTATTTTAATGAAGTAAATATGCAGCCTAGGGATTATTTTACTGCCTGTCTGTGGAGTTTTAAGAAAGGAGTGATTTTTTTTTGCATTGGTGGTGGTTTTGTGTGTTGTGCGGTGCACACTTTGCGAGGAAATTAGTACTAACTTGTTCTACTACAGCAATTGTTACCCAAATGTTGTGGCTTCATATTTTTTTCAATATGATATTGCGGTTAAAGTTTAACTTACCCATGCAATCGGCTGAATTAACAAGTACAAGCTATTCACAAAAGTTGCCTTTGCACATTTTAATCTATGTATTCATGTGCAGCTTTACTCCCATGATTGGGTGAAATCATGCAGAAGTAAATCCCATTCCAGGACTGAGTGGCTTTTCCAGGTTGCAGAGGCCTTGGAAATTTGGGAACATTAATGGCCTCATTTATGGCATTTTGGCATAGGTCAGTGCAGCAAGGCACCTTGCTGTGCTGTCCTACGCCAAAGTGAAAGGACAGGAATGCACAGTATTTAAGCAATATGTTGCATTACTGTCCTTTCTGCCTGTGCTCGCACAGTTCTGGTAGTCTAGGGCAATGTAGTCCCCCTTGCAATATGGTGCAAGGGTGCCTCCATTTCAGGCCGGATTGTTTTTGTGCAGGAAGGGGCACATTCCTGCACAAAGACAATCCTAAGAGGCGTTTCCTCTTTCTGTGTGCTGCAGAATGGAAAGCGGAAAAAACTGAGGAGAAATAAACATACTTTTCCCTCTTTACACCTCACCTCAGGAGGCGTACAAATTTGGCACTTTCCCAGATTTACATCATTTTGTAAATATGGGCAGCATCAAATTCCATGGGTGTTGCATGGGAAAACGCCCATGGATCACCCCCGGTGTTGTATAACATTTTAGGACCCTACTGTAATTTTCCAGATTCATGCCCTTATATAGGTATAAATCACCATATCCTTATATAGGTATAGAAATCATAACCATATTTTGACATAGCTCACGCAGTCCAAATACAGCAGGGCTACTTCCACTAGTTCCGAAAAATCTACAATGATTTCTTGGAAAACTCGGCTTCAGCAGCTAGGGACTTCCCCTTGCTTGAATACTGACTTGTCCAAGACCTCATGGAGTTTTCAAAGAACTGAGACTCTTTGATGTCGGTATTATGTCCACCTTTACCTCAAACTCGGCACCTTCAAGGTATATATATGCCCACACTTGCCATAGCAAACACACAGTGGTTTGGAGCAGTTCGACTATCTACTTGCCCGACGCATCCTGCTACAGCAAGTGCAGAAGGAAGCCAACCCTCCAGCAGACGCACTGAGAGAGACGCTGTCTTTTCTCTTGGCAAGAAATCCAGCTCCAGTGTTTCCAAGCTACCCTTGCGGGTTGTTGGGAAATCGAGTCCTGAGCCTGACTTTTTTCATTCTAAACCAAGGTACGGAGCTGATTAGACCCTTAGAGAAATCTTGGATAGATTCTTGGCAAAGAATACTACATTTAGGCTACACCTCACTTATTCCTTCCCTCGTACTAGGCTTAGATTAGGTACATCGGGGTAGGCGTATTTTAGACGCACCAGTTGAGTACTTTTTAGCCTTTGTTATTTATGTATGTATTTAACTATGGTCTAGGAGCCATACAATGCTCTTACAGTATTATTTTATCCTACTCTTTTTACTGTACGCATTATACTTTACAACCAGTATTACGATTGTAGCAGTTCATTTCTTCTGCTTAAGAAAGAAGAGTGTTCAATAAATACCTTTTATTGAAAACGCCTGTCTCTGTATTTCTCTGCACCTCTGGTGAAACGAAGCATGCAACAAATGACTGAGTAAAATATCTATCTATTGTTTCCACGACTCTGAAGATCAGTTTTATCTTGGGGAAACAAAGTTGTCATGTTTATGCGGTTGTCAGAAACGAAATCCCTTCTTGTGAACTCAAGAAATTTTCTAGTGACCTCTGAGCTAGCTGTCATTCACAATTAAGTCTAATATATTTGATAGAGACCCAGCCGCGGTCGGTAGTAGGAGTTTCTGCAGGGCGGTGACGTGGGGAGGGGGAGGGGCAGGGTGGGGGGTAGTAATGTATGGATTACAGAGTTTAACAGGTAAGTAAACATATAAATAAATAAAATGAATTTCGTTGCATGCACTGCATCACCAAATGCTATGTAGTGCGCGCAAAAAAAATGTTTTATTTATTTATGTTTACTTACCTGTTAAACTCCGTGATCCATACATTACTACCCCCCACCCTGCCCCTCCCCCTCCCCTCGTCACAGCCCTGCAGAAACTCCTACTACCGACCGCGGCTGTAGAGACCTAATAGACATAAGTCCTACGTCAAATCTATAGGATATATTATTCCAATGCGCAGAGCCTATTGGGAATATAGGAACTACACTACATGGCGCCCAACGTTTGGTAAGGCACTAATTTAACGCTAGATACTAGAGTAACTCAGTCGTGCTTTTCATAGAGACCCCTTTATCCCGTAAAATTCTCCAATAGACGTCTGGAATGGGTTGAAGGATAATAAATCTGCCATTACTGAGTAGGACGAAAAATCCTATTTATTAGTTTTTGGTTTGTTTAACGTTGAAGGATACAGTGTTCCAAAATATTGTGCACCTTATCTTTATTTCCTTGAAACTTGCTCTGCAAAACTTTCAACAAAATGTCGGATACCAATGAGGATAATCCCAGGGAAAGTGGAACTGCAGTAAATGCAAATCAACCAGGTCTTGACGTTACATGTTTCCGATATGACGATGCGGATGCTATAAACATCCTGGAAAAGGTGCGGATAACAAAAGGTCATAGAAAATGGCGTATCTGCAAAAGGTGGTAGGGTAATTTTTGTCATAGAGGCACATGAATATCGGCAGACAGAGGTATTCTATTCATGGATTATCTTTCCACAAGAAAATCCAATAACACATGTGTTCCACTTCTATAAGATAGAGGAACATCCAGCGGAAAAAGTTCCTTTCGAGGACATTGAAATTCCACTAACTTACCATGAGCATCAGCTCTGGTTTAAAGGCACCCTACAACATCAAAATCACATTACCAGGCTTGGTCCACTAGGTAGACCAGAAGCAACATGGCCGGTACTAGCTAGCTATACATCACATCCTGCCATTGAACAAATGACAGGTACAGAACTATTAGCTCAGCTAAAACAATTAATTAAAATCCATAGACAATTGGTACAATATGTCATGCAGACTCTAACAGTCCAACCTGCTATAAGAATTCCACATCGGGGAACACAAGCAAAATGACACCACAGACTATACAAGCTGTCATTGGTAAATTACCCACAAAAAGGGAACAAATTCCATTCTGGTAAGCTCAAAACATTACTCAAATTGAGGCAGTATTTCCTGATAGTACACCTTATGAGAAACACAGGATTCTTACAATCTGTTTACCAATGGGGATCGCACCACACCTGGAGGACCGTGACACATGGGGTACAGTCTTTGCTGCAATCTACACAAAAACACATGGTGTTCCATCCATGGCGGTAATACCAGACGCCCTGAAACAAATTAAAAATGAATATGGAGCAGAGCCTGCTTTAAATCTGGGTATGAAATTACTGAAAGATTTCAAACAGGTCTCAGCTATAATATTAGCTAATAATAAAGATGAAGCAGCATCTGTGGCAATCCGCAAAAAACTAGGAGAACTTGATGTAACTGAGCAACAATATGAACTGGCCAGAATAATAGAAAAATCCTATGAAGAACTAGGAGGAGATAGTTTGGGAGGGAAACCAGTAAAGCCGGAACTAACAGAAAATCCTGAAAAAGTTTTTATTAAAAACACACTCACTACTCCTAAAAAGAAGTGGGAAAATAGTAGACAGACACTTCCTAAAGAGTAGCATTCTCAATCCAGAGGTAGGTCTCCTCAAATTGAGCCCTCTGAAAAGAGGTATAACCTCAGAAACAGGGATAATTTGAGAAAACCTGATAGATATCAAGATACTGATACACGTTCCTCTCATACCTTTCAGACTTCCTTGCAGAAATCCGAAAGAAGAGGCTGATCAGAACACAAGGAAGAACGTGTGAAGTCCAAAGACGATCAACACGTTCCAAAAAATAAGAAAACTCAATTCACCAAAAAGAAGGTAGCAAGTCTAAAAATCAGACATGCCGAGGATCTTGAGGACACAACTCAAGAGCGGGAAGTGGGCCCAGACAATGATGGACAGCGCAGCAGAGATTACCATAGCTTGCAAGATCCTGAAGGATCATCTGGAGACAGTGGACCTGAATGAATGCATTCAGGCTGAATCTCCAGATACCAGTGTTAGTGTACCACATAAGTTATATGAAGTAACACTTCGAATAGAGGGGGACATAACTAGGAAAATAAAAGCACTCTTTTGGGAAAAACTATCTAAGAGTTATGACATTCTTCTGGCTGAAAAAGACTGGCCACCTGAATTTGTTAGGGAGTGCCAACATGGCGAAGAGATTGTTATGCCAGCCTTCTCAAATCATATTCCTATTCACAAAACAATACACCTATGCCAGAAAATGGGCTGTGGCCCAGGCTCCAGCATTATATAAAATTCATGTGGGATGGGATGAGGATTCTCCTCACCATAAGATCCAGTTAAAACATCAACCAACTGCCCAGAAACAGTATCCGGTTAAACAAGAATCTAAAAAACAGGTCAGGGAGTTCCTAGATCAACTTAAATACCAAGGGGTGATTTAAACATGCACCTCGTCCATGAACAATCCTTTGTTTGCTGTCTCCAAACCAGACAATACATATTGTCTAGTTTTGGACTACAGACATTTAAATTACTGTTGCAAAACCTTTGTAGTACAAAATGCACACAGTGCAGCACGGATGAATAACATTGTGTGCAAAAAAATACACCTATGCCAGAAAATGGGCTGTGGCCCAGGCTCCAGCATTATATAAAAATCATGTGGGATGGGTTGAGGATTCTCCTCACCATAAGATCCAGTTAAAACATCAACCAACTGCCCAGAAGCAGTATCCGGTTAAACAAGAATCTAAAAAACAGGTCAGGGAGTTCCTAGATCAACTTAAATACCAAGGGGTGATTTAAACATGCACCTCGTCCATGAACAATCCTTTGTTTCCTGTCTCCAAAAAAGACAATACATATTGTCTAGTTTTGGACTACAGACATTTAAATTACTGTTGCAAAACCTTTGCAGTACAAAATGCACACAGTGCAGCACGGATGAATAACATTGTGCGCAAAAAAATACAAAATGACATTAGATATTTCAAACAGTTTCTTCTGTCAAAACATTGCACCTGAAAGCAGGTACTTGACCAATTTCTCAATAATGGGGACACAACAACACTTTTGTCATCTCCCCCAGGGATTCAAGAACAGTCCTCGGTTACTTTCAGCCAGAGTAACAGAGTTACTACAAACGTACGATGATCAGGCATTATCTTATGTCGATGACATCTATCTTACAGATGATGACTTGGACAGGCACTTGACCAGGGTGAACACCATAATACTTGGATTTCCCTCCGAATGGTACAAATTCAACTTTAAAAAATCAAGAATTGCATTTATAGGGAAACTGATAAAGCACTGATTAGCATTGGTTATAGAATCTTCACTGGTTTTAGAACTGACGACTGTGTAAAGCTAGCAGAGAAATGGAGTAGGAAACTAGAAACTGACGTGGCGCCAAGCTTGATAACCTCTTTTTTAAATAGCTTAAATCGTTCTGTTCACTCCTCTAACCTTAAGCTGCAGCTATTTAAAACTATATGTCAACTTTATTACACGCCAGATAGGATTCTTAAATGGGCAATTGATAACAGCAGTAGTGATCGCACGATATGCCCAAAATGCGATCAAAGAGCAGCCGATATTACTCATATGTTTTTTACGTGCCCACAATTAACTGAATTTTGGAATGGAGTAACTAAAGTTTTATCTTTGAAACTGGCACGTCCAATTACATTTATATCCTTAGATGTACTTGTGGGCATGTTTGGGGGGAGCGGTTTCCAGTGTGATCTGATGAACATTTTAATTTCGTGTGCCAGACTGATAATAGCTAGGGTTTGGATTCAACACAACCCGCCCATGGTTATGGAATGGTGAAGCCTTGTAAAGGAAATATATAATATGGAATTTGCTTTAGCATCAACCAGGGGATTGCAAACCAAATTGAAAGTGGAAAGAATTTGGGGACCAATAATGTAATGAGATTAGTATTTTTTCTCTTTTTCTGTTGTTATTTAGTGTCTTTAATGCTTTATGATTTACGTACTGCCTTACTCATGTTACATTAATGAATAAGCTATCCCTGTATGTATTTGTGAATCTTATGTTTTATTATATGCTTATCCCTCATGACGCGAATAAAAAAATATAAAAAAAAAAAAAATAAATAATCAAGAATTGCCCATCTCAATGTCCTATTCTTAGGATAGAAACTTTCAAGTGAAGGCAAAAGCCTGGCAGCAAACTTTGTAGAAAAATGTGCGCTGCTCCAACCTCCAAAAATGCTGAAAAACTTACAATCAGTCCTAGGTTTCCTGAATTTCGGAAGAACTTACATTCTGAACTACGCAGAAAGGGTTAAACCTCTCTACAAATTAATCAAACCGGATTTCAAACCTACTAATTGGACTCAAAAACACACACAAATTTTGCGTTCAGTGCAAAAAGACATGTTAGCAACAACATATTTACAAACACGCGTAAACGAATGCAACCTTGTAATCCGAATCATCTCAGGGAGATGCGGATTCACATACCTAACCTTTAATGAAGGTGAAAAGGTACCAATAGCTTACAAATCAGACTTGTACACACAAGCTGAAATGAAATTCACTTCAACAGAAAAAAGTCTGACAGCGGTTCAAACTGCGGTAGCAAAAGAGAGAGCCCTCGCACAGGGTAAACGCATAAAAGTTGTTACTCCTGTACCTGCCTTAGAGGCAGTGACAAAGGCAAGCATTCCAAATGCAAAAGCTCAACATCCAAGATGGATACAATAGGGTCATTCTCTTGCTGCGACAAATGTTGAATACGTTTTTGACCCTTACTTGAAGACACAAGAATTTCTCCAATACGAACAAGAATGTCCTCTGCCCACTGAAATTCTGCCTCTAGAACATTATGGCTGTATAATACATACAGACGGATCAGCACAGCCCGCAATTGGGGGAAAACAAGCTTACAGTGCTGCGTGCGCAATTGTTAAAGGCCGCTGGTGCGATGATAAATTCAGACCTATGGTCACAAAAAATCAATCCCTAGGAGACTGTACAGCTCAGCGAGCTGAACTACAGGCTTTCAAGACGGCGCTTGAAAATATCGATCACGAATTCCCCACACTCATAGTGTACGATTTGTATTACTGCATCAAATCATACAATGAATATCTGCAGAACTGGGTTCAAAATTGTTTTAGAGACGCAAAAGGTGGCACAATGAAGCATAAAATGCTTTGGCGACAAGTAGGTATTTTACAGAAAGAACTGCAAAAGACTCACGTGATCCATACACTGAGTCATCAGCGTGATGGCGTTCACGTTGAAGGGAATTAATTGGCTGATGAAGCCACGAAGGCAGCTGAGCAAATGGCTTCCGTTGCTGCAATCACTCATTCAAAAACGAAAATAGACAGCGAAATAATGCAAGCTGTCACTGCTTCAATAAAAGACAGTGGTAAAACATTACTAATAGGCTTTCCACTCAAGTACTCATATATAACTGATGCAAATAATGTTCCTTTTGCTCGAATCCCTGGAGTGGGGGATAGAGTAATCCCAAACATGGAACACAGGTCAGGACTAATCTTAGCAGTACATGAAGGGCTTGCCTCTGCACATGCAGGTGTTTTCCAGTCAAGGTAAGAGAGTCCGGTCATCACTGAAATACCGGCGTTCAGGAGGGGAAGCACTACACGACAAGGCGGCAGGTGAGTGTAAGAAAACTGGGGCAGACAGATTAGCGAGGCCAGTCGGCACCGTCTCTGGGTCCCGGAAGGGGTAAATATTTAGTGAGATTCCAACCCTGTTAAGAAGGTGGGTCGTTTTATAGGAGCCAGGGACCGTAAAAACTGAATAGTAAATGTTCCATGGTTCGGAAAAACAGGGAGATATAGAACTAGTAGGTGATGAGCACCATTGGTAAAAAAATGGTTTTTAGAACATATAGAATAGCGAACACATATAGAGGTGTTCCCCCGACATCCATATGTGGTGTCTAACATCAACGCTTGGTCCACAAGAACCCAGTAATATAGATAGGAACGGGGGTCCATAGAAATATTTTAAAAAAAGGGGGGTAATATCCCAGGGATATCGATATAAGCGGAGTGACGAAAATGTTTAAGTTAACTCGAAGAAACCGCTGTAACCATATAGTGCCCACAACGGGGGTATGGTATACAAATAGTACAAGCAGAGGAATGAGGTGATGCCATGAGGGAGATAAACAACTTGAGTGTGAAGATACAAGGGCTCAGTTAAAGTCCCTTAAGCTTAAACAAACTAACCTATAAAAGTGAAGACAGGAGAGATAGCAACTAGGCAAACTCTCTAGGTAGTGTAGCGATAGAGATAATAATGTACATGATAGTAGAAGGGGTAGAGCAATCATAATTATGCTCTTCTCCATAGAACATATCTGGTTCGGAACCGTGGAGAAACGCACACAACAGCCACCCCCTGTAGCCAGTGATAAGTGCGGGAAACCATCTTTAAACCAAAGAGAAGGTAAGGCAACCAACAAAATGCTATGCACTGGGGGGGGATCTAGTATATATAATTAGAAACTAAGATCAATCTATACTCACCTCCAAATAATAGATACCCGCACAGAATATAAACGTGGACACCGAAGAGCCATTGGTACCACGAGAATAACCATAAACACACGGAATAAATGAAAACGCTTAACTCACCAATAAAAGGTAAGTTAGATATTAAGCAAAAGTGCCAATAAGAGATAGGACAAAATGTAAGATAGCCTGAAATTAACTTCTTCAATAATTATGTCTAATAGAGGAGAATGATCAATAAATAGCCACGCTAAGAGACATCTCCGTAACCAAGTGAGCCTGGTCGCTAAGGGAGACTTAAAGCACACTATTGTGTCATCTCGACAAGATCCTTAAAGGTCAGTAGTATATATAACCCAACCAAATAATAAAAAATAAAAAATCGAATCTCATGCTAAAAGTTCCTCCCCCACAAAGTAATAAGACCATTTGATTGATTAATTACTGGAACTCAAATCAATGGTAGAAGAAAGACTCTGACGGTAGCGGAGCCACTTTAATCTGACCACATTTATTAAGTATGAAGGAATAAATGGGATTCATTATACATACCCATGTCCATAAGGCCAATGACCAAAGTGTAACGGAGGGTTTGAGGCCAATGAAGGTGCAATGTATTTTAAGAATGTATAATTTTATAAGTACAAAGCATGTCTGATATGCTCTTAGAGAAATGGTTTTTCATCTTGTGTTCTCTATACAAAAATGGTCATATCCAAAAAGAAAATAAGTTGAGACCCTAGAGCTATACCCACGGTGGGATACTCACATATAGAGAACAATGTGGATATCAATGGCAATACTAATGTTACAATCAATGGTGGCCTATATACGATATTTCAGGAAAAATTCGCCTTAGGCTGAAAGTGTAGATGCTAATGTTATCGATGCACAGTTAAGACTTCCCAGTGTACCATACTGATAGATATCTTTTTAATGCACAGAAGGATACCTTTTTTATGAAACTGAGGACCCCATTATTAATTGTCCTGAGGAAGGTGTGACCGTATCCATGGTACCAACACCAAAACGCGTCGACGCACAGAAAGATAGAGAATCCAACAAAGCCTAGAAGATACCAACTATATGCAAATTTAACAACTGTGGTATTAATATTTGAATTGAGTAAGGCTATTGGATCCCACAAATTGGTTGAAATAACATTCGAGCGAGTATTATTACTGGGGTGTTTCTGTTATTCTGTATATTTTGTGTTATTGATATCATTGTACTGTACTGTATTTCCTTTGCACTTAGGTCTTTATGTAGCCTCTTTTTTAATTGAGAAAATGTAATTTATGTGTTTAAAAATATTTAAGGGTATGAAATGTTAATCTACACTGTTGACACTGTATGTTTTCAGAAGAATTGATTGATTTTTTCTGAAATTTTAATTCCACAATATCATATTTTTATTTTAATAAAAAGATTGTAAACGTTATACTTTGGTTTTTGGCATGTCCCTCATGGGTGTTTTGGACACAGAATAGTAATTATTCCTGTGCACACTGTGATCTCTATTACCACTCCAGGGATATTCTCTAGACTTACATGCAGGTGTTTTTGCCACAGTTTCATTATGAAAACAGCAATACTGGTGGCCACGAATGAGGAAACAAACCAGAAACTATGTTTTGGAATGTGAAATCTGCCAGAAAATGAAAGTTTCAACCGTGAAACGCCAGGCACAGACGGCCCATCTAATTTTAGATAAACCATTAGCATGTGTTTACCTGGACCACTGTGGTCCCCTACAGAGGGATGGTAACTATAAATACATCATGGTCGCAGTGGATTCATGCTCAAGATTCATTTGGATGTGGCCTCAGCGCTCGGCTGACGCCCGAACTGTTATAAAAGATTTGCGAGTCTTGATCGGCATATACGCAATCGGCATGCTACATTCTGACGAGGGTCCTGCTTTTAGCTTTCGCGCTTACAAGGAGGCCATGGCCAGCTTTGGCGTTGCATTGCGGTACTCAAGTCCATTCCATCCTGAGGGAACTTCGGTTGTGGAAAGAAAAAAACGTGACATAAAGCAATCAATAACAGCCAGGGTATTAGGTCCGGGTGACGGGTTTGTCAAACCTGCCAAGAAATTCTCTGGTTGGAATCACTCCATATGAATTCCTTTTTGGTACTAGAATGATGGTCGAAGACCTCGATCGTCATACTTCAGTGGTTGAACAAAAAACCTTTGATATTAAAGATCGTTTGGCTGTTTTACAGGACTTAAACGAAACAAGAAGAAGTCTAAGCAACACCATACAAAAGCCACCGACCACTGAAGAATAACCACCTGTTCCAGAAAGACCTGTCTGAATTCCAAAGATTGAGGATCTGGTCAGAGAAAAAAATAGCGGATAAGAAGGAATTTGGGTCTTCTTACAGAAAAACAGTACCTATACTAGCAGTCCACGGATCAAAAACAGTGTTACTGCCGCCCCTTGCTGGAAAAAAGGAGAACCGGTCCATATCAATTGACCTGGTAAAACCCCACCATGTTGCCGATAATAAGTAGAAGACCCAGTGGACTCCAAAGATGTAGCAGACAACCACATCTTGCTACCATCCAAGAGATTCAAACTGAAAGACTCATCACCTTTGAAGAATCTGCAGTGAGAAAAGAAGGACTATGCAACAAAGCCATGGAACTTGTGCCTCTTGAAACCCAAATACCAGTTTGTCAAGAAACTCCTGTCTACAATGATGTAGCATCTGACTAAACTAACATGTCAAGGGAACAAGCTGTTCCAGCGATTTCAAATAATCCGGATGCAATACCAACCATTGACAGAACTGCCTCTGGCTATTTCATCAACTTCAATACCTTTTCTGAGGAAACCAGTGAACCTGAAACTACGCCAACAAACAAACTTTCAAGGAACAAGTAACAGAACTTGGTCACCAGCTCGCAACTACATATCTGACTACACCATGGGTTGAAATTTGGATTGGGCTAGGTGTACTTTTTCTCCTTCTATGGCTCCTTCTTGTTTTAAGTTTGGGAATACTGATAGATGGAAAATAAATTAAAATGGACACAGCAAGTAAGAACATCAACTTTCTGCTGAAGCCACACAAATCATCTAATCGTGAACAAAGAGACCTGTCATCAGTAAACATCACAGCCGTTCCCCTGCCAGGTGGTATAAAATGGGACAGAACTGATTATGACATTTACGGTCCGGTAGGGCTGCTGCAGATTCCACACCAATTTAAGGTTTCCTTGAGTGATTTTGTTTATCCAGTACATTTTCTGATGATTAGGACTTTGAGACTGTTAATAACATGGTGGCAGACTTAGAAATGACAGCAAAATTTGAAAAATATGAATACTTACAAGGTTCATTACATCCATACTTCCATAACAATATAATAAAGAGAGAGCCCAAACTTTTGAGGCGGGTAATCTCAGGAACCACAGAACCAATCACAACACCCAATACAGCGTTGGAAAGGGCAGTTGTAGCAGAAAGACATAGGCTATGCAGACGCCTACCATATACATTTAAAAGGTAAAAGAACCGTGCCAGCAAAGTAGTCCCTTTTGGGCGTGTCTGCATTGGGCTGTGGGCATGTGCAGGGGGCGTGACAAACGCTGGGGGCGTGTGGTACGTTCCGACCTTCATGCCATGTCTCATATCGTGTGCTAATCCCACCCTGCTCCCTTTAAATACCCCTGCACCCCATAAGCATAACCCACCCTTACTCCTTAAAATACTCCAACACCCTTAAACACTAACCCATCTTAACCCTGTAAATATACCCTGTACCCCAAAACCCAAACCTATCCCTAAATCCTAAAAATACCCCTGTACCCCAAAACCCAAACCTAGCCCTGAACCCTATAAATACCCCTGTACCTCAAAACCCAAACCTACCCCTGAACCCTAAAAATACTCCTGTACCCCAAAACCCAAACCTAGGCCAGAACCCTAAAAATCCACCTGTACCCCAAAACCCAAACCTACCCCTGAACCCTAAAAATGCCCCTATACCCCAAAACCCAGACCTAGCCCTGAACCCTAAAAATACCCCTGTACCCCAAAACCCATACCTATCCCTAAACCCTAAAACTACCCCTGTACCCCATAACCCAAAACTATATCTGAACCCTTAAAATACCCAAACACCCCAAAACATATACCTCAGTACCCCAAAACATATACCCCTATACCCATACTTACCATATTCAAACATTAAAAAAAAACATGCTTTTACCGTTCATGCATTTACAACGAATTTTGTTGTAAATGTATGTGGTAAAAGCATATAAAATGTAATGCCATGCGTTATAATGGCATTGCGGAGTCATGGTACTTTCGTAATGAAAGTATGCGGAGTGATGGTATGCGGAAAGAAAGTTGCGGAATAATGGGTGTTTACCCTCCCCCGGTAGTACATTGGTGGCACGGCAGCCCACATCTCTAGTAACATACTCATATTTTTTCACCACCCATTTCAGAAATGCACAGGTCCCTCTCATTGATGACCAGCACCGACATACACTTTTAGACACTCCTCCCGCCACAAGTTCTAGAATTGCGAACTTTAGAGCTGGGGAGCTACATTCGAATCTCGGCATCAGCTCAACATACTGTGATTCCAGGCAAATCGCTTTGTCTGCCCGTGCCTACCAAAAATGAATGTGTTCTTCTGTAATGTAAATTGTGCTCATGCCATGTTGTCGAGTTCGCGCTATATAATATTGCAAGAAAAAATAAAGTAGGGAAACTCGAGTTCACCCACTACTGAACGCGCACTCTTAAGTGCATCAGCAGTACACTGTGAATCGGAGCGTTTCACAGGCCTGTCACAGATAAGAAATGCTATCTAAACGAAATCCTATAAAACAATATACTACTGGCCGTCAGCAATTCATACCCAGACAACGTCGGAACGGGCTGCTAGTTATGAATAAATGTATAGAAAATGTCCATACTTCTCAGGCTTTAATGTCACAAATCCAGAAACCTTTTATATTAAAAATGTTAATAAGACAGGCATAAAAACTAGGTTAACTAATACTAAGCAAATTTATTCTGCAGCCTTTTATGCTCAATTGTCCACATTGTGGGGACAATTGTGTGGACATTGAGTGGGACGGGTATGCTCAGACGTGAGTCCCATGCTCTCCACACCACTGGAATCAAGCTATCCTGGCTGATGATGGCTGATAGCCAGAAACCGGTCCTAGGATGCTTGAGCCCGGTCCAGGGAAGACATGGCTTGGCAGTTCGGGCTGGACTGTTCCCATGAGGCACAGGATCAAGGCTGATTTGCATATGGCCATGTCTGAACTGCGGTGGTGTGGAGTGCAAAAACATGATGGATTTAGGCCCAGATCTCTATACTGGGGTGAATGTATGACATTGTTCTGCATTCTGTCCATCAACTGTTGTTTTTGCATTTGTCACCCCGAGTGGGACGGGTATGCTCAGACATGAGTCCCGTGCTCTTCACACCACTGGAGTTAAGCTATCCTGGCTGATGACGGCTGATAGCCAGAAACCGGTCCTAGGATGCTTGTTTCCGGTCCAGGGAAGACATGGTTTGGCAGTTGAGGCTGGACTTCCCATGAGAGACACGGTCAAGGCTGAATTGCATATGGCCATGTCTGAACTGGGGTGGTGTGAAGTGCAAAAAGACGATGGATTTAGGCCCAGATCTCTGTACTGGGGTGAATGTATGACATTGTTCTGCATTCTGTCCATCAACTGTTGTTTTTGCATTTGTCACCCCGAGTGGGACGGGTATGCTCAGACGTGAGTCCCGTGCTCTCCACATCACTGGAGTCAAGCTATCCTGGCTGATAGCCAGAAACCGGTCCTAGGATGCTTGATTACGGTCCAGGGAAGACATGGCTTGGCAGTTCGGGCTGGACTGTTCCCATGAGGCACAGGGTCAAGGCTGATTTGCATATGGCCATGTCTGAGCTGGGGTGGTGTGGAGTGCAAAAAAACGATGGATTTAGGCCCAGATCTCTGTACTGGGGTGAATGTATGACATTGTTCTGCATTCTGTCCATCAACTGTTGATTTTGCATTTGTCACCCCGAGTAGGACGGGTATGCTCAGACGTGAATTTCGTGCTCTCCACACCACTGGAGTCAAGCTATCCTGGCTGATGACGGCTGATAGCCGGAAACCGGTCCTAGGATGCTTGATTCCGGTCCTGCGAAGACATGGCTTGGCAGTTCAGGCTGGGCTGTTCCCATTAGGCACAAGGTCAAGGCAGATTTGCATATGGCCATGTCTGAGCTTGGGTGGTGTGGAGTGCAAAAAAACGATGGATTTAGGCCCAGATCTCTGTACTGGGGTGAATGTATGACATTGTTCTGCATTCTGTCCATCAACTGTTGTTTTTGCATTTGTCACCTCAAGTGGGACGGGTATGCTCAGATGTGAGTCCAGTGCTCTCCACACCACTGTAGTCAAGCTATCCTGGCTGATGATGGCTGATTGCCAGAAACCGGTCCTAGGATGCTTGATTCCGGTCCAGGGAAGACATGGCTTGGCAGTGCAGACTGGACTGTTCCCTTGTGGCAAGGGTCAAGGCTGATTTGCATATGGCCATGTCTGAACTGTGGTGGTGTGGAGTGCAAAAAAACGATGGATTTATGCTCAGATCTCTGTCCTTGGTTGAATGGATGACATTGTTCTGCATTCTGTCCATCAACTGTTGTTTTTGCATTCGTCACCCCGAGTGGGACGGGTATGCTCAGTCGTGAGTTCCGTGCTCTCCACACCACTGGAGTCAAGCTATCCTGGCCGATAGCCAGAAACCGGTCCTTGGATGCTTCATTACGGTCCAGGGAAAACATGGCTTGACAGTACGGGCTGGACTGTTCCCATGAGGCACAGGGTCAAGGCTGATTGCATATGACCATGTCCGAACTGGGGTGGTGTGGAGTACAAGAAAACAATGGATTTAGCCCAGATCTCTGTACTGAGGTGAATGTATGACATTGTTCTGCATTCTGTCCATCAACTGTTGTTTTTGCATTTGTCACCCCGAGTGGGACGGGTATGCTCAGACGTGAGTCCCTTGCTCTCCACACCACTTGAGTTAAGCTATCCTGGCTGATGACGGCCAGATGAGATTCTGACCATGATGGCGGCCCGTGTTGTTGGTTAAAAGAAGAGATACACATTGATTGGAGACACCTCGTGGACTTTGTTAAGGAATGAGATTGCGATGCGAATGAAAACACACCTAAACCAGCTTTATAGAAATAGTTGGTGTCTCATGAGTGACCGGTTATCTGCAGATGCCGAATTGAGCTTTTTGTGTTCTTTATGGCCCTGTCCTGAAGAGGCCAGATTAACCGGAAGGCCGAAACGCTACCACGTCAACACTTTCCATATGGAGGAGCCCTTGTTTTGAATTGATCTTTGAAATTAATGCCTTTTGACACACTTTTTGATTTAGGTTTGGTAAATTTGTGCATTGAACCAGTGGTGTCCGACTACCTCCCAGTGCACCCCCTAGAGTTAATAGGAGGGCACTCAGCTTCTGCTGCAATATATTTTTTTAGGGTGAAAAAGTACAAGTTTCCTGCCTTTTGTCATTTTTTTGATTTTTTGTCAAAAGTGTTCATGTTGTTAATTGTTTGTATACATTGTATATAGGTGTGTATATATTTGCATATGGTGCATAAAGTGCTTGTAAAACATGTTGTTTGTTTGAAGAAAAAAATGAAATAAGAAATGAGATAAAAATAATTTGGTTTGATTACAAAAAAATTAAATGTGTAATCTTGCCCCTTGTGTGAGTGATGGTGTCTAGAATGTTTGATTAATTCAGTATTGGACTTAGGTCATAGAAATAGGCAAATTGATTGTCTCCTGTCTTGAGAAAACAGTATAGATCTGTTCCTCCTTTTTTCAGTTTTTTGTTCCTTGCAATGGGGTGAATGTATGACATTGTTCTGCATTCTGTTCATCAACTGTTGTTTTTGCATTTGTCACCCCGAGTGGGACGAGTATGCTCAGACATGAGTCCCGTGCTCTCCACACCTCTTGGAATCAAGCTATCCTGGCTGATGATGGCTGATTGCGAGAATTCTGTCCTCGGATGCTTGATTCTGGTCCAGGGAAGACATGGCTTGGCAGTAAGGGCTGGACTGTTCCCATGAGGCACAGGGTCAAGGCTGATTTGCATATGGCCATGTCTGAACTGGGGTGGTGTGGAGTGCAAAAAAACGATGAATTTATGCTCAGATCTCTGTACTAGGGTGAATGTATGACATTGGGCCCGATTCACAGAACTAACTTAAGACAAAATCCTAAACTTACTACTTTTGGTATTCACAGAAGTTAGGATTTGATCTTAAGTTTGTCTTAAGACAGACTTAAGGCAGACTTAAGACAGACTTAAGTTAGGATTGTGTCTTAAGTCTGTCTTAAGTCTGTCTTAAGACAAACTTAAGACAAAATCCTAACTTCTGTGAATACCAAAAGGAGTAATTTTAGGATTTTGTCTTAAGTTAGTTCTGTGAATCGGGCCCACAGTTCTGAATTCTGTCCATTAACTGTAGTTTTTGCATTTGTCGCCCCGAGTGGGACGGGTATGCTCAGACGTGAGTCCTGTGCTCTCCACACCACTGGAGTCAAGCTATCCTGGCTGATGATGGCTGATAGCCAGAAACCGGTCCTAGAATGCTTGATTCCGGTCTAGGGAAGACATGGCTTGGCAGTTCAGGCTGGACTGTTTTCATGAGGCACAGGGTCAAGGCTGATTTGCATATGGCCATGTCTGAACTGGGGTGGTGTGGAGTGCCAAAAAACAATGGATTTAGGCCCAGATCTCTGTACTGGGGGGAATGTATGACATTGTTCTGCATTCTGTCCATCAACTGTTGTTTGTGCAATTGTCCACATTAGGATTTGACTTTTGGAAAGACAACTTTGAGACAAAACTGTCTCGGGCACAAATGACTGGCAGGTACAAGGTTTAGAACCATTGTTCAGAGCCTGCATCATCCTAGAACAAATAATGTTCTTAAATGAAACTGTTCAACAGACATCTTGTCTTGGCCTGGCTAAGATAAAAGATTTAAACAAACCATCCATACCTAACCCCACACCTGATAGTAATAGAATTACAGATGAGGAGGTAGACGTAAATTATATTTTACAACAAAACAGAACTAATCCTGAATGGAAACAATGGCTAATCTGGCGCACAGACAGGAATAACTGTCAAGATAGATTCCTGAACAAGACACAAGGGTTTACAGCAACTAGGCTAGATCCAAGATATGTCCAGAGACAACTTCCAGGGATAATAGCAACCTACAGTGTAGGAAAACTGTGCCTTGAGTGGCTAGAAAAATCCACACTCCCAGAACTAAAACAACACTTAACTTTACTTAAAGATGACATTGACTAACGAGAATTCCTACTTGGACCTCGCAAACCAGGTCGTAAATGTTTCATATACGCCGGTATTTATGCTGCTAATAATGAAGCATGGAAAGTCACGCAAATGGAAACTGCAGAACGAATAAAAGAAATTGATCGTATTAATTTAGAGAAAGCACTCTCTGTAGTTGACAATGGATTAACAACTCTGTCGTCCAGAATGTTTTCTTTGGACAGCATCGTATCCTCTGCCATAGACATAATGGAACAATACTTGCTAATGTTACAACATGGCCAGTCTCAATTACGTTCTATAATGCTGCTAGGCTGGACGTTACAAAACCTTTGTTCTGGCTATGTGCCTTGGCGTCTAATCAACACCACATCATTGTTTACTGTATTTACCTCACAGAAAAACAAATCCCTTTGGCACAGAGAGGAGCAGACTATACGGTGCTAAGCATAGAAAAACTGGAGAGATTACCATTGATCGTTTCTGAGAAACCAGCCGTTGAATGGATAATACACAGCAGCATCACAATACCAGTGACGATTTTCCAGTTTCATTATTGCTTAACCACTTCGCTGCTATGGCACCTTAATATTTTACATTCATTTTCCATTGAAATGAATGGAAAGTTCATGACGAGTTACCCTTGTCATTAGCGTCGAAGAGGTTAAAACACATACCAGCAGGCCTGTATGAAAGGTTGGCTAAAGAGTACATAAAATCGACCTGGGATTCACCAGACACACACAAATGTAGGAGTGGGGAAAAGGAGGTATTTCTTAGTGGTAGATATTGCAAAACCACATTAAGCGGTACACTTCTATGTCAAGGCATTAATTTACATGGAGCCTGTGAGGGTTCCTCAAACAACTTATCATGCCACCTGCAGGGTTCCCCGGCAGCAGTGATACATTCAATTTGTAGGAAGCTTTCCAATGGAAGCTACATAATGCTGAATGATGACAGCTGTTGTGGTATGATGCCAGGGACAGCCTATCTCATTATTGTGTCAGCCAGGGTCACTTGTTGTATGCAAGTATTGTTTCAAAAACTAAGACAGACGGGGAGTCGCCACTATGGACTTCACTGAACATCTCTTCTATACAAATTGGTACTTTAAGCAGAATGAAAGCCATTATTTTACAAAAAACTGTGCCACTGACCTCGTCCACAGAGACGTATGAGCTACAAGTTGCAAGGTCCTCTGCGGAGATACATGCATTATTATCAACAAACTGCCCCATACATTTTGCAGAAATGTTAGGTCATATCTTAAACATGTCTGATACCAGTGGTATTGTACATGTATTTAGGATGATTTTTTCAGGACTGTTACCACCCTTTGAAGCAGTCCTGGCCATTTTTCCTAACTTCGGGCACTCTGTGTTCGGCGGCCTGCCTCTCATCTTGGTACTTCTAGCAGGGATACTATTTTTATTCCTCCTGCTCCGTTATGGCAAGTCTAGTCACCAGCGATACCCAAATTACCATGGAGAATGCTCTTCTGGCAATGCAGTATCATGAACGAATAAAACAGATCCTTGGCTTGGATCATTTGAGAGATCTGAATACCACGTGGTTCCTGTCATTCAGACCAATCTGGCAAGATTGCATTTTACCTGTTCTACGATGCCTGCTTTGTGGAGAGGAATGCGTGCTGGATATCTGTCTAACACTTCCATCAGCTATGCCAACGGATGTTGACGCATTACTGGGTCCGGTAATGGCTCATGTATTATGTTGCCCACAAAGGCTACCAATCCTGATGACGGCATTCATTGAGATCTCACCGGCAATTCCAGCTGTAGGTGGGATACGCGGACCAACAGGCACACAGGTACCATCAACTGCGAACATTGCTAATGCACCTGACGCCGACGGCGATGCTTCTCATCTGTGTACAATTGATCTACTTAATGAAGTGGCTCAACTTTCATCTACTGTGGTAGATGATTTCTTTGCCAGCTTAGACAAATTAATGATTTCTCCTGACACCGAGAAATACTTTTGAAGCTAGCACACCGTATTCTTTCAACTCTGAAATCCGACCTTCACGTTTTCATAACAAAACTTCTAACTTTGGAACTCTATTTTTTTTATCAATTGATTTGGTCTTTCTCCAAACACAATGAACTTTAGCACAAAGCAATCTCCTTAAAGTAGAACTATTCTTAGAGAACAAGAATTCTTTGAATACTTCCTAAAAACAATAGTGACCTATTCCACAAACCAAAACCGTTTGTATATTCTGCTATGGGATGGTCTCGACTTTTCTTCTGTAACTAAGAGCCATTTCATTAATGTAATTTCGTGATTCATTCGGTTAGCATTTCCAATATGATATTATGTGCTTACGATGAAATCATTGCTTTTAAAATGCGTTCAGTACAAATGCTCATTTTTTCGTGTACAACCATTTCAAAATGCATTTTATATGTATCTTGGGGTGGGTTTGAAAGCACATGCTCTAAAATATGTTTTAGTGCTTGAACTTAGTTGAACATGATAAACGGGGAGTGAGTGTTGTATAGCATTTCAGGACCCTACTGTAATTTTCCCGTTCATGCCCTTATATAGGTATAAATCATCATATCCTTATATAGGCATAGAAATCATAACCATATTTAGACATAGCTCATGCAGTCCAAATACAGCAGGGCTACTTCCACTTAGATCTGAAAATCCACAACGATTTCTTGGAAAACTCGGCTTTAGCAGCTAGGGACTTCCCCTTGCTTGAATACTGACTTATCCAAGAACTCCTGGTGTTTTCAAAGAACTGAGACTCTTTGATGACATTATTATGTCCACCATTACGTCAGACTCGCACCTTCAAGGTCTAAATATGCCCACACTTGCCATAGCAAACACACAGTGGTTTGGAAAGTTCGACTATCTACTTGTCCGACGCATCCTGCTACAGCAAGTGCTGAAGAAAGCCGACCCTCCAGCAGACGCACTGAGAGAGACGCTGTCTTTTCTCTTGCCGAGAAATCCAGCTCCAGTGTTTTCAAGCTACCCTTGCGGGTTTTTGGGAAATCGAGTCCTGAGCCTGACCTTCATTCTAAACCAAGGTACTGAGCTGATTAGACCCTTAGAGAAATCTTGGATAGATTCTTGGCAAAGAATACTACATTTATGCTACACCTCACTTACTCCTTGCCTCGTACTAGGTTTAGGTTAGGTACATCGGGGTAGGCGTATTTTAGACGCACCAGTTGAGCACTTTTTAGCCTATGTTATTTATGTATGTATTTAACTATGGTCTAGGAGCCATACAATGCTCTTACAGTATTATTTTATCCTACTCTTTTTACTGTACTCATTATACTTTGCAATCAGTATTACGATTCTAGCAGTTCATTTCTTCTGCTTGAGAAAGAAGACTGTTCAATAAATACCTTTTATTGTAAACGCCTGTCTCTCTATTTCTCTGCACCTCTGGTGAAACGAAGCATGCACAAATAAATGAGTAAAATATCTATCTATTGTTTCCACGACTCTGAAGATCAGTTTTATCTTGGGGAAACAAAGTTGTCAGAAACTAAATCCCTTCTTGGGAACACGAGAAAGTTTCTATGACCTCTGAGCTAGCTGGTATTCACAATTAAGTCTAATACATTCGATAGAGACCTAGTAGACATAAGTCCTATGTCAAATCTATAGGATATATTATTCCAATGAGCAGAGCCTATTGGGAATATAGGAACTACACTACACCAGGTGCAGACTAAGGTGACTCTTACTCATGATTGATTTATTAAGCCATTCAAAGGTACGCTGGGTGGCTTTGCATGGCTTCATAAATCTTTATGAGAGCCCTGCTTCATGCATGTGCATGCACCATTATCAATCCATCTCCACACTGGAAATACTGGGATATTTATAGCCATCAAGAGCTGAAACAAATTCCCCTTAGTCTGAGAAGGGTAAAGGATAGCCGGGGCCTGTGCAGGTAAGAGCTGTGGGGCGGTGGGGCCGGGGGGGGGGATCAATAGACGACCACATGGGATATTTAAATAAAGAATTAATTTTCCCTTATCGGCGTCTTTTGAAATCCCCCCCACCTAGCCCCACCGCTCTTACCTGCACGAGCCATGGCTGGTAAAGGAACATCCCAAAACTGGGTGAGGTGTAGGGGGAAAAGTATCTTCACAGGAAAAATACGTTACCCTTGGAGGAAGAAATGCCATTTCACAAATGCAATTACATTTCCTAATGTTGAGATTACACTCTTTCAACCTCTTTCTAAGTACCAGAATACACCTTCCGATGCAAATTGTACCACCCTATACTAGGGCAAATTGGCAAAACGGAAATAGTCAGTAAAACGGAACACCATGCTGTGAGTTTGGTCAATAAGACTGGTTCAGCCATTTAGCTACCATGTCCCAGTGGGAAACTTGTAACAGGGGCAAACCTTTCAGGATATTATTGCTATCATGTGGAAATAATATTTCTTTTGAGCAGTTATTACATCAAATAATAGTGAGTACCTCAGAATGAGGAGTTAAAGTTCCTGTGCATAGTTGCGAATGATGGCTCTCAAAAGTTGTCCAGCAGTGCAAATGTAAACCCGTTCTTGTTTCCCTTTTGTATTTTTAGAAAGCTTTGTGAATTTCCTAAAGTTGTAAATGTTTTGGTATTTCTTTTTGCAGTGCTCATCATTCAGCATAGTTGCTTGGTGCTATAAATAAAACAAAAACAACTCCATAAGCATATAGAATGGCGAAAAACAATCAAATAAAGAAGAGTTGCCGGGACTCACATGTTAAACAAGCATTTGCAATGCAATCAGTCTCGCCTTTGGGACCTAATATGTATTTAGCTATGCAGCACATTAGCCTGGGTGCTGAAACATCTACTGTTCTTTAACATAGAGGGAAAGTAAGCACCAAAGTGCGTGACAAGCCAGGTATGGAAACAAATGGAGAGAAATATTGCCTTTCAGCGGGATATGGGATAGCCCAAAGCTCTGTTTTTACTATAAAAGGAGGGCCTTCGTTGGTTATATCACTGCAAATACAAGATTTGAAAATAATATTACTGTCTACGGGTGCTTGTAGACAAAATTTCTATGGACTGGAATCAAGAGAAAGCTAAAGTGATTCTGGGATTTTACGGACCTCTGCTGGTCGTTTTCTATCAAGAAAATTAAATAGAGGCAGTAGCCAGAAAAATTAAAAAAATAAAGTCCCTCAGCAGATAGCAATTTTGGAATTTTACTTACCTCTGCTGGTCGTTTTCTAATAAGACAGTTAAATAGAGGCAGTTGAACAGAAAAAAGTCCCTAAGCGGAAGCAGACAAGTCCTTGCCCTGATCTCCAGAGCCCACAAAGTACATAAACATATAGGTATATACTGAAGTATATATACTAAAGTACATATACTAAAGTAAATACAAGAGGTCTCGAATGCTCAACCCAAAAAAACTGTTTCTTTAATTCCCTGCGAAAATGCTGGAGATGAGGAAAAACTTGTATGTCCGTTGAAAGGTTACTGCAGCTCTTGCAGCGGTCTCTCACCAAAAGTTATGGTCTAGCCGGTATTGTATCACACTATGGGCTACTTGGGAGGGTGTAACCGTCCAGGTGCACATTTAGGATTTTCTTTCACAAATCAGACTCCAGGAGTTACTGCCACACCCTTTTTACTGGGCTCATTCTAGCAGTGATCCTGTTGTCATAATGTGATTAGGTAGATTCCTCCTCTCTGCATTTCGTAGGAAGAGTCTCTTTGTGGCAAGAGGGAAGGTGTTATTTCAGGGGGAAAACCTCCTGTGAACATTGATGGAAGGAGGCGGGAATGAGAAAGGTATTGATGGGTGTGCCATTTTTCATAAAGTTCATAAAGTAACGTAACATATGCCAAGACGTGTGTTGTGTAATGCTGTGGAGAGGAGGTGTGGTACTCAGACATTGAAAGCCTGCCTTAGGCTGCTGAAGGTAAAGTATCTGCTTAGGTCAGTGCACAGCTGCAGCCTCCAATCGCCCTCTACATCTCAATTCTTGTTGATCTCCTCAGGTGCCGCAAGCAAAGGTCAAGAGATTTCAAAGCCGCTTCTCAACCCTAATGGGACATTTCCTTTAATTGCAGGTAGGTATTCAGAGTCAAAGCAGTCAGCCAACCAGTATATTAGGCATCGTTGTCTTTAATATGCTTTAAAGATAAGAACATCCACAATCTGTATCTTCTCTAAAAGTTTCCTTTTAGAAAAGAGCAGAAGGGCCACCAGACACACAGAAAGGACCCCAATCATAAAAGTCCAGGGAGGCTGGGGCTGGGCAGGTCTTGAAGGAGTGTGCATAATGTATATGGTCATTGTACACAACTGGGATATTAAGAAAGAGGTAGCTTGCAGTGTATTGCATCACAGCACCCCTTAAAAACATTCCAAAGACTGAAGCATACCTGGCTCCAGCATACCTTTTGTCTGTGGCTGGAGGGATTGGGGCTTGCTGGGATCAGGAGACCACCACTCTTTGTGGTGTGGATACCAAATTCAGAGGCAGCGACGTTTAGAAACAATGCAACCCCAAAACAACGCTAAAACAATATACCTTCATTATTCTACAACAGAATATTTCAGATTTTTAATCAATCTGTTTTATTCTCCTTCCTCTAGTATCTTCATGTCTTACTCTTGGGGTCTTTAGTGCCTACCGTAAAATAACTAACATTGAGAAAACGTTCTCAACAGTATTGTGTAATACTGCCACCTTCTTACACCGCTTTGTAAGTAGTGGGACATAACTAGAACATGGGACATTTTTGCCTGTTTGCTCATGTTATTCACCTTTGCACACAGGTTACCCTTGTATCTATTCATTTGTGGCACCCAAATCTTATACTTGTTCCCTCCTTATCATCTTATTCTCTCTCCCACCCTCTTCCTTCACATACCCTTTTTTCTCTGAAACCTTCATCGCTCTCATAAAGTTATTTAGGTAACATCGTCCTTTCTTCCACCCTCCTCTCATCTGTCTCACACCATTCTCTATCCCAGCCCCTTCACTTGCACAATCAATACTTCCCCCATCTGTTTCTTACAACTTGTCTCACGATTCACACTCTTGAAGTGCTGTCCCGCTTTCTATTCTACCTCTCACTCCTTTACCTCAAACCCCCTTCCACACCATACTTCGGACTTCTGTTTTTAAGTGTTTGCCTTTAGTTGCACTCTCATAATGGCACACATTTTAGTGAATACTGGGACAGATATTTTACCATTATAACTCCAGCGCTAGTCGACTTGATGAAAGTGTGACTTTCCCGAAATCGGGCAGGACGCTTACTTACTATTCTAAACCCAGGCCTGAAATCTTTTAAAATAGGGTTGAACAGTTGGAATGTAGCATTGTTGTTGGGTGCCTCTCTGAGGCTGTCACTGTAGACAACAAACTAGAAATAGTTTTCACATCTTCCCCTCTGTGGCTTAGTAGTGACTCTCTCATACCACCCACTTATATCTATTTCTCCCTTTCATTTCACTGAGCCTCTTTATTACAGTCCACTCTTGCACGTTCATCTTTTAAACTATGTTTGACAATATTAATTAGTAGCAATATGTCGTTATTCCACCATAGCAGAAGAGGGAAGGGTCAACTTGCAGCATCCATCTCTACTTGTGAACGGTGCTGTTGTTCACTCATGCAGAAGTCCATCTCAGAATTTCCTGCTGGGCACATAATTAGTCTTTACCCCTTCTTGAGAGGTCACAAAATAAGCATGAATCAGCAACTCCCAGACATATTTAGCTACTTCCTGCATTATGGGCAGGGCCGCAATGTCTGTAGTGGCACCAGGCGCTTGGGCCACCAGGGTGGGAGCCGGTTTTAGGCCCCCGAGGGCCATTTTTGTTACCGGGCCCCCGGAAAACAAAACTGGGCAAAATTGGCCTTAGCAAACAGCTCGGATGCTCCCCCCTCCCCCAACGGGGGGGGGCTGGCCGAGCAGTTTGCCTGGGCTGGTTTCAGTTCCCAGTCCGGCCCTGATTATGGGGTGGTATAACGCACCTTGGCCAGGATACACCAGATTCACTTTAACTTGTATCAAATAGGACAATATCCCTCTGCTCTCTTTTGTGATGCTAAACTACAGTGCATTCATGTATGAGTGAGGAGCATGCTGCAATTGGAGCTGTGCACTACTGTGCTCATTCTGCACAAATGAAATGTTGGAGCATTTGTGGTCGTGTGTCAGCATAATCTCCTACGCCGACGACACCCAGCTGATCCTCTCCCTGACCAACGACCCCACCGCCGCCAGAGCCAACCTGCACGAAGGGATGAAAGAGGTAGCCGAGTGGATGACGACCAGCCGCCTGAAACTGAACTCGGACAAGACGGAGGTCCTCATCCTGGGCCCCTCACCCTCCGCCTGGGACGACTCCTGGTGGCCTCCCGCCCTGGGCACCGCACCCAAACCGACAGACCATGCACGCAACCTGGGCTTCATCCTGGACTCCTCCCTCTCCATGACCAGGCAAGTCAACAACGTCTCCTCGGCGTGCTTCAACACCCTACGCATGCTACGGAAGATCTATCTTCTGGTGGATCCCCACCGAGACCAGGAAGACTGTCACCCAGGCCCTCGTCACCAGCCGACTGGACTACGGCAACGCCCTCTACGCCGGTACCACCGCCAAGCTCCAGAAGAGACTCCAGCGGATCCAGAACGCCTCAGCCAGACTCATCCTCGACATCCCACGAACCAGCCACATCTCCGGACATCTGAGAGACCTTCACTGGCTCCCCGTCAACAAAAGAATCACCTTCCGCCTCCTCACCCACGCACACAAAGCCCTACACGACCAAGGCCCGAGCTACCTCAACAGCCAAGTCAACTTCTACGCTCCCAAACGCCACCTCCGATCAGCCAACCACGCCCTCGCCGCCGTCCCCCGCATCCGAAGAGCAACTACAGGAGGAAGGTCCTTCTCCTACCTGGCCGCCAAGACCTGGAACTCCCTTCCGACCGACCTGCGCCTGACCCAAGACCACCTCTCCTTCAGGAAGAAGCTGAAGACCTGGCTGTTCGAGCAGTAGCGGCACCCTCCCCCCCCCCCCCCCCCCCCCGCCCCCCCCCCCAGCGCCTTGAGACCCTACGGGTATGTAGCGCGCTTTACAAATGTCATTGATTGATTGATTGATGGGCATCACAAATGATGTTGTAACTCATCGTGCCATTGTATCACACATAAAAGAAATCTTCCATTTGAAGCTACTGCTATGGTCGCAAATAATATAAGCTGCACCTAGGTTGCACTTTCAGATGTCGTTAGTTCTCACATTTATTGTGGAATTTCTGTCTTCCTCAAAATTGTCACTAGCTACATATGTTGTAGGCATTGCACAACAACATAATCAATGCATTGGGCAAGTGACTAAGGAAACACAGAAAGTTTGACAACTTTATCATTATCCCGGATTTAAAACAGAACAAGTGCCCAAAGGTAAATGTACATGAAATAAAGGGCATTCAGTGGAATCAAAGAATAATAAAGTAGGCAAATAAAGAAAAATACAAAGCCACCATCTATGTTCTACCATAATATCGAATTTTTAATGTCTTCCTACCAATTCTTGAGAATACTAACTAGCGCTATATCATGAGGAAGAGTATGCAAAGATCATGATGGACTTAATATTATTAACTATACATCTGGTTACCATGATCAATTATTTAGCTGTAAAGTGTGTAGCAATGGAGGGGCAAAAAAAACAAGGAGGACAGGTTGGTTATCGTTAAGGCACTAACTTTAGTCTCCGAGCTAGCAGTGCTGACAACCATTCAGACCGAATCAGTTTCTGAATGGTTTACGACCAAATCGTATTCAGGGAGTCTGTCCGACCAATTACGCTGGTTCCGAACACCGTTTGGTCGGACTCCCATTGACATCAATGGGAGTATGTGTTCCGACCGAATACATAGGCTCGCATTGAAAAAAGTGGTGGTTGTGGAAAATCGTGCACCCAAGGGGCCTGCCACAGTGTGCCTGATAGGAAAGGGGGACCAGTGGGTACCCCAAAGGCCCGATTCGGAAGCCCCCAGGTGACGGGGGAATGCTACGGGTCCCCAAAGTCAGTTTCTCTACAGCCGATCTGTGTCAGAACAACCGATGCAGAAGGCTGTCTGAATCTACAATCCTAAACTCTTGATCGGAAACGTGGTCCGTTGAGCTGTACAAGTTGACTCCGAACGGCTCGATTACTCTGAATTCCATTGGGAACTGAACAGTCCGAACGGTTTCTGAACATTATGTTCGGTCAGAAACAAGGCTTCCGAATCGGATTCGAACTAATCGAATGCCTTTTTGAACAACATTGTAATCGACCCCTAAGAATGTAAGATATATTGGGCTTAGTCTCCAAAGAGGTAAGCAGTTGTGGAAAGGTTTTACGGGTTTATATTTTGAGCATCAATAATGATGATTAATATGCCTTTTTATACATTATTTTACATACATAGACCGAATTAGCATAATTGCAGTTGAAACTAATTTCCTATGAAATGTAGAATTGTATTTCTTATTGCGCTTTAGTTAGGCTGTATTTCTATGTAAAATGCCATTTAAGTCAAGATGGATGCTATCTATATCTATAACACACTCCTGCATTCCCCGCCCACATTCTTTCATCACAGACTACAAAAAGCATAGTCAAACTCGGATAATACTACTTTTTTTTAATTACTGTATTGTTTTGCTCACAATTAAACTTGTATGGTGCAGATGAAAGATTGCAACAAGTATCTAGTTTTTCTTTTTTTCACTGGACCTACTCACTTTGAGAAAGTCTGACTTCTAAATGTTTCATATTCGTTCAAATATGACATTGGCATAGAGAGTTTTGAATAATTAGATTACATGAACTGAAAGTTCAAAATGACTACAGCCAAGACACCTTACAGGCAATCGTGTGCTTTCGGAAAATAATTAATCAAAATAATAATACATTATTCAAAGAGTCAGGCTGGTGCTTAAATCTGTAGTTAATGACATTTATTATTCTTGTGTTCTGATTTAGTAAATAGTTATACTTTTACCTCACACCACAATAAGTTAGTTGTATTAATAATATTCTAGGCAAGAATTGTGTATATGAAGCCCTTGATATTGAGAATGAACCAGAGATTTTCCCCAGCTTTCCTATGCTGCAAGGGATGCTGCCCGATTTTTTAATGAATTTGCTGCTCACTGGGGCTTAGAAAATATCCTGACTTTGCCTACTTTGTATAACTTTGCATCTGAGAGCCTTGATGGCATTGACTCTACATTTTATTTTTAATTTTTGTAAATACAATTTTATATCTTTATATTGATCTAGATCTCTATTATTGATGGAATCTCATTACTTAGTGAACTGTTTTACTCTGCTAATTTAACAATCAGCGAGGTGCCTTAATGAGGGGGCACATTGCCTCATGAAATTGAAGTTTAATACCCACCGATCCAGAAAATCAGGGAGAACAAAATAAGGTAAACTTTGGGGTGCCTACATTTTGGGGTACTCTTTTGCTCCCACACAAGCACCCATAATTCCTGCTCCTCCTCTTTCTTTCTTATTAATCCTGATGTCGCTGAACATGTCAATAATACAGCATATCTGAAAAAGGTATATGGCCGATATCATAAAGAATTTACAGAAGTGGATTTCCACTTCACTACATTTGTCCCCCATTTTTCTCAAATATTTCTTTCTTGCTGTTCATATATCCAACTGAAAGAGGGAAAAAGAAGAAGTGTCATTAAAACAAAGAGCAAACTACAACAACAATTATTCAGAAAACTTTTTAGCCTCATCCTAACAAACACAAAAGAAGCAGAAGCATTTTTGAATCTCTCGCCAGCTGGGAGCAGAGTTATTGCTTCCTCTCATTTGGCGAGACATTTAAAAATGCTCCCACTAGATGGGCGCAAACACTTTTGTGCGGGAAGTGAGCTGGACCTGGAGGCTGTGGTTTTATAGACTCTGGTTTGGAGGCTGTGCAGCCTCCTCCCTTTTGTTTTATGTTACAGTCTTCGGGGAAGGGGGTCCCCAGGGCATTTTTAAGGCTCACGAAGGGAGTACATGCAGCTTCCTTCCTCTTTTGTTACCTTTTGACCACAGGGGATGAGGTGCCTAAGGCCTAATTAGGCTCCTGGAGGAGGAACGTATGCCCCTACCCTTTAATAAAATTGCAGTTCTATTTGATTCGGCTCCCGGCTCCTTATAAGACTGAGTGAGGGTGCCATGGGCCACCCCGAGCTGTTTTACTAAATCAAGTATAATAGCCCATGCTTGTTTTTAAAAACTTAGCCACACATTCACAGAACCTCTGCAAAGTTGCATTTCTTCTTCCAATTCATGGCCATTTAAAAACAAAACAATGTTTTTGACCCAAGACGAGTCCCCACCACCAGGCCGAGGGGTTCAGGGTGTCCATACCCTTTAGTCTTTTCTTTGCATTTTCAGATGACTGCCTCTACTTTCTGGTTGACGTGGCGGCTGTCAATCAGATCTCAGGATGAGATCTGTAATTTCCATGGATCCTCTGAAGCGTGATAAATGCAATTTTTGTAACCTTAATTTTTCCAAAACTACTTAACGGATTTACATCAAAACAAAAAATGCACTCTTTCTGGACCAAAATATACCTTTCAACAAAATTTAGTGTAAATCATTTCAGAGGTTTGGGCATGTAGCTGTGTCTAAAGTTCCTAAAGAAAAATGTCAGAAACTTTTCATGTGCAAACTAGTCAAAAAGAAGCACTTTTTTGAAAAGTTTTGTGGTGGTACATCAAACGGCACCAAACTTATTAGCAACTCAAAAAAAGCATTTTGTAAGGAAACATGACCTTACTATAACTACCTAAGGGCAGTTGCTCAGTCTTTGACAAATGGATAGTTATAATTAGGTCAGCTTTTCCATACACAGAGTATTTTTTGGTTTGCTAATAACTTTGGCACCGTTGATGAATCTTCAAGAACTTTTTGAAAAAGTTCATTCACATCAGCTCTTTCCTGGAAAGTTTCAGGGTGATCCAATAAGCAGGGGTCTAGAACAGAGGAGAAGGAGGTCCCAAAACATTAAATCCCCATGCATTTTCCATAGACTTCTTTAAGGGCTATAGCAAAAACAGCTGAATGGAATGAATCCAGATTTGGCAGGAAGCTAGATCTTGGTCCACAGATTGTGCTTTTTGGCATTTGGTGTAAATCAGTTCAGTAGTTTTTGAGAAAATAAGGATGAAAAGTAAGTGCATATTTTTGTCAGTTGGGCTCTTGAGAGTTCCACGAGCATCACACAAGTGCGCTAAATCAAAAATTGAGGCCAATGATTGGTCGAGAGGGCAGTTTTTCCCTTGAGCCTTTATGCTCTTGTGGGAGCAGGAGGCTCCTGTGAGTCCCAAGGGAGCAAGCGCTCACATTGACTGGATTTTAGAATATTAGAAATTAAATTGCTGCCATCACTGTTTACAGGTAAAAATTGGAGGTGTTGTGGAAATTAAGTAAAAAAGCAATATAAGGTGTAGCAGAAAGGCATCTGTCCCCTCTAGATTTAGCGAGGAGGTGTCTAAGGGATAACTATTGTGAAGATAATAAACGTATATTGTTTTTCACCAATTTTCATGATCTTGAGGGACTCACAGGATTGTGAATAATGAAATGTAAGTAGATGAGTTCTCAATGCACTCTGTTAGTAGGAATGCATATTATGGTCCTTGTTTTTGAGAAGAAGCTTGTAAGAGATAAGTACAGTGATGAGTAAATTTATTTATTTTATTTTACAAAAATATTACATTCTCACAGGACTCTTGCAACATCACAAACAGTAGGTAGGAGTAGGTAAAGTTTGAATACACTCTGCTATGCACACTTGTTTATGTAGGAAGGAGCGTTACTGGATATGGTGTTTATCAAAGTCTACTATATATGCTCATGGGAAGGGTTGTGAGTAGAATTAAGGCTCATCCACACACCCTACTAAAAACACCCAACATCTGAAAGAGATTTATGTCATGTCCCTCCTTACACCCTGCTATAAATATATGTCTGAGGGAGAGATCTAAAAGGAAAGGGTAGTCACTCCTCACACCCTACAATGCACTCCCATTATTACAGAGAGAGGTATCAGCAAAAGCTAGTCCCTCCACACACCCTACTATGCAAACACATCACCTGAGAGAGACAAATTAAAAGAGAGGCCCCTTCCACTCCACACCCTACTACATGCACCCATCATTACAAAGAGAGGTCTGAGTAGACAGTCCAGCCCCTCTCCGCACTCTACTATCACACCTATTGTTAGAAATGGGAAATCTGGTTGGCTAAGGCTTGCGCCACAGCCAGGTAGAGACCACCACTCTAGTCAGGGCAAGGGAGTTACACGCCAATATAACCCCTGCTCACTCCCTTGGTAGTTTGTTTTAAGTTTAAGTTTAAGTTTATTTGCACAGTTAATTAAAACCAATGCAGTACAGTTACAAGATATAAAAACGAAGGAAAAAGATAAAATGCAGTATAAAACAGATGTGTTATAAAATCAATCTGGCTTAAACAATACTGTACTATTCATCCCGGTTGTAAACATATTTGGCCTTTCATGTGTCGCACAAGCGTTTTTGACAGTAATCTAAATAGTGTATTAAAACAAGATTAAAAAATCAGATTTTTTTATTTTTTATTAGCTTTTTGTTTGGTTTCAAACCAGTTCATGAATCAAGTCCGGGCAATTTTTTTCCACTGCCTTTAGAAATTTTACAAGGCTACAGCTCAGCTGAGGGTCCTGAAATGAAAAACAGTTAGGAGCAGTACTCCTTCGTGTGCGAGTCCCGTGTCTGATGAAGTGGTGTTTCGAGAGGAGTTTCCGCTCTTCCAGCATTTTCTCGCAGGAGCATAACAGATGGAGCATATCTTCTTGCGTTGCACCACATAGCCGGCATAGTGTGCCTGCTTTCTCTTTTTGCCAATTCGGAAGATGCTGAATACAGGGTAAAAGTCCTAGCCTATACCTTAAAAAGCACATTTTGATCGTTTTGGCGTAGCCCAGCCCAAGATAGATCTGGGTAGCTTGTGCCGAATATGAGTTCAGGATCATCCAAGCATGAGATCTTTTTGAGAAGTCTGCTTTATCTTGGACCCACCACTGTTGTTTAATCGACTTCTTTGTCAGTTTTTATAGCGTTTTGTGATTTGTAGAGGAGGTCCAGAGCTGCTCCAGCCCGGTATTTACAAGACTTTTTGCTAGGTATATTGCAGCCGGTGAGGTCGGAGACTGCTCTTTCTCCCTCCACAGGTATTCATTCAAGGTTCCTTCAGCAGATTTCCTCACTTTGTCCCACGAACAAATGTAGGCCCCCTGTCGTGCCAGGAGCTGTTGCTGAAGTCCAAACTCCAGCCGGATCTGTGCTGGCGAGGTTCGCTTAGGGAGGCTAAAGATGATTCTGTACGCGGATGCAATTGTGCTGTCAAGTGTTGTTGCATTTCTGCCTCGCTACACCTCGTTCCCATAAGTTAATGTGGGCAGCAGCTTGGCACGAGTGACTTGTAGCAAGGGTGTTAAAGATGGGCCAGAGAGCTTGTTGTTCAGTGTTTTTAAGGCGATTGCCAATGCGAGTCCTTTGCCTCTGATGCTAGACCTTTGCACGCTGAAACGACCGCCGTTGTCAATCTGCACGCCTAGCTATTTATATGTCGACGTGCCTTTAATGCTCGAGTTGTTCCAGAACCACGAAAAAAGTTTCTTTTTTCTTTCGCCGATGGTCATAGTTTGGGTTTTCTCGAGGTTTACTGTTAGATCATTTGATTTAGAGTAGCTCTGTGTGCTGTTCAAGAGATTTTGTAGCCCTACTTTGGTGTGGCTTATTAGGAATATATATTCCGCATATAAGAGGCATGGTAGGTTAAGCCCTCCTAGTTTGGGAGAATGTGAATTACAGCTGTTCAGAATTGGAGCCAGATCGCCGAAATACAGGTTAAACAGTGTGGGTGCCAAGACGCAGCCCTGCTTGAGGCCGTTGTTGGTCCTTGTGCGCCTTGACAACAATGAGCCATCCCCCACCTTTATCTGTATCCAAGTTTCAGTGTGTAAGTTTATTAGCAAGTCCAACAGTGGTTTTGAGATCCCCCAGCCATTTAGTTTTGACCATAGCATATTACGGTTGATGTTATCGAAGGCCGCCTTATAATCTATGTAGCAGAGGTGTAGGGCAGTTTTTTTTTACTCTGCCTTGTCGATTAACAGGCCCATAGTTACTATGTTGGTCATTGTGCCCACAGATTTGACAAAACCTGTTTGATTGACCGGTATCAGAGTATTAGTTTTGACCCATGCCTGTAGTTCTTCCAATAGAAGGCCTGCAAAATACTTCGCCTCATTGTCTATTAGGGCCACTAGCCGGTAGTTTTGAGGGAGGGCCCTATCCCCTGCCTGGTATATTGGTGTGATAATAGAGCCCTTCCAAGAGCCAGGCAAGATGTTCGAGTTCCCGATTTCCAAGAAGAGGGGTTCGAGAGCTGCTGCCCAGTAGCCCTCGTCTTGTTTGAATAGGATCGGTGTTATCCCGCTTTGTCCTGGAGCTCCTTCCCTTCTGCCTTTTTTGATATTGCATTTGATGTTGTGTTGCAGTAATGGGCAGTCAGTTGTTTCATAACTGTTTTTGATGTATGAGCACAATTGCATTTGTTGCGCATTATCAACTTTATAATCTATTCTGATCTTAGGGTTGGATAAGACCCGATTATTGGGTTAGTCTTGATTGAAATGCTTACCGAGATAGAGTGCCCATGTTTCTTCTGTGATGTTGGATGAGACCCCCAAGTTTGCTGGATGCGTTACAGAGTTAACGGTTTTCCAGAACCTTACCCCATCGTTCTGTTTGATATCTGTGTGAAGTCTTGGTAGTTTGGCACGAGCAGTCAGGCTTATGCCAGAGGCAATGTGAAAAGAATTTCCACAACACACACACACAGCGGTACAAAAGAGGGTGGTGTTGGACGGAGCATCTGAACTAATCAAAAACTCACACCCAGTCAACAGATCTGGGTTTAATCCATCACCGTTCTTTAGCCCACTCTGCCACCCCAGTTCAGACATGACCATAGGCAAATCAGTCTGACCCTGTGCCTCATGGGAACAATCCAGCCCGAACTGCCAAGCCATGCCTTCCCTGGACCGGATTTAAGCTTCCTCGGACCGGTTTCTGGCATTACAGCCGTCTTCAGCCAGGCTTGCTCGAATCCAGTGGCAAAGTGAGCAAGGGACTCACGTCTGAGCAGACCTTGCCAAATTATGGCAAACAAAGCAGTACAAATGGGGGTGGTGATGCACGGAGCATCTGAACTAATCAAACACTCACACCCAGTCAACAGATCTGGGTTTAATCCATCACCGTTCTTTAGCCCACTTTGCCACCCCAGTTCAGACATGGCCATATGCAAATCAGTCTGACTCTGTGCCTCATGTGAACAGTCCAGCCCGAACTGCCAAGCCATGCCTTCCCTGGACCGGGTTCAAGCTTCCTAGGACCGGTTTCTGGCATTACAGCCGTCTTTAGCCAGGCTTGCTTGAATCAATTGGCAAAGTGAGCAAGGGACTCACGTCTGAGCATACCCTGCCAACTTATGGCAAACAAAGCGGTACACACACAGCAGCAACAGACTGGGCACATCACATAAAGGAACTCCACACAAGGTTATATATAAAAATAGCCTTTGTATTACCATAAACACATTAGATCATAATCACACATATATACTGTGCCAACTGGCACGGGGCAGTATTTACAGGGGATAATTTACACATGACAGGGCCACGTGGGCCACTGTCAGAATCAGTACTTAGTAGAAATAGCAGATGTAGAACATAGAATAACTGTAGCACAAAATAACAATTGTAGAACACAACCAGTAATCACTAGTAAAAGTTAGAAACTTAGCATAAGGTTCTGCAATGTAAACCACACTATGCTATAGTCATAACCTTAGGCATAAATCACACAGTGAAACGTAATCTTACTAGCACAACCCATAATATGCAAAACAACCTCCTAATCATAAAACACCTTTAGAGGTATGAAACCGGACCTAAAGGCATTGTGTAGTAGACATCACATTTAGGCATAAACACAGTGTGCCCCAAGTGGGGGTGCAACACATGAAAACTGTCCCCCAGGCCAACTGGCCTCTCACAGGGCACCAACGCCCTAGGTCCAACAATGTCAGGGCGCGCTGCCTAGGCAGCGAAAATCAAAGCGCGCAACAGTGGCCTAAACGTAGCAGCTGCCCACTACTTGCTGGGAAGCTGGAAAAAGGGTGGGGGCGAAGGAGTACGTCTCACTCCTAACCTCAACCATGCCCCCCAAAGAACTGTGTGTCTAAACAGTGCAGCTGCCCACTACTTGCTGGGCAGCTGGAAAACTGAGCCTTGGCACCAGCGTGCCTCCTTACCCCCCTGGAGCTCCTTAATCAGCCAATGCCCCCACATTGCAGCTGCCCACTGACAAAACGGGGCAGCTGTGAAGATTCGCGGTTCTGGCACTCACAGTGCCTGTGGGGCCCTACTCGAGAATTTGTGGCTTAATAATTAAACTGTCCCCCTTCACAAGGCACAAGGGCGCGCCAGCTACCAAAGAGGACAAGGCCTCTGGCTATGGCCCTCACTGCATGGGCAATCTCAAGAAACACTCCGTCTTGTATAGTGCCTCCACTGTATGTGGACTCCAAGTGGGGGGGCACCGTTCTCTTCAAATGCCCCACGTTGCATCGCAACTCGCTGTGTGGACGCTCCTCGAATCCTGCCTGTGTGCCAGCTCGCTCACAGCCGCCACCCACGGGTTCTTCACCCGCTCCCGGCCTCTCACCTGGGGGGGTCGCCCTCTTCATAGCCGGGACACGGCCCCCCTTTCCACCTCCTTTGCTGGGGAGCAGGAGTCTCCTTCCTTCGACCGGTCACTTCAGGCGGCGCAGCGGCTCCTTTTCCGGCTGCAGGCTCCTCACTGCGGGGTAGGCTCTTGCCTGAAAGACCGATGTGCCGGTCTTTTCTTTCGGCATGCGCAGGGCTCTCCACCAGCACGGGAGCCCCGCAGGTCCACATGCGCACTCCCGGCTGGTTTCCAGGCAACGCGCAGGGCTTCTCTTTTCTACCGGAAGCCCCGACCCTAGACAGGCACCACCTGGCTGGACTTCCTGTTTGTGTGGGGTAAGCACCCGCCTCTGCAAGTACAACAGCGGGGTGGGCTCCCGTTGTTTTAAATATCTAAAAGCAGTAAATATGTGGGGTGGGCACCTGCGAAGAACTCTACCACGGGGTAGGCTCCCGTCTTCTCGCTACAATGCGGCCGGCAATGAGGGGTGGGCTCCCGCACCGCAAATAAGCACGATTGCGGGGGGAACTCCACGTCGGGGATTCCCCCACCAAAAATGATTGCAGCCTCCTGCTGCTGTGAAACATCAGAAGCGCTGCTCCTCTGGGGCAGCGATAAGTAGTGCTCCCAGGCAACACAGATCCAGCGCTCCCCAGGCGCCCAAGCACGAATTCCAGAGATAGTCTTTTGAGAGTAAAGGGGAGGGGGCAAAAGCTGGGCCCAGGCAGGCCAGCTCACAGGGCCCTCCAGCAGGGAGGCAGTCCCTAGTGGCAGTTCCTCCTGGTGCCCAGCAGCTGCAGCAGCCCCCCCCCAAATCAGGAACCGCAGAGAGCATTTTACATGGGGTCACAGCCCCTTCTTATACCCACATTTCCTTTGTTACAACTGTAGGGTAAGGGGAGAACCAGTTACAACTGGTTCTAGAGCACTTTGTTTTGCTCAGCCACTCTCTGTATTCACAGGACAGGCTAGGGACATCAGACGCACCACAGCAGGTGGAGCCAGCTTTGTGCCTGGAAGGCACAGCCCTATTCAGGTCCCAGGTACAACTCCTCCCTCCCATCTACATGCAGATCTCCCTATTCACCACCGGGCAGACCCATCCTGGCTCCTGGAGCCAGGCACACCAGCCAGCCCCTGTCACTCACAAGCCAGACAGGCAATTCACATTCACTGCACATAGAAATGCCAACTTCTAAAAGTGGCTCTTCTCCACTAGACACAATAAATCTGCGCACACCATTGCGCAGCATTTATTGTCATGAGTTCGCACATACCAAACTCGCCCCTGCACTCCTCTCACACCAGAAATTTAAATGGACATACATAACCCTCATGCATTCCTATGGGAGGACAGGCCAATCTCACCACATGCACTCAGACTGCGCATGCACTTTACACTGGGACACAGTGCTAAAGTGCCTAGAAGCCCAAAACAACTAACATCAGGTCACATTTGAAAAAGCAAAAAGTTTAGGGGTGAACCTGCCAAAAGGGTCAAGTCCAACACCTATTATCTGAGAGAGAGGTTTGAAAGGAGAGGATAGTTCCTCCCCACACATAATATTAAGCACACCTGTCATCCAAGAGAGTGGTCTCGGTGGAGAGGCTGGTCCTTCTCCACACCCTACTATGCACACTTGTCATTTGAGAGAGGGCTTTGAAAGGAGAGGCTAGTCATTCCCCGCACACTACTACGCAGACTGTCACCTGAGGGGGGATCTGAAAGGAGAGGCTAGTACCTTCCCACACACTACTATGCACACCTTTCATACAAGGGAGAGGTCTGAGCGGAAAGGCCAACCCCTCTCCACACCCCACTACACACACCTGTCATATTATGTTATATTAATTTGATTTATACAGCGTCCTGGCTACGTAAACAGGATTTTCCAGCACTATGCTACCAAACGGGTCCGGCAACATAATAGAAGGTTGGTCCTATTCCAGGAGGTGTAGAATAACCAAGTTTTCAAACACTCCCCGAAAGTCAGACGAGAGCGACAGGCCCTCAGATCGGGGAAGAGAATTCCATAGCTTTGGGACTAAAAAGCTCAACCCCCTTGCCGGAATCTGCTATTCTGGGAACTAAAGCAAGGTCGAGATTACTTGACAACACTGATCAACTGGATATATATGGTGACACCAAAGATCTAAGATAGATACGGCTGGAATTCGATAGACATTTATGCACATAACACAGTGCTATGAACTGGACACAGTGCTCAAAACGGAGCTAATGAATTTCACGAAGTAGATTGCTAGTAGGAAATAACTTTGGAGGATGGATTAAGAGTCTAGCAATCACATTTTGCACAATCTGCAGCCACCTGAGTAAGCTCTTCTTGATGCCTAGATAGAGTATATTTCCATACTTTAGCCTGGAAATAATTAAGGCCCGGATGACTGTTCTTTAGGCAAAACTGGAAAGACAACCCAAAAGATTCTTGAGCCATTTTAGGATGCAAAAACAGGTGACAGCCTCCTTGGTGATTTGGTGTCTCATTTATAATTTGTTGTCCAACCAGACTCCCAGGTTCTTAACCACAGGGGCAGGAATAGTACACATCACCTACGGCCATATTTGGGGACCCGAGAGATGGGGAAGGTTACCCACCAGCACATCTCAATCTTATCCCCCTTTACTTTGAGGGAGTTAGAGTTCGCTCATAAAAGAAATTTGTGTGAGACAATTGTTCAAGGCCGCTGCACTGTTATTCTTTTGGGATGACAAAGAGACAACAATCTGAGTATCATCTGCATATCGTTAATCAAAAAGGGGGGAGGGGAGATCACTTGTCCTGTGTAACCTGGGCACAGTTCTAACTAGAATGACCCTTGTTTAAAAGACCCTCATACACGTGCAATCATGGTAGTATGGGCGGTGTATCTTGATTCTCCGCCTTCGTTCACACGTCTGTGCAGAATCACAGGGTCAGTTGGTATGCACCCTCCACCCGGAGGAGAACACCCTAGGTTAAAACAGTAGTGATCAGTGATTTTGGTGAGGTGACAGTGCTCTACTTAAAAGCAATCCAATCTTGCCGAGAAGGAGATAATTTTATTAATCGGGATTGAATTGGCAGTGGAGGATACAATTGAATACGTGTAAGAAGAATTATTAGGATTCATACATATTCAATCCTCCTGTGTACAAAGATGGTCGACATGTTTCAGCCTTTGTCGCCCTAGGGGTCGGTGCGGCTTTCTTCAGGACCAGGTGAGTTCGGTGAAGGAGGTGGCTAAGGCCTACTCTCTCTTGTCGGTCGAAAATGGACCTATAAGTAAAAAAGAAGTAGTGTTGCTAGGGTGTGGGTCATAACAATTAGTGAATAAAAGAAAAAATATATTATAGTGTATTTTATCGGATTAAAACTACACTGTCAGACTCCCTGACTGTAGGGGACGAAAACCACCTACTCAGTACTGGAAAAACTGCATACCAACTGACCCCGTGATTCTGCACAGACGTGTGAACGAAGGCGGAGAATCAAGATACACCGCCCATACCACCATGATTGCACGTGTATGAGGGTCTTTTAAACAAGGGTCATTCTAGTTAGAACTGTGCCCAGGTTACACAGGACAAGTGATCTCCCCTCCCCCCTTTTTGATTAACGGTAACTGAAGCCAAGGAACTTGGTGGGATCACGGATTTTCCTTCTCCCCCTCTTTGATCACTACATATCATCTGCATATGACAAGAGAGTAGGACTGCAATTTTCCATGATGTACGCAAGTGGCCTTACATAAATGTTGAACAAGGTAGGACTTAAAGTGGAACTCTGAAAGACTCCAAATGGTAACGGGTGAGGCTTGGAGCAATGCTGATGAAAGTGGACCTAAAAGAATTGTCTTGCAAAAAAAGAGCTCAGCCAAAACAGGGCTGTGCCATGTAAATCAAAGGGCTCTAGTCTTTGAAGACGTGTGTTGTGGTTAACCATTTCCAAGGAAGCACAAAATTAAAAAAGAATTCGTGCTGCAGTGCCACCATTATCTAGTTGATGCCTAAAATAGTCTGTAACTGCTAGGAGAGCTGACTCTGTACTATGACCTGCTTTTAGGCCATATTGAGAGCGGTGGAGCAGGCCTTTAGTTTCTGTGAAGCTGTTTATTTACATGCCTTTCTAGGCCTTTGGAGTGGGTATGCAGCGGAGAAATAGGCCTATAATTTGACCAAGTAAAAGCATCTAATTTAGTTTTCTTTAATAAGGGCTTGACCATTGCATTTTTTCATGCCTTTGGAACAGTGCCTTCACTGAGAGAGGTATTTACCAGCTGAGTAATCAGATCCAGTGGTTGTAATTAAATTTACAAAACACCGAAGGAGAACAAGGGTCGAGAAGTAAACCTGATTTAATAATAGACATGAGAGAAGAAAGTATTTGGGGTCCGAAGTTGAAAAGTACTCAATACACATGGGCCAACTAAGCAAGCCTGTTGAGGGATACAATCTGATGTGGCAGAAAAGGAAGCCTAAATATCCAGTACTTTTTTAAAAAGGAAGGTGGCTAATTCCTCCTAATGGGGTTGTGAGAGAGGAACAGCCAGATTAACATTTGCATGGTTAGAATGTGTTTTAGCAACTGGAAAAATGGGTTTCGAGCAGTTTTGAGCTATGCTAACTTTGTCTGAAAAGAAGAGGCTCTAGCAGCTCTACATTTTTTATGATACCCTTTTAAAGTTAACTTATAGTGGACTTTGTCCAATGCAAAATAAGATTTATGCCAGATTCTGTCAAGCACTTTACAGGTTTTTTGTTTTCGCGCAAAGTGTCTCAGAACCAGGGGGCTGGCACAAGTGTTCTGTGATGCTTTCTAACCGTGACAGGGACCAGGGACTCAAGTGAAGACTGAACCCATCCGTCAATGATAGGTGCATAGGTGTTCACCGAATTGGTCAATATCAGGTAGTTATCCTTCAGATTCGAATTCAAAGCAGCAGCATTAAGCTTCAAAACAACTCCTACCAGTAGACCCAGGATGGGTTATCCCTGAGCAAAGAATGCCTGGAGTTAAAAGGGAAAAAAGGACTGCAAATTGGTATGACCAGGATAAAGGTAATGCCAGGCTCACCTGCAAAGATTTTACGTTTGAAAGTATAGCACCCAGTAAGTGGTCAGCCTCATGAGTAGGACTCTTGTTAACAAGCTGAGTTTCAAGGGGAAATAATGGGACAGTATCTGAGAGAGAGGTCGGAAAGTAGAGCCCAGCCCCCCACACCCTACCACACACTCCCACCTTTACAGGGAGTGGTCCCGGAAGAGAGGACAGCCCTTCTATATACCCTAGTATACACACCTGTCACCTTAGAGAGAGGTCTAAAAGGAGAACCCAGTCCCTCCGCACTCCCTACTACACACACCAATCATCAAAGAGAGAGGTCTGAGTGGACAGGCCAGTCCCTCTCTGCACCCCACTACGCACACCCATTACCTGAGAGAGAGGTCTGAAAGGAGAGGTCAGTCCCTCCCCACAACCTACTATGCACGCTGGTCATTTGAGAGATAGGTCTGAAAGAAAAGGCCAATCCATCCACACACACTTCTACGCACACCTGTCATCTGAGAGAGAGGTATGAGAGGAGAGGGCAGTCTCTCCTTACACCCTACTATGCACTCCTTTCATCTGAGAGAGAAATTCCAAAAGAGAGAGGCCAGTCCCTACACACACCCTACTATGCATACCTGTAATCCGAAAGAGAGGTTTGAAAGAAAAGGGTAGTTCCTTCTCTCTACGTAGTATGCTCACTAATTATGCAAGAGAGGGTTGTCATTGAAGAGGTAGTCCCTTATTCTACTATTTCCCTACAATATTGTTATGATCTTGCTAGAGTCTCATGAGAGTACAATGCACGCTTCAGAGAGTGAAGCTTGCTGTGTGAGGCTCATTTGATTCTGCAAGCTTCTTGCAAGACCATCATGGAAAATAACGGGTGTGGCATGTTAGAATTTAACCCCTTCACTGCCAGGCTTCCCTTTATTCTTTTTGGATATTTGGGGTAGTTTGCTCTTAGGCCCCTGTAACCTTCTGTCCACATAATGTATCCACGCCAAATGGCAGAGGATTCCAAAAGGTACACAGGGTTTGTGGATTCCCATGGAAGGGATCAAGAAATTAGCCAAAATACAGCAACATTTTGGTTTTTGGGGAAAAACTGAAAAAAGTGCAGTTTTTTCCCTGGAAATGTTATCAATGTAAGGTTTGCAGTGCTAAAATCACCATCTTCCCAGATTTCAGGAACAGGCAGACCTTTGTCAGAAAACCAAACTTTTCTCCACAGTTTCGTCACCTTACTGGAACACAGACTATTTTTCCTATTTTGTGTGCTTTCAACCTCCTTCCAGTTAGTGGTAGAAATGGGTATGAAACCTATAATGGATCCCAGAATGCTATACATTTCTGAAAAGTAGACAACATTCGAAATTCAGCAAGTGGTTATTTGTGTAGACCCTTCAAGGTTTTCCTACCTATAGAAACTAACAGTTGAAATAAAAAATATTGAAATTGAGTTGAAAAAACAGATGTTTGTGCCTATATTTTCACCTGTAATTTCTATCAAGTATGGCAGATATTTGAAAGCAATATACTGCTGGATCCTTCTGGTTGTGGGCATACATAAGACTTGTAGGTTCACCACAAACGCGAGGCACCCTGAGCCATAACTGATATGCGCCTTGCAATGGTTTTCATTGTGTACCCGGTACAGCAATTAATTTGATGAAATATAAAGAGTGAAAATTAGGTATCAAGGAAACCTATGTATTTCTGAAATGTGAACACAATATGGAGTTTAGAAGCAGAGGTTGTTTGCACATTTCCACATTTGTGGGTACCCATACTAGCATGTGAATGTGGATCAGAAAAGAAAGTTTTTAAAATGACTGGTTCATTGAGATAAAAATCACTGGGAACTTTCGGAATAAATTTGGGATTAGTCCGTAGTGCAACAGCCTCTTTTGAGAACTGGAGAAAAGGAGGCTGAATTGTGAATGCCTGAATGTCACTGACACGCCTAGATGACGTCAATGCGAGCAATAGGGCAACTTTCCACGTGAGGAATTGTAAGCTTGCTGAATGGATGGGTTCAAAAGGAGGTAGGAGGAGCTGAGACAAAACCAGATTTAAGCGCCAAGCAGGCGGAGGACGCCAAATGGTTGGAAACATACGGAAGAGGCCTTTGAAAAACTGTTGAATGATTCTAGACGAATAGAGTGAGGTAGAACCATCATGGCGGAAGCGGGAGAGAGCCGCCAGAAAGACCTTCAGAGTGGAGTGGGGAAGCCCTGACTTTGCAAGGGATAGGAAGAAAGGCAGGATCTGTTCTGGTTTGGCGGTCATCGGATCCAAGGCTTTGGTGTGGCACCAGACACAGAAACGCTTCCACTTCAACTGATAGGTTTTAATGGTGGAAGGAGCACGGGCGTGCGCTAACACCTCTCTACAGTCAGCGTTGATGGTCAGACGGGCAAATTCATGGTGTTCAGGTTCCAGGCATGGAGCTGGAGGTATGCTGGATCCAGATGGCAAATCTGCCCCTGCTGCATCGTGAGGAGGTGAGGCAGTGGATGAAGCGGAATTGGCTCGTTCTGGGAGAACAAGAGCAGGTCCGAGAACTATGGGCGCCGCCGCCACTTGGGTGCTATCAGGATGATGTAGCAGGGTTGAAGCCTCATCCTGTGCAATAAGCACGGAATCAGAGGAAGCGGAGGGAAAGCGTAGCTGAATGCGTTCAACCTGCTGATCGAAAATGCATTTCGGCTCGACTCTCTGTGGGGATGAAGACTTGCAAAGCGTTGGAATTTCCTGCTGGTGATAGTCACAAATAGATCCATCTGTGGCTGGCCCCACTGGCGGAAAATGAACTCGAGAGTTGGTTGATTGAGTTCCCACTCGTGGTTGTCCGAGAAAGACCTGCTGAGCGAATCCGCCAGAACATTGGAAGCACCCGGCACATAGATGGCTGTGAGATGAACTTGATGACGAATCGCCCAATTCCATATCTCCTGTGCTTGTTGAGAAAGCAAAACGGACCTTGTGCCGCCCTGCTTGTTCAGGTAATGCATGCTGGTGGTGTTGTCTGTCCTCACCAGCAGAGATTGACCTTGAACGATCCGTTGGAAAGACTTCAGGGCAAGGAAGATCGGCAGAAGCTCTAGGCGGTTTATATGCCAAGTCCGTTGGACCGCAGTCCATTTCCCTTGTACTGACAGATCTTTGAGATGCGCTCCCCAGCCCTCCAGGGACACATCAGTTGTAAGTGTCAGATTTGGAACATCGTCTTGAAAAGACCGACCTTTTGAAGTGTTTGGAGGGTGAGCCCACCACTCCAGAGCTTCCTGAATGCGGGGCGTGAGAAGGATCCTGTCGTTGAATGATCCTGAAATCTGTTTCAACTGCTTGTCTAACTCCTCTTGGACGACCCTCATATGTAGTCTGCAGTGGGGAATCAACTGTATGGCAGAGGAAGCCATTCCGAGGAATGATTTCAACATCCGGACTGAAACGTACAGTTTTGACTGCAGGGACCATACCATCTGGAGCATACGGTCTTGTCTTTCCTGAGAGACAAAAACCATTGCCAGCTGAGAATCTAGTGAGGCTCCTAGAAATCTCGCCGCTGAGACGGGCGAAAGTGTGACTTCTGGCAGTTGATGGAAATGCCCAAGTCTTGAAACAGGGAGATGCAAGACTGAGTATGCTGGATTGCCAGTTGGAGGTTCGGAGCCTTTATGAGACAATCGTCCAGGTATGGATAAAACTGTATGCCTTGCAGGCGCAGAAAAGCAGCTACCGGGGCCATGATCTTGGTAAAGACCCTCGGTGCTGAATGGAGGCCGAACGGCAGGACTCTGAAATGGAAGTGTAGGTGTCCAACTGTAAAACGAAGATATTTTCTGTGCCTGGGGTGGATCGGAACATGAAAATATGCGTCATGGAGGTCGATCATGGAGAAGAATTCTCCGGGATTGAGGTAATGTAGAATCTGGAGCAGGGTTAACATTTGAAAAGTTTTGGACGTGATGAATTTTGTTTAAAGCTCGTAAATCCAAAATTGGGCGCCATTCCCCCGATTTTTTCTTGACTAGAAAAAAGCAGGAGTAAAATCCTTTGCCCTGCTGGCCTTGTGGTACTACCTCGACAGCACCCTTCCTGATCATTAATTTGACTTGAGTCAAAAGGTCTTTGAAATGGGGAGGAGGTGGGCCAGTAGGAGGGCGAGGTGGAGGAAATTTTGTGAATTCCAAGGTGTGTCCCTTTGAAATCAGATCCAGGACCCACTGATCGGAAGTAATGTTGGGCCAATTCAAGATGTAATTTGAGATTCAACCTCCAATTTTTACAGTCGGTGGAGAAATAGTGCTGGGACTGTCACTGTTTCTTTGCATTTGAACCACCTCTATAGGTAGTTTTTCTTTGGTATGGTCTGGAGGAGGTCTGACGACTCCGGGACTGGTAAGTTTGTCTTTGCCGGTTGTCATTGTAGGAGCGATATTGGTTTGAGCCACGAAAAGTGGAATAGTTGGCGCCTCTACCACGTGCTCCTCGAAAAGGGCGTTTCTTATATTGGAGAGATCCCAACGCCTTGGCAGTATCCGTGTCTTTTTTAATTGATTCGAGGACCTCGTCGATATGCTTCCCGAAAAGCGATTCCCCATCATAAGGAAGATCGAGGACTTTCGCTTGGACTTCAGGGCGAAATGCTGTTGATTTTTACCAGCCTTGACGCCATAAAACAGCAGCTCCCGCCAACTGTCTAAACCCCGTAGAGGAGCTATCAATGGCGCAGTCAATGATCTCCGAGGAGATTTTTTCACCCTCCTGAATGATGGTTTGTGCCTCTGCGCGAATATCATCTGGAAGTTGTGGAAGCAATGCCGCAATCTCGGACCACATTTGGTGGTCATACCGTCCAAGAATGGCCAAGGAATTAGCTGCCCCTACAGTGGTGGCTGCCATCTTAGTAAATTTTTTCCCTATGGAATCCAGCTTTCGGCCTTCCTGATCTGGAGGAGAAGTAAGGGGCGTGGAAGGATTGCGAGACCTCTTTTGAGCCGCCTGAGTAATGACGGAGTCCGCCTTAGGTTGAGACACCAAACATACTGGAGAATTTGCTGGTGCTTTGTATTTTTTATCAAGTCTTGGCAGGACAGCTGGGATCGAATTCGGCCGCTCCATTAATTTGATACCTCCCTCCCAAATGTGGTCAATTATAGGGATAGTGTGAGCTTGCCTTTGAGGTAGGTCCTTAAAATCGTAGAGAAAACAGTCAGTTTGTTGGACGTCCAATGTGAGATGAAATCTCTTAGCCGCGCGGACCATCAAATTGTGGAAGCTGCCAATGTCCACAGGAGGCGAAGCCAATGGCGACGTTGGTGGAGTGGAAGGTGTGTGAGCCCTGTAATCATCACATTCTTGAAGGGCATTGTCGTCATCATCATTTGGATCCGTGTTTTGAGGATCAGGATCGTCATTGTCCGTATCAGGCAGGGCCTGCACCGGTGATCGTGACGGAACTGGTGCCGAGACTTGTGTTTGCGGAGGAGGCTGCGGGACTGGAGAAACAGGCAGAGATGGAGGAAATCTGCGGTTATAATCCTCCAGCATGTGTTGCAGATTCCTTACAAAAGACAGTGGTATCTGTGTCGTTTGGTCTGACATAAGTGCTTCTGACCTATCTACTGGAAAAAGTTCCGTCCCATCTTTGACGTACTCTTCGTCCTCCTCATCATAATCCTGGCACTTAATGTGCAGCTTGGATGGACTAGTCGCTTGACCAAAGGCATTATCGTGCTCCAAATCATCATTGGAGTCCTCCTCCGCAGACTGAAATAACTTTTCAGGAAGTGCAGAACGACTCTTAATTGGACTCAGTTGAATTAGAGGTACGCATCGCAGCGTAGAAGCAGTAACCACTGTGAAGGTGGTAGCTGTGGCTAGAGAGTGGTACAGCGTCGACGAGCCCGCCGACGTGGCGATGGAAGAGTCAACAGCCGGTTGAGGCGTTTGCACTGTGTCCACAGGCAATGATTCCATCGTCGACGAAGATTTCTTCGCCGTCGACGGCGCAGTCGACGAGGCAATGGACTTGCTCGTCGTCGACGGCAAGGCAGTCGTCGACGAGGTAGTCGTCGTCGAAGCAGGTCCCGTCGACGGGCGACGACCCGTCGACGATGTAAAAGTCTTGGTCGACGACGAGGAGTGCGTCGACGAAAGGCGCGTCGACTGGTGAGTCTTCGTCGACGAGGTGGATTTAGCAGCCGTAGACGAGATCTTCAAAACAGAGGTAATAGGCCTCACCTCATGTGATGTCGTCGACGAGGTGGACGTCGTCGAAGTAGTTTTTGAGGACATAGAGCAAGTCGTCGTCGACGTGGAGACAGCATCCACGGATTTCGTCATCATCTATGTCGTCGACAGACGCATCCACGAGCCCGTCGACGAGCCAATGCCCAGTTTAGAGGATGAAGGCATGGCTTTGGACAATGACGCCAGAGAACCAGGTCTCGTAGGCGCATGTGGAGGTAAATCCTGTGGGGAGACAACCTTAGAAACATCAACAAGTCTCATTTTCTTCAGAAAAGGAGAAGGTATTTCAGTCTCCGACCCACATTTCTGAGAGGTCTTAGATTGAAAAGAAGAGACACTCTCATCCTCCGAGACCACAGCGTCCGTTGTCTTCAACTTCTGAAGCCACAGAAGGAGACGGGCCTCTCTGTCCCTTAAAGTTTTAGGTGGAAAAGTACGACAGTACTTACAGGTCTTCACTTCATGGTCAGGGTAGAGACAGTAAATACATTTACTGTGTGGATCTTCATGAAAGAGACACAGTTTTTCACAGGATGGACAAGATCTGAACAAAGATTTCCTTGAAGAGGACATTAGAGTTGAAAAAACAGCTAAATAAGTTGAAAAACTGAGCAGAGCTCAGGGAGACTCCCTTCACACGACGTGCAGTAGAAAATCTGAGGTCTTGGGCTTCTGAGGAGAAGGTTCTAGAAGGAGCTACAGCCTGATTGGCTGGAATTTGGACCAAAACATAATGACATTGATATGTTACCAAGTTGAGTTTCTCCCTTAGGATTTCTATGGGCCTATTCTGTTCTACGGTACTTTTGAGTTTTCTGGATATTTTACTCTATTTTATATATGTATATGTATTTATATAATTATAATACTTTTACTTATATATGCATATATTACAGTTATTTATGTACCGTGGGACTCCCACTTCAACGACGGGGAATATTCAAGCATGTGAATCTATGAAAGACACCGCTAATACTGGAGAATAATTTTTATCAGGAGACCGAGGGGAATGCTAGATGGTAGGAAATTTGTACCGGTGTAGTGATCCTTTAACTTTCCCAGACAGGCGGGAGGAAAATGTTAACTTTTAGCTAAATATGAGGTTTGCTGTGGATTGTGGGTATGAAAATGCTAAGGGATCCACGCAAGCCAAAAAACAGCCAAGAGGCATTGCACGCACAGCCCCAGCCAAGTGCCATCCATGTACACTGTTAGCCAACCACCATCCAATGCATACCGTCAGCCAACTGCAACTACACACACACTGCCAGGCAGGCGCTAGTCCACACACACTATTGCCAAGTACTAGTCCACACACACCACCAGCCACACACACCTCCGTAAAAAGGCTTGTACACATGCAGTCAGCCAAGCGGCAGTACATGCAGGCCGTCAGCCGAACTTCAGCTCACTCACACACACACACAGACAAAGAAACCTTCACTGTCATCTAGTGGTTTTCTACCTCCTTTGAGGCAAATGAAACTAAACGTATCGCTGGGGAGCAGATATGGCAAAAATGAGTGCCCAAAGAAAAAGAGGAGCGGCCCTCGACTATGGGGCTGCTCTCTGACATGCCCATAAACATATTCCTCATGCCTAGCATGCTTTCTGCCCCTATCTTGGGGATGCAGATCAGGTGTAATAACCACCATCTGCCCCGCGTAGCCAGAAAGCCTGTGCCCATATTTTTGGGGAGTGGGGGTATCAGCATGCCCATTCTGGACAGCCCCATCCCTGTACAAAGTAAAAACAGTCCCTGGTGTCTAGTGGGTTTTCTTACCCCCCCAGTGGGGCAGATCGGGGGCTGTTGCCGATATCTGCCCGATGGGGTAGAAAGATTGTGCCAATTTTTTGGTGTAGGGGCATTGCCATGCCCCTTCAAAGCAGTCCCCACCCCTGCACAAGAAAGCAATTAGGCCCTGGTGCCTAGTGGGCTTTCTGTCCACCGGGGGGCAGACTGGGGGCTATTGCCACAATATGCCCCCGGGAGGGGGCAGAAAGACTGTGCCCATTTTTTATGGAGGGTTGGGGCAGTGGCATGCCCATTCTGGGCAGACCCCACCCCTGCATGAAGAAAAGAAAATAGTTCCTGTTGCCTAGTTGCAGATTGGAGGCTGTTGCTCCCATTATGGGCAGCCCCCAACCCTATTTTATAAAAATAAAAATCCCTGGTTCCTAGTGTGCTTTCTCCCCATCTGCTCCACTGGGGGGGGGGGGGGGTCGGAGGGCAGAAATACTGTTAATATTAGCGTTTGGTGATATGGCCATTGTGGGCAGCCTCCACCCCTTTTTTACAACAAAACAATAATCCCTGGTGCTTCCTGGGCTTTCTGTGGGGGAAAAAACTCACATCTGCCTCTGGGGAAAGGCAGACAGACAGTTCTTTTTGTTTCTTTGGAGGTGGAGTTATTATCATGCCCATTCTGGCTAGCCCCACCCCTCTTTTAGAAGGAAAAAAAATCCCTGGTTTCTAGTGGGCTTTCTGGCCCCACGGGGGTAGATTGGGGACAATTAACCCTCAGCTACCTCCGGGGGGAATAAGACTGTCCCTTTTGTGTTGATGGTGGGGGCCTTGGCCTTGGCAAGCCCATTGTGTGCAGCCCACAAACCTATTTTATAAAAAGAAAAACAATGATCCCTGGTGCCTGGTTGGCCCCCGATCTGCAGATCGGGGGCTATTGCCCCATATTGCCTCTGGGGGACAGAAAGACTGTGCCAATTTTTGGGAGGGGTGGGGGCATTACAAATGTTTTAAAAAAGAATCCCTGGTGTATAATGTGCTTTCTACCCCGGGTGGGTAGATTGGGGGCTACTGCCTTCCTGGAGGGGCAGAAAGACTGAATATGACCATAATATAGGGGGAACAAAAGCCCTTGCCAAAGTGGCCACTCCCCCCCGGTAGCTGTTGGGTGGTGGATCCTTGAGTGGGGATTGTCCTCCTTTGGCAATCCCCAAGCAGGAATCCACTGGGGAAGTGTACCATTGGAAAGGGGAGATTCTCCCCTTTCCAATGATACCACACTTGTCTGCCTACGTGCTCGGGGGGGTGAGCACGTAGGCAGTAAAAATGAAATGAGCAGATCAGCTTGATCTTGATTATACTGAAAAAAGTGCATCAAGAATTTTGGGAAGCCCACGCTTGTGTTTAATAAAATTTGTATTGTGAATTTGTTGCGACCTTGCGATAAAATAAAAATAAAAAGCTTTATTTATGTGGTGGGATCCCAGAGGGACCTCAAGACCATGGCTTGGGGTCAAGGTTTTCATGCCCTGCCCTCTTTTCATTATTCTCCCTTTCTGGGTGGGACTTAGTGAAGCCCAGTCCCAGGATGGCTGCCAGCACTTATTGGTTTAATTGTTGGCAGCCAATCAGAGCTGTGCAATTCCCAGCATGAGCTCGTCATTTTTACGAAGGCTTCGGAACAACAGATATCACTAACTTTTTCCTCTTAAAGTTCTCAGAAACTACTGAATGGATTTACACTGAGTAACAAAAACCATAATCTGTGTAACATCTAGCATTCGGCCAAATTTGCTGTAATTTCATTCAGTGGTTCTGGCTGTAGGTTTAACTATGCATCCTGTGGGAATTAACAATGAAAACACACCTTTGTTTAGCCCTCTTTTTCTTGGCTGCTGCTTGACAAAAAAACTTGGCTTGCACAACATTCCTTCGAAGTGACTGCCGCCAAACTGTGGAATACTCTCCCTATCGAGATTAGGCACATCAGTGAACTCCTCCCGTTCAGAAGGAAGATTAAAACTTGGCTAGCCCGCTCTCATTCCTGTCTCTTTTACCCTCAGCACCAGGATGCCTGCAATGGTGATAGTCGCGCTTTACAAATGTCTACAATAATAAATAAATAAATAACAAGACTTACTATGATATTTTATTTGAAAAGTGTTGTGAAGATTCGTCAACTGGGGCCAAAGATATAGGCAAGTCATAAAAATGCTTTCCCTATGGAAGATAGGTCCTATCTATAACTACCTACTGGTGACCACCATATATATATATTCACTGAAAAAACCATAGGTTTCACACCAGTTATAGTAAGGAATTAGCATTTAAAAAACCTATTAAATGCACTGAAAAAACCATAGGTTTCACACCAGTTATAGTTAGCTGGAAATTTTACTGACATAAAACCATAGAAATTCCAACGTTATAGTTAGTTGGACTCACTATAACTTGCGCGCCTGCAATGCACTGCTGATGACGTCACATATTACATCACTCATGACATCGTCAGTGACATCACTCATGAAATCACTGATGACACCAGCCAGTGAATGTGTGTCTTTCTGAAAAAACAATATGTTTTATATATGTATTTGTAAAGGTTTATGGAAGAATAAATGGTTAAATAAGTGTGTAAATGGATGTTTTTTAAAAAAAAAATGATTGGTTAACTGCCTTATTAAGTGTCTCTTATTGAATACATATATTAGCGAGTAACTTTTAAATATTGAAATATATGTATCAGTGTTTCACTTTGTGTATAAGTGGCTGCATGGGTTGGTGACTGACTCACTGTTTGTATGTGTTTTTAAGACAGCATATGTGCAGGACTGTATGGGTGGATGAGTGTGTATATGTGTGTGTTAGTGAGTGAATGACTGACTCACTATTGTCTTTTTTAGTAATGACATATATTTTAATCTAGTGTATGTGAGTTTTGATGTATATCAGTGAGTATATGTGAGAGTAAGAGATTGTAAGAGTTCCTGTTTAAATAAGTATGTGTTTCTATAAGTGATTGTTTAAGAGAGTAAGTATGTGTAAGTTTCATTAGAAGTAAGGAGGTAGTGTGTGTATAGTTGTATATGCAAATAAGTGGATGTTCAATAATTTATTTGCATGTGTGAGTATGTGTGTGAGTAACTTTTGGATGACTGTCTGTGTATAACAGGATGTATAGATGTATCACTACATATGATGAGTGAGTATATGTATGAGTGACTATATAGAACTGTTGGTGAATGAGTGGATGTGTATATAGATTGAATTACTGAATTGGTTGTTGTAACTGGTATGGGTATCTCCATTTTTTTGAAAATGTTAGTTTCTATTTTTAAATATGTGTTTCAAGGGTTACATTACACTAAAAGGAGGTCTGTCACTCTGTCACAAGGATGGTGTCATAAGTGATGTCATGAGTGATGTCACTGACGATGTCATGAGTGATATAATATGTGACGTCATCAGCAGTGCATTGCAGGCGCGCAAGTTATAGTGAGTCCAACTAACTATAATGTTGGAATTTCTATGGTTTTATGTCAGTAAAGTTTCCAGCTAACTATAACTGGTGTGAAACCTATGGTTTTTTCAGTGAATTTAATAGGTTTTTTAAATGCTAATTCCTAACTAAAACTGGTGTGAAACCTATGGTCTTTTCAGTGAATTTCATAGGTTTTTTAAATGCTAATTCCTAACTATATATAGGGCCTTAAACCTATGAAATGTAATATTTTTTATAATGAATCCAATATTGTATATTTATATAATACTATTTTTTTTTTTTTGCCCTGGTGCGCTCCCGGTGCGCGCCCCGGTGTGCGCACCGGAAAGCGCAGTTTTCCGGAACGCCCCGGGTCGCGCACCGGTGAGAGTCCCGTTAGCGCTATTGCCGCGAACGAAAACATCATCGTGACGTATTGCGTAGCCGCGTCCGGTGATACGCACGACGTAAGCGCACCCGGAAGCACTCGAGCGAATACGATTGCGCAAAGTAAGCATCTGATGCGCTTACGCGACGCGCCCCGTGGTGCGCCCTGTGGCGCGCCCGGGGGCGTTTCGCGTAAGCGCGTCGGGTCATGTGACCTGAAAATAACACTTTTCATTGGTTCAGGACAGTTTTTTTTTCCAAATGATGAAAGCCCCCACCTTTATTCTTTATTCTGACTTTGTCCTTTGACTGAGGAAGACCTGTTTGGAGATCTAAGAGTAATACTTAGTACTTTATAATGGCTACAGTAGCAGCAGCAGCTGGAGCATCTGCACCACCACCACCACCTAGAGGACCACCACAACATCACATTGGTGGTCAAGAAGAAGAGGAGGAGGAGGAGGAGGAGGAGGAGGAGGGGAGGAGGTGGCTGCCAGAAGACAATACCACATACAGGCCAAGGCAGCACATTGTATGGGAGTTTTTTTCCATCCCAGAGGGCAAGAAGAAAGTCAATGCGCCAAAGGTGACTTGCAAAATCTGTGGCATTGAACTTTCAAGGGGGAACCCTAATAAGAAATATTCATTTGGTAATAACACCATGATTCAACACATACAGCGCAAGCATCCCAACAACTATGCTGCGGCAGAGGTGAGAGAACTTGCCAGCAACCCTCCCCAATCTACACCCAGCACCTCCAAACTAAAGCATCCGACTCCATCGGGGCAAGAAACAAGGGAGATGGTCCCAAACATTCAATCAAAGTTTGGGCAATACAAAATCTCTTGTATTTTTTGTGGTAAGACCATCACCTATGGTGAGCAAAGCATAACGCTCATCAACCGTGCTGGTGACAACCACAAATGCCCCAAAAATCCTTAATTTTGTCCTGATTTTTTTTGCTCCAGTTGAGCCGTTTTCAATTCCCTGTTTTTTGTTTCTCCCCATAAAAATAACAAAAAAATATAAAATAGTTCATAAAAGCCAAAAAAAGTACAAAATGTTCAAAAAAACATTAAAAAATATATAAAACAACATAAAGAAGAAAAAAACAGTTCTTTTTAGAACTACCTCCAAATTATAAAAAAGGCTACATTTTTTAAAAACACTATCATTCTTTTTTCCCCATGGAACGCTTCCCGGTACGCTCCGCGGTGCGCGTACCGGGCGCTCCCCCCGCGCAAATCAACAAAAAAAAAGTGTTTTGCCCCGCGGGGCCCTTTTATAGCCCCCACATCAAACCTAGGGGGTCAAGGGGGGTCTACTCTGCCCCCTTATGGTCATTTCCCCCTTTGTTTTTTCCACCTCTTGTGTCTCGATCCTACTGAGACACAAGATGGCGGCCGCTCTGGGCTGTTTAAAATGTTGACAGACACCCGAGATCCAATCAGCTTTCCGTGCGCGAACTCGCGTAGCGCGCTGGTTAGCGCCCCGGAGCGCGTACCGGGGCGCGCTTATAGATATATATATTTTTATGAACCTAAATTGTTTAAAATCCACTGGAGCACATATCTTGAGACATAGCAAAGGCACATCGTGCTACCAGTCCCTACAATTTTGCCAAGTTTGGTGGAAATCCATTCAGCCGTTCGGGCTAAAAGTGAGGTCGACCGCCCTATGGAAATTAACATGGAGAAAACACGTTTTGGGACCCCCCTTTTATCTCGGCCCCCTCTCGACGAATCCCCCCCAAACTTTACAGGAAGGGCCGGAGCGCCGCGAGGCAAATTTGAGGAAATTTTCAGGCAGATTCCTCAACCGGCGCCAAAGTTATTCACAATAGAATGTTGAGATTTTCTATTGAAAATAATCCTAACTATAACTACCTACTGGCGACTGCCAGTAGGTAATATATATATATATATATATATATATATATATATATATATATATATATATATATATATATATATATATATATATATATATATATATATATATATATATATATATATATATTCCAAAACGATCCACTCCAATTCGGCTAGAAAGATGACCAGCACACGATACCATAGATTGTGATTTTCTTTAATTCAAGCCCCTACCCCCACAAAAAAAAAGAAAAAAATAAAATAAAAAAAATAAATATATATATATATATATATATATATATATATATATGTATATATATATATATATATTGTATACTTTTCTCTCTTGCACGATTTTAAAAAACATTGTATATTTTATTATTTAGTGTGTGTATTTCCCACCAGTATTCACTTAGCAGACTATAACTTTAATTTGCGCCGCATTTTGTTACCATACTGCCTTACTCAGCCGAATAGGCGCTGAGTTGTTCTTTCCCCACGGAGGCGGCCGGCAAAACATAGCGACCATCTTGGGAGGCAGGCAGGTTGGCGGACTAGGCTTTGGGGCTAAGCTGTGGGACACGCGTTCAGAATGCCTAAATAAATACGGTCATGTCTCCGCGCAGCGGACGCGATCAGCGGGCGTGCCTCTTTCGCGCCAAAGGAGAGCCTAAGGAAAGCCCGTCTGTGCTGGTCCGTGACAGGACGGGACCAGGGGCCAGTATTTTTGGACACTTCTTAGCAGGTATACTTAATTACAGTGGGGAACAGCTTTCGGCCCTCTGCCCCAAATTTATATCTCCAGAGGAACCATGGACCCCCTGCCCTCATTGTAAAATTGGCAGTGGGCCCCCAGAAATCCCTCTCTCTAATAATGAAGAAATCAAATCTTACTCCCTATCGCTTCTTAATTGTCGCTCTCTCCCAAAACATGCGTACGAAATTTGCTTGTTGTTGGAGGAGCGAAAGATCGATATCCTCTTTCTATCTGAAACTTGGTTGACGGAAGCTGCAGACCCAGATTTAGTCCGGGCCTTGCCCTCAAGTTATGCAATCAGCAGGTGTGACCGTCAATCTGGACGGGGAGGAGGGGTTGCAATTATTTACCGCAACACATTTGGGTGCCGAACATCTGAGAGCCCATTATCAGAATGTGAGAGTATGGCATTTTCCATCTCTTTTTCTCCCACCTGCACCTTTTCTGGGATTTTGGTTTACCGCCCTCCTGGAGCACACAATTACTTCTGTAACAATCTTCATAATAGGATTACTCATATCACTAGTAGCTCCCCCAACTTCACCATTTTGGGTGATTTTAACATACATCTTGATGAACCAGAGGCCCTCCCCGCGCAAGATCTGATGGAAGGATTAGGGATGTTACAACTCAAACAAATTGTATCTGGTCCTACTCACTTAGCCGGACACCTGATCGACCATTTTTTCACCAACCTAGATAATACTCACTGGGACGAGTCACTTTTTGTCCCGTGGTCAGACCATGCTTTGGTATCATTCACGTGGACACCTCTCGACCAACATCATTCGGTCAGACTATCTAGGAAGTTGAGTCCGATTTAGTCCAGACTCTCGCTGGACGACTGGGTATCTACCCTGAATAAGTCTCCTCCCTTAAGTGTGATAATCCTGTCATAGCTAATGCTTCTTTTAAATGCTGGATAGAGTCCTCATTAGATCTCATCCTGCCCAAAACAGAAGTATGCCATCGTAGTGGCTCCAATAAAATGCCCTGGTACTCCATTGAATTAAAAAGGCTTAAACAGAGCTTCAAGCGATCCGAAAGAAAATGGAGAAAAAAACTCTCTATTGATAATAAAACCGAATATAGATCGGCAATCAGGACTTACAAAAATCAATTACAAATGGCACAATCCTCATATTATCAAGCTAAGATTGCTGCTGCCGCCAATTCCCGTAGGGAAATTTTTAACATTTGTAAATCCTTCGTCACCCCCCACCCTGTCCTTCTAATGAATCCTTGGACCTCCAGAAACGCTGTGATGAACTGGCCAATTTCTTTGCCACGAAGGTGCAAATATTTACTCAGCCTTCCATTCTATCGACACCTCCTTCCCCTTGACAATGCCTGGACCCCTAGCATTGCTTGAGTCTCTGCCTTTGCTTGATGTAGCTACGGTAGAAAGACTCCTTGGGAGTCCTAAATCTGGCTCCCCCTCTGACGCTGCTCCTCCTTCAGTTCTTAAACAGGTCTCTGCAACTGTTGCCCCAGTCATTAGGGACGTTATCAATTCCTCCTTGGCTGTGGGTTTCGTTCCTCCACTGTGGAAACAGGCCAGAGTCAAGGCACTTTTGAAAAAACCTAGTCTTGACTAGGAAGACGGGTCAAAATATCGACCGATATCACTGCTGCCGGGACTTGGCAAAATTGCTGAAAAACATGTTAACTCCGCATTATCATTGTTCCTTGAGAACAATGGAGCCTTGCATCCTACCCAGACTGGATTTAGAAGTGAGCAGGGCACAGAGACCGCCTTGGTTACTGTAGTTGAGGAAGCCAGGAAAATTGTTGATGCGGGAGGCTGCGCTGTGGTGGTCCTTTTGGACCTCAGCGCAGCCTTTGACACAGTAAATCACCTACTCATGATACAACGCTTGAGGGAGGTAGGAGTCACAGGGACTGCCCTTAAATGGCTGCGGTCATTTCTTTCAGACAGAACTTTTACAGTCTTTGAAGATGAAGCAAGGTCTAAACAACTTCACCTGCAATTCGGCGTTCCCCAGGGATCTTCGTTGAGCCCTACCATGTTTAATATCTACATGAGGCCTTTGGCTGACGTGGTTCTTACCATGGCAGTTCAGCTGATCACCTACGCCGATGATACGCAGTTGGTCGTGTCCCTTGCTAGGGCGGAGGCTGTGGACTCAGGGATAAACAAGCTGTGTGCATGTCTTACCAAGGTTCTTGCATGGATGGACTCTTCCTTCCTAAGGCTGAATGGTTCAAAAACTGAAATCATGCTGTTAGGCTACAGGGCCCCTATTAATCTCGATCCTTGGTGGCCCGACTGTCTTGGCCCCCCTCCTACCCAGAAATATCAAATCAAAAGCCTGGGTGTTTGGCTCGATTCTACCCTGGGCTTCCGAGTGCAGGCGCGCAAGGTGGATGTGACATGTTATGGTTTGCTCAGACTTTTAAGGAAGGTTCTGGCCCTTCTTACGTCTGAGGCCAGACGCCTCCTTGTTCAGTCACTTATTTTATCCTGCCTGGATTACGCTAATGCGGTCTATCTGGGCGCACCGCTTGGCACTACTAAAATTCTACAGTCTGTCCAGAACTGTGTGGCCCGCTTGCTTACGGATGTCCCAAGACACAGTTCGGCAAATGCTGCTCTGCGAACTCTTCATTGGCTGCCGGTGCAGGAAAGGGTTTGGTTCAAGGCCATGTGCATGTTCCACAAGTCAATAACCGACAACGGCCCGGCTATCCTACGCCCTATGCTTATCCACCATCAGATTCCTCGAGTCCTCAGATGCAACCATCACAATCGGTTGACAGTTCCCAGGGTTAGGCGGACACGTATGGGTGGCCGCCGCTTCCCATTTCATGCAGCTAAACTCTGGAATCAACTCCCAGAAAACATTTGGCTTGAACTCAACCATCTTGCCTTCAGGAAACGGTTGAAGACCTATCTGTTTCGTTGAGTGGTGACTGCCTGTCCTTGGTCTAACGCGCTGGGATGCCTCTGGGTAGCCATGTGCTATATAAGCATGTAATCATTCATTCATTCATTCATATACTAGCAGCCGGTCCCGAAGTTGTCCAGGTATGAATTGCTGCCAGCCAGTAGTATATTGTTTTGTAGGATTTAGTTTTGATAGCATTTCTTATCTGTGACAGGCCTGTGAAACGCTCTGATTCACAGTGCACTGCTGATGCGCTTAAGAGTGCGCGTTCAGTAGTGTGTAAACTCGAGTTTCCCTACTTTACTTTTCATTGCAATATTATACAGCGCGAACTCGACAACATGGCATGAGCACAATTTACATTACAGAAGAACACATTCATTTGTAGTAGGCACGGGGAGACAAAGCGATTTGCCTGGAATCACAGGATGTTAAGCTGATGCCGAGATTCGAACGTAGTTCCCCAGCTCTAAAGTTCGCAATTCTAGAACTTGTGGTGGGAGGTGTATCTAAAAGTGTATGTCGGTGCTGGCCATCAATGAGAGAGACCTGTGCATTTTTCAAAAAGGGTGGTGAAAAAATATGAGTATGTTGCTGGAGATGTGGGCCGCCATGCCACCAATGTACTTACCGGGGAGGGTAAACACCCATTATTCCGCAACTTTCTTTCCGCATACCATCACTCCGCATACTTTCATTACGAAAGTACCATGACTCTGCAATGCCATTATAACGTAAGGCATTACATTTTATATGCTTTAACCACACATACATTTACAACAAAATTCGTTGTAAATGCATGAATGGTAAAAGCATGTTTTTTTTAAATGTTTGGATAAGGTAAGTATGGGTATAGGGGTATATGTTTTGGGGTACTGAGGTATATGTTTTGGGGTGTTTGGGTATTTTAAGGGTTCAGATATAGTTTTGGGTTATGGTGAACAGGGGTAGTTTTAGAGTTTAGGGATAGGTATGGGTTTTGGGGTACAGGGGTATTTTTAGGGTTCAGGGCTAGGTTTAGGTTTTGGGATAGAGGGGTATTTTTAGGGTTCAGGGGTAGGTTTGGCTTTTGAGGTACAGGGGTATTTATAGGGTTCAGGGCTAGGTTTGGGTTTTGGGGTACAGGGGTATTTTTAGGGTTTAGGGATAGGTTTGGGTTTTGGGGTACAGGGTATATTTATAGGGTTAAGATGGGTTCGTGTTTAAGGGTGTTGGGCTGTTTTAAGGAGTAAGGGTTGGTTATGATTATGGGGTGCAGGGGTATTTAAAGGGAGCAGGGTGGGATTAGCACACAATATGGGACATGGCACGAAGTGTTGTGATTGGTGCTGTGGTTCCTGAGATTACCCACCTCAAAGGTTTGGGCTCTCTCTTTATCATATTAGTATATATATATATATATATATATATATATATATATATATATATATTCAATGAAAAAACCATTGGTTTTAGGCCATATATAGTTAGGGATTTGCATTTAGAAAACCTTATTTTACTCGCATAAAACCATTGAAATTCCATATATAGTTATAAGCGCTAACTATATATCGCGCACCCGCAATCCACTGCTGATGATGTCACATATTACATCATTCATGACATGGTTAGTGACATCACTGATGACATCTCAAATGACATCACTGATGCCAACATCCAGTGACTGTATGTTTCTGTAAAGTTAAAATGTGCCTTACATATTGAAGAATGAGTGGATGTATAAGTGTCTGGAAAAAGGATTTAGTAGGTGTATGACTGACTGTATGAGAGAATGATTAAATGTGTCTTAATGAGTGCATGGGTTAGTGACTAAACTATCTTAATTTGTGCATCATTATATCTGTTGTTCTACAAACTGCTGCATGTGTTGATCAGTAGCTATATGAGTAACTGTATGGGTTATTGATTGGTTGTCCAAGTATTTGTATGGGAAACTGAGTGTGTGTGTATGGGTGGCTGGGAGGTGTGTGACTCTGTACATAGATGTGTGAGTAGTTGATTCACTATATGTATAGATTCAAAACTGCATGTGGAAACAGCTGTATGGGCGGTTGACTGTGTATGAGTGTATTAGTGAGTGAATGGATATCTCAGTGCTACATGTCATATTAAGTACATATGTAAAACACAGTACATGTGAGAGTTGACATCTATAAATAACTGTGCATAAGAGCTAGTGAATGTGTGAGTGGCTGTATGGATCATTGTGAACATGTATCAGAGATTGTATAAGAGAGTAAAGTAAATATGTGTTAGTATATGTTTGAATAAGTAAGGTGTGTATAACTGTATAGTTGAGAAAATGGAGGTGTGATTGATTTTTGGCATCACTGACTAGGTGTGTGAGTAACTCCATGGATGAGTGACAGTCTGTGACTGTCTGTTTACACTGATTGTATCTAAGGTTATATTAGAGTCTGAAGAGGTTCATGGTATTATCACATGAATGATATCATCAGTGATGTGATCAGTCATGTCAAATGAGATGTTATCAGTGATGTCATCAGTGATGTCATTTGAGATGTCATCAGTGATGTCATCAGTGATGTCACTAACCATGTCATGAATGATGTAATATGTGACATCATCAGCAGTGGATTGCGGGTGCGCGATATATAGTTAGCGCTTATAACTATATATGGAATTTCAATGGTTTTATGCGAGTAAAATAAGGTTTTCTAAATGCAAATCCCTAACTATATATGGCCTAAAACCAATGGTTTTTTCATTGAATTTTCAAGGTTTTGTAAATGCAAATTCCTAACTATATATGGAGTATAACCTATGGTTTTTTCTGTGAATTTCAATGGTTTTTTAATAGCAAACATCAAAAGCTGTCAAATGTCAAGTACGTGATAGGTAAAAACGTTTTCGTGTTTATGCACGCTGATGTGCTTTGAACGCTGCCCCCCCCCCACTCCCCTCTTTTCTCTTAGTAGTACTCTCTCTTTGCAGATAGTGAACGGTAGTTAACGCAGACCTTTACCCCTGTTGTAATCCGTCGTACCTGCTTGTCTCTCCATTTGATTGATTATTATCCAAGCATTTACTGTTTTACAATTGGTTCTCTTTGGATCATTCTCTATTTACAAACAAGCACAAAGTCGCAATACTCTGTTTAGTCTTTGCAGATAGTGAAAAATCGTGTAAAAAAATAAAAGTAATCGAGCAAAATCAGTAGACCACTAATTCGATCTCTTTTTAACCTCGGTAAAATACAAACATTAGGAATAACCCTTCATGAGAAATACGAAAATAGTGAAATGAATTGAGCTCCACACCATGAGGGCTGCAAAACAGCTCGACTCCGCCACCCACACCGCCCAAAATAACGGCAAACCCTATGCAAATATTATAAATATACACAACACACCACCAAAGAAACAGAATAAAACATTTTATTAAATAACTATTTACATAACTATTTTATACTTTTTATTGCCCGATCCGGCTAGCTCAATCGATCGAGCATGAAAGTCATGCACTGATAACAAGCGTTGAGAGTTTGTAGAATGATGGCTTCAGATTTTCCACATACAGTGTAGTGGCGCGAACTGGCAGGGGGCGTTTGGATTCTACCCCTTCTCCAAATAAGATTTTCATACGTGAATGTTCGTTCATGCTTTTTGTCCCTGAGTTGCTTCCATGTCACTGCCTTACATAAATGGCATAAGTCCTGGTTATTGAGTGCCATACTTCAGAGTTCTAAGCAGTTCTTGTAACACTGTTTAAACCTTATTTGCACCTGCTGCAGCTTCACTATTCAAAGTAGTGGGGTCCATTTGTGGACCTGACAGCATTGGAAAACAATGTGATACGGTGCCTCCCTAAACCGCTTGACGGAGGCTCCCGAGGGGCGGTGAGATGGTGCGGACTGAGAGGGGGCGCTTGGCTCCTGCCCCCTCCCCAAGTCGTGTTGCCCTGGTGAGGCCTGAGATCGCCCCCGGCATAGGTGGCCGGCTCCCGGGGTCCGGCGGAATTTTTTCCCTTTTGAAGAATCTTTCATTCTGGACCTTGTCCCACAATCCGTTTCACCTGAAGACACGCTGTCGTAGGGCGCCCCTTTACCGTTTTAGTTGCCATTCCGCCCGCTTTTGGTACTCTGTGCCTCTTCCGCCATTCAGCTGTTTACCGCTCGCTCTTGCGACTACAACGTCTCGCTCACCATGTAGTTGAGTTGCTCCCGCTCTTAAGATTTGACCAAACTTTTTGGACTGCTGAAAGCGGTGGAATTCCGACCGCTGGTTGGTGGAGACATTTTGACTATATTCTGCACCTGCATTGTCGCGTAATGCGTCATATGACGCGACGCGTTAGCGCACCCGGATGTGCTCCGGTGCGCAAGGCGCAGCTTCCCGGAAACGATCCAGAGCGCGCCGCGCAGCGCGTAACGTAAGCATAACAGGTCATGTGACTTGTTAATAAAACTTTTCATTGGTTCATTTTACTTTTCTTTTCCTAATTATGTAAGACTAGGTCATGTGACCTAAAAATAACACTTTTCCTTGGATTAAAACATTTTTTTTCCCCAAACGATGAAAGCCCCACCATGTTTCTGGATGTTTCAGACTGAAGCTGGCGTCACCATGAGAGCACCACCATCTCGTAGCTCCGTCGTGGCCATTCCGCAAGCAATCATGGCAGCCGCTCCCCACCGGAAGCCTGCGGGAGTCGAGGGCCCCCAAGACTTTTGTACAATCTTCAAGGCTGAGGGGACGCTTTCGAGAATGGAACCCAAGCCCTGGCATACAAGCGTCCGAGTTCCAAGGTGTCCCAGGGCCATTTTACTGGACCAGGCCCAAATCCGAAGAGCCGGCCGCCATTTTAAGAGTCCTGTGGAAGCCGCCTACCGCTGCACCGCAAGAGTGGGAGCAACTCAACTACATGGTGAGCGAGACGCTGTAGCCGTAAGAGCGGGCGGTAAACAGCTGAATGGCGGATGAGGCACAGTGTAGCAAAAGCGGGCGGAATGGCGACTGAAACGATAAAGGGGCGCCCCACTACAGCAGACAAGCCTCCGCCATGTGCTTCAAAACTGCATATGTATCTCGTGATATCAAGGTTGGGCAACCAGTACAGAACAAGCAGTTACGAGTCCCATTTACACCGGCGCCATTTTGGGCGCGGCCGGGCAGGTCCAGGATCTACTGAAACATAAAAAATGAGGCTGACGTCTCTGAAGCAGTTCACGAACAGCAGGACATAGCAAATAAACATGAACTCTCTAAAGCTGTTAACTCACTGCAGAACAAAACAAGTGAACCTGAAACCTCTGGAATAATTGTCGCTCAAAAGAACAACACACAAAACTCTGTAGAGCCTGAAGAAAAAAAAACAGAAGGGCACTGTAGTTTCAGACACACTTAACACTAATGACGAAACAAAGATATCGTCTGTTTATAAAGCAGTTATCATCTTGACAGAATTGACAAAGAAGTGTACAGACACCAATGCATCAGCATTCTCGGAGATAACATCTTAAGGAACAAAGAAAGACCTGTTCACTCTTGACACCCCAGGTGCTGTGTATATTGCACTATAGTGCTGCATCGACAAAACGGGCAACCCTATTGATGTGGATTTTTCATTATTGATTACTGTAAAGAAATGGCGACTCCCCCCTTTAGCAGATTAGCTAAATGTTTGCGTAATTTAGGCATAAAAGTTATATTATTGTTGTTGTTGTTGTTATCGTTATAGTTCTGGTTAATTTCAAAAAATGGTTAAATATATTTACAGTTTTTGTTGCGTTCGTTATATTTAAATATTAATAAAGTTTTAAAATGTAACTGTCTTGGAGTACTATATTTTTTTTAAAAATCGGGTGAATGGGGCCTTGAATCGGGTTATTGTCATGTGTGGGCTTTGCAAGTGTACTGCTACAAGATCGGACATTTCAAACTCAAATGCACGTTCTTTTTCTTACCTTTCCGAAGCATGGAGCGCAATAGCAGGCAGAGAAAGGGTGATGCACGTGTTGAACACTGCCTGGCCTGCAAATTGCTGCCAGTGCCCCCCCGCCCGCTCCTGAAAGAGGACACACACACACCGCCGCCCCGAGTACTTCACAAATCTTTAAAAGACCATGCGCTTGTTCAATGGGAAGTGGATAACATGGCTAAGAGCATTTGCTGACTAATGCATGAATATCGCTGACTTTTCAGCGATATTCATGTATTGCGGCCGTTTTTTATCGCATTTGCGATAAACCTTGCTAATAGCAAGGTTTATGTGCGATAAAATTCGCCGAAGTGCGGCGATAATTATTGTCTCTAAACAAGTTAGAGACAAAAATTACCGCTAGTTGTTGGAAATATGCCCCCGGGTTTTTCCTTGCAGGAATCGGGAAACGAAAGACTAGCACTGAAATCAGTAGTCTCACACCTGAATCGGGAGGGTTGGCATGTCTGGATACTCTACAGCTGGAGCCATACACTACATCCGCAGGGCTAGGTGATAGCCTAGGTCCGGCCTGGACAATCGGACACAGAGGAAGAGAAGTGTCAGAGGGTGCGGTAGTGAATAGGGTGAAAGGGAGGTGTCGAACGGGCACAGGGTGTGATTCTCAGAGAAGAGCAGCGCAGATGGGGGAAGTATATGGCCCATGCATGAGAGAGAGAGCGGGGGTGACCATTGCGTGGGGGAGATGCGTGCGAGGGTGGGGAGCCATGCTGAGAATCGACGGCGTGCAGAGAGTGGCCCTGGTCAAGGCATCTAAAATGGCTGCCGTGCACGACAAAATTGTGGCATTGGACAAAAACGCAAGATGGCGCAGACAATGTTTATCAATAAGGATTCATTTATAACAAAATATTTACTCGCAGTGACAAAATGGTGTTCAACACTTCCTGATTTCCATCGAATCGAACGTTAACAAACGTCACGCAGCAAAAAAAAAAAAAAAAAAAAAAAAAGCTCACGCACAGAGCGGTTTTTAGCCATGTTATCCAATGGAAGGTGGATAACATGGCTAAGAGCATTTGCTGGATAATGCATGAATATCGCTGACTTTTCAGCGATATTCATGCATTGTGGCCGATGTGCGGCGATAATTTTTGTCTCTAAACAATTAAAACGAAGCACAAAATGGCGAATTCCCGTTTCGCTACCAGTTTGCGGCCCAGTTCGCGGCCCGTGAAGCGCTTCTACCGTGAAAAATAATTTTTTTTTTATTTTCCCCACGGGACCCTTTAATAACCCCAACAACATTCCTAGGGGGTCAAGAGGGATATACCTTGCCCCCTTTCAATAAATTCCCCCTTCGTTTTTCACCTCTTCTTCTCTCTCGATCCTACCGAGAGATAAGATGGCGGCCGCTCCGGACTATTTAGAATGTTGACAGACACCGGAGAGCCAATCAGCTTTCTGTTATCCAATGGAAGGTGGATAACATGGCTAAGAGCATTTGCTGGATAATGCATGAATATCGCTGACTTTTCAGCGATATTCATGCATTGTGGCCGATGTGCGGCGATAATTTTTGTCTCTAAACAATTAAAACGAAGCACAAAATGGCGAATTCCCGTTTCGCTACCAGTTTGCGGCCCAGTTCGCGGCCCGTGAAGCGCTTCTACCGTGAAAAATAATTTTTTTTTTATTTTCCCCACGGGACCCTTTAATAACCCCAACAACATTCCTAGGGGGTCAAGAGGGGTATACCTTGCCCCCTTTCAATAAATTCCCCCTTCGTTTTTCACCTCTTCTTCTCTCTCGATCCTACCGAGAGATAAGATGGCGGCCGCTCCGGACTATTTAGAATGTTGACAGACACCGGAGAGCCAATCAGCTTTCTGTTATCCAATGGAAGGTGGATAACATGGCTAAGAGCATTTGCTGGATAATGCATGAATATCGCTGACTTTTCAACGATATTCATGCATTGTGGCCGATGTGCGGCGATAATTTTTGTCTCTAAACAATTAAAACGAAGCACAAAATGGCGAATTCCCGTTTCGCTACCAGTTTGCGGCCCAGTTCGCGGCCCGGGAAACGCTTCTACCGTGAAAAATCATTTTTTTTTATTTTCCCCACGGGACCCTTTAATAACCCCAACAACAATCCTAGGGGGTCAAGAGGGGTATACCTTGCACCCTTTCAATAAATTCCCCCTTCGTTTTTCACCTCTTCTCTCTCGATCCTACCGAGAGATAAGATGGCGGCCGCTCCGGACTGTTTAGAATGTTGACAGACACCGGAGAGCCAATCAGCTTTCTGCGCGCAAAGTTCTGTTTCGCGAAAAGTAAGCGGACCGGATCGCTGCCCAGAGCGCTGTTACAGATATATATCTTGGTTTGAACGTTAATTTCTCAAAAACTACTGGAGCACATATATTGAGACCTAGCAAAGGCACATCGGGCTAACAGTCCCTACAATTTTGCCAAGTTTCGTGCAAATCCATTCAGCCGTTCGAGCTAAAAGTGAGTCCAACCGCCCTATGGAAAAATGAATGGAAAAAACGTGTTTTGGGACCCCCCTTTTTTCTCAGCCCCCCCTTGACGAAACTCCACCAAATTTTCAGGGGCTGCTCAGAAACAAAATGTGCCAATTTCCTGAAAATTTCAGCCGATTCCGTCCCCAAACGCCAAAGTTATTAGACATAGAATTTTCAGAAATCCCATAGGGAATTAATCCTAACTATATATACCTACTGGCTATCGCCAGTAGGTAATATATATATATATATATATATATATATATATATATATATATATATTGTTTAGATATGTAAATAGCACTTTGCATTGATCACTTTCACCGTGACCAAGCCTTAGTGGCGAAACGCGTCGGTAGGGAGCTGCTGATTTCGTGCCTCAAATAAATTCACTTTAAAGCATCCCAAAAGCAGCCTGTGCATTTCTTAGTGTTGGGAGAAATTTTGTACGCGTAAATTAAGGGTGTCCGGCACCCACACAGGCTCGCCGTGCTACGAGACGAGGAACAGCCGGGAATGGTTGTTTGTTTATATATATATATATATATATATATATATATATATATATATATATATTACCTACTGGTGTCTCGCCAGTAGGTATATATAGTTAGGATTTTTTGTCTATGGGACTTTTGAAAATTCTATGTCTAATAACTTTGGCGTTTGTGGACGGAATCGGCTGAAATTTTCAGGAAAATGGCACATTTTGTTTCTGAGCAGCCCCTGAAAATTCGGGGGGGTTTCATCAAGGGGGGGCCGAGAAAAAAGGGGGGTCCCAAAACACGTTTTTCCCATTAATTTTTCCATAGGGCCTTTGGCCTCACTTTTAGCTCGAACGGCTGAATGGATTTGCACGAAACTTGGCAAAATTGTAGGGACTGTTAGCCCGATGTGCCTTTGCTAGGTCTCAATATATGTGCTCCAGTAGTTTTTGAGAAATTAACGTTCAAACCAAGATATATATCTGTAACAGCGCTCTGGGCAGCGCTCCGGTCCGCTTACTTTTCGCGAAACGGAACTTTGCGCGCAGAAAGCTGATTGGCTCTCCGGTGTCTGTCAACATTCTAAACAGTCCGGAGCGGCCACCATCTTATCTCTCGGTAGGATCGAGAGAGAAGAAGAGGTGAAAAACGAAGGGGGAATTTAATGAAAGGGGGCAAGTTATACCTCTCTTGACCCCCTAGGAATGATGTTGGGGTTATTAAAGGGTCCCGTGGGGAAATAAAAAAATATATATTTTTCACGGTAGAAGCGCTTCCCGGGCCGCGAACTGGGCCGCAAACTGGTAGCGAAACGGGAATTCGCCATTTTGTGTTTCATTTTAATTAAATTACTAGGTATAAGGGGGTGCGGGAGACGTATCCTGACCCCTTATGTTTTCTGAGGGTGGCTGAGGAGGCTCATATATGTTGATACATGTCTTCCAGCGGCTGTGCGTGAGCTTTTTTTTTTTTTTTTTGCTGCGTGACGTCTGTTAACGTTCGATTCGATGGAAATCAGGAAGTGTTGACCACCATTTTGTCACTGCGAGTAAATATTTTGTTATAAATGAATCCTTATTGATAAACATTGTCTGCGCCATCTTGCCTTTTTGTCCAATGCCACAATTTTGTCGTGCACGGCAGCCATTTTAGATGCCTTGACCAGACCCACTCTCTGCACGCCGTCGATTCTCAGCACGGCTCCCCACCCTCGCAAGCATCTCCCCCACGCACTGGTCACCCCCGCTCTCTCTCTCATGCATGGGCCATATACTTCCCCCCATCTGCGCTGCTCTTCCCTGAGAATCACACCCTGTGCCCGCCCGACACCTCCCTTTCACTCTATTCACTACCGCACCCTCTGACACTCCTCTTCCTCTGTGTCCGATTGTCCAGGCCGGACCCAGGCTATCACCTAGCCCTGCGGATGTAGTTTATGGCCCCAGCTGTAGAGAATCCAGACATACCAATCCTCCCGATTCAGGCGTGAGACTACTGATTTCAGTGCTAGTCTTCCGCCTCCCGATTCCTGCAAGGAAAAACCCGGGGGCATATTACCAACAACTAGCGATAATTTTTGTCTCTAACTTGTTTAGAGACAAAAATTATCGCCGCACATCGGCGAATTTTATCGCAGATAAACCTTGCTATTAGCAAGGTTTATCGCAAATGCGATAAAAAACGGCCGCAATGCATGAATATCGCTGAAAAGTCAGCGATATTCATGCATTATCCAGCAAATGCTCTTAGCCATGTTATCCACCTTCCATTGGATAACATGGCTAAAAACTGCTCAGGGCAGGTGTTAGCTTTTGGAGATATTCGCGCTTAGCGCGAATATCTCCAAAAGTTGGTAATAGGAGATAGCGATGGTTAGGGACTGTTTCCAGTCGCTAACATCTTGGCACGCCCACTTTGCATGTCATTAGAGATAAATATCACTGACATGCAAAGCGGGGCCCAAGATGGTCGCTATCTCCTTTTAGCTGTCACTAATTGGTGTTAGCGACAGCTTGGTAATAGGGAGATAATTTTATCTCCTTTTTTTGCCTTTTAAAGCCAAAAAAGCGGAAATAAACCCCCTTGATAATATGCCCCACGATTCCTCGGGGGTTTCAGCTGACAGGGCTTGGTATTGTGTTACGTGCTAATTCTTCCAGGAAACGTCAGAGGGTCGATGCAGGGGTTCTAGAAGGGGTGATAAACCATTTAAGCCTCATGAACAAGCGCATGGTCTTTTAAAGATTTGTGAAGTACTTGGGGCGGCGGTGTGTGTGTGCCCTCTTTCAGGAGCGGGCGGGGGGCACTGCCAGCAACTTGCCAGGCAGTGTTCAACACGTGCATCACCCTTTCTCTGCCTGCTATTGCGCTCCATGCTTCGGAAAGGTAAGAAAAAGAACGTGCATTTGAGTTTGAAATGTCCGATCCTGTAGCAGTACACTTGCAAAGCCCACACATGACAATAACCCGATTCAAGGCCCCATTCACCCGATTTTTAAAAAAAATATAGTACTCCAAGAAAGTTGGATTATAAAACTTTATTAACTTTTAAATATAACGAACGCAACAAAAACTGTAAATATATTTAAACATTTTTTGACAAAAAAAACAACAATGGTCAGAAGCTGTCTTTTGTGCGAATAGTCCCAAGGCAGCACAACGTGCTGAGTTGTGGAAGGCACCCAGGTGAAGAACCATCCCTTCTTTAAACCCCATGGTGACCAACTATAGTTTCAATGAGTGCTATGTCCCAGGTTTTACATAAAGTAGTGTATACCTAGAGTGGTGCTGTGTAGGACACTCTGAATGGAAATTAACCAGAACTATAACGATAACAACAACAACAACAATAATATAACTTTTATGCCCAAATTATGCAAACATTTAGCTAATCTGCTAAAGGGGGAGTCGCCATTTCTTTTGATAATTTATTCACCCATCCGTAGCCTCTCTAATCTCCATTACAATGTGTTTCTTGCTAAAATTAACCAGAACTATAACCATAACAACAACAACAACAATAATATAACTTTAATGTCCAAATTACGCAAAGATTTAGCTAATCTGGTAAAGGGGGGGAGTCGCCATTTCTTTGGATAATTTATTCATCCATCCGTAGCCTCTCTAATCTCCATTACAATATGTTTCTTGCTGTCGCTAGCTGATGAAAAAACTAAAGTGATAACTTCCTCATCCTTATTTTGTCTTTCTTTGTTCCTTAAGATGTTATCTGTGTCAACCTCTTCCGAGAATGCTGATGCGTTAGGGATTTCCTTGTGTTTCTTAATAGCATTGGTGTCTGCACACTTCTTTGTCAATTCTGTGAACATGATAACTGCTTCATAAACAGACGATATCTTTGTTAAGTCATTAGTGTTAAGTGTGTCTGAAACTACAGTGCCCTTCTGTTTTTCTTTCTTCAGGCTCTACAGAGTTTTGTGTGTTGTTCTTTTGAGCGACAATTATTCCAGAGGTTTCAGGTTCACTTGTTTTGTCCTGCAGTGAGTTAACAGCTTTAGAGACTTCAAGTTTATTTGCTATGTCCTGCTGTGCGTCAACTGCTTCAGAGACGTCAGCCTCATTTGTTATGTTTGACTAGATCCTGGACCTGCCCGGCCGCGCCCAAAATGGCGCCGGTGTAAATGGGACTCGTAACTGCTTGTTGTGTACTGGTTGCCCAACCTTGATATCACGAGATACGTATGCAGTTATGAAGCACATGGCGGAGGCTCGTCTGCTGTAGTGGGGCGCCCCTTTATCGTTTCAGTCGCCATTCCGCTCGCTTTTGCTACACTGTGCCTTTTCCGCCATTCAGCTGTTTACCGCCCGCTCTTACGGCTACAGCGTCTCGCTCACAATGTAGTTGAGTTGCTCCCACTCTTGCGGTGCAGCGATAGGCGGCTGCCACAGGACTCTTAAAATGGCGGCCGGCTCTTCGGATTTGGGCCTGGTCCAGTAAAATGGCCCTGGGACACCTTGGAACTCGGACGCTTGTCTGCCAGGGCTTGGGTCCCATTCTCGAAAGCGTCCCCTCAGCCTTGAAGATTTTACAAAAGTCTTGGGGGCCCTCGACTCCCGCAGGCTTCCGGTGGGGAGCGGCTGCCATGATTGCTTGCGGAATGGCCACGACGGAGCTACGAGATGGTGGTGCTCTCATGGTGACGCCAGCTTCAGTCTGAAACATCCAGAAACAAGGTGGGGCTTTCATCGTTTGGGAAAAAAAATGTTTTAATCCAATGAAAAGTGTTATTTTTAGGTCACATGACCTAGTCTTACATCATTAGGAAAACAAAAGTAAAATGAACCAATGAAAAGTTTTATTAACAAGTCACATGACCTGTTATGCTTACGTTACGCGCTGCGCGCTCTGGATCGTTTCCGGGAAGCTGCGCCTTGCGCACCGGAGCACTTCCGGGTGCGCTAACGCGGCGCGTCATATGACGCATTACGCGACAACGCAGGTCCAGAATATACTCAAAATGTCTCCACCAACCAGCGGTCGGAATACAACCGCTTTCAGCAGTCCAAAAAGTTCTGTTAAATCTTAAGAGCGGGAGCAACTCAACTACATGGAGAGCGAGACGCTGTAGTCGCAAGAGCGGGCGGTAAACAGCTGAATGGCGGAAGAGGCACAGAGTACCAAAAGTGGGCGGAATGGCAACTAAAACGGTAAAGGGGAGCCCCACTACAGCATGTCTTCAGGTCAAACAGATTGTGGGACAAGGTCCAGAATGGAAGAGTCATCAAAAGGCTAAAAATTCCGCCGGACCCCGGGAGCCGGCCGCCTATGTTGGGGGCGATCTCAGGCCACACCAGGGCAACACGACTTGGGGAGGGGGCAGGAGCCAAGCGCCCCCTCCCAGTCCGCGCCATCTCACCACCCCTCGGGGGCCTCCGTCAAGCGGTTTAGGGAGGCACCGTATCACATTGTTTTCCAATGCAGTCAGGTCCACAAACGGACCCCACTTACTTTGAATAGTGAAGCTGCAGCAGGTGCAAATAAGGTTTAGACAGTGTTACAAGCGCTGCTTAGAACTCTGAAGTATGGCACTCAACATCCAGAACTTATGCCATTTGTGTAAGGCAGTGACATCGAAGCAACTCAGGGACCAAAAGCATGAACGAACACTCACGTATGAAAATCTTATTTGGAGAAGGGCAGGATCCAAACGCCCCCTCCCAGTTCGCGCCACTACACCGTATGTAGAAAATCTGAAGCCATCGTTCTACAAACTCTCAACGCTTGCTATCAGTGCATGAGTTTCATGCTCGATCGATTGAGCTAGCCGGATCGGGTAACAAAAAGTATAAAATAGTTATGTAAATAGTTATTTAATAAAATGTTTTACCCTGTTTCTTTGCTGGTGTGTTGTCTATATTTATAATATTTGCATAGGGTTTGTCATTATTTTGGGCGGGGTGGGTGGCGGAGTCGAGCTGTCTTGCAGCCCTCATGGTGTGGAGCTCAGTGCATTTCACTATTTTCGTATTTCTCATGAAGGGTTGTTCCTAATGTTTGTATTTTAGCGAGGTCAAAAAGAGATCCAATTAGTGGTCTACTGATTTTGCACGATTACTTTTATTTTTTTACACGATTTTTCACTATCTGCAAAGACTAAACAGAGTATTGCGAGTTTGTGCTTGTTTGTAAATAGAGAATGATCCAAAGAGAACCAATTCTAAAACAGTAAATGCTTGGATAACAATCAATCAAATGGAGAGACAAGCAGGTACGACGGATTACAACGGGGGTAAAGGTCTGCGTTAACTACCCTTCACTATCTGCAAAGAGAGAGTACTACTAAGTACTACTAAGAGAAAAGAGGGGAGTGGGGGGGGGGGGAAGCGTTCAAAGCACATGAGCGTGCATAAACACGAAAAACGTTTTTACCTATCACGTACTTGACATTTGACAGCTTTTGATATTTGCTATTAAAAAAACATTGAAATTCACAGAAAAAACCATAGGTTATAGTCCATATATAGTTGGGAATTTGCATTTACAAAACCTTGAAAATTCAATGAAAAAACCATTGGTTATAGAACATATATAGTTAGGAATTTGCATTTACAAAACCTTATTTTACTCGCATAAAACCATTGAAATTCCATATATAGTTAGATGCGCTAACTATATATCGCGCACCCGCAATCCACTGCTGATGATGTCACATATTACATCATTCATGACATGGTTAGTGACATCACTGATGACATCACTGATGACATCTCAAATGACATCACTGATAAAATCACTGATAACATCTCATTTGACATGACTGATCACATCACTGATGATATCATTCATGTGATAATACCATGAACCTCTTCAGACTTTAATATAACCTTAGATACAATCAGTGTAAACAGACAGTCACAGACTGTCACTCATCCATGGAGTTACTCACACACCTAGTTAGTTATGCAAAAAATCACACCTCCATTTTCTCAACAATACAGTTATACACACCTTACTTATTCAAACATATAACAACACATATTTACTCTCTTATACAATCCCTGATACATGTTCACAATGATCCATACAGCCACTCACACATTCACTGGCTCTTATGTACAGTTATTTATAGATGTCAACTCTCACATGTACTGTGTTTTACATATGTACTTACTTTGACATGTAGCACTGAGATATCCATTCACTCACTAATACACTCATGCACAGTCAACCGCCCATACAGCTGTTTCCACATGCACTTTTGAACCCATACATATAGTGAATCAACTACTCACACATCTATGTACAGAGTCACACACCTCCCAGCCACCCATACACACACACTCAGTTTCCCATACAAATACTTGGACAACCAATGAATAACCCATACAGTTACTCATATAGCTACTGATCAACATATGCAGCAGTTTGTAGAACAACAGATATAATGATGCACAAATTAAAACCCAGTCACTAACCCATGCACTCAGTGAGACACATTTAATCACTCACTCATACAGTCAGTCATGCACCTACTAAATCCTTCATCCAGACACTTATACATCCACTCATTCTTCAATATGTAAGACATATTTTAACTTTACAGAAACATACAGTCACTGGATGTTGTCATCAGTGATGTCATCAGTGATGTCATTTGAGATGTCATCAGTGATGTCATCAGTGATGTCACTAACCATGTCATGAATGATGTAATATGTGACATCATCAGCAGTGGATTGCGGGTGCGCGATATATAGTTAGCGCATCTAACTATATATGGAATTTCAATGGTTTTATGCGAGTAAAATAAGGTTTTGTAAATGCAAATTCCTAACTATATATGTTCTATAACCAATGGTTTTTTCATTGAATTTTCAAGGTTTTGTAAATGCAAATTCCTAACTATATATGGACTATAACCTATGGTTTTTTCTGTGAATATATGTATATGTATATATATATATATATATATATATATATATATATATATATATATATATATATATATATATATATATATATATACGGACGTGGATTTTGAACATCAAAGAGTGATTAGAAATTTGGATTTCTCGTGCCCTGTTGCAAAACATCTCTATGATCACCACAAACGTGATGTCTCCCTACTGAGATCTTTTGCAATAGATAGTGTGGCGATTGCTTAAGAGGCGGAGATAGACTAAAACAGTTGAGACGCCTAGAATCAAGATATATTCTGGATTTGCAAATCAAAACTCAGACAGGACTCAAAAGGGATGAAGAGATGGAGGAACATGTGGGATAAATGTTAAAGGGTTAGCCTGGTATTCTGCATAAGACCAGAAAAGGAGGTAGAAGATTTTGGTCTGGCCCATTCTAGGAAAATAAAGAGAAATAACAGAAAAGTAACATCAATAACATTGTCTGTGGGAATAAACTAAAGAATTACAAATTCAGAGAAAAAGGAAATGGACTGTCCTGGTTGCCCATTAACTCATATGTAGAAATATTTTGTGAGATATGGGCACAGGCCCAAGATGTTTGCCTGGATTACTGTCTAAATTAAGGCATTTTGGGCCCGATGTAGGTAGCCCTTTACCGATCGGAATCGGCCGAAAATACAGATTTTCGGCCGTTTCCGATCGGTAAAGGGCTGTCGAGATGTAGGGGCACATTTTCGGTAATTTTACCGAATCGTTATCATTACCGAATCGGTAAATTTACCGAATCGGTAATATTTACCGATTCGGTAATGATATCGATTCAGTAAAATTACCGAAAATGAAATGTAGGTAGCCAATGTTCCATCAGCACATGGCTTACAGAATCTGTATTTTACCACGGAATACAAATCCATGGTAAAATACCGATTCCTGTGTACATGCACATCTGTGCATGTACACATGTGCCATGTGACAGACAGACGTGCATTTAGGGCATGTCTGTGTGCCACATTGCACACATGGCCGTTTTGGGGGTGCTAGAGGGTGTCAAAGTGACACCCCCTTTACCCTTGTGAATTCTTTAATTACCGATTCGGTAAATACCGAATCGGTAATGCCTAATCATTCCTATGGGCTTCAAAGCCCATAGGAATGAATGGGCATAATTAAAGAATTGTTAAGGATTCGGTAACGAATCCAGATGTTGGGACCTACATCCCATTTACCGATTTTGAAATACCGAATCGGTAAAATTCGGTATTTTAAAATCGGTAAATGGGATTTACCTACATCGGGCCCTATGAGTAAGATAAAGAAATATAGTGATTGCACCAGCCAAGACATAAGAGTCTTTTCATCAAATGTATAATTTGAGACAGAGCCATGAATGAGTTTAATGGTTTATGGAGCTGAGGGCATTTCATAGTATATTATATACAATTAATTTTATATTTACTATTGATATTTATTTATTAATTGATATTGTGAACCTCTTATGATCATAGTAAATACATTTTGGGTTCATGTTTAAATTGACACTGCAGATATTCTATATTTGTGATTGTTGTTTTAATTTTTTTAAACAATTCTTGAATTGCCTCATTATTGTGTAAATAATTGATTCCTCAGTTGGAGGAACCTGAAAACCAATAGTATGTCTTTCATGACAATGAATTGTTGTTTATTTATATGCTGAGGTGATGGGATAAAACACTTTAAAAAAAGTTGAAAAAAACGAAACTCGTCAGCGAGCTGGAACTGGCTGCTATATGAAAAAAGAAAATCCAAACACATACCGGAGTGCCCGCTGTTCTTTGGTTCGCCAAAATTTGGAAGAATCTGTGTATATAGATATATGTTGGGCCCAAGGATCAACCCTGCGCTTTGTCACCAAAGGCTTTCCTTGGTTTTGGTTTGGCTCCGATGGCAGCATGGGGTTGGCTGCCTTTGAGGGGGTTGGCAGCATGCAGGGGCTATGGGTGCAGTGTCTGGCCACAGGCCAGACCCTGTGGTCAACTCCATGGTATGCATGACCGAAGCCCCACGCAGTGTGGGGCTGGGTTCCTTTTCAGGACGTTAGCCACAGGCCCTGGCTGCAGGCCAGGCCCTGTGGACAAACCCGTGTCATGCAAAGGCCGAAGGAATTGCACAGCATTTGGTTGGCCACAGGACAGACACTGCGGCCCACATCCCACTGAGCATGGCCAAAGATCATGCACTGAGGGAGTGTATGGTAATAATATATTTATTTTAATGGAAAAATGTAGAGATACACAGAAAAAAACAAGGTTAAAGTAAAGTTATAGTTAGGTGAAATGTTCAGGAACAACGAAAAATTTTAAACTCTAAAATTCACAGAAATTCATCAGTTATAGTCATATTTATCTCAAGTAACGACAACTTGTGTCCTAAGTATCTATAACTTGTGCCCTTGCCATGCACTGCTAATTACCCCATATATTACATCCATTATGACTTATTCTATGACATCATTGATAATATCACTGCAAAATATATATATATATTTTATATCACTGAAAAAACAAAGGTTAAAATGATATTGTAGTTCTGTGAAGTTCAAAAGTTTTAATTTGTTTTAAAACAAACTAGAAATACACTGAAAAAAACAAAGGTGAAAATGGTGTCATAATAAGGCCTTGTCATAATATAAAAACTATTGTTTTAAAAGAAATACTGAAATACACAATAGTTTACTGAGTTAACTTTAAGTTGCTCCCCTGCAATGCTGTGCTGATGTCATTACTGTTGATATCTCAAATGATATCATTGATTAAATCAATTAAGACTCCAGTAATGATATAATCTAAGCTACTGCTGTTCAAATTACTCTATAAACAGTTCAGCAGTTCAGATATGAAGGTTAAGTAATAAATGGCACAGAATCATGTAAAGCATAAATTATCCATCAGATAACAATAAGACAACGTAGTTCCTCAAAACTGTCCAAAAACAAAACATCATCCACCTTAGCTCGTTCCTGGAAAGGTTTGGGTGATTTCTCAAGAGTACAAGAAAAAGGGGGGTCCCAAAACATTGGTTCCCCATGTTAATTCCCATAGGAAATCTGGGATAGAATTGCACCAAATTTGGCACAAAGCTAAAACTTTATTCAAAGAGCATGCTTATTATTATTTGTTGTAAATCCGTTCAGTCATTTGTGACAAATATATTTTTGAAGATACTCTCGAGATCGTCATAAAGGGGTTAAGAAAATAAGTTTATCTAGATGATTGATCCCTTAGGATCAAGTCCCTCAGGACTCCCACAGGACCATAAATTTAAAATGTAAGCGTTTCTGATTAGCCAAGAGATATTTTCTCCAGTCAGACATTTCAGTCCTGCAGGACAGGTACCGGTATCTGTAGGACCTAGCAATCTGATTGGCTATCTGCAACATGAAGACGATTTTGTGACTCTCTTGACAGGACTTGAGCACTCAGGGAGTCAGTCCTAAAGTAAAAAATAGATTAACAAATAGGGGGGAAGGGTAGGGGTACCCAGGCTACATGTGATTAGTTACCCGCATGTAGTACATAAATAGGGCCATGTTGGAGGTAACAAACAACACACAATTTTGTAAAGACAAAACCGCTACTTTTTGGAAGTATTCAAACCATTTATAAAATGGTCTATTAGTGAGGCACTTTAGAAAATGTACTTTCCTTTGCACAAAGAAATGCTTCTTAAATACATAAATCTTTTCAGTCTTTGGTTATATTCAGATCAACCTTAATCAGCTGCAATATTGTTACCACTTTATATAAACTGAGCTATTGTTTCTTTCCTAAATATTAATTTCCTCCTATATTTTGACAATAAAGTCTTGTCGGTTTTCTTAAATTGAAATAGCTCCTTGGACACAATTCTCTGTAGATGAAAAAACTCAATGGGTTTTATTCAATAAACTGTTTTATTGTAACATGAAATTCATACATAAACTGGATCACTTCTCGTCCATTTATTGCAACAAGATTTGTGTTTTAATAATATTTTTTTTTTATTTAAATAATTGTTTAGATTTGTACTATTCATTGGTTGATTATATATTTTTTACTCTTACTTTTTTGGGTTGTGGGTTATTTTGGGGGCAGAAGAGTAGTCTTTTATTTTAATCTTTTGGGATAAATTATTATTCATTTTGATAAATGTTTATAATAATTTATTTATAATTTTTTAAATTTTAGTTTTACCTTTGTTTAAACTCTTAAATGTGATGAAAGAACCATTCACTTACACCAAAATACCGCGGCAGTGCAGATGACATGAATTGTTCACCCATCATATAAATATATTTTAGGACATGAGGGGAGAGCTTTTGTCACAACTTATGTTTTTTTTCCATTTCATAACAATTTTTGTGCGCTGCATGCTCCTATCACCAAATGAAACTGAAAACAATCGGCACCATTAGGCATCAACTATTTTTAGTGTGAGATACGCTCTGGGTGTATAACTCTACCCGCCCCCCCCCCAGCACTGATCTGAGCAAATGAAGCACTGATTTCTTTACTTCTCTAATGTTAATAAGACTGGAGATAAATAAAAGGAGTGAGATTTACTATTCTATGTTCTTCCCCAATTTTAGTTGGATTAGAGTTACAATAGTAAATTTGACCCATTAAATTTAACACTTTCCAAAATGGTTTTGGCATTGGAGTTAGATCTGTAACTCACTCCCTGAACCCCCATTTATGCATTTCTCCCAATTCGTTTGGATTGGAGATATATTAGTGAATCACAGGACACCAATTTAAGCACTTTTCCCAGTGTTTGTGCAACTGCAGTGAACATAGTAAGTTTAGTGCACTTTCCACAAGGTTTGTTGACCTAGAGTTAGAATAGTAAATTTCACCCCACCATCAAATTATGTGTTTGTCAGACTGTAATTATTCAAATATATTTTAGCATTTTATTTTTCTTAGTTATTTAGATTTCATTTTGTGATGTAACTATTATATTTATGTTCCAGAGGTTTATGCTATTTAGGGAATATTTTCAAATGATTTGATTCATACATATTATGTATTGAAATTAATAAAGCAGTTTTCTCAAAAGCCCTGTACAAACCGTGTTGGCACAAACAATTTAAAGCAGATTAATCAGACTATAGAATGCCACAGTCCAACCACACACCTGCTCTGGAAGTAGAACATATACATAAAATATATTTTTTTAGCTAAGCTTTAAGCAAGTGCAGAGTATGAGCAGATGTGAAGGCAAAAGGGAGCAGGTTCTAAATAGAATGGGCAAATTAGTTGAAAAGAGCGAACACAAGTGGGAGTGGAAGAAAGACAAGGAGAGGAAAGCAGAAAGGCTGAAAGCAGAAGGTCTGATTTGTTTTAAACGAGAAGCCATCCAGTCAATTACATCAGGCACTAGGAGGCACGTTTCTGTTGGGGGGCGCAGAAACATGAAAGAGATTAAATTCTGGGAGGTCTCTGAATAGAAAGGTGACTGCTTCATGTATGAAATGTAATTGTAATTGATTTATCCATGGTTAGCATGTTTGATTTACTATCAAGCCCCTAGTACAGTGCACCAGGTATGCCCAGTGTCTGTAATTCAAATGCTACCAGAGGACCCACAGCACTGATTGTGCCACCCTCATGAGTAGCCCTGCAAACATGTTTCAGACTGCAGTGCCTGTGGGTGCAAATTTATACTGCCCTTTCAACCTGGCAAGTGCACCCACTTGCCAGGTCCAAACCTTCCCTTTTATTACATGTAAGGCACCCCTTAGGTAGGCTCAAGGAAGCCCCATGGGCAGGGTGTAGATGATTTAAAAGGTAGGGCATGTACTGTTGTGTTTTATATGTCCTGGTAGTGAAATACTCCTAATTTAGTTTTTCACTAACACAATGCCTATCTCTACCATAGGTTAGCATTGGAGCAGTCTTGTAACATCTTATAATGTATCGGCTAATTGGGAGCTGATTGAAAATTGGAGTTTGGTGTCTCTGGGCTCACAATTTAAAAACACATCTTTTAGTGAAGTTGTTTTTTAAATTGCAGGTCTAGCAATGTCTCCTTTAGAAGTTAAGTAAACATAGCAGGGGTTAGGCCAATATAAGTCTGCAAGGCTAGGCTATAGAACAATATACACCAAATTAACAAGTGCCAATGCTGACGGTCCTTTTACACATACAATAACTTTGAACTTCATAGGCGCGCAAATCAAATAACGCAGCCGCCATTTAATTTCTATTATACTAAAAAAACCTCCACAGATCATTTATGTACAACAAACTCATATGCAGTGGTCCAACATAGATGTGAAAGCAATCCTTAAACTCTTTTATCAAAACTTGAAGCCTACACTACATTCCACCATAAATCAATATGCAACAAAAACACAGCACAATACTATTTCACCTGTGTGTACACCTTTTAACAGCATTCATTTCTAGGTTATAAATTGATCTACCCACTAGCAGCGAGACCAATTGTGACATTCACATAATTCCTGCCTGATTAAAACAAGTTTAAGATTAAAACAAGATTTAATCTGTGGCTTGTGACAGGAATCCATTCTTTACACTGTTTTCACCATTCTTTCTGTTTGTCAGTACTATCTTTCCATTATGCTCTCTGGACTGTGCCACTTTCGACGTGTTTTAACCCTATGTGATTTGAATGTTCTCATCAGGGCTCAGAGCAGTTGGATACACTTCACTCAATTCATGGACATGTATCTTGACCCTCAAAATCTTCTTTTTGTGTATATATCTTATACCTTCTTTTATCATAAGTAATGACCTTCCAACCTCTTAATTATGCATGCCAACTTACTTTCACACTCCAGTCACAAGGAATTCCTCTAGTCAGTGTGAGGTCCTACATTGGATGAGCAAAACACATGCTGAAAAACGGTACACCGTTTGGGTTCTTCTTGTGTGTGGATGAGCTCTCATTTAGCAATTCTTTAGTTCTGATGTGGTGCAAGAGTGAATTGGTTTTGAAATTCCAGGTCTGAAAATGCCACTTATAGAAAGTTGGCATTTTTTTACTTTAACCATCTGTGTCTCTGCCTGCCACTGAATACACATCTGGGTCAGGATGACAGTTGGGCTGTTTTTTGCATTCACTTAGACAGTCACACAAAGGGAGCTGGGGTGTGCCCTGAATATCCTGTTGGCCCATTACCAGGCTGAGCTAGATTAGTGGAAGGAGTTGACACGGACACCTGAATAAGGATGTGCCTGTCCTCACAGAAAGAAGTCTTCACCCCTGTAATGTGTCTGGAGACAAGTACAGACAGGGTCTTGTGCACTACCCTTTGAAGTTTGCCTACTTCAAAGGCTGAAATGGGTATAAGTATTGGACCTCTGACACCATATACACTTATGGGTTGAAGACATTCTTCCAGGAAGTAGAGCTGGGTTGCTCTCAGGAGGGACTGCCACTTTACTGTTTTTTTTTACTGTGTTAACCTGTTACTTGTGCCCTGGGAGTGAAAGCACTGGACTTTGATTACTACATCTTGTTCCCAAGGGCTTGGTTTGGGCTTGCCTCCTGTTAAGAAGTCTCAGAGCCATCAAAGCATTCTCCTACCAGTACTTCTGCTCTTCTGCTGAGAGCCCTGTCTTGCCAAGTGATGCCATATCCAGTTCCTGGTGATACCCTCAAAACTCGATACATCACCACTGCCTGCACAGGAGCATTGTCCCCGCTTGACGCAACAACTGAGGCTTACAGTGCAGGCCCCAGCTTTCCGGCACAGCATGTCCAAAGAACTGCTACTGTGTGAGTCTCCAGAACCGCATCATCGAAGTCTGTGATGCATCACTCTGACTCTGACACAGCACCTGCTTCTATACTGTGGAATCAATGCAGCGTGACTTGACTTTTGATGCATCATCCCTGGGCACCAATTTCTTCATCAACACCACACCACAGTAAGGAAACGAGGATATGTACCAAAAAATGAGGCATCATCTACCCTGCAACACTAAGGAAGCGATGCATCACCTCCCATGCCTTGCAATAAGGAACTGATGCATCACATGCTTTTTCAGCATCTCACCTTCCCTGCGCCTTGCGTTGTGTTTGATTTTTGACGTATCTAAGGTACTTTGTTATGCTCAAATGCAACTATTGATTTTTAAGAACTACAACTTTATTTAATCTTTGAAAATTCTTATCTTGACGTGTGCATGTTGGATTTTATTCAGATAAATAGTGGCTATTTTGCTAAATGGGTGCGGAGTCCTTCTGTAGTGTTTTCACTGTGTTACTGTGTGTATGTGTGTGTGCACATTGCCCCTGGATAAGCCTGACTGCTCTGTGCCAAGCTACCATGGGGGTGAGAAGGGGTTATCCTTGGTGTGTAACTTACTTACCCTGACTAGAGTGAGTGTCCCTACTTTGACAGCACATAGACCACTGCCAACTAGAGACCCCATTTCTAGCACTAGACAACATAAGGACTCAAATAATTGGGTGTGGCGGTCCAGTCCTTCCTGCAGTATGGGCCGAGCTGTAGGCTGTACGATGGCCTAATCTTCTACTCCCTGTAGGACACTCTTGAGTTGGTCTAGTTCCAGACTTAATGTTCCCAAGCACCAGAGGGTGCATGTATACAGTGCTTCCTGCCCACTGTATTTATCACATCCAATTCCACTACCTACATAGAGGCTGTATTTGCATTTTTCAATAAATAAGTTGATCCTCAAATGCAGTGGACTGAAAATGCCAAGTGGGCACAGCAGTACATGTACCCTCGTCTGAGCCACAAGAGGAGAGGGTTATGAACAGAGAGGATCTTACCAGGTATTCAGAATAGGACACTAGGAACAGTGATTCCGGGTAGCATAGGAAATGAGTGAGAGGAACATATAAATCATAAAGAGGGGAAAAGAAGGAGTTTTCTCTAACGCCTGGGTTCATCATTCTCCAGCTAAAAGCTAGTTACCATTGGACAGGCCACTGTGTTAGATAGGCTGCTGTGTGAATAGGAGGGAAATTTGGAATGGGGAGTTCAAGCGATATAGTATGGTATCAAATACAAAATTGAAATACCTCCCCTAAAATCCAAGGTAATTGTGGCCAGTGGAGTAACCAGGCTGAAAGGCCAGCCAAAAACTGAGATTGGCCAGTGTTCAGCAGGTATATGCTGCCCAACAACACTGCAGTTCTGTCTAAGATTACCTCGATCAGAATATATTTCCGATCTGAGTCTATCCCACAATCTGGCAGAAAAACACTGCCGTTGGGATCCTAATGAGCGCTCCCCATGCATAATCGGACTAACTAGTGCCATAGCACTACCCTCGCCATCATTTTTGGAGTTTTGAGACTTCCCCCTCAGGAAATTGTCTTTCTTGTAAGAATATGATAGGTGAATCTCGCCTCCTTATGTATCGATATACAGAATACCACATTCATGTTGTGCTCATACCGCAGATATTCCAGATCATCAGTACAATTTTACCCATTTAATGTAGCATTGAAGTGCAGCTAAAAAGTCGCAGCGGCAAAAAGGAGGAAAGTCAACAGCACCAAGTTGTCAATCTTCCCAAGGCAACCAAAACAAGACAGTATCTAATGTCATCAACAATAGGAACATCACAAACCCCAGGGCAGCAGAGCAACATCTACCTGCCCAAACAAAACCAATGACAGGATTATACAGCAGAAGTACATCTTCTGGGTATGGCTCCGCCAAACCATGGGTGGGTGTTCCCAGTTGCCACTCAAGAGGAGAAGGCCGGAGAGGACAAAAGGCCTTTTCTAAAGGAGACAGTGTCAAAAACAGACTACCCAGTAACATTGTAATGTACATGTAATTGTCAAGAATGATCAGGGGAGCAGAAGTCCACTCAAGGAGACCATCATGCCAACCCTGTCAAGGACAGGATCCTGCAACACCAACAGAAGTGTCAACCAGGCTCCCAGGGTAACAGGCCAATGGGAGAGACTCTCAGTCTCTCTGGACAGGAAATTGCAAAATAATGTAATCAGACATCTGGGGCATGAAAGGAGGAGCAGGGTGGAGGTTGCACTAGCCAGAGAGTAATCAGCTTTGCTCGAGCCCTCCACAGAGCCCATTGATGCAGAAGTATGCATATAAGCTTACGTAGTGAGAGCTGAGTTAATTTCTGGCGTGCTTGAGCCTGCATGGAGTGGTTGATGTTCCGAGGCCCAGATCATGTGGGGATGAACCAGGGGTGAATGTATGACATTGTTCTGCATTCTGTCCATCAACTGTTGTTTTTGCATTTGTCACCCCGAATGGGATGGGTATGCTCAGACGTGAGTCCCATGCTCTCCACACCACTGGAGTCAAGCTATCCTGGCTGAAGACGGCTGATAGCCAGAAACCGGTCCTAGGATGCTTGATTCCGGTCCAGGAAAGACATGGCTTGGCAGTTCGGGCTGGACTGTTCCCATGAGGCACAGGGTCAGGGCTGATTTGCATATGGCCATGTCTGAACTGGGGTGGTGTGGAGTGCAAAAAAACGATGGATTTAGGCCCAGATCTCTGTACTGAGGTGAATGTATGACATTGTTATGCATTCTGTGCATCAAATGTTGTTTTTACATTTAAACCGCATCATGGAACAGAGATATTGCTAAAAAATGAGGTAAATTATATTCTTTGCTCCTTGATGGGGTCTGCATCTCAGCAATAACCATGTTGAACAGTTCCAATATGTAGATGCCTTCAACAATAGCATGCGTTTGTAGTTTTTAAGGAACCTCTTTAGGAAATGGTGGATAGACTTCTTCCTTCCTTTATGGAAATACCCATACATTTGTAATAAATCACCAAGGAACCTATGTTGTGCCTTGTTTTGTTCACTGCATATGTATGATAGCTGGGTATATAATCGGGTAGCATATCATGAGTTGTCACTTGTGTGCTAGCTACATATATAGCTAAAAGGCTAATTCAAGGTTTAGCAAGTGGTAGAGATGCTGTAAATTTGCAGGGCTCCCACCAAACCAATGCTTCCACTGCCTCACAAGCAGCCTGATTCATGTACATGCCGTTTTGCGTGTCCCTAATAGCGAATCATAGCGAATCGCTATTGAGGACACGCAAAACGGCATTCATGTAGGAATTGCTACTTAAATAGCGATTCCTACATGTTCTTTATTTGCGAGTAGCAATTTGCTACTCGCAAATACTCCCCAATCATTCCTATGGGCCAAGAGGCCCATTGGAATGAATGGGGATTTGCGAGTAGCAATTTGCTACTCGCAACTGAGATAGCGATTTTAAGGGTGCCAGGGGTGTCCAAAGGATGCCCTGTAGCACCCCTAAAATGCACTTTTGGACAGGTGTTGCGCACACACATGTCCAAAGGACATGTGTGTGTGCTACATGCAACTTTGAATGATGCTTTTAAAGGCATTTTTCTGAGTTTTTGCTATTTACCGACAGGTCTGACCTGTCGGTAAATAGCGGCCCCAAAAGTCCAAAATCGCAATTTTGTTGTGTGTCATGAATAGCATTTGAGGAATCTCTATTAGAGATTCCTTAAATGCCAATCCACGCAAATATGCGAATTCTTACATAGCGATTTTTGCATTTGGTATCATGACTACCAAATGCAAAAATCGCACTCGCTAAGGGCCAGATTCTGAGAATCTGGCCCTTTGCGAGTGCAATTTACCTACATGAATCAGGCTGTTAGAGGTGCACAGATAACTAAGTGCTAAAAGTTTCTAATGAGTGACTTGTGGGAGACCATATCAGAAGCTGTGGAGAGGTTGAGGAGGATGAGTGCGGCCATTTCTCCTCTGTCGAGAATGGTTCTGATGTCATTGGTGGCCACAATATGGTATGTCTCTGTGCTGTGTTTGGTGTGAAAGCCTGATTAAGAGCTGCCTAGCAGTTGATTGAGGTGATCTGCGAGTTGGGAATTGATGGCTTTTCCACGATTTTAGCTGGAAAAGGCAGGAGCAAAATGGGTCTGTAGCTGCTGGGGGTATTGGGATCCGCTGTTGGTATCTTCAATAGGTCGTTGACTTCTGCATTTTTCTAGCAAGACGGGAAGATGGCAGTCGCTATGAAAATGTTGATGATAGCAGTTTGTGTGAGGGAGATTATGGTTGTTCCAAGGTTGTATATGAAGTAGGAGTATGGATCTGAGGGGGCTCATGGGTGGATGGTATTCATCAGGGTGGTGCTTTCTTCATTCAAGAGGGGCTTCTAGTTGCTTTGCTGCTGTTTGGCAATGAAGGAGGCGTCTGGCTGGTCAGGGGAGTTCATATCAGTATGCTGTGGGTCGAATGTGTTGTAGATCATGGCAATCTTCTGTTCAAAGAAGTTTGAGAGGTTGATGCAGAGTATTTGAGATGAGATGATGTAGTTGCTGGCAGCTGGGGGATTAGAGAACTCCTTGCTGATGGTGAAGAGTTCTTTGCTGTTGTTGGAGCCAGGATTAAGCCTGACAGTTAGTGCATTTTTCTTTGCATCTCGTAGCTGTTGGTGGTAAAGGTTGAGCATTTATTAGCAAAATTAATGCATTATAACAATTAAAGAAAAGGTACTTTTGGAAATGTACCTTTTCTCTAACAAAAGCCCACCTTGTCACAGGTAAATGTTATTTAACACAGAGGAGGGGTTGCTTATTTCCTTGGCCATGCCTCTGGGGTTGGCACATAGGCTCTGCGCAGATGGAGTAGGATTCTGGCATGTTGATGTTGGTTAGTGAGGTAAAGTGTGGGATTATTTACTGTTAGTCAAAAGGAACTGCTGAAAAGGGTGGTACAGTTACAGAGGGCCGGCTTTAACACTAGTGGCGCCCTGTGCAACAATGTTTGTCCACTAGACAAACCTCCTGTCTCTTTCCAGAAAGACGATTAATCACCGGAGTTATCTAGACATTGTAATTGATGCCTGAAAATTGCTGGAGGTCAGGAACGCAGCAGCAGGTACTTTCAAAATGATAAATGCAAAAATGACACCCTTACCACAAGTCAGCGCCCGGTGCGGTGGCACTGATGGCACTGCCCTACAGCCGGCCCTGCAGTTACAGAAGGGAAACTTTTCCCTATTCATCAGGAGGAAGTGTACTTCTCCTAACATCCTGAAAAACCTAGAACATAGAAATGTTTGGGCTACTAATATCTGCATAGGATAGGGTACAAACCGGACAAGTAATCCAAAAAAGATGCATTGCTGCGTTGCCTAAAATTCAGGCTGCTCCATCTCAGAGGATTTCCACAGCAGAAAATCCATTTCAGTGAGTTGTTGCAGCGACTGTTTCTAGCCATATGGAACCTTCTTCAGCTACATCTTACAGCTATACCCCACTAGAGGAATCCAAAAAAGTGATTATGTCCAAACTTAGAAATCTTCACAAGACAAAGGAGCCAAACGTATCGTGCTGGAGAGGGACCTTCCCTGGACGCAAATTTTCATTTTCACCCACTTGGAGATTTCCTACCAAAGTCAATGGCTTCACTGGACCTTGTCAAACCACTATCAGGCCTCGTGGGGCCCTTCTCAACCACAGCTACTTCCTTGCCTCGTAGAGGTTTTTTAACTTGAATTTTAGAGACTGAGTGCTGATTTATCATACTTTCATGCAGCACGACGCAGCAAGAGACCTTGCTGCTCTGCGTGAAAGGGAGAGGGCAGGAAAGTGCTATATTTAACATTATATGGTGCATTCATGTCATCTCCTTGTGCTGGCGCACAATATGCTGCCTTGCACCAATGCAGACACCCTTGTCCTGAGGTGCAAGGTTGCTTGTGTTATGGGGAGGATTATTTGTGTGCAGGAAGTGGCACTTTCCTTCACAAAAACAATCATCGGATGCATTTCCCTTTTTTTAAGTGTGCTGCAGATCGCAGCAATACTTAGAAAAAGGAAACAACAAGGAGAAATAAAGATATTTTTCCTTGTTGCAAGTCTGGAGGGAAAGCATACCATTCTGATGCATTTCCAGGTCTACCAGTGTTGATGAAGCTGGGAATGCAATAGAATACATGGGTGGAAAACCCACTCTCCACCCATAATGATCCCACACATATTGGTGGACATACTCTGGACCTAATTTTTACCAACTATTTAAAAATTAAATACTGGTCAACATCTCAAGTGTGTTGGACCGATCACTATATGGTGGAATTCTTCTTCTGTGGCTCCGCCCATTCACATCAGAAGTCTCTTCCTGCTGCTTTGCGGAGATCCTGGCGCAAGGTAACACTGGACGAACTTCAGAGGGTATGGAAGGAACCCATCTTTACTGAGATAGATGATGTTGAGTCTGGCTTAGCCAAGTACAACGCAGCTCTTTTAGAAGTGGTAGACCTATTAGCGCCACTGAAGCTTTGTAAACAGCATTCAGTAACCAAACAATAGATATGGTATTCTGAAGAACTTAGAGGAGAGAAGCAGAAGTGTAGAAAGCTCTAAAAAGCTTGGAGGAAATCACACAGGGATACCAATAAGAAAGAGTATACTGATGCCCTGGCCTCTTATCATAAAAACTTAAAGATGGCCAGACGGAGCTGTCTTGCATCACAGCCGGAGGAAGCAGGTAATACTCCTAGAGATCTCTACAAGATTCTACAGTCCTTTATAAAACCTGTGGCCTGCGAGAGTCCTGACGAGTTCTCTCAAACCCTGTGCGACAAAATATCATTATTCTTCGAGAATAAAATAGAGCTTATATATGAGAAGATCAAGCAGACAAAGACTGTTGGGAGTAACATCATCAGCTCCCCCCTGATATCACCTATTCCTTCTATCCCTCTCATGTCCCCTGAGTGCACCAATATCTCACTTATCAAATTCCCGGAAATTACTCTCCCTGAAGTCACCTCTCTGGTTGGTCTAATTAAAACAGAGTCTCCTTCTGACCTCTTGCCAGCAAAGATGATGGGCTCATTAGGAAACCTGCTCCTACCTGGAATTCAAACAGTGATCAATCTTTCTCTTAGAGATGGGCATGTGCCAGGTGAATGGAAAAGAGCAGTGGTGAACCCTATTCGAAAGAATGCAGCCTTGCCATGGTCGGACCTTTCCAACCTCCGTCCTATTTCCCTCCTTCCTCACATCAGTAAGATGACCGAGAAACATGTGAATACCTATCTATCTAAGTTTATCGAGGCAACGGGTGGTCTGGACCACTCTCAATCTGGGTTCAGACCTAACCACAGCACTGAGTCGGCCCTCCTCTCCGTGACCAATACCATCAGGATGACACAGGATAGAGGAGGTTCCATGATCTTGGTGCTGTTGGATTTATCCGCTGCCTTCGATACGGTTTCACATGACATTCTTCTCGGTCGTCTGCAGAAGGTGGGAATAGGCGGCTCGGCTCTGGCCTGGCTGGAAAGCTTTCTCTTAGGACGATCACAAACCGTCAAGTTGGGCTCCCATTATTCGAGCTCTAGGGAGCTCACTAAGGGGGTCCCTCAGGGCTCATGCCTAAGCCCCACACTTTTTAATGTGTATGTGGCCCCCTTGGCGGATATTGTAAGAGAATATGGGTTCACCCCAGTATCGTATGCTGACGATACTCAGCTTTTGTTTCCCTTCCATACCATGACACCAGCAATTAAACATGCATTTGCCACCGGTATGAGAGCAGTATCCGACTGGATGACCTCCAATTGCTTACAATGCAATGTGAGCAAGACGGAGGTCGTGCTTTTTGGAGAAGCCCCCCTCCTATGGTCGCCTGAGTGGTGGCCCACAGATTTAGGAGCTGCTCCGTGCCCTAAGCAGATAGTGAAAAATCTGGGAGTGCAGCTTGACCAGGCAATATTACTAAAGGAACATGTGAATCTGGTGGCGGGGACCTGCTTCAGGACCATTGGGCTCCTGAGGTGTGTGTTCCCATTCGTGGATGATTGCTATAGGAAAACACTGGTTCAGACATTGGTCGTCAGTAGATTGGACTACTGCAATGAACTGCTCCTCTCAGCCAACAAGGAGCAATTGAGCCGTTTGCAGGTGGTCCAGAATACGGCGGCCAGATTAGTCCTTGACGCTCCTAATAGGTCCCCATCCCGCCCTCTTCTGTATAAACTCCACTGGCTGCCCATCCGCCAGAGAACTGAGTTTAAAATCTGTTGTATAATTCACAGATGCCTATGTGGATCTGGTCCAAAATATTTGGCTGAATTATTTCAGCCTTATATTCCGACTCGCTCTTTGCAATCTAGCAATCTATTATTGCTGCAGATTCCACGGATTAAGAAGGCAAAACAAGGAGGTCGTGCTTTGTCTTATAAGGGCCCCACTCTCTGGAACACTCTGCCCTAACCTTAAGACAAATCACCAATTTTCATGCCTTTAAGAAATATTTGAAAACTCATCTGTTTCCTGCTGTGTAAGATCTAGGGCTCCTATGACCATGGTTTGATCTGGCATCTTGGAAGAACTCAAAGCGCGGAGATACCTCTTGGGGTCGATTCCGGCGCTATATAAGAAACAAAATAAAGAAAATAAAAATAAATTTAACACATTCCCAGCACAGAGTAACACAAGGCAACAACTTGCACTGCTTTGCGCTACTCCGAATTTACCAAGCAACGCAGGGCCAGGCAAGGTGGCCTTGAATTGCTTGGTAAATCTGACTTAACAATTGCCTTGCCCTTGCAACACGCTGCGTGATGCAAGTGCAGTGCAATCCCTTGATAAATCCGGCCCTAAGTCTGATAGTAAAATGTCCGACTGGGTTGGTTTGTCCGACCCAGGCTCCTTCGCACTCAGCCTTACATTGCATAAAGGTACCTGTCATTTGCAAAGGGATGTCTACAGCTAGCACTTAACGCTTTTTGCCACTATTATTATTTACGAATGTAAACATTCCAATTTCCGGTTCCTCTTATTGGGTGTTTGACATTTTGGTGTAACTTTGGTCATTAAGTTATTCTCTATTTTTAAATATTGGATTTGGAATTTTATGGTAATGTATTTTATGACTTTTTTACTGTTATGGAACTTTTAAATGCTCTACAAATTTTCTTACGTTATGCCCTTCTGCTCTGTTCAATTGCTGCAAGGGGGTGAGATCAGGTTTGAATCACTGAAACCTTTACTGGACCAAACAAAAATAGTGACCTCATTACTTGAGTGGACTGCCAGCCGCCCCAACAAATAATCTACTTTGTCACAGTAAATATTAACACCTACAACAATGTGGGACCACAATCTGAAATTTAAATTTCTAAGAGAGCGAGTAGAGAATGTTCACAAAAAGGAAACGAAACATTTGGGAATTCTAATTTAATTAATACTCCTGCTTTGTTTTAGATAGTGTTCCTTGGAAATTCATCACACACACACAGATCAGTTCTGTCTGGCTGATTCTGAGGTAATTGGCAGTTTGCCTAATTTGCTTAATACTTTTCATGCTTAGGAAGGACAGAATTTTTAAGAAGCTTCACTTTGAATAATGAAAACAAATCTTTCAGAGCAGTCCAAACACATATGGCTAAGGTGTAACGACTCTGAAGCGAACAGACTTTAGAACAAAATAATTATTAGCTTTCTCACTAACCCATATTTTAACCTCTTCTGCGGAGAATGAGGGGAGAAAGATCTAGCTTGCAAAATATAATGTTTTAATGAGGAAAAAAACTGTATTTAATACAGCAAAGTCCGAGCAAAATTAGGAGGGGCTGCAAACATATGTACACAATCGAATCAGAATCAGAATATATTTTTGTTTAGTTAATTAAAATCATAACAATATACTAATAATCTCAGTACAATACACAATTAAAATATGGCTTAAAAAGATTGTGATTTTTAACAAATCATTAAAAAAGTCACTGTCATTTTGGCATATGTTGCTCACACTGGCGGTTTACAAATGGCAATTATGGGTTCTAATCAATTTCTTTCCAAGGAATCGTAGCTGAAAGTATCCCAGGTCCATGTTGACTATATGTGCTAGTCCAGGTTAATTCTGCAATATGGGCCTTCTCGTCCTGGGATTATAATGGAATTAACAAGACTATAAATCCCAGAATGTTTTTCGCTCAAGAACCTGGGCAGCATGGTAGAGCTGGAAAGTGTTGTTTACCACATGAAATGATTGGGAACAGAGTCCTCTGCAGTATTGGTAAACAGAAGCATGCCAAAAGGAGTATTTCCTAATATGTACACATGCAATTACCCCCAGGTCCCTACGTCCTCGACACCTTCAAAACTAATGAGATTATACTATCTCTGACAGAAAAAAGAAAAAGAAGGAATGCTGGACTTACCCTCCCCCTCCCCCTCCCGCCGGGAGTACATAAGGGTACATGTCCCAGCATTCCCTCTGTTTCTTTTTTCTGTCATTCTGACAGGGATTGCTGTGGCGCGTGGAGCTTGGAATAGGCTCCTGCGCCGAACTTACCTCCGCTGGGGCTTCGTTGTCCTCGGCGACTTGGATGGCCTCTCCCTCCCTGCCGGGCTTGGGGGGAGTGGCGCGGGCTGCTTCTGACGCTCCTCTGGGCTGCGCATGGATGTTTGACCGCGTGGGCCCCACGTCTGCCCGATGGCCGCCCCTCCTGCCTGCCGGGCTTGTTAGGGGGCGCGGCCGCCTTCGCGTCTTGGGTTGGCTGGTTTGGGAAGGCCTTCCTGTTATGGCGCTGCCTGACTTCCGGTTTTGGACGTAGTCAGGCGCTTCTGCCCGGTCGTTTTTTTTGCTGATATAAACGGGGGCAACTGGTGAGTACTGTGTAGCGGTGTTTATTTCCTGTGCTGTTTGCTAGTTGCTACTGCCTCCTGTGTTGTTCCTTGCTGTGCACGATGGGGAAAAGTTCGAGGAAGAGGCATCACAGGGAGAGGTCCTCTTCTTCTTCTTCTTCCAGTGTCTCACGTTCTCCTTCTCCTGCCCGGTCCACACGCCGTGGTGGGGGTGGGGATGCGCGCTTGAAGCGCTTGATCAGGGAGACCCTTTCAGAAATGGGTTCTGGTGGAGCCGAACGCAAGGTTCCAGCTGCGGCTTCCGGTGCTTCTGCTTCTTCTGGTGACGAGCCGGCTTGGGCTGGGGACTCTGAGCTGAAGGGGAAGTATATTGACAAGGACGCTCTTCCTGGTATCCTGATGCACGTGAAGCAGAATATGGGCTTTGCTGATGACGCTGTTCCCAGTACTTCGGGGGGTTCTTTGCTCCGCCAATTCCAGAGTTCTGCCGCGGTGGATGTTTCTGTTCATCCCTTTATTAAGGATGTCCTGAAGAGGGAGTGGGCTGATCCGGATCACATTCTGGTTCCACGTTTTATGGCCCGTCTTTACCCCCTCCGGGATATGGCTACAGATCTTCCTGATTCGATCCCCATTGACTCCTTTGTTGCGAGTTTGGTGGGTCGCACTTCCTTGTCTGAGGACGCTGTGCTGAAGGACCCTGTGGATAAGAAGGCTGACGGGGCTCTAAGGAAGGTTTATTCTGGCTCTCATCTGGCCTTGAGGGCCGGTGTTTATGGTACTTGTCTGTCGCAGTCTCTGCTGTCGGACATTAAGTCACTCTACCAGTCGATGGACGATGCCACAGACTGTTCGGGTCTTCTTGAACACATTGAGCGGCAGGTTGAACTTCTGTCCGATGTGTCTTTTGATGTGGTGCGCGCTGCTGCTCTTTCTGGTGGGGCCTGTGTGGCGGCTCGTCGCAGTCTTGTTCTTAAGGACTGGAAGACAGACTCTGCGCAGAAGGCTTGTGCCTTGCGTTTGCCCTTTCAGGGTTCTATGCTGTTTGGGGGGGAGTTGGAGACCAAACTGCACAAGCTGTTTAAAGAAAAGAAGCATTCTTCTTCTTTTAAGGGTTCTGCTTCTGCTGCTGCTCCTTCTGCCCCCTCTAAGTCTAAATCTTTCTTTCGGCCTTCCTTTCGTGGGAAGTTTGGGAAGGGCCGAGGGAGGTTTTCTTCTGGCGGGGGTCGGGACCGTAAGGCTAGGTCTCCTCCTCCCCCGAAACCTCGCTCCTGACTCTTTGGCTGTGGTTCCTGGGCTGTTGGTAGAAGGGCGGCTGCGCTTCTTCCTGGATGCCTGGGTTCAGTCATGTTCAGACGCTTGGGTGTTGGATGTTCTGCGGGAGGGTTACGAGGTGGAGTTTTCTGTTCCCCCTCCAGATTCCGGCCTCCGCCCGACTCCCTGGCCTGCTTGCCGGTCCAGGAGGGCCCACCTAGTTCAAGGGGTGGAGGATCTTCTTCAGAAGGGCGCTATTCAGGCGGTTCCTCCTTCGGAGGTGGGGTCGGGCTTCTATTCCCTGATTTTTCTGGTGCCCAAGAATACCAGGGGTTTCCGGCTGGTCCTGGATTTGAGGGTCATGAACCGGTGGGTGTTGCGGATTCCCTTCCGCATGGAGACCTTGCAGCGGATTGTTCCTTTGGTGCTGCCGGGTCACTTCATGTGTACCCTGGATCTGCAGGACGCCTATTACCATGTTCCGGTGCATCCCAGGTCCCGTCGATTCCTGAGATTTTGTGTTCAGGGGTGCCACTTTCAGTTCCAGGTTTTGCCCTTCGGCCTTCGCTCTGCCCTGAGGGTCTTTACGAAAGTTGTCGCCCCCTTGGTTGCCTGGCTTCGTCTCCGGGGGGTGATGGTGTATCCCTATTTAGACGATTGGTTGATCCATGCTCCCTCTCTGGACCTGTTGTTGGAGGCGAGAGAGTTGGTGTGCTCGGAGTTGCGGCGGCACAGGTTTCTGATCAATCTGCCAAAGTGCCGGCTGACTCCTTCACAGGATCTGGTGTTCATTGGGGCTCGGTTTCGCACGGACCTCAACCGTGTGTTCCTGCCGGATCCTCGGGTTGTGTCCCTGTTGTCCCTTGCTCGAAGGTTCCGGGCGGGGGGTTCCTTTCGAGTGCGCCTCTGGTTGCGTCTTATGGGTCTGATGGCAGCGACTGTCTTTAAGGTGGCTTGGGCTCGTTTTCAACTCCGCCCCTTGTGGTGTTACCTTCTGTCTCTCTGGGATCCGTTGTCCCGCGATTGGGAGTGTCTGGTGCCCGTGTCTCCTGTAGTCCTGCCTGCTCTGCTTTGGTGGTCTGATCCGGGCCATCTGTCTCAGGGGCTCCCCTTGCAGCCCGCTCCGTCGCTGGTCTTGACGACGGATGCCAGCGCTTTGGGGTGGGGGCGACCTTGGGTTCTCAGTCCCTTCAGGGTCGTTGGTCCCGGCTGGGGAGTCGCAGGTCTTCCAACTGGCGGGAGTTGGCTGCTGTGTCCCGTGCCGTGATGGGTTTTTGGGTGTGTTTGCTGGGCAGGAACGTCCTGGTGAGGTCGGACAATATGGTGTCGGTGGCCTATCTCAACCATCAAGGGGGGATCCGTTCGGCTTCCTTGAACGCAGTGGTGGTTCCTTGGTTTTGTTGGGCGGAGGGTCATCTGCTGTCTCTGACTGCGATTCATATCAAGGGAGTGGACAACTGTGCGGCGGATGTTCTGAGTCGCTGCTTTCCGGCACCTCTGGAGTTGTCTCTCACCCGGGTTGCGTTTCGGCTTGTGTGCAGGAGGTTTGGGCATCCCTTTCTGGACCTCTTTGCCTCCTGGCTGAATGCGCAGCTTCCATGCTTCTGCTCCAGGTTTCGGCAGGAGGGTTGTTGGGGGGTGGATGCCCTGTCGGTTCCCTGGCTGTCCCGCCTGCTCTATGCCTTTCCCCCTCTGGCGCTGATTCCCAGGTTTCTGTCCCGTCTGTGTCTGGAGGATCGGGAGGTGGTTGTGGTTCTGCCCTTTTGGCCTCGGAGGTCTTGGTTTCCGACGGTTCGTCTTCTGGCTGTGCGGGGCCCTTGGTTCCTCCCTCTGTCCCCGTCTCTCCTGCGGTCCTCCCCGCCCCTGTCTCTTCTCCGCTTGCGGCTATCGGTGTGGAGGTTGAGAGGCAGGGGTGGCGGCGGCGTGAGTTCCCGGAGCATTTAGCTGCTGCCATCCAGGGTTCCCGTAGGCCTTCTACTCTCCTGTCCTATGATCGCCACTGGGGTAACTTCAGTGGTTGGTGTTCGACCTTGGACCTTTCCCCTTTGCACTGTTCTTTACAGGCGGTGCTTGAGTTTTTGTGGGAGCGTTTTGAGAAGGGTTGGGCTGTGTCTACCTTGCGTGCCCAGTGGGCGGCTGTCCGGGCTTTTCGTTCATCGTGGGGTAATCTTTCTGATGATGAGGACTTGGTCTCCAGGCTGCTCCGCGGTTCTTCTCTTTCTCGTCCGGTTTCCCGGCCTTCCTTTCCCCTGTGGGATTTGCCCTTGGTCCTTTGGGCCTTGATTGGTCCTCCTTTTGACCCTTTGTCGGTGGTGTATTTAAAGTTTGTGACCTTGAAGGTTGTGTTTTTGGTGGCCATTAAGTCTGCCCAGCGCCTTGGCGAGTTGGGGGCCTTGATGTCTCTGGAACCTTTCCTGTCCTTTTCAGAGGGCGGGGTGGTGCTCCGCCTTGATTCCTCCTTCATGCCTAAGGTCGCTTCTCAGTTCTCAGTTTCACTGGTCCCAGGAGTTAGTCTTGCCTGCGTTGGGTTCTGTTCTGGATTCCCCGGGTGGTCCCTGTTGGTCCTTGTTGGATGTGTGCCGGGTTTGCGTGTTTATCTTGAGCGCACAGCGGCTATTCGGATGACTGACTCCCTGTTTGTCTCCTTTGGGGCTGCTTTCCATGGGCGTAAGGCTTTGTCTGTGTCCATTGGTCGCTGGCTGAAGCAGGTCATTTCCTTGGCCTATTCTCTTTCTGGGTCCCCTCCTCCTGTGGGTGTTCAGGGTCGTTCTACGAGGGGGATGGCGGCCTCCTGGGCTGAGATCCGGGGTGTCCCTCTTTCTGAGATTTGTTGGGCGGCCACTTGGGCTTCTTCCAATACTTTCATCAGGCATTACCGTCTTCTCAATTTGCTGGGTGATGAGGGCGGTTTTGCTTTGGGGGTGTTGGGTTGTGTTCGCCCGTGATTTCTGTTCTGTGCTCAATAAATGCCTGGTTCTTTGCTGTACTGGTTGTTTGTTGTGTTTTTTGGGATGAATGCCGGAGTTTGCTTTGGTATGTCTCATTAGTTTTGAAGGTGTCGAGGACGTAGGGACCTGGGGGTAATGTCCTATTACTTCGGGTAATCTTCATTACTCCGGGTCCAGTAGTCCTCGACACCTTCATGACTTCCCTCCCTCCCGCCCTGTTTGCCGGCCTTCATCCTTTGGCTTGGTATTTCAGAGGGAATGCTGGGACATGTACCCTTATGGACTCCCGGCGGGAGGGGGAGGGTAGGTCCAGCATTCCTTCTTTTTCTTTTTTCTGTCAGAGATAGTATAATCTCATTAGTTTTGAAGGTGTCGAGGACTACGGGACCCGGAGTAATGAAGATTACCCGAAGTAATAGGACATTTACAATCATACATCTTTGTTTCACATATGTATGTTGAACAGTTATTGCCGCATTATTACCAGTGCATACTTCATAAATTTAAAAAATAGCAACTTTCAGAGTTTTTCTTAGGAACCCAACACCAGCATTGCCGAATGCTGTGGGGCTGAACACCAGAGTTACCTAATTTTGATTACAACAGATCATGCTTTTTTCTCATGGCCATCTCAAGGGGAGGGAAGATAGGGTTCTCTGCCCTTGGCCCCTGTGGTGGAAGAAATTTATCCCACCGATTCTACTCCATATTTAGAGTTTCCTCCAGAAATTGGTGGATTTAAGTTCTCTTCAGACTCTAAATGAGGCCTTATGCCCTGTAACATGCTTAAAAGGAAAATAATAATAGCAGCAATAATAATAATAATAATAATAATCATAATAATAATGCTCATTTCATAAGCACTGCATTTTCCTTCTTCAAAGATTCTAACCATAGATAGCAAGGCTGAAAGAAAGAAGAGGCTCCGCTTAATAGACCTCTTGTAAAGAGACGAAAATCCTGCATGTATTTGAAGCTCTGTTGTTGATAAATTCCTGGTGCAAGGCTCCTTGGCACAGCACCTGCTTCCTGTGAAAAGTCTCAATTTTGAGTCAGGTTTGCATTTCCTCCCTGCAAGCCTAAGTGCTACTTCCTCTGTTGATGTTCAGCATCACACCTGAAATTCCTTTGCTGAAACTACCGGAAGTTTTCAGAGGATGCTGCTGTGACTCCAGTTTCAGCAGGAGGAATGAATTCATGACTTTCTGCCTAAATAGAAAACACCAGCTTAGGGTCATCAGTCTCTTGAAGAACATTCTTCTGGTCACAAGTCAAAGAGCCCCCCCCCCCTCCCTGGTAAGCAGAAATAGGAAACATCCCTGTTTAACAATCGGAGCAAAGAAGGCCTGTGATCAAGATTTCCAAGAAAATAGGAATTTCAATTAAAAAATGGTCTGCTGGAAAAGGATGGAGTGTTCTATAGCTAACTGGCTGGTGGTGTTCAGTGGGTCTCAATAACCTTATATAAGATGAAGGGACAATTCTGGAAAAAAGAAGACTTGTGGCTTATTAGGGAGGGATGGAATGAAAAATTACCTCAACCAAATTTTGAAAACCTTCAGATTACTAAAACAGTCTTGTTGTACAGACCTTTGTGTGCATCTTCTGCCCACAACATCACAGATCCACGGATGGAATTTTTGGGGTGTGCTGCTGATTGAGTAAGCATAAATATGGTTGAATTTGCTTCACTTCGGTAGTCTCGTGTTAAGGTGCTGCCAGGTTTCATAGAAAATGTTAACATTTTACCATGTTATATGTTTTTGTAGTCACAGTAATAAATAGGTGTTTCTTGCATAAGGGAGACAAAGCAAGATTGGTGGCCCCTAAGCCTCTGAAAACAGAATGTATTATACAATATTGTGGCCACTGAGGATGTTCTGGCCTTACATGTTTGGTACCAAGTTTATACTCCAGATAGAAACCAAAGTGATTGATGGCAATGAAGGGTGAGAATCCTAGGTTGGTGAGATGATATTTCTCTTTATAAGGCATGAATTTCACTGTGGAGCACAAAGTTGGACTGCAACATGAGAATGAAAGATATACTTAATACAATATATAATAATATATTATAATATAATATAATAATATAATATAATTATATTATCTGGTGATCAGAACTCTCCAACGGTGGAGTTAGGATCTGGGGAGTTTGATCTTGGAGGGGCATCTGTTGCGATGGGAATGTCTCCTGCATGGTAAACTGACATTTACCCATGCCCTGAGTGACCCAACTGCATGTGAAACTGGTATCTGTTCTTTTCTTTGGATGTCCATTGTGATTCTGAGGTACAGAAGCTGTTCTGTTAGCTGGAAGGGTGAACCAGTCCTATTAGCTCGACATGAAATTAATTCCTATGTCCTGGGTTGTTCAGATAAAGCAGTTGTGGCACTGTACTGTTTTTATAGCATGGACTAGACTTTTTTCTCTAGTTCAGATAGAGCATGGTGCCTCCAGCCCCTACTTGTGTAAAGCTCTGCTTATATATGGCAACCAGACCCCTGTACTGACATCCTGTGTGCAAGGTGAGTGCATGTTTGTGAAGTGTGGTAGCAGTCAGGGCCGGACTGGCCGTAGCGGGCATTTCCCCGGTGGGCCGGAGGCGTGGGGGCTGGTTCTGTGCCTGTGATGGCCGGTTTTGTCTCTCTGGACCGGTTTTGCAGCAGTGTTGCAATATCGGCCCCCTGTAACAAAAGCTGAAGTGATGCTTCTTGCTAGCAACTTCCAACCCACCAAACACCCACCCGCCCACTCCCAGGGCCGGTTGAGGAGCAGCAATCTACCTGGGCTGGTTGCTGTTCCAGTCCACCCCTGGTAGCAGTACTGAGTGGTGTTGTAAGTGCATAGTTTTTTAGAGTAGCAGGATCCATTTTGGACTGTCCCTGGTTTTACATGGCAGAAGATGGAGGTTGGAGTACAACTTATCCAGATAGCATAAGTGTATTGCCTGGATTTCTGAACCTGAAGCGAGGTACCAAAGACACTAAAGTATGGGAGGATGGAGACATGGCTGCCATTAGACATTTTATGAGAACTTTTATCTTTTAGTCCTTGCTGAACACTGGCATTTGGTTAACAGTAGAGGAGTGTGCATTGAACATTAGATTCCATTGTTAGAGGAAGGTAAGTTCCTAGGTAAAGCCTGCCCCCTGTGTCTCTCCCAATATACCACTCGAGGAAGGCTGATGACAATCAGGTGCTGATGCTTCACACTTCATTTTTGCTCATGTTTTGAATAGAGCCAGCAATGTGACTAAGTGTTGTGAAAGCCATCATCTTCACAAAGACTACATATGTACTGCACCCCAAAAATTACATTCTAAAGGAAACCACTTAAAACTGGTTCATAGGTTTTGGTCAGTATATCAACATCACTTATCTGGAAAATCTGAATAAAGGTGGGACCCAAATGATCACACTTTGCTTCAGGTTCTTCTTATTCAAGGAGGAGAGTGCCCTGCAAAATATTCAAATACATACTGTGGTTCATGGCTGGTGTCAGCCCAACAGCCACTTTCCCAGAGGTGATTGACTATTGTCTTTAATCTGTGCATCTTGCTGGAGGGCTGTGGGCCTGCATAGATTATAAAAGACTCCCTGTCTTCTATGAGAAGCAACTTGTTTGACTGGCCCTGCAGGAGGAAAGAATGTCTAGAAGAATAATCCCAGTCATTTTTCCCATTGTATGGGGTACCTTGAAGAAAGGACTTAGTAAAGGGAGTTTTACTCACACCAGCACATTCAATAGGGGCCTCCCTACATATTGGTTTATGTGGCAACCTATTTGAAGCATCATCAAAGCCAAGCAACAGCATTCCTTCCTATATCATCACAAAGTAACCTGAGGGACCTGCAATGGCACTGCCCTTAATGAGCTGTCAGACGAGGACCAACAACATTACCGTAGCACAGGACCCACGTTGGCCAGGAGTCCTTGAATGCCAAAGACACATGACCGCTGAAGAGACCTGCAATGCTATTAGGTATCCAGCATCAAGGCACAAGAGGAGGGGCCATTATCCTTGCTCCTGGCCCGTTGGTTCACTAACTCTATGACCGTGAAGGGTGCACCACCACCAACCCCTGCATCTGACACCATCCAAGTGCAGAAGTAGCCTGAGGCCAAAATATAGAAACTGAAAGACTATGTTTTGGACTAGAAAGAAAATTCTGCAGCTAATAGAGATTAACGATTGCTGTTGAGAACTCTTTTTGATCAAGCTATGATACAAACTGACCTACATGGTACTGTATAGAATAAATGTTCACACAGCCCAATTGTGATCTTGCACTTGTTCATGATTCATACCTTTGATCTTTTTCATTGCTTCTAGAACTTAATAGTCAGGTGTACAATTTCTTTAGAAGTTTGCTAGATCCCCATACCTGTGTTTCATAGAACTATGTGAATGAAAACCTATTATTATGGATATTATTCCAATTTGTTGTGAGAGTAACACACTTTACTTTTTATTAAGACAAGAAATGGGATGGAATTTAATTATTGAAATATTGTGTCTGACTTTACCCCCACACTTCCTCATTGAGAAGCATTTGAAAGCTCACCTCTGCTACCCTGAGAATCAACAGCAGAAGGGGTGTACTTACCCCAGTTTGCAGAGCCACAGTAGACATCAGAGGCAATGAAAGCAAATTACCCCACCTAGTACAGTTGTGGCCCAGTAGTCACTACCAGCCCTGTAGCCGCCTGAACATGGTCCTAAAATTGGTCACAAGAACCAGTGCAGAGAGCACCAGAATAATGTGGTGTCTGCAAACGAAACCTAATAGAATTGACACTGCTGCTGATTGCAAACATGATAAACATTGTGTGCATAAGACCATGAAAAGCCTATTTGTGAAGTCCAATCCTGAAGCAACATGGGCTATGATTGCTGATGCTCTCAGTGATATTCAAATAAGAGGAATTGTTCAGAGGGGGTTGAAGCTAAAATAAAATGTTTTGGATACAACAGTGATTAATGGAAGACGTTCAAAAATTATTTGGGGGGGCTCCGCATGCCAGTCTTGCTTCACATACGCGATGTCAGGTAAATATCAATGCCACTTGTCTAGTCTTCGTTTAGTTCTGTGGTAAGATGTTTCTTATAAGCCCATTGTGATCAAATGCCATTCCTTGTCATTAATGGGGAAATATTTCAAAATGATAAATTAAAGAGGCACTGCATGTCTGCATTTCATTTTGTTATGACAATTCCTTCTTGAGCTGCAATGGATTTTTCTGTCAGAGATGATACACTAGTCGATTCCCAGCTGCCATACATCTATATCAGATGTGTTGTCACTCTCCCATTGTTGGGCAATGTCTTGCTTGGCTAACATCAGCTCTATGAAATAACGGGACAGCTTGCGGTTAGGTAGGTCAAGTTCCCTCTTCACACCTAGCAGCAATGTATTTGGGGTCAGCAAGTTCATTCTGCCAAGGGCAGTGATTTATTCAGAGACAACTCTATTCCAACGTGTTTGTAACATGCTACAACTTTGGAGAATTTGGAAAAATGTGCCTTTCTCTGGCATGTACATATACAAACAGGGTCTAACACAAGTTCAATTGTATAGCGTTGTGAATACTTATAAAATACTCTGCGCTTCTTTTTTACCAGAACAAGACTCAAAGTAGTCAACATGGTGATTGCATGTGGTTGGACACGAATCGTTCTCCTCTGCATCCTCAGATCACCCTCCTTTTTTACTGAGGTTCATCAAGCAATTTCAATTTTAATTTGCTTTATTCGAGGGTTAACTCATAAAAGCTTTTACAAGCAACATTAAAAACCATTAAAAAACATTTATATTTTTAAAAATGAGGCTAAAAAGTTAATAAAAATGCAGCAGTTACATTATCACATAACATTTTGCAGATAAAATACAATATAAACACTCTGATAATGACCTCGTCTTAATTCATCTGTCTAAAAACTTTTGTCTAATGGACCATGGCCAGCCAAGAAATTTAGAAGTGGCTGTTACAATAAACAGTGAAGAACTAGTACATATAATTCTTAAAGCCACGGTACTGCTGGTCGTACCTAAGTTCTTACACATAGGGGTAAGCCAGATACGTCTGGGCTCTGCATAGGGTTTGCATGCGAAGAAAAAATGTCTGATTGTTTCATCATGTACTCCACAGGATGGACAAGAACTATTTGATGGGCCTCCCCACCTGCCTGTTAGAGATCTGAGGGGAAGAGCACCTGCTCTAATCTGGAAAAGCAACTTCCTATCCCTCTGGCTAGTGATGATATCCCAATAAGGTTCGAGGGTGGGAAGAAACTTTACTTCCAGGAATTTTCCCGCCATAGTCTCTGGGCTAGTTTCATTCCAGGTTCGTTCGACCACCTTTTCCCAATAGATCTCTTTAAGATTAGTCTCTGTTGGAAATGAGGCAGCCTTTGGATTTTCCCATAGCGTATAGAGGCCAAGTGCACCCAACATTTTTAAAAGTTCTTTTAGCCATCCTATTTTGTGGAACACATCTGCCTTAATTATGTTAGGTTCGTCAAGCTGTCCAGCTCATGCTGTAGAAAAGACTTGGGGGTCTAAGAGACAGCACCATTGGTTATTTTGTTGAGGAATATCCTTGCCTCAATTTGTGGGTAATCTGGAAGCTGTAAGCAGTTATTATCACAGGTACCAGGTGTGTGACAGATTGTCAAGTATAAGAAATATTCATTATTGTTCATGTTGAACTTTTCTGCAAGGCGATAACATGATTTTATGGAATCTCTCAATGCAGGGTTTTTTTGATGCACCTATTGTGGCCCAACCACTAAACCATTGTATATGGCATGTTTCTGCCAATACACCATCCACTCAAAAGGTAGTCACTTTGTAACTGTGTCCCGCAGAAGGGATCTTATCTCCTTTCCACCATACAGAAAATGCATATATGTGTTGTTACCCACTGCCAATCTTTCAGTTTAGATTAATGGTTCCTCTAGTAGAGAATACTGGTAGTACCAAACTACCAAAGGAGATCACCAATAGTAGTTACAGATGTAGGGTAGTAAGTCATCTCTCCAAACTTTGTGGAAAGTGAAATTCTTGGTGTCTTTCCAGACCAGAATAAAGCCTTGAGCTCATCATCAATATCCTTGAAGTAACATATTTGGAAATAATTTTGCAAAGAGCAGTCATCCCCTGTAATGACTTCAACAAAAACAATGTGATGGATGTAATGCATTCCTACCATCAACTTTTGGGTTTTGATGTAACACCCTAAGGGGCCAAGAGCATGCCCAGATGTGGGTAATGTGCTCACAGTGCCATTTGAACCAAGCAGCTATCACCACCTGAAGAGCCCGTACTCAGGTGAAATCGATCTTGGGTTGCTTGTGGTCCAGTTCTTGGAGCACCTGGTGTGTGACTTTGGGTTGGACTGTTCCTATTTGAGAAAGCTCTGTACTAATTTGCACATATCTGGTTCCAAATTGAGGTGGCTTGATGGGTAAAAAACAATGCCTTGGAATGCCACTCCAAGTGATTGCCAGTGGTTATAGAAATTGCAAGCATTTCTCCCATCACCTTTTATGTGTTTGATGTACCCTCCTAAGTGACAAGAGTATGCTCAGACTTGGGTCCCATGCTCACTGTGCCATTGAAACCAAGCTACAGCCCACTAAAGAGCCTCAATCAGGACAAAATAGTCTTGGGCCGATTGTGTTCCCGTTTAGGGAGGACCCGGCCATGTGGTTTGGGGTGGACTGTCTGGTCTAATCTTCTGTTGGACCAGATTCAATTCTGATTTGCATATGGCTAGGTCCAAACTGTTTGGCATGGTGTGAAAAAGAATGAGGACCTGGGATGCTACCACGAGTGATTGCCAGTGGTTAGAGAAACTATAATCATCCCCCCCCCCCCCATCACCTTTTGTGTGTTTGGCTTGCTTTTACACACCCTGAAATAAAATAGAATACATGAAAACGTATTCTAACCCAAACTTCTTATCTCTCATAAATAAGCGAACATCCAGCATCCTAAAAAAATATTCAGTTTGCTAGTTTCTTATACTGAATGAATCTACAACATTAAAAACGACATCAACCTATTCATGATATAAGAATCACAAAAAATACAGAAAATATCACCGACCTCTCTTGTAAGGACTTGAAAAAAACATTTACATCCATAGGACCAGCTAACAACAGCTTTTATAAATGTCTAACTGTGACCCTTGTCCAAACAAAATTCAGAATTATTGGTGAATCTTTCCAAACATAATCCCCAACCCTTTCTCAGAAGTAGCCCTCCCACTCACATAAAAGTGGCCAAGTAGCCAGATTTTAGAAACTGCCAAAATCTTTCATAGAGGGCTTATGTCTCATGGCCAAATCAGCATTCAGCACTAAAACAATTACCTAATGCACTGAGTAACATGTCAGAGAATATAACTTGAATAGTAGTTTGTTGAGGCTCTGATTTTAAGTGACTTGATAGGGTGAGGTATTTACCACACAGAAAACACTGACACGCCTTGGTGTGGTATTTACAATGTTTGGTAAATGTCTTTGACCCCAAAATGGTAACATAAAATGTTTAATACCATGTGGAATTGATGCTTTCCATGCCAATTTTTGCATGTCTCCGAGATTAGCACATTTTTCCCCAATAAATATGAGAAGGCTTGACCCGCCAAAATTTACGTTATGAAAATCGCTTGGCAATAGAATATAACTCTAATCCATGGTCCAAGAGGAGTTTGAGCACGGATTAAATGAAAGATGTATTGTTCAGTTAACAGAAATTTACAATATGACACATTTATACACATTTCATACTTATTACCGTTATTGAACAACTTTAAAAAAACACGATTAAAATAAGGGTCACTACGTCCGGCAATTAGAACACTCAATTCATCTAGTTAAAATATGTAAAAAAAAAACTACCCCTAAAGTGCATTAGGTGACACAATCCGCCTACTCTTTTCCTCCTACCTAAATACCCCGTTCATTCTATTCGTTAGTAATTTGCTACACTATGAGCAGATCTAGCCATTCCTAATGTGTTAAACACGGATTAGGAATGCGCCTTGCTTGAATTTGCAATTAGGGCCTCAGCCGCAAACTCATTTGCAGCACATAAGCAGTCCGTACTAGTGTTTAATGCTGCCCAATGGTGTAATCGACAGTAGGGTGCCGCTCGAGAGTGACTTTGTGACTGGGAATCCTGCCTGCACGCTACTGGAGTAGCTTCTGAAGATCCCTACCTTGCCCTGGACCCTTGGGCGGATTGATTCGTGTCCCTGGCGTTTTCTGGCCGCAGAGGAGGTGAGAGGCGCGGCGAGCGGGACTGCGAGGACCAGCATTCCAGCAAACTACACCAGCTGGTTCCTCTTCCCGCCCGAGCCGCGCCCCCTCCCAGTGCCACGCCCCCCGCCTGGGTGTACATTACCTCTCGCGGCCCCCGCTTCACGGGAGCCGCTCGAGAGTGACTTTGTGACTGGGAATCCTGCCTGCACGCTACTGGAGTAGCTTCTGAAGATCCCTACCTTGCCCTGGACCCTTGGGCGGATTGATTCGTGTCCCTGGCGTTTTCTGGCCGCAGAGGCGGTGAGAGGCGCAGCGAGCGGGACTGCGAGGACCAGCATTCCAGCAAACTACACCAGCTGGTTCCTCTTCCCGCCCGAGCCGCGCCCCCTCCCAGTGCCACGCCCCCCGCCTGGGTGTACATTACCTCTCGCGGCCCCCGCTTCGCGGGAGCCGCTCAAGAGTGACTTTGTGACTGGGAATCCTGCCTGCACGCTACTGGAGTACCTTCTGAAGATCCCTACCTTGCCCTGGACCCTTGGGCGGATTGATTCGTGTCCCTGGCGTTTTCTGGCCGCAGAGGAGGTGAGAGGCGCGGCGAGCGGGACTGCGAGGACCAGCATTCCAGCAAACTACACCAGCTGGTTCCTCTTCCCACCCGAGCCGCGCCCCCTCCCAGTGCCACGCCCCCCGCCTGGGTGTACATTACCTCTCGCGGCCCCCGCTTCGCGGGAGCCGCTCGAGAGTGACTTTGTGACTGGGAATCCTGCCTGCACGCCACTGGAGTAGCTTCTGAAGATCCCTACCTTGCCCTGGACCCTTGGGCGGATTGATTCGTGTCCCTGGCGTTTTCTGGCCGCAGAGGAGGTGAGAGGCGCGGCGAGCGGGACTGCGAGGACCAGCATTCCAGCAAACTACACCAGCTGGTTCCTCTTCCCGCCCGAGCCGCGCCCCCTCCCAGTGCCACGCCCCCGCCTGGGTGTACATTACCTCTCCCGGCCCCCGCTTCGTGGGAGCCGCTCGAGAGTGACTTTGTGACTGGGAATCCTGCCTGCACGCTACTGGAGTAGCTTCTGAAGATCCCTACCTTGCCCTGGACCCTTGGGCGGATTGATTCGTGTCCCTGGCGTTTTCTGGCCGCAGAGGAGGTGAGAGGCGCGGCGAGCGGGACTGCGAGGACCAGCATTCCAGCAAACTACACCAGCTGGTTCCTCTTCCCGCCCGAGCCGCGCCCCCTCCCAGTGCCACGCCCCCCGCCTGGGTGTACATTACCTCTCGCGGCCCCCGCTTCGCGGGAGCCACTCGAGAGTGACTTTGTGACTGGGAATCCTGCCTGCACGCTACTGGAGTAGCTTCTGAAGATCCTTACCTTGCCCTGGACCCTTGGGCGGATTGATTCGTGTCCCTGGCGTTTTCTGGCCGCAGAGGAGGTGAGAGGCGCGGCGAGCGGGACTGCGAGGACCAGCATTCCAGCAAACTACACCAGCTGGTTCCTCTTCCCGCCCGAGCCGCGCCCCCTCCCAGTGCCACGCCCCCGCCTGGGTGTACATTACCTCTCGCGGCCCCCGCTTCGTGGGAGCCGCTCGAGAGTGACTTTGTGACTGGGAATCCTGCCTGCACGCTACTGGAGTAGCTTCTGAAGATCCCTACGTTGCCCTGGACCCTTGGGCGGATTGATTCGTGTCCCTGGCGTTTTCTGGCCGCAGAGGAGGTGAGAGGCGCGGCGAGCGGGACTGCGAGGACCAGCATTCCAGCAAACTACACCAGCTGGTTCCTCTTCCCGCCCGAGCCGCGCCCCCTCCCAGTGCCACGCCCCCCGCCTGGGTGTACATTACCTCTCGCGGCCCCCGCTTCGCGGGAGCCACTCGAGAGTGACTTTGTGACTGGGAATCCTGCCTGCACGCTACTGGAGTAGCTTCTGAAGATCCTTACCTTGCCCTGGACCCTTGGGCAGATTGATTCGTGTCCCTGGCGTTTTCTGGCCGCAGAGGAGGTGAGAGGCGTGGCGAGCGGGACTGCGAGGACCAGCATTCCAGCAAACTACACCAGCTGGTTCCTCTTCCCGCCCGAGCCGCGCCCCCTCCCAGTGCCACGCCCCACTGTCAATATAAGTGCCCCTGGTTACGCGCATCGCGGGACGCGCGCGGGGCGGAGATCGGGCGAAGACCGGGCAAAGAGCGGGCCGTTTTAGGCCGTTAGAGGCCGGCAGAGACCGGACCGGGCCTCCCCTCTGACGTCGTGCCTCTCCCAAGTTTCCCTCTCCAGCACTAGTCAGTGGTCCTGTGTGTTCCTCTTGCCATGGCTACCAGAGTATCCAGGAGCAAGGCTCTCCAACAGTGTTCTAGCACACTGGAAAAATTCTTTCCTAAGGCCAGTGCGGTGGCCAACAAAATCCAATCAGTGCCAGACACCCTCCTTGAGATGTGCACAGAAAATGTGTTAGTAGGCTCCCTGGATTCCTCTTCAACTGATGCTAGTACCCCACTACCTCTTGACGCTACCCACTTGTCACTCATGGATAGTATCGACCAGACCATTGAGTCAGTCCTACAACAACTCAGGACCCTGTCAAACCTCCAGAGGGATAGTGAGTCTCTGCGCCTCTCTGGGGTGGTGGAGCCCTCTCCCAATGTGAACTGTGCGGAAACAACTGAGTCGCAGGATGGGGTCCCAGTTGTAGCCCTTACAGAACCCGCAAGCTGCAGAGGGGACCATCCTCCGAAAAGGAAAAGGTCAAGGAAGTTAAGAGGGGCAAAAAGGGCCAAAGTGGATACAACCAAGCTAACACTGGATGTCAGTACGGACATTTCGGCCTCCCCAGAGGTCATTTCTCCGGGAATTGGGTCCGATCAATCAGGCTTGACAGTAGCTACAGCTGTACAAGTGTGCTCTGGGCCGTTTATATTTGGTGGGACCCCTCCTAACATTGTAGACATCCTAATCAGCTCATTCACGGACATCCTTAAGAACCTATTGAATCCCCTGTCTGTAAAACTGGACTCCATAGAAGCTAGACTCATGGCTCTAGAAACCTCACACAATAGAAGTAGTCCTAGTCTGGGGTTGGGTTCAAAAGCACAGACGGTTCCCCGGGAAACAGTGGGGAATAGACCTCCTACTGCTGGAACAAGCACCCAGGCCCAGTCTGGGGTACAACACAGTATTACAGGTAGCCCTGCCCCCCCAATGCCCCCTTCACAAATGTCCAGGCCCCCTGTACCCGCTCCAAGAAGATCCAAGCAACCCGCACCACCCCAACCAACGGGTGAAGGGAGTGCTGCCAACGGACACATTGGTCGCCCCATTAGCCCTAACACCAGGCGTAGGGCGGTCAATCTGCCCCCTGAGGCAGTGCCATACACGGCAATTATGGTGGGACTGGAGTTCCTGAGCTCACTGGTGACACTAGAGAGCCACAGGACTCACTCCGTAATAAGGTAATTAGCTGGCTTAACATCAACAGGCCCCTCCCTCCTAATATTAAAGGTGATGTATTGATGGTGAGAAGGATCCCATGGATTGGAGTTACCCCCAAGAACAGGGCGGGGGACTGTATCATAGTCAGCTTTAAAAGTCCATTGGTTGCCCCATACATTTGCAACTGGCTGGTAAGGCCTGACAAGTCCAACATTGAATTAGTGTCCCTCTCACACTTCTACCCAAATGTCTGTAATCCAGTTGTGGGGAGGGAACAGAGCTGGACTAGAGTGGGCTTTGCAGTAGATGGTTCACGATACAGGCCCAAGCATAACACACTTCCCGCTCATGGCAATTTCACCCATCAGAATAGATTCTCTTGCCTGGACCAAGTAGATTGACCACAAATGGGAGACACACTACAACATTCAGAAAAATCTGCTTTTGGGGTTCCAGTCAGGGGGAAGATATACCTGTTCCCGCAACTGACAAAAGGACCCAGGTCATTGCCAATGAGGGGGGGACCTCCTCGGGAAGTATCCCGGGTCAAGCAGAGGTATCATCAAGCACACTGATTGCCTCCAATATGCAACCAGTGGAGCTGGCTGTATTATCCACCCCGCCCACCATAACTGGCCTGTGTGACTCGGATGATCCTACAGTCGCTATCCCGCCCGTCTCAAGTGGGGTAGGTTTGCAATCACAAGGTCTAGGGCTGAGAATTCTTTCCTGGAATGTGGCAGGCATCACAAGCAAGGCAGGCACTCCGGAGTGGGATCTCCTGGTAAATGGTAGTGATATCCTCCTATTCCAGGAGATGTGGGCAAGGGAACCACAGACTAGGAGGGGGTTTGACATCTTTGAAATCCCAGCAAAGTGGAATGGGAGGGGGTGACCCTCGGGAGGTCTAGCAATCTGGGTGGCGAGCCACATTGGGTGTCAGGTGGAAAGGATGGTCACACTCTCACAGGACATCCAGTGTGTGCTGCTTAGATGGCCCGGTAGAAGAACATGGGCCATTGTCAACGTCTATTCACGACCAGTTGCTGTGGGCAATGAATCCCCCACCCTAGATGAATTGTCCTCCTTTCTAGGTCAATTGCCTGGTGATCTCAAAATAGTGATGGGAGGGGACTTTAACTGCCACTTCAAACCCCTGGAAGGTCTAATGGAGGGTGCTTTCACTGCTGAGGATGACCATTGGGGAGTTCCACCTTCCTCCTCACCTCACCCCAAAGCATGGTCCCCGTTGGCAGTACAACTTACGTCCCTCACCTTGAACTTTGCACTGAGGGCGTGCAATGGACGCACCCCATCTGACACTCCCTCGCTGTGCACATTCAACAAAAAGGGCCACGAGTCAAGGTTGGACTACATATTAATAGACATTTCCTTGTGGTCTAAAGTCCAAGATTTCAGAGTCCTCCCGAGGACAGATAGTGACCACAATTCTCTGTTATTGGAGATCCAGCATCCAGTTCCTGCAGCAGGGTTGCCTACTACTGACCTTGGAGATGACCAGGGGGACATACTCCTCACTACAAACAGGCGTCGGGTGAAATGGGGGAAGCTGATTGTTACAAAAGATGCTATAAACAAGTTATATGGCTTAGCACTCCCCAGGTTCCAGGAGGTGGCCGCTCTCATAAACCAACCAAGACCCCTTGATTTTAATGAGAGACTATCTGGCATTCACCAGGTCCTAGTGAGGGACCTTGCAGAGGTCTTCAATCCGGTGGTACAGTCAAGAAGGAAGAAGACTCGTACCCCGTCTTGGTACACCTCTGCCTGCAGGAAAACTAAAACTGAGCTAATCTCCGCTATTAAAGAGGGTAGCGACAAGGCGAGGGTAGTAGTTCTCAGGAGGGAGTATAAGTCAGTACTGGCCAATGCTAGGGCAGAGTGGGATTGGAACCACTGGCATGATCTGACTGAAGCCCTTAAAACCAAAGACTCTAGAAAATTCTGGGCCCTGGTAAATAACGGAACGGGGGACCTCATATCCGCAGTGGAACCCAACATCGCCCCCTCTGTTTGGGAGGCCTACTTCGGAGCACTTTATCAAGAAACCACTCTATGGCCCGAAGGGACGGCGGTGGAGTCCCCCTGCCCTCAGGACATGGCCCTGGAATTTACCTTAGGCGAGGTGGTGATAGCACTGGAGCGCTTAGCGCTGGGGAAGGCACCAGGGTTGGACAAGCTACCCGGGGATCTTTTCAGACACCATCCTGATATCTGGGGTCCGTACCTTCTCATCCTTTTCAACGCTATACTAGGAGGTATGGCGGTCCCATCCTCTTGGTTAGGCGCTGAAATAGTGCCGATATATAAGAAAGGGTCCCCCCTGAGCCCGGCCAACTATAGGCCAATTAGCCTTATAGATGTCCCCCAAAAGCTATTTGCGTGCCTTATTCTGAACTACCTACTAGACTGGGTAGAGGACAATGACATCATGAGCCCCTTGCAGGCTGGCTTCAGGAAAAACACGTCGACCATGGATCAGATCTTCCGTCTCGTCCTCCTTTACTGGAAGACGGTGAGGATCGAGGGGGGTAGACTGTACATGGTCTTCGTGGACCTGAGGTCAGCCTTTGACCTAGTCCCGCGCAGGAAACTATGGGAGGTGTTGGAAAAGCTAGGAGTACCCCCCCCAGTTACTTAACATCATAGCCAGGCTGCATCAGAACAACTATGCGCAGGTCAGGTGTGGGAGAGATGGCAATCTTTCGTCCAGGTTCCCTGTCTGTCGAGGGGTGAGGGAGGGTTGTGTCCTGGCACCGACCCTGTTTTGTTTATTCATCAACAATGTCATTTCACATCTGGAAAACGTCAAGGACAACGACGCCCCATATTTGGCAGGCAGGAGGGTTCCGGCAATTATGTTTGCCGATGACACCCTCCTGCTTTCCAAATCCCCCATGGGGATTCAGAGGATCCTGGATGGGTTTGGTCTTTTCTGTCGTCAGCATGGGTTGGAGGTGAATACAGAGAAGACCAAGTACATGATCTTTAATCCACCAACTAAAACTAGGCCCAATCCCACCCTGGGTACTGTTAGCCTTGAGAGGGTGTCCACCTTTATATATCTGGGGTAACATTGCAGGAAAACTTATCTTGGGACCGCCAGATAGCACGATCAAGGGTTAAATTGTCCCAACTGTCGGGCGCAATCTTGAAGGTGGCTAATACCTCCTCCTTCAAGCCCATAAGTCCGGCCCTTGAAACTTACAGGACCCAGGCCAAGGCAGCGGCTATGTACGGCAGTGAGTTATGGGGGTACAAGGCTGGAAAGGACCTTCCAATAGTTGAAAATAGCTTTTTAAGGCGCTTACTAGCTCTCCCACGAGCTACGCCACTTCAGCCACTGAGAATGGACATGGGTCTCCCTCCTATTGCAGAGGAGCTTGTGTCAAAGCCAGTGAAGTTCTGGCACAGGCTCTGGTCCACAAATGAACTTCACCACTATAGGGAGGATCTTACCCACGTCATGAGTTTGAACTGCAGTGGCAAAATCCCCTGGCTCACCTTTGTGAAAAATGAACTGCTTGCCTTGAATCTCCGTGAGCTATGGGAGGATCCTGCGCGAGGTTGTCAAACGATCTCGCGCAAAGCCCTGTCCCAAATCTACAAAAACAGGTCCCTTGCACACATGATGGATGCTCAAAACAGCGGCACCTTAACTTCACGATTTTTGGAATCCAAAAATTCATATGTCTTTGAACCTTTTATGGATTTTATTTTCCCCATCCTGGCGAGGAAATTGTTTGTTCAATGGAGGCTTGGCACACTTCCCATTCACTTGCAAGTGGACCAATGGGGGTGATCAAATATGTCCCTGCTGTAACATTCATGAGAAAGATGACCTCCACATCTTGTTTGTGTGCCCTGCATATCAAAGGCCCAGAAAATATTGGATAGCGCCGCTTTGTAAGAACCTAGGGTTCAGAGAGTATGCGCAGGCATACAGAATCATGAAAACCAGCACCTTGGGCCACATTGTGTTCGCTGTATCCAAATTTCTAATGGCAATATGGCTGATCAGAAAGAAAAAAGCCCCCTGAACTTTTTTTTTTAACGTTAATATAATTCCTTCCTCGCTGGTTGAGAGAGTATTTCTATACTATGTATTTTAAAATGTATTTTAATGTATGTAATGTATTGTACTGTATCTTTTATGGTCTATATGGCCGAAATAAAGAATTTTTGGATTTGGATTTGTAAGGTGCATGGCGTCACGTGGTGTTTACTGGGTAACCGGTGAAGGGGAGTTTAAATTCCCGCATTCTGTGCAAATCATTTATTTTATTTGCAGCTTTAGTTCTGTATATGCCTTACCTGCCAAAGTTATGGTCACTTCGCAATGGGGGAATTATCGATATCAAGTGTTAACAGCCTAAAAAGTCCATGAAAATTGCAGGTGTGTGCCTTGGTTGCTTCTCGATATTCAAGCAAAGACCAAGATGTCAAAAAACTCAATGGTCGATCTGCCTCATCGATTTTTACACAGCTCTTTGCGGTTTTTAATGAACAGGGTTGAAAAAAAAATTACATGGGGCATTATTCACAGTCATTGGTGAACCTCACACTCTCTGGTTACAATTCTGACAAAAGCTTTGCATGGCCAATTTATTAGTGAGTGAAAGCTCGCGAATGTGTATCGACCCTACACACGTTCGTGATATAATGCATGTTAGCACTGTATTTGTAAGGACATATATTGATACATACACACGTGCAAAGAGTTGTCAAGAATTCGACTGTTGACAACAATTCACACAGTGCCTTCTGTTGCGCCATTTTTCTATAATAGGGCGGAAGCATTTTGCAGTTTCACAAAGTTTAAGAGAGCAAGTGAAGAGGCAGAAATGAGTAAATAAAAGGAAAAGCAATATGTGAGACAATAAGTGAACTAAAAATGAATGTGAACAACACAGTGAGAGAAAAGCAGTGTGAAATGAATGATCTTGAAAACAACAAGAGGCGCTATATTCAGTTTGGAACTTTCATAATGTTTTGAGCATTCCCACGGATTAACTAACACTCGTTACAGAAAAGCAACACAACAACTACTTTGAATGAGTTTGCTACAAGGCCTCATACAGCCAGTTATATTCTGCTCTGTGACAAAACCGACTGAAAACTACAACGATAAATGCAAAGGCATAAGACGAGGAAAGGTAAAGGAGGGAACTAGGACCACAGAGGGGAGAGAGTTAATGGGAAAACAGGAGAAAAAAACAAATGGGCTTAATGATTGTAATTAAGGTTTGTGAAGATTAAGAGATCAATGCAACTCAATGGGGGAGATCTTTTTCATGATTTCAAGCAAGATGTTATTTACCCTTATCTTTAAGGGTAATCCTTCCTTTGGGGATTTAGGGCGATTTAGGAATAGCAGATTAAATATTAAGAAGAAATCCTCAATACTTTGTGGGATCATTTCTTTTGACTGAAGTCTGTGTTAATTAAACAAATATCATAACAGTGCAGCAGGTGGCATTCCTTATAATCTGCCACATGCCATCAGATATCTATTTTTATTGGATTTTTCCTTCCAGGGGTGTTACACGTTAATCGTTAATGCTTAGGGCAATGACCAAGGGAGATGCATTTTGTAAATCAGCACAACGAAAATGTCAAAAAAAATGAGCATTTTTTTTTAAATTGAAGTTTGTGCTTGAAGTATTTAATGATGTGCTAGAATAAAATACCTTGTTTGACATCGTGCTTCATACGGTAGTTTTTGCGGTCTCTTGGCACTTTAGTTAACTAGTTATCATTGCCCAGTTTGACCCTATTCAACAACTGGGCACAAATGCTAATCTTGAAAATATAGATGCATTAATTGGAACGTTACTAGAATACTACAGCAGAAAAGCACCAAAAGATCAGACAATAGCATGAAAATACATACATAATGGGAAAAAATGAGAAGTACATAACAATTGTTTACTTATCATTAACTTTAAGACATCACGTAACTGCTATCCTCGAGCTCAGAACAGATTTTGAAGAATTATGAGCAACCGTTGGCACTGCTACAAACCTTGCTCAGAAGTGAACATACTTTTTCTATTAATAATAGTCCATGGTAGACAAGTGTTGGCAGTGCCCTGTTCTTTTCCACTGTTATATGTTCGGCTTTGGTATATGAGGGTGATTTGTTCCTAGGTGGTGAGGAATCTGTGACTTTCACCAACATTCTATACGAAATCGGTTTCTTGGAAAATTATTAAGAATCCCTCTACCCAGCCGGAAGCGAAATCAGTGACTGACCATTCCCGTACTCCCCTTGCATAACTGAAACAAGTATTTTGCTCGTTCTTAATGGAAAATAACGACACTGTTAGCATAACTCTTCTGCCTTAAACATTAAGGCTCGATCCACATATGTCTGAGGATCCCCGGTCTTCAAATTTGAATGCTCAGGTTTCCACGAGGCAGCTCTTTGTTGGCCAATGAATCATCAGAATTGATAAAAGTCAAACCGTATCGCAGGGAACATTGCGGCAGGTTAACGGCAGCCGCGAGAGCTACCGGGAGAGGGCAAATAGCATGGACATGTTCTAGTGTTCAGGAGTGATGTACTATACTTTACATCCACCCACCACAGATGTCATGGTGTCACATGACGCTGCCAGTAAAAGAGGCTGAGCGCAAGTGCTAGTGGCCACTCTTACTACCCTTAACTGAGTGTCCGTGTCACATCATAACAACAGCATGAGACCTAGGGCCCATCTTTACAACTGTTAGCATAACTCTTCTGCCTTAAACATTAAGGCTCGATCCATATATGTCTGAGGATCCCCTGTCTTCAAATTTGAATGCTCAGGTTTCCACGAGCCAGCTCTTTGTTGGCCAATGAATCGTCTGAATTGATAACTGTCGAACAGTATCGCAGGGAACATTGCGGCAGGTTAACGCCGGCCGCGGGAGCTACCGGGAGAGGGCAAATAATTGTGCACATTTAACGGTGTTTTAAGGTAAAAACGGCGACAGCGATGACGAGAATTCGAATACCGCCGAGTAGGGACTACCTAACCGAGAGACCTCAGCAGGTGCATGGGTGCGATTAGAGGATCCTGCGGTGAGTGCCTAGGGGTTTGTTGTTGGGCGATGGACTGGTGGAGGAGGTCCCCTGCGGCGACCGAGTCTGCTGGTTTCCGTATTGGATCGGGTGGAATCAGCACGGGACGGTTGCATTTAGTGGGAGCAAGCAGATTGAGAGCCTCGGCAGTGTAACGCACTCTAAACACAGCCAGCGATCGATTCCCAAGTAGAGCTGAACGTGCATTACATTAGAAAAGCGGGGAGGGAAGGACAAAGGGGCATATTACCAATGATTAGCGATATTTATTGCTAACTGGGCTTAGCAACAATTTTTTTATAGCGAAGCATCGCCGGAAATTATCGCTGAGATAATGTGCTATTAGCTACGTTTATCCCCAAAGCGATAATTTTTCAGGCGATATTCACGCATTAGCGACTAAATGCTCTAAGCCATGTTATCCACCTCCCTTTGGATAACATGGCTAAGAACTGGTCTGGGCAGGTGTTCGTTTTTGGCAATATTCGCGCTTAGCGCGAGTATTGCCATCGCTAAGCCTGCCTTGCTAATAGGCGTTAGCGACGTTAGGGACTGAATTTAGTCGCTAACGGGTTGGGAACGCCAACTTTGCATGTCATTAGCGATAATTATCGCTAACATGCAAAGTGGGCCCCAAACTGCTCGCTATCGCCTCAAAGCTGTCGCTAACATCAGTTAGCGACAGCTTGCTAATTGGGCGATAGTATTATCGCGGCTTAGCGTCCAAAAAGTAGCATATCGCCAGCATTGACAATATGCCCTAAATTTCTAGGCAGTGTGCAGTTCAGTGTGCAGCTCAGCAGGGGTGAATGGAAAACGCTCCCCCTAAACAGGTAGGGGCATATTATCAACAAATAGCGATATTTATCACTAAGTAAAGTTAGCGGCAATTGTTTTTATCGCCGTGCATCACCGGATTTTATCGCTGAGATAACTTGCTATTAGCAACGTTTATCTCAAAAATGATAAAATTTCCGGCGATAGCAGCGAAATCCGTGAATATCGCTGAGAATACAGCGATATTCACGCATTATCCCTAACAGGGTCTTAGCCATTATGTCCACCTCCCATTGGATATAATGGCTAAGAACTGGTCTGAGCAGATGTTAGTTTTTGTAGATAATCGCGCTTAGCGCAAATATTTCCATCCCTACACCTGTGTTGGTAATAGGCGATAGCGATGTTAGCGACTGCTTTCAGTCGCTAACAGGTTGGGTACGCCCACTTTGCATGTCATTAGCGATAAATATCACTAAAAAAGTCTGACAAAACCCTGTGTGTTAAATGGTCAACATAATTTGACCCTTAGATTGAGTATTTGTCACAGTATAGTTTATAAAGGTTCGAGGTAAACTCTTAAAGGAGACAGGGGTATCTATGCAATGATTCTAAGCTTCATGATCTTCAATGGCACAGGAAGAAACGAATAAAACTAAATTGTCTTGTAAAAATATATGGGCAAATTTATTGGGTACCTCCCGTACAGGGTTACATTCTAAAATTAAAAACGTTAAAAACAATAAAAACAGTGCTTTTACAATTTGCAAATACCATAAAATACATAATCACAAGAAGTCAAAAAAACAAAGGTCGACGCGGCGTTTCGGTGATTGCTACAATAATTTTCACCTTCTTCAGGACGTTTTTTGACTAGGGTTACACCAAAATCTGCAAATAGAACGACATATTTTAGATACTTGTTCCTGCTCATTGCTGCAAACACATTGTCTACCCATTCTATGTTTATGTCTCTGCCATTACATTGTTAACTAAGACTCTTCATGCAAGTTACCTATACATTCTCTACCCCCTACATAGTGCTGTCTCCATGTTTGTTCTTTCATTTAAAAGGGCTCTAAGTTTGCTCATGTGGCCTATTTATTTAAACTTCACCTGTACGTACTTTGTGTACCTTTAGATCAAAGATTTTGATGTTGCCAAGACGCTCTGTGAAAATAATGCCTTGTTCCGATAAGCTTCCGTTAAAAAAATTGGAGCAGGACCTTATGGAAAGATTAAAGGACACAAAATACTAGTAGTTGTGTAAATTTGTACTAGAACTTTGCTGTGGCTGATAGCGCTACAAGGACTCTGTGAGGATTACCTTCAATTATTTGCTTATTCCTTTTCAATTGGTGCAGAGGAGCCACCGATGCTTGATACTATTGCGGCATTTCTCTGATTCCTTTTATCAATTGGAATCTTGAAAGGAAAAAATGATACAGGTAATGTATCTGGGCGGTTTGTACTGATTTTGCGCCTATCTAGTGTAGTTTAAATTACTTACCAAAGAGGAAGCAATTTATTACTCCGTTCAGAACCCTCTTCAATTGGTTGCTCTAGGGATAACTTGTTTGGAGATTTTTTCTCTCTGTTGGGTAAATATATAAAGCGTGTTACAATGAGTTGTATGCTCGTGGTTCATACCTCCTTTGCGTTTTTAGGTATACTGGGATTTTTTAGTATATACGCTCATTTTGCTTATTCATATTATCTTGTTTACAAAACAATATGTCTATGGGCATTTGTTAAATAACATGCCCAGAGACATAACCCTCCCCCCTTGGGGCTCCGATTGTTTTGTTTTTACAGGTGTCCTATTAGGACTGCGAGGTTCCCGTGGAACGGGTGGTGTTTTAAGACCTGCCTCGTTTGGTAATAGTTCAATAAACCTCCCCACGGTCAGTTATATATACAGCCCTTACCCTAGGGTACATTTTATTTTATTGAAAAGAAATTATTTTACTAAGTTTGCAAGGCTCCCGGTTATTAAGCGTCAATTTCCAGCCTTTTAATTCAAGAAAACAAAGCGGCACAACATGACGTTTGTTTCACATACCTGGGTTTAAAATTACGGCCTCCCTGCTCCTCTGCCACCGGGTTTCCATCGATCATGATGGAGAGGTTCTCAGCTTCCGGTTTTTATGCTGCCTCTGTTATTGATAACCCGGAAGTGCATTACGGGCACAATTTAACCCCGACTGTTATTGTATGGATATTATAATTTTTACAGGGGCACGTGCTGTAAAATTTACTGTTTTGAAGTGATATATAATAGTATGCATAAATTTGCCCATATATTTTTACAAGACAATTTAGTTTTATTCGTTTCTTCCTGTGCCATTGAAGATCATGAAGCTTAGAATCATTGCATAGATACCCCTGTCTCCTTTAAGAGTTTACCTCGAACCTTTATAGACTATACTGTGACAAATACTCAATCTAAGGGTCAAATTATGTTGACCATTTAACACACAGGGTTTTGTCAGACTTTTTTAGTATTCGCTCCCCTCCCTGTTACTGAACCAGGGGAACCTTCCAACCTATTTTCCCGATAAATATCACTGACATGCAAAGCGGGCCCCAAACCATTCGCTATCGCTTACAAGCTGTCACTAACTGCTGTTAGCAACAGCTTGCTAATAGGGCGATGAAATTATCGCCGAAACGGCCGCTAAAGCGGCAATAATTTTCTATCGCCCCTCTTGATAATATGCCCCGTACTTCTTAAACCTATGAGTCCTGCAAAAGAAACACCGAAGTTAGTAGTCAGTCACAATATCTTTATTTCGGCGAAATGCCATAAAAGAGACAAATTGTAGGTAAAATGCATTCTACATAATATCAAATTCCATTTAAATCCACAGTAAATCAGAATAAAAATAGTAATAAAATATTTACATAGGTTAAAAAAGAGATCATTGCGATTTAAGAAGTTTTGCCCTTCTACACCACATGCGATACAAAAACCTAGAGATTGCATAAACAATGGACAAATCAGTGTTTGTTTTTAAAAGTCTTTATACTTCCAAACATCGACGAGAGCCCAGATTCCTGCATAAATTAATTAGCTCATACTGCTGTATTATACGATAACTCTCACAGAAGAACAGCACATGTATGTCAGTCTCTTCTTTGGCAGTACGACAGGACAACCCTTTTCCAGACCATTTGTCCATTTATTTGTCACAGCAAGGAGCGGGAGACATCCATGTCGAAACTGCAGGAAGAGTTTCCTAGCAAGAGTTGGTTGAATCACATCAAGCACAGATTCAATGGCATATGTGCATGTAACCTCCAGAAAGGAAGATGTCCTGGTACCAACCACGGGGCCTGTGTACAAATTCCTTAGGTGCACATCCCAATATCTTCCAATCAGTTTCTTATGTGTGATTCTAAAACAACTAGTACTCGGATTTTCCCAAAGATCACCATAGCCTAAAGTGAACAAAGTCTGTTTAATATAGACTATCCACGGATAACTCACACTCCCATGTAAACTAAGAATCTCAATTACCTCTTTTTTAAATATGGCTAGTTCAGGAGTTGTCCATATCCTTCACCAATAGAGGAGTGGCCTACAACCAACCTCATGAGTTGATGTGTTTTATCTAGGACCCCGATCAATATTGTGACCCTATATGGCTATAATCAATACATATCCCTATAATGGCATAAGAATCAGAGCCAAATTTCAGTAACTCGCCTCTGCAGTCCATGACAGTCCATGACGCAGCAGAAGCCACTTCCTTAGATTCCTAGATAGCACACCGGGTTCTTTCGACATACCAAACCCACAACAAACTGGGAAAGCCCCGCTTGCTTTGTTTTGATTAGTAATAGAACTCCTGCGAGCACTGTAAGAACGACCAGTTCTTAGTGACATCTTTATTGACGTCTTATGTCCAAAAACTTACGTCAAACTCGGCACCTTTCAGGTATAAATATACCAACGTTGCCTTAAGCAAACACACAGTGGTTGTGAATACTGGAGCAGAACAGCTGTCCCCTTGTAGAGAGCCCAGCAGATGCGAGAAGCCCACGGACGCTGCCCCTCCTCCTTGACGCGCTGAGAAAGACGCTGTCTTTTCTCCTGCCGAGAAAATCCAGCTCCGGCGTTTCCAGCCTACCCTTGCGGGTGACTGGGATATCGGGTCCTAAGAAGGAGATACCAGACCTCCTACATTCTATTCCAGAGGTACGGTGCTGACTAAACACTTAGAGAGAATTCTTGAAACAAACTCTTGGCTAAACCAACTTAACGTAAATTGCTACTTACTTACTCCCTCCCATGTATTAGGCTTAGGTCAGGTACACCGGGGTAGGCGTAGTTAGAAGCACCAGTTGAGGTCGTTAGCCAATGTATATATGAATGTATATGTATTATTCATTTTAACTATCTTGTGGCTAAGAAACCATATCAATGCTTTTACAGTATTATTTCTTTTAGTCAGCGGATCACCGCCCATTTGTCGTTCGCCTGCACTGTGGTTCCTGAAGACTGCCAGAGACTGCCAGAGACCTCTCACGGCCCCCGCTTCGCGGGAGCCGTTCGTGCAGAGGTTTTGAGGGAGAAGGAGGTCATCTGACCGGAGCCCTTTGTGCCGTGAGACTGCAAGGACCAGCATTCCGTGTGGCGTGGACAAGCCGCAGCTGGTCCTCTTCCCGCCCTGACCTCACCTGGTTTTAAAAGCTGCCTAAGTCCACTGCCGGTTGTTGCTTTTAGTCGGCGGATCACCGCCCATTTGTCGTTCGCCTGCACTGTGGTTCCTGAAGACTGCCAGAGACTGGCAGAGACCTCTCACGGCCCCCGCTTCGCGGGGGCCGTTCGTGCAGAGGTTTTGAGGGAGAAGGAGATCATCTGACCGGAGCCCTTTGTGCCGCGGGACTGCGAGGACCAGCATTCCGTGCGGCGTGGACAAGCCGCTGCTGGTCCTCTTCCCACCCTGACCTCACCTGGTTTTAAAAGCTGCCTAAGTCCACTGCCGGTTGTTGCTTTTAGTCAGCGGATCACCGCCCATTTGTCGTTCGCCTGCACTGTGGTTCCTGAAGACTGCCAGAGACTGCCAGAGACCTCTCACGGCCCCCGCTTTGCGGGAGCCGTTCGTGCAGAGGTTTTGGGGGAGAAGGAGGTCATCTGACCGGAGCCCTTTGTGCCGCGGGACTGCGAGGACCAGCATTCCGTGCGGCGTGGACAAGCCACAGCTGGTCCTCTTCCCGCCCTGACCCTCACTATTTATTCTTCCACAGACTCGCGCACGCGGGACGCGCGCGGGTCATAGCACGGGGCAAAGCCCGGGCCAAGGGCGGGCCCGTTCTAGCCCGTTACTGACCGGGCAAGACCGGACCGGGCCACCCCTCTTGGCTGTCTGGTTGTGCTAGATAGCCTCAGTAATAGTTGTCTTCGCACACTATAGCCCTGGGATATTGCCCAACGATGTCTTCGCGTGAAAGTCGGAGCAGGGCTGTTAAAACTGTGAAAAAGGCTACAGGGACTCTGGATGATTTCACCACAAGGACTAATACGAACATTGACATTGAGATCACTAAACTACAGCATAGAGTATCCTTGGAGTTGGAGGCAGCTAGAAGACTGTCTTCAGACCTTGCACTGGGTAAAAAATCCTCCTTAGGTAGGATAGCCCTAGCTAAAACTCTTGAGCGTTCATCTGGCCCCACACCCATTATTATATCGGCCGATGTGCACTCCACTCCTGAGGAAACAGCCATTTCTGCCGTTGTCATATTAGACTCACCTCATCACACAGCTAATAGCAATTTATTTCAAAACCCTACTAAAGTGGATATGCTGCTGGAGGATGATAAAGGGAAGAAAGCCATAGGGAAAGAAGAGACCAAGAGCAAACAGGGTGAAAACAAGGTAGAGCCAAAACAAAAGAGAAATCGCAAAGCCATGACAGTGTACGCTAGGAAAAAGGCTAAAGTGGCTAAATGCCAGTGTCTCATAGGGGGGGCAATGAAACTAGGGAGCGGAAGTAGCTCGCAACATCTGACGCTCTCAACTACGCCAATGTCAAATACTAGTGATAAAATGGAAGCGTTGAATTCGGATGCAATAGACGAGCCCCCTGTTACTGGGGATGAGAAGATCATCACACCTGTGGTAGAGTTAGAGGGGGGTAAAGAAGAGTTTTTGAAAATTGTGTGGGAGACATTAAAGAAACTTCATAGGCCGCTGGAAGTTAGACTAACTTTTATTGAAAATCAGCTCATTGAGGTGGAGAAAAGTATCATCACCCTGTCCAGTTTAAGTTTAAGTGGCAGTGAGCTACAAAGCTCTGATGTAGTTGCTAGCTCTTCATTGGCTCCTATTGCGACCCCCTTGGCACCACTGAAAGTAAAACCTTCTAACAAACAACACTTGAAGAAGCACGTACCAAATGTAAATATTCAGATTGTGAGTATCGTCGATACTCCTATTGCGACCCCCTTGGCACCACTTAAAGGAAAACCCGCTAATAAACCACTCTTGAAGGGTACTGTACCAAATGTGAATAATCAAATAGTGAGTGTTGTCGATACTCATCCTCCCGTGCACACTGCTTCTGCATTAAATGAGTCCTCGGTCCAGAGAACCTCTGTAAATAAAGCTCATAATCACAACTACCAGGCACCCCATGTTAGAGATAATCCAAGGGGAGGATTTATAGATCTTCCGCCTGATGCAAGGTCTTTTGTAGTTGTACTTACCGGGGTCCCTGAACTAGGTAATCAACATGAGGAAACATTTTGGTCCTTGAAAAACAAGGTGATATATTGGCTGAACGAAAACAAGCCTGTTCCTAATCATATGAAAAGCAGAATTCTTATGGTACGAAGGGTGCCTTGGATTGGCCCTATAAACAAATCAATTCCGGGTGACTGTATTGTTGTTTCATTCTAGGAACCCCATACTGCTCAACATATATGTACATGGAACACTTATGCAGGCACAACATCTATTGAAGTTAGACCCCTAACCTTCTTTTATCCCCCACTGAGGCGTACCAACTATGGGGGTAATTGGGCCATGATCAATCAATATTCTAGGCGTGGTACCGAATTTGGTAGGCAGGGTAATCACAATGTGTGGAATGGAGTCCCTACCTACAATAGGTTTAGCTGCTTAGACGGAGTTGATTGACTTGTGCCTCTGCTAAGCTGCACCACTAATTCCTATGGCACACTTCACCCACCATGTGATGAGAACACTTCCACCAAATATGACAATAGTGAGGTAATATGGGCAAAGGGTGAGGGGGGTAATGACCGTTGTAATAATGGGGATGCCCCAGCTAAGGAGTTTCTTCTTGAAGCCACCCTTATGAACCCAGAAAATGAAGAGGGTTGTTTGGGTGATAGAGCCGACAACGGTGTAGTGGGTCTGGCTCCTCGAATGGAACCGTACACTGTAGATGGTACGTCGCAGGACAGTGTGATATCACCAGTGGCACCAATACCGGTCACTGTAAAGCCAACTTGTCCTGGTAGCGGGACAAATCCACCACTGCTCTTGATCTCTTGGAATATTGCGGGGGTAAATAAAAATCTGAGGGACCCCGAGTGGGCGGATTATATTGATTCTAGCGACTTTTGTCTATTGCAGGAAACATGGGCAATAGACACACCTCACAGGATAGGGTTTAAAACATTTGGCATTGGGGCAGTTCAGTCCAATAGGGGTAGGCCTTCAGGGGGACTCATCACATGGGTCAAAATCACACTGAAGATCAAGGCTGAAGTAATAGAAGCTGGCTCATCGGACATTTTGGCCCTAAAATTTACAAATATGAATGGGGTAGAATGCTATATAATCAATGTTTATAATAGACCCTTAGCACACTCTATAGAATCTCCCACTCTTGAATTCCTGGATAGCTTTCTGAAAAGGGTGGTTGGTGAAGCCGCAGTGATCTTGGGTGGTGATATAAACTATAATTTTGAACCCATTCTAGGGCTTGCAGACGTTTTTAAGGATGAAGATCAAGCTAATAACATTCCTCAGCTTGAGACCACAAACTTTGTCAAATGTTCCGCTTTGGCTGTGCAATTGGTGAGGTTAACGGCAGATCATGGTCTTAGGGCGTGTAATGGTCGCCTTCCCTCTGACCTTTTAAAACAACCCACTTTTGTGAGGTCCGATATTAAAAGCAACTTGGACTTTATATTTGTCTCACTGAGCATCTGGCACCATATGGTTGACCTCGTGGTGGCAAACAGGGCTGAGAGTGATCATTATCCATTGGAACTGTCCATTGATGTAATTATGTTTAGCGAACCCTCTCTATTATCTGCCCCCGAGGTTACTAATTCCATTCCATGTGATGTGGTACATGTCAGTAATAACAGACACGCATTGAAATGGTCGCATGTTCTCGCACATGGTAATGCTCTCGCAACTGTATATTCACTATTTGATACAATTTTTGGGCCCATAGTTGACTACACTTCTTCACCTAATTACTATGAACAATTCATTGCATTACACAAGACATTTTTTCAGGAGTTAAAAAAATGTTTGCCAAAAAAAAAGCAGCAAAACGTAAAGATTGGGTGTCATGGTAAACTATGGTATGACCAGTCATGTAGGTCGGCCAAGAGGGAGCTTTTGTTTGCAATCAAAAACAAAACGAAAGACGATGTCAAAGTTGCCAGGGAGACATATAAGCATATCCAAAGGATCTCAAAAAAGAAATGGGAGGAGACAAGCTGGGCGGACATGCTGGCTGCTGCCAAATCCAAGGACAATGTTGGGTTTTGGAGGCTGGTCGCTAATGGGTGCCATGCAGGTACAGCTGTGAAGGACGTCTTTCTAGACGAACTGACTTGGGTGACACACTTCACAACCCTCTACAAACAATACGATAGTGGTTTTGATGAGACGCCATGGTCGCCACCTCCGATTGAGTGCCTTGATTTCTCAATTGGTGAACCCAAAAGGGCCATCACTGAACTGAAAAGTAGCAAAGCTCCTGGTCCTGATAAGATACCCGGTGACCTGTATAAGCATGAGATTGAAGTTTGGGCTCCATATATAAATCACTTGTTTAATGCTCTATCTAGCAATTGTCAGTTTCCAGATAGCTAGTGTGCTGCAGAGGTTGTTCTAATATTCAAAAAGGGTAGCAGGCTTGTTCCATCAAACTACAGACCGATTAGTTTGATGGACATCTTGCAAAAACTCTACGCCAAGCACTTACTATTTCGGATAAATGACTGGCTGGAGGAAAATGCAATACTCACCAAACTTCAAGCCGGGTTCAGGGGTAAGGTCAGCACCATAGACCAGGTTTTTAGATTTTGTTGTATATATTGGAAATATGTACTCATTAGGAAGGGGCACTTGTATGTCGCCTTCGTAGACTTGAGAGCGGCATTTGACCTCGTTCCACGTAACTTGCTCTGGAGGTCCCTTAGTGAGGTTGGGTTGCCAGGGTGCCTCCTGGCTCAAATAGTCGAGCTGCACGCTAGGAATCATGCCAACATCAGGTGGGGTCCTAATGGGGAATTGACGCGCAACACCCCAATAGAGCGTGGCGTCCGCCAAGGATGCGTTTTGGCCCCTACCCTATTTTCATTATTTGTCAATGATATTCCTGATCATTTGAACGGTTGTACAAATGACTCACCACAACTTAATGGGGAAAGGGTGCCTGCGTTACTTTTCGCGGATGATACCATCTTGATATCCCAAACTAAGAAAGGTCTCCAGGCACTCTTGAACTCCTTTAGTATGTATTGTGTGAAGAAAGGATTGGAGATAAATGTTAATAAAACTAAGTGCATGGCATTGAATCCCTGTAGGCCGGATAGGGGGACCCTAAGTCTGGACGGCCAAGTGCTAGAAACAGTTGATAACTTTTCCTATTTGGGGGTGGTGCTAGACTCAAACCTTACATGGAAGGCCCAAATCGAGAAAAGTAAGGTGTCTTATGCCCAAAACGTTAAGCCAATTATTAGCAAACTCAATGCCAGTACCTGCAAATGTGTGACGCCTGTGCTTGAGCTTTTTAAATTTAAAATTCAATCTGCCGCCCTCTATGGGGCTGAGATATGGGGGCCTTGGGCAAGGGATAGCTTCCATGGTCTGGATAATAAATTTATGAGATCCATTGTAAGGGTTCCTATTAGTACACCTCTGACACCTCTTGAATTGGATTTGAACCTCAAAAGAACTGACAATCAAACAATCATTAGACCATTAATGTTCTGGATAAGAATATGGTCTACTCCAGAACTGATTGATTACAGGAAAGGTCTATTGGGTTTAGATTCTCTTAATTCCATTTTCTGGCTCAAACACATTAAAAAATGGTTCTCAATCTTGGGCCTGTCACAGTTATGGGAGAGTTCGGAAATGCAACAACACTATGCGAAATCTATGGTGAAACGAGCCTTCTGGTCCTTCATAACTAATCAGTTAGTAAATGGAAATAGAACTGGGTCTCTAACTTATAATTTTCTAGGCTTCAAAGACGAACCCTTTTTTGAGGTATTTCTAGATGAGATAGAGCCTCCCCTTGCGAAGTCCTTATTTTTGAATTCAGGTATGGGAATCTCTTGATAAATTCTAACCTGGAACGTTGGTCGAAGAGAAAATTGGAAGGGCCCAACGTTACACAGGGGAAGTGTATCATGTGCACAGGTTTTCACAAGGAGGATGAGGTCCACATCCTGTTCTTTTGTCAAGCATATACTAAAGCAAGAAAAAGGTGGATCAAACCCTTGTGCAATCTTCTAGAAATAAGATCTTGTATCATGGCATATAGAATTATTAAAACAAACACTTCCCAATCTATTGTATTCAGCATTAATAGATTCCTTTATTCTGTGTATATTGCTCGCAGGAAGATTGGTCAATTACTTTGAGCCGTTAAACTTTTGTTGGTTTATAACATTATAGTTGCTTTTATATGATGATGGTGTATGATTCTCCCTCTAATTATGATATATGTCCAGGCCTTAGATGTCAACTGCCATGAAGCTCTGTGTTTCTAATGCATTTATGTACGTATTTCTTATTGAGGACGATTATTAGGACTACTGTAACTAATGGATACGTTTCTAATTGTTTTTAGACTTGTATGTGTAAGACGACATGGCTCTGTGTTTTTATGTATGTATCTTTTATGGCTAAAGAAGCCGAAATAAAGATTTCTGAGTCTGAGTCTGAGTATTATTTCGTAATACTCCTTTTACTGTACGCACTTTTCATAATAACAAGTCTTGCAATTGTGGCAATTCATTTCTCTTCCATGAGAAGGAAGACTGCTCAATAAATAATATCTTTTATTGAAAACGCCCGTCTCTCCATTCTCTGCACTCTGGTGAAAGTAAATCTGCACAACTGACTGAGTGAAATAGCTGTCTATTGTTTCACACAACTCTAGAGATTGACTCTTATTCTGAGGAGCAAAGTTGTCATGTTTATGCGGTTGTCGGAAGCTGTATCCCTTCTTGTCTGAGCCAGGGAAGCTGATCACTTCCTATTCAGTCAAGAAAGTTTCCAGTGACCTCTGAGCTAGCTGGCGCAAACCTAAATTAAGTCTAACATAGTCAGTAGAGACCTAGAAGACCGCAGTCCTACGTCTACACTGCTGTTTATGTTATTCCAATGCGCAGGGCCTATAGGGAAAATAGGACCTACACTACATGGCGCCCAACGTTTGGTAAGGTGATAAAACTAACGCAAGACATTAGAGTAACTCAGTCGTGCTTTTTCACACAGACCCTTTCTCCCGTAAATACTCCAATCGACGTCTGGAGTGGGTGAAAGGTTAAAATCCGCCGGAACTTAGTAGGAAGAGATTCCTATGTAGAGTTTCTGGTTTAATCAACGTTGAAGGATATAGTGTTCCAAAATATTGTGCACCTAATCTTTGTTTCCTTGGAAACCTGCTCTGCAAACCTTCATTAATACAATGTCAGAAAATGGCAATAACAACGGAACCAATGTAGTCGCAGTAGACGCGAATCAACTTGGTCCCGATGTTACAGGGATTAATGAACCGGGTGCGATTATCATCCCGGCAAACATAAGAAAATCTATAACTTCAAAACTTATAGAAAACGGACTGACATCACGAGGTGGTACAGTCATTTTCGTGATAGAGGCACACGAATATCGGCAGACAGAGGTATTCTATTCTTGGATAAACTTTCCAGCGGCAAACGCTACAACAAACGAGTTCCACTATTACAAAATAGAGGAACCACCGGAAGAGTACGCTCCTTTCGAGGAGATTGAAATCCCATTAAAATACCAAGAGCACCTGCTCTGGTTTAAAGGCGCCCTAAAACATAATGATCACATCACCAGGCTCGGTCCACTAGGTAGACCAGGAGCAACGTGGCCGGTTCTAGCCAGCTACACACCACATCCAGACATTGAAAAAATGTCAAAAGAAGAACTTTTAGCACAGCTAAAATTATTAATTAAAATACACAGACAGTTAGTCCAATATGTAATGCGGACTGCAACAGTCCAAACAGCTGTTAATATTCCACAGCTTACCCCTCATCAGGGGAACACAAATAAAATTACACCACAAAACATACAATCATGTCTAGGAAAAACTCCCGCAAAACGGGAACAAATTCCTTTCTGGTTAGCACAGAAAATTACTCAAATAGAGGCAGTATTCCCGAATACTACCCCTATTGAGAAACACAGAATTCTGACTATCTGCCTTCCAATGGGGGTCACTCCACATGTGGAGGACTGTGACACTTGGGGTACAGTCTTTGCTTCCATTTACACAAAAACACATGGTGTTCCGTCCATTGCGGTAATATCAGATGTGCTAAAACAAATTCAGAATGAATACGGTCCAGAACCTGCTTTAACTCTTGGTATGAAATTACTGAAAGACTTCAAGCAGGTCTCGGCTATATTACTAGCCAACATAAAAGGAGAAGCAGCATCTGTGGCGATCCGCCAGAAATTGAAAGAAACAGATATAACAGATCAACCAATTGAGCTTGCCAGAATCATAGAAAAATGCTATGAAGAATTAGGTAGAGATAGTTTGGGTAGAAAACCAGTAAAACCCCAACTACTCGAAAAGCCTGAAAAATTATTTATTAAAAATAATCTAAACACTCCTAAAAAGAGCTGGGATGGAAATAAACAATCCACTCCCAAAGAAAAAGTTTTCCAGTCCAGAGGAAGGTCTCATCGACGGAGAGAAAGAACTCCGAATCGAGAACACCAGTGTCCCCAGAGGGAGCACTCTGAGAAAAGATATAACCTTAGAAATAGGGATAACTTGAAAAAGCCTGATAGATATCAAAGTATTGATACATGTCCCTCTCGATCTTTTTCGCAGAAATCGGAAAGAAGAGGACGGTCAGACCCAAGGGAAGAGCACACCAAGTCCAAAGACAAGGAGCCTGCTCAAAGTAAAAAATAACAATTTCCAAGGAAGAAGGTAGCCAGTATTAGAGTAATCGAACATGCCGAGAATACTGAGGACACAGCTGAAAAACGGAGAGTGGGCACAGACAATGCTAGACAGTGCAGCAGAAATCAGCATAGCTCGCAAGATCCTGATGAGTCATCTGGAGACAGTGGACACGAATGAATACATTCAAGTAGAAACTGCAGACACCAGAGTTAGCGAACCTCATAAGATATACGAAATAACACTGCGTATAGAGGGAGATAAGACTAGAAAAATAAGAGGTCTATTTTGGGATAACCTCTCAAAAGGCTATGACATCCTGTTAGCCAAGAAAGATTGGCCCCCAGAGTTTGTCAGGGAGTGCCCTCATGGCGAAGAAATGATTATGCCTGCCTTCTCGAATCACATTCCAATTCACACTAAATATATATATGCAAGGAAATGGGCAGTAGTCCAGGCACCAGCATTATATAAAAATCATGTAGGATGGGATGAGGACTCTCCTCCTCACTAAATCCAGTTAAAATGTCAACCAACTGCACGAAGGCAGTACCCAATTAAGCAAGAAGCTAAAAAACAGGTCAGGGAGATTTTAGATCAACTTGAATACCAAGGGGTAATTGAGACATGTATCTCTCAAATGAGCAATCCTTTGTTTCCTGTCTCCAAACCGGACGAATCGTATCGTCTAGTCTTGGACTACACACACCTTAACTCATGTTGCAAAACATTTGCAGTGCAAAATTCGCATACACTAATGAATAACATAGTTTGCAAAAAATACAAAACAACATTAGACATATCTAATGGGTTCTTTTGTCAAAATATTGCACCAGAAAGCAGGTACTTGACCGCTTTCTCAATAATGGGGTCACAAAAAAATTTCTGTAGGCTCCCACAGGGATTCAAGAACAGCCCCGGACTATTCTCAGCCAGAGTAACAGAGTTACTACAAATGTATGATGATGAGGTATTATCTTATGTCGATGACATCTATCTCACAGACGACGACTTGGATACTCACTTAAAAAGAGTGAACACCATAATACTTGGGTTCGCAGCAGAGGGTTACAAATTCAACTTTAAAAAATCAAGAATTGCCCATCTAACAGTCTTATTTTTAGGATACGAATTATCAAGTGAAGGAAAATGCCTAGCGGACAACTTCTTAGAGAAGTGCGCTGTACTCCAAGCACTGAAAACGCTGAAGAACTTACAATCGATTCTAGGCTTCCTGAATTTCGGAAGAACTTACATTTTAAACTATGCAGAGAGGATTAAACCTCTCTACCAATTAATAAAACCTGATTTTAAACCAATCAACTGGACTCAAAAACACACAGAAATTTTAAGATCACTGCAAACAGACATGTTAGCTAAAACAAAATTAGAAACACGTGACAATACACGCAACCTTGTAATCCGGGTCATCCCAGGAAGATGCGGATTCACGTACCTGACCTCTGATGAGGGAGAAACTGTACGAATAGCTTACAAATCACATTTGTACACACAAGCAGAAAAAACATTCAGTCTCACAGAAAATACTGTAAAGGCAGTTCAAACTGCTGTAGCAAGAGAACGAGCCCTAGCCCAAGGCAAAAGAATAACTGTTTTCACAGCAGAATCAGCCTTCTAGGCACACTAATCATCCCAGTAAATCTAAAAACAGTGGCACTAGATCCGAAATGGATATAGTGGGAAGATTCTCTTGCTGCAGAAGACGTGAAATACTATTTCGTACCGAACATGAAAAAACTGAATGATTTAAAATATGAAAAAGAATATCCTCTGCCAATCGAAATTCTTCCTCTCGAACAGTACTCCTGTATAATCTATACAAACAGATTTGTACAGCATTACAATGTAGAGGATAAATCCTACGATGCAGCCTGCGCGATTGTTAAAGGTCGCTGGCTCTGCGGTAAATACAGACCGAAAATAACAAAAACTGAATCACTGAGAAAATGTTCGGCTCAGCGAGCTGAAATCAGATCTTTAAAGATGGCGCTTGAAAATGCCGAACGTGAATTCCCGACACTAATCGTGTGCGATTCGCATTGTTGCGTCAATTCTTACAATAATGATTTGCAGAACTGGGTTCAAAATGATTAAAAAGACGACACAGGTGCCACAATCAAGCATAAAATGCTTTGGAAACAAGTAGTTCTTTTTCAGAAAGAACTACAAAAGACTCACGTGATACACACTATGAGTCATCAACGTGATGGCGTTCACGTTGCAGAGAATTCATTGGCTAATTCAGCCGCAGCGGAAGCAACTAAACCGGCATCCGTAGCCACAAAATAGCATTCAGAAAAACACATAGACGGGGAAACCATGCTGGTAATAAAAACGTCTTCAAAAGGCAACTGTGCAGCACTACCTGTGAACTATCCACTCAATTATACATACGTAATTGATGCAAACTCTGTTCAATTTGCTCGAATCCCTGGAGTGGGGGATAGAGTCGGTCCAAACACGAACCAGAGAATCTTATTAATAGCAGACGCACACATGGGTGAAGGTCCAAGGCACAAACAGATGAAGGAATCTCTGACTGAATTACAATCAGAATACTGGTGGCAGGGGATGAGCCTGCACCATTATAAATTTTAAAGAGCTGTCCAGACTGCGACAGAGACCGCAGTAACGAATCAAGCGGAGTAATGCCACGGCATTTCTGAAGGTAGCATAGGGCTATCTACACATGCAATCCAGCATCCTATTAATTATTTTAGACTACATCCACTTAAAAAATGTGGCCCCAGCGCTCTGCTGACGCCAGAACTGTTATAAAAGATTTGCGAGTCTTTATCGGCACTTATGCAAATTCCATGCTTCATTCTGACCAGGGTCCTGCTTTTAGCTTTAGAGCTTATAAGGAGGCCATGACCAGCATGGGCATTGGATTGCGGTTCTCTTGTCCCTTCCATCCTGAGGGAAACGGGGTAGTGGAAATAAGTGTCCAACGTAGTCTTAACAACTTGCCAAGAAATTCTCTACAAGGTTTCAGCCCGTACGAACTATTGTTCAGAACTAGAATGTATGTTCAGGACTTAGATAGTCTTGCTTCAGTGGTAGAAGATAAGAAAAAAGACTTTGACATCAAAGATCGTTTGGCTGTTTTACAGGACTTAAATGAAACAAGAAAAGCCCTGAGCAACATAAAGTTAAAGCAACAGCCAACCACCACTGAAGACACACCACCTGTCCCAGCAAGACCTGTCTGGATTCCAAAGATTGGGGATCTGGTCAGAGAAAAAATAGCGGTGAAGAAGGAATTTGGGCCTTCTTACAGAAAAGCAGTACCTGTCTTAGCAATCAACGGAACAAGATCAGTAATTCTACCGCCCCTTGCTGGTAAAAAGGAGAACCTAGTTGTATCAATCGACCTGGTAAAACCACAATCATGTGGCCTATAATCAATAGCAGGCCCAGTGGACTCCCAAGAAGTAACAGAATACCCAAATTTGCTAGTATCCAAGAGGTTCAAACTGAAAGACTAATCACATTTGATAAACCTGCAGTGAATAAAAAAGGACTATGCAGAAATGCCATGGAACTTGTGCCTCTTGAAACCCAAATTGAAACAGTTTGTCATGAAATACCAGTCTACAATGATGTAGCATCAGAATGTGCTAATGAAAGGCAAATTGAGAAAACAATTCCAACAATCGACAGAACTGCATCTGGCTACTTCATCAATTTCAACAACTTTTCTGAAGATCAAAGCGACCCTGAAGTGACGCCAGAAACAAAGACTTTTAAAGAAAAAGCAACAGAACTCTTTCATCAACTCAAAGAAACCTATCTTATTTCTCCATGGTTAGAATTTTGGATTGGGCTAGGTGCATTTTTCCTCCTGCTTTGGCTCATCACGGTACTTTGTTTGGGAAAAATCATTGAGGGAAAATACAGTTCAATGGTCACAGCAAGTCAGAACATTAACTTAGTTCTGAAGCCTCACAAATCATCTCACATCGAGAAAAGAGAACTATCATCAGTAAATGTCACATCCATTCCAATACCCGGCGGGGTCGTTTGGGACAAGACAGACTATGAAATATATGGCCCGGTCGAGCTCTTGAAATATCCTCACCAATTTAAGGTTTCATTAGGTGACTTTGAAAAACCAAGTACATTCTCTGATGATTGGGACTTTAAAAGTATAAATGATATGATGTCAGATTTAGTTTTATCAGCAAAATTTACAGAACATGATTATTTGCAAGGTTCATCTAATTATGAACATTATGCAGAACACTATTTACATAAATCTGCTCAACCTAGAAATGCTTTCAAATATAACCAATGGGAACATTGTGCTACTCCACCTAAAAGCAGTTCAAAAACATTCTATGAGAAATTCCAATACTTCTCATGGTTTAACACAAGTAATGCAGAAACATTTTATTATAAACTGTTGGATAAAACAGGGACAAAAACAATGCTGACAAATACTAAATTGATATATTCAGAAGCATTTTATGAAAAAATGATTACATTTGGTTTTGATTTCTGGAAAAATAACATTGAAACAAAAACCATCTGGGGTACAAAAGATTGGCAGGTACAAGGCCTAGAAGCATTATTTCCAGCCTGCATGATCCCAGAACAAATAATGTTCCTGAATGACACAATTCAACAAACAACCTGTCTTGGCCTAGCCAAGATTAAAGACCTTAACAAACCGTCTATTCCAAAGCCAATACCTGATAATGGAACCACAGATATTGAAGTAGACATATCCCAAATTTTAAATGAAAACAGAACACATTCTGATTGGAAAAAGTGGTTAATCTGGCCTACAGAGACGAATAACTGTCAAGATAGATTCCTGAACAAATGACAGGGGTTAAAAATGACCAGACCAGACCCTAGATACTCCCAGAGACAACATCCAGGGATAGTAACAACTTACAGTGTAGGGAAACTATGCCTTGAATGGCTACAAACATCCACACTGGCACAAATTAAGAAACACTTATCTTTACTTAAAGATGGGGCTGATTTGCACGATTTCATAATGGGACCACGCAAACAGCGTCAAAAATGTTTCATAGCGGCCAGCATATATGTTGCATACAACGAGGCATGGAAAGAAACTCAAATTGAAACAGCTGAGAAAATACGAGAAATTGATCGTATTAATTTGGAAAAATCACTTTCTGTTGTGGACAATGGGTTAATGACTCTGTCCTCCAGAATATATTCGCTGGACAGTATTGTATCATCTGCAATTGATATTATAGACCAGGACTTGCTAATGTTACAACATGGCCAGTCCCAATTACGTTCTATAGTACAGCTAGGCTGGACGTTGCAAAATCTCCGTTCAGGCTATGTGCCATGGCGTTTAATCAACACAATGTCATTGTTTTCTATCTTTAACCTTACTGATAAACAAATCAGTTTGGCACAGAAAGGAGCAGACTATACAATCCTGAGCATCGAAAAACTTGAGAGATTACCATTGACAATGTCAGAAAGACCTGTCATTGAATGGATAATACACAGGATTATCACAATTCCGATAACAACTTTCCAGTTTTAAAATTGCCTTGAGTATATACCGGCAGGCCAGTATGAAAAGTTGGGTAAAGGATACATTAAGTCATCATTGAAATTACCTTATACACACACATGCTATAGTGACAACAACAAAAATGTATTTCTTAGTGGTAATGAGTGTAAACATTCACTAAGCGGTATACTTTTGTGCCAAGGTATTAACTTGCATGGGGCCTGTGAGGGTACTTCACATAACCTTTCATGCCACCAGCACGGCACACCTGCAGCACAAATAGAGCCATTCTTTAGGCAACTTTCTAACTGGAGTTACGTTCTAATAACGGATCACAGCTGTTGTGGCTTGGTGCCAGGGAAAGCATATCTCTTAAGCGTGAGTTCCATGGTCACTTGCTGTATGCAAGCATTGTATCCAAATGGCCCTGGACACTCAGTGGCTCCGATTTGGCCTCCTTTGAATATCTCTTCTATACGAATTGATACTTTAAGCATAATGAAGTCTGTGCTTTTGCAGACAACAGTGCCCATCACGTCATCAAAAGAGACGTATGATCTCCAAGTTGCAAGGACAACTGCAGAGATACATACACTTTTATCAACAAATTGCCCCGTGCATTTCACAGAAATGCTCAGCCAAGTCCTAAATATGTTGAATGCCAGTGGTATCTCGAATGTATTTAAGACAATTTTTTCGGGACTGTTAACACCATTTGAAGCAGTCCTGGGCATCTTTCCAATTTTGTCCATTCGATCTTTGGCGGCCTACCACTACTTTTGGGACTCGTAGCAGGTATTTTATTTTTGACCCTCCTGCTCCGATATAGCAAACCAAAATGCAGACATGACTCCAGCAAGGATGAAAGAAACGGTCCTAGCAGTACACTACCGGGACCGCATAACTAAAGTCCTTGGGATAGCCGGCGAAGAGATCTGAATATGACCTGGGGTCTTTCATTTAGATCTATATGGCAGACCTGCATCTTACCTGTGCTTCGATGTATGCTATGCGGAGAGGAATGCGTGTTAGACACCTGTCTTGCACTACAATCAGCAGTACCTATGGACGTCGATACTTTGCTAAGTCCGGTAAACGCTCACGCATCGTGTTGTCCCCAGCGGTTACCAATCCTGATGACGGCATTCGTTGAGACTCCTGCGCTACGACTAGGTGGTGGCAGTGAAGCTAGAAATGAAAGCAACATCACCCAGGTACAACCTTCTGTGAGCATTGCTGATCCTGAAATTGATGATAGCAATCATTCTCACAACTGCCAAGTTACAGCATTATCGAACTTGGTCGAACTGTCACCTGAATATGTAGACCAATTCTTTGCGAGCCTGTCTGAAATGATGTTCTCCCCTGAACAGAAACAATAACTTTTGGAAAACAATCCGGCACACAGCGTTCCCATGAACTCTGAATTTGGCCTTCAGCTTTGATCAACAAAAGCTACTGAAAAGCGTTTGGAACTATTTTTTCCCCCGCTCATCATGAAATTATTTTTTCCAAAAATTCCAAAATATTTCTCTTTTTTCTAGCACATGTACTTTGCTTAAAATAGAACTATTCATAAAAAACAGAGCTTCTATTTTTAGTAGTTCTAGAGACAAAATATAACCTCAGCCTTTAGCGCATTTTACAGCAATTGTATTTATATGTGATGAAATAGTCCTGCCGTTCTTTTCTGTATTTAGAGACATTTCATGTGTAATTCTTCGCAAAATCGTTCAACTGAATACATATGCAATATTTTTTGAGTGATTACTATGCTTGATAACGTACAGTACCTATTCATTTTCATGTATTTCATATACACCATTTCAAATGCAAAATGTATTTTGGGGTGGGTAGGAATACAAGTGCTTCTTATTGCTTTCGTTTTTAGTAATTTAATGGACATAAATTTGTGGAGTGGGTGATGTGTTTTATCTAGGACCCCGATCAATATTGTGACCTCATGCCTCTATACGGCTATAATCAATACATATCCCTATAATGGCATAAGAATCAGAGCCTTATTCCAGTAACTCGCCTCTGCAGTCCATGACAGTCCATGACACAGCAGAAGCCACTTCCTTAGATTCCGAGATAGCACACTGAGTTCTTTTGACATACCAAACCCCCAGCAACCTGGGAAAGCCCCGCTTGCTTTGTTTTGATTAGTAATAGAACTCCTGCGAGCATTGTAAGAACGACCAGTTCTTAGTGACATCTTTATTGACGTCTTATGTCCAAAAACATACGTCAAACTCGGCACCTTTCAGGTATAAATATACCAACGTTGCCTTAAGCAAACACACGGTGGTTGTGAATACTGGAGCAGAATAGCTGTCTCCTTGCAGAGAGCCCAGCAGATGCGAGAAGCCCACGGACGCTGCCCCTCCTCCTTGACGCGCTGAGAAAGATGCTGTCTTTTCTCCTGCCGATAAAATCCAGCTCCGGCGTTTCCAGCCTACCCTTGCGGGTGACTGGGATATCGGGTCCTAAGAAGGAGATACCAGACCTCCTACATTCTATTCCAGAGGTACGGTGCAACTAAACCCTTAGAGAGAATTCTTGAAACAAACTCTTGGCAAAACCAACTTAAATTGCTACTTACTTACTCCCTCCCATGCATTAGGCTTAGGTCAGGTACACCGGGGTAGGCGTAGTTAGAAGCACCAGTTGAGGTCGTTAGCCAATGTATATATGAATGTATATATTTTATTCATTTTAACTATCCTATGGATAAGAAACCATATCAATGCTTTTACAGTATTATTTCGTAATACTCCTTTTACTGTACGCACTTTTCAAAATAACAAGTCTTGCAATTGTGGCAATTCATTTCTCTTGTATGAGAAGGAAGACTGCTCAATAAATAATATCTTTTATTGAAAACGCCCGTCTCTCCATTCTCTCCGGTAAATCTGCACAACTGATTGAGTGAAATAGCTGTCTATTGTTTCACACGACTCTAGAGATTGACTCTTATTCTGAGGAGCAAAGTTGTCATGTTTATGCGGTTGTCGGAAGCTAAATCCCTTCTTGTCTGAGCCAGGGAAGCTGATCACTTCCTATTCAGTCAAGAAAGTTTCCAGTGACCTCTGAGCTAGCTGGCGCAAACCTAAATTAAGTCTAACATAGTCAGTAGAGACCTAGAAGACCGCAGTCCTACGTCTACACTGCTGTTTATGTTATTCCAATGCGCAGGGCCTATAGGGAAAATAGGAACTACACTACAGAGTGATAGGTCTGACGCCAAGATCTAGGCACAGTGGGGTTAAAGGAGTGCTTACTGGGAGCCCAACTATTTGCCTGAGAAACTTGTTCTCGGTAGTCATAATCAAGTTGATGTTGGAATGGCCTCATAGTTCCGCACCATAAAGAGTAGCACTTCTTAACTGTGTTTTGTAAATTTCTATCACAGGACTTAGAGGTTTATAGTGCGTATTTCTAAAGTATTTAGCCAGGCCAACCGAAGTTTGAGTTAATTTAAGGTTTGCCTTAGTTAACTGAGGTCCCCAAGCATCTTTTCGTTCAAAGTAACCCCCAGAAACTCAAATTCCTGAACTCTTTCTAGTGGAACTCCATTCAAGTGGGGGCCAGGATGGGTGGATCTATGGGGATTGAAGACCATATACTTAGTTTTTTGGACATTGATCTTCAAGCCCCGGTCCTTGTAAAAATGTAAAAATCCATCCAAAATACTTTGTAGCCCCATAGGGGATTTAGAGAGAAGCAGGGTATCGTCTGCAAACATCAATACCGGCACATGTCCCTGGGCCAACCTTGGGGTATCGATGTTCTTACATTGGCCCAGGGCATGCACCAATCCATTGATGTTAGTAGTGGCTGCTGAAACTTCTGCGCAGTCTGCAGGTGATTTTTTTTATCAGAGGCGTCCAAGTAGGGCACGATAATTAGGAATGTTTCTTCTGGGGGAGAGTCTTTAGTCCCACACAGAAGAACTAGATATCATTTGCGTCCAGTACTGAAAAGAAAGAAAGGGATTGTCTGGGAAACTAAGAGATTTGTCTCTACAACAGCGCCTGTCAATATCTCCAATTAAAAAAGTGCCCAGAGGACTGTAAAAGTTAAGAGGTGCAGAATTAAAGAAAGGTCCCCTACCCTCGAAACCTCTTCCCTCTCTTAGGTCATATTTCAAAATCATAGAGCATGTTGCTGCACAGGGGGGAATGAGAAAACCTACTCTATCTCCCAAAGAGCCTCTACAGTTAGAAAATCGTTTCTCAGTGTTGGGTGATATCCAGGGGCCCGATGATGGTCTAATTGTACAGGATACAGGCTCATTACAGGGAGATGCTGACGAGCCTGGGGCTAAGAGCACGATCCAAGAGAGCTGTCTTCGGAGAACTTGGTGGAAAATCTACTATTCAACCTTAGGCAGGATATTCTAGTAACATTTGAAATCTCAGAGGGCAACCAGAAGGGTTTTCAGGAGAAGTGTGGAATATTGGAGGGAAAACTAGATGGTCCCGCTCAGCGAACTTTGGTGTTGGAAGGCTAAGTGAAGTCCATGGCTGGTTTCATATCTGAGAATTCAAGGGATAGCGCAAATCTTAAAGCACAAAACAAGCTGTTATAGGAGGATATGGAGAGGCTGGAAATACAATCCAGGCGAAATAACTTTGAGACTTCTTAACATTCCTGAAGTTTTAGAAAAGAGAGATATCAAAGGCTTAATCTGTAGAATGTTGTAGGAGGAGGATTCAAAGAGTTCATAGGGACCCTTTCAAGTTGGATCCATCCAGGAAGTCTGCTAGAAAAATCCTTGTAAAGTTTTCTGTTAAAGAATTAGTCCTGGGTCGTGCTCTGAAGGAACGCCTTTTGAAATTTGAAGATTTTAATTACCAAAATACGATTAGATGTTGGTAAAAGAAATGTGCAGTGGCAATAGGAGCTGGGTTAAAAAATGAATGAATTAAGTAGTAAGGGGGCCCAGGTTCAGATGAAGTTCCCTGCAATGCTGAGAGTAATGTGGCGTAACAAGATGCATAATTTTAGAAACCCAGAAGAAGCAGACAATTTTTTGGCCCAGATGGACGGACCAGTTTAGTAGTTTAGTTGTCGCTGAGCTTCTTCATGCTGAATTTTGATAGATATTCATGGATTCAACAAATTAATTAGAATCCATAGTAATTGTTTAGGCTTTTTTTCCTTCTGAGTTATATTTGCTATTACCTTTTTGGATTTTTTTCCCTTCACCTGAGGGGCTCACAAATGGGCGGAGGCTTCACCTAGGGATAGGAAAGGGGGTTCCCTGGGGTGGGTGGATAGGGGTGGGCACTGGGTGATGGGAGCATAGGGAAATAAATAAAAATATGTCCTATTTCTGCCTTATTGGTACCTGGCAATAAGAACATTACCGTCTGGGTAGTATTAAGCAAATGTTTTCATGAGGTGGCGGTGTGGGTTGTGGAGTGGAAGAGGGATAGTCCGAACTCTGAAGATGAATAACTCAGATTTCGTTACATTTATATCATGAAATTTTAATGGCTTGAGGTCCAGAAAGAAGATGGCTAGGGTGACTGAGTTTCTTAAAAATAGCGAGGTGAAGATAATTATTTTACAAGAGACGCATTTGGAGCTGGAGGAGTGTGGGCCGCTCTTTAATAAGTTGTGCTGGATCCAGGAGGTAACCTGTTCGGATCAGAGGGGATGTACCAGATTAGGTATGAAAAGGTGGACCTTAGATAGGACAATTTTATTGGATCCGAGGGTAGTAGCAAATATAGTAGATAAGACAGCAGTCTTTTTTCATAATAAGTGAGGCTCAGCCACTATGCAAGTAGTTTGTGACACTTTCAAAGCCTATTTAAGGGGTGTTCCATAATGATAGGCAAGAGGCACGTTTTAAAGCAAGGGGATGGGGATCGAATTAAAGAGATCAGACTAAGGAAAGGGACCTCCAGAAGGAATCGTTGGAGGGCTCGGATGGTGTCTCTGTACTTTGTAAATAAATTGAACAGTTAAAGGCAGACTACCCGAGGCAATGGATATAAGATGATTAGATAGGTGGAAAGTAATCAAGTTGTAACACTTTTCATATGGGGAGAGGAGTAGTTCACATCTGGCCTGGAAAGTAAAATCAGACAGGGCTAGAAATGTAATTCGAAATTTGAGGGATAGGGAGACTGATGCATTATTGAGCACCACTTTAGATATATGTTCTGAGGCTCGGAGATACATGAGTAGGCTATACAAAGAAGATATTTCCCCCAGGAAGGAGTGGATAGAGCCCTGGATGGATAAGATTGGGCTCCCTTGGTTAACTAATGAACAAAGGAGACTCTTAAAAGCAGAGATAACGGAGGACGAGGTCAGGACCCAAATTAAGAAGATGGCATGGGGGAAGGCCGCTGGTCCAGATAGCCTTCCAGTAGAGGTCTACTCTCACCTTTTGGATATTATTGTTTCAGCGTTAAAAGGCTTATTTAATAGAATATACTTGGAGGGGGTGTTATCCCGCGATCCTGGACAGAGGCCACCCCATCCCTAATCTTGAAACCAAACAAAGATCCTTTATCAGTGGACTCTTCTAGGCCTACCCTACTTTTAAATTTGGACTATAAGATTTGTTCCAGGATAGTAGCCTCAAGGTTCATCAGGTTATTAAGTGAATCATCCATCAGGACTAAAGAGGTTTCATCCTTGGGAGACAGCTTAATGAGCTTACTTTTTTGATGCTTGGGGTTATTGACCTGGCTGGAGTTCTGAACCTTCCTCTGTCAGTAATAGCAGTACGCACTGCAAAGGCATTCAACCAAGTACATTGGCCATATATTTAGGAGGTTCTTACATCATATGAGTTTTCACAGAACATCTTAAAAGTGATGCAAAATCTTTATCATCTACCCAAAGCTAGGGTGTTCGTGAATGGTGAGTTGTTTGACTTGTTCTATATATCTAGAGGTACTAGACGGGGTGTCCCCTCTCCCTGCTCTTGTTCAATCTATATATAGAGCCGCTCGCATCTATGATTAGAATGGATAACACTATCTTTCCCTTTAAAGAGACTGTGTTCGAAGCAAAGGTGGCATTGTATGCAGAAGATCTTATTCTGTACACCACTAATCCAGAGGAGGGAATCCCTAATTTAATGGCCTTGGCACGAAATTTTGGTTTAATCTCGGGTTTCAAGGTGAATAGTGATAAAAATTAAATTATGGAATGGAATCAGGCAAAGCAAAATATAGGGGCTAAGGCCCAAATGTGTTAAATGCCAGAAACCGGTCCTCAGAAGCTTGTTTCCGGTCTAAGGAAGACATGGCTTGGCAGTTCGGGCTGGACTGTTCCCACGAGGCACATGGTCAGACTGATTTGCATAAAGCCATGTCTGAACTGGGGTGGCAGAGTGGGCTAAAGAACGGTGATGGATTAAACCCAGAACTTTTGACTGGGTGAGAGTGTTTGATTGATTCAGATGCTCCGTCTATCACCACCCCCTTTTGTACCGCTTTTGGCCACCATAAGTGTGGCAGGGTATGCTCAGACGTGAGTCCCTTGCTCACTTTGCCACTGGATTCAAGCAAGCCGGGCTGAAGACGGCTGGAATGCCAGAAACCGGTCCTCGGAAGCTTGTTTCCGGTCTAGGGAAGACATGGCTTGGCAGTTCGGGCTGGACTGTTCCCATGAGGCACAGGGTCAGACTGATTTGCATATAGCCATGTCTGAACTGGGGTGGCAGAGTGGGCTAAAGAACAGTGATGGATTAAACCCAGATCTTTTGACTGGGTGTGTGTGTATGATTGATTCAGATGCTCCGTCCATCACCACGCCCTTTTGTACCGCTTTTGGCAGCCATAAGTGTGGCAGGGTATGCTCAGACGTGAGTCCCTTGCTCACTTTGCCACTGGATTCAAGCAAGCCGGGCTGAAGATGGCTGGAATGCCAGAAACTGGTCCTCGAAGCTTGTTTCCGGTCCAGGGAAGACATGGCTTGGCAGTTCGGGCTGGACTGTTCCCATGAGGCACAGGGTCAGACTGATTTGCATATAGCCATGTCTAAACTGGGGTGGCAGAGTGGGCTAAAGAACGGTGATGGATTAAACCCAGATATTTTGACTGGGTGTGAGTGTTTGATTGATTCAGATGCTCCGTCCATCATCACCCCCTTTTGTACCGATTTTGGCCGCCATAAGTGTGGCAGGGTATGCTCAGACGTGAGTCCCTTGCTTACTTTGCCACTGGATTCAAGCAAGCCGGGCTGAAGACGGCTGGAATGCCAGAAACCGGTCCTCGGAAGCTTGTTTCCGGTCCAGGGAAGACATTGCTTGGCAGTTCGGGCTGCACTGTTCCCATGAGGCACAGGGTCAGACTGATTTGCATATAGCCATGTCTGAACTGGGGTGGCAGAGTGGGCTAAAGAACGGTGATGGATTAAACCCAGATCTTTTGACTGGGTGTGAGTGCTTGATTGATTCAGATGCTCCGTCCATCACCACCCCCTTTTGTACCGCTTTTGGCCGCCATAAGTGTGGCAGGGTATGCTCAGACGTGAGTCCCTTGCTCACTTTGCCACTGGATTCAAGCAGGCCAGGCTGAAGACGGCTGGAATGCCAAAAACCGGTCCTCGGAAGCTTGTTTCCGGTCCAGGGAAGACATGGCTTGGCAGTTTGGGCTGGACTGTTCCCATGAGGCACAGGGTCAGACTGATTTGCATATAGCCATGTCTGAACTGGGGTGGCAGAGTGGGCTAAAGAACGGTGATGGATTAAACCCAGATCTTTTGACTGGGTGTGAGTGTTTGATTGATTCAGATGCTCCGTCCATCACCACCCCCTTTTGTACCGCTTTTGGCCGCAATAAGTGTGGCAGGGTATGCTCAGACCTGAGTCCCTTGCTCACTTTGCCACTGGATTCAAGCAAGCCGGGCTGAAGACGGCTGGAATGCCAGAAACCGGTCCTCGGAAGCTTGTTTCCGGTCCAGGGAAGACATGGCTTGGCAGTTCGGGCTGGACTGTTCCCATGAGGCACAGGGTCAGACTGATTTGCATATAGCCATGTCTGAACTAGGGTGGCAGAGTGGGCTAAAGAACGGTGATGGATTAAACCCAGATCTTTTGACTGGGTGTGAGTGTTTGATTGATTCAGATGCTCCGTCCATCACCACCCCCTTTTGAACCGCTTTTGGCCGCCATAAGTGTTGCAGGATATGCTCAGACGTGAGTCCCTTGCTCACTTTGCCACTGGATTCAAGCAAGCTGAGCTGAAGACAGCTGGAATGCCAGAAACCGGTCCTCAGAAGCTTGTTTCCGGTCCAGGGAAGACATGGCTTGGCAGTTCGGGCTGGACTGTTCCCATGAGGCACAGGGTCAGACTGATTTGCATATAGCCATGTCTGAACTGGGGTGGCAGAGTGAGCTAAAGAACGGTGATTGATTAAATCCAGATCTTTTGACTGGGTGTGAGTGTTTGATTGATTCAGATGCTCCATCCATCACCACCCCCTTTTGTACCGCTTTTGGCCGCCATAAGTGTGGCAGGGTATGCTCAGACGTGAGTCCCTTGCTCACTTTGCCACTGGATTCAAGCAAGCCGGGCTGAAGACGGCTGGAATGCCAGGAACCGTCCTCGGAAGCTTGTTTCCGGTCCAGGGAAGACATGGCTTGGCAGTTTGGGCTGGACTGTTCCCATGAGGCACAGGGTCAGACTGATTTGCATATAGCCATGTCTGAACTGGGGTGGCAGAGTGAGCTAAAGAACGGTGATTGATTAAATCCAGATCTTTTGACTGGGTGTGAGTGTTTGATTGATTCAGATGCTCCGTCCATCACCACCCCCTTTTGTACCGCTTTTGGCCGCCATAAGTGTGGCATGGTATGCTCAGACGTGAGTCCCTGGCTCACTTTGCCACTGGATTCAAGGAAACCGGGCTGAAGAAGGCTGGAATGCCAGAAAACGGTCCTCGGAAGCTTGTTTCCGGTCCAGGGAAGACATGGCTTGGCAGTTCGGGCTGGACTGTTCCCATGAGGCACAGGGTCAGACTGATTTGCATATAGACATGTCTGAACTGGGGTGGCAGAGTGGGCTAAAGAACGGTGATGGATTAAACCCAGTTCTTTTGACTGGGTGTGAGTGTTTGATTGATTCAAATGCTCCGTCCATCACCACCCCCTTTTGTACCAAATCTGTTAATTGGGCATTACAATAACACAGAAACTGGAAGATATCTGTAAAATCAATTGGAAAAAACTCAGTCAAGAGATTGAGAGTTTATTGGTTAAGTGGTCTAATATACCGTTAAACATCTATGTTCGGGTTAATCTTATTAAAATGGTAGTCCTTCCTAAAATTACTTACTTCTTTAATACTATACCCTTTGCCTTTAATAAAGAAGATATAAGAAAGCTTCAGGGGAAGATTGGTAGTTTCTATTTGGTCTACTAAGGGGGCAAGGATATCATGGAAGAAGTTGAGAAGGAAGTTAGAACAGGGAGGGATGGCTCTTCCAGATTTGGTTGCATACTGTTACACATTTCAATTAAAAAATATTTGTATGTTGGCTAGGCGGGCAGATAGGACCCCCATGGCCTACTTTTTGGGGCTATGTTAAGTGTCATGGGGCAAGGGCAGAGCCATTATCTTTTTAAATATGGTGACCCAAAGTTAAAAAAAAAAGTCAGATTAAAGATCTTGCCGGGAGCCTTGAGAACATGTTTTTTACGGAAAAAGATCAATGTTCCATACTATTCCTCTCAAGCTCCGATTTGGGATTCACCGGGAATCCCTAAATGTTTGAGAGCCCAACTTAGTTTTCCACTTAAAAGTGCTGGCTTACTCCTTTGGGGAGATTTAAAACGACATTGGGTCTAGTGAGTTGGGAAGTCCTGAGTAATTTAACTAGGGGACATCTAACTAGGTTCAAATATTACCAACTTAGTTACTGGTGGAATACACAGGCCTGGGTAGATGATGGTGAGAACGAATGGCTAGACCAGGCAATGAGAACAGGTCCGCTAAAACAGGAAGTCTCCAGGTGGTACTGGGCTTTGGTGTAGACTGAAGATAACTTAAATTCAGATATTTCTAAGCTATGAGCAGACGATCTTGTGGGTGAAGATCCTAATGAGGCTTGGCATGTCTCTTTTGACATATCGTTTACAGGGGTGAAACCAGCCTCGCTTAAGCGTAATCATCTTTTTACTACTCATATAGTGTATCCGTCTCCATCCAAGTTGTCAAGAGTTAACGGAAACCCATATGTCTGCCCAAGATGTTGGTCTCCATCAGCTGAAGACATTCACATGTTCATGGCGTGTCCGAAGATCCTTTGTTACTGGACTAAGATATATAAGTTCCTTGTGGAGGTAACAGGGAAGCAGATTAAGGTAAGCCCTAAACTTGTCTTTTTTAGACTTTATTAAGAAGGGCTGCAATTAACAAAGACAGTGTTTTCTAAGTTTATTTTTGATGCAATCCTTTTGGCAAGGTGGAAAATTTGTAAGCTATGGAAGTCTGGAAGTCCACCATGTTTTACGGACTATTTAAAAAACGTACTCTCTACAAGTCAGCTGAATATAGCACATCAATCAGAAAGACAGGAGAAAGTATGGCCGCTGTTGTGGAGTGGAGTCAGAGATCAAGGGGGTCTGATGATTAAGCCAATATAGATGTCCATTCTGGTTTCCTCTGTTTCGGGTAACCCGCAAAGAGGATGTAAAAGGAAACAGCTGTTTTCTTGTGTGGAATGGCTCTTCTCCAGATATTGGCAACTGTTATAAGAGCATCGCCAGCAAGAGATTTGGCAGAATGTGAACAAAAAAATAACCCCCAAAAAATGAATTGATAACTGTCTAGCACTTGCATGTGGAATTTGTTGCCAATCTGATCAAGACCAAGGGTCTGATTTAAATTTGGAAGATAGGTTACTCTAGCACAAATGTAGTGGAGTACACGGTCAGCCAAACTGATGGTCCATCTGCCCTTATAGAATTGTATAGACTGTCATGCTTCTGAAAGCGGAGCTACCATTGGCATAGTAGGGCCATAGGTGTACTTATAGCACACCATCTGCTCGATTGTATTGTATTATATTACTCTTTTTATTTGTATTTTAGGGTGCAGTAAGGAGCGCCATACAAAAGCACAACTCTTGCTTTGACTTACAGCAAGGACATTCTGTAAGTGACAGTTACAGCTAGCACATTTGTGCCATCTCACCGGAAGTCAGCATGGTCACATCAAGACATGGTACATTAACTCACCAAGTCCCTCCCTGTTTTCTGCTTCCCCAACTGCAGAAGACTGCCCCACCCCAGTGTCCATCAATAAGAGCAGCTGAAGAGGAAAAACTAACATTCCTGAATAGCCTTTATGACTACAATAAACACCCTAGACAGGGTCGCTCTTCACGCACTGCCAATTATGATACATGCAGTGTACTTTGTGGGGGGAGTAATGCCACGCATACCATACTTTGTAATGAATTTCCCATCCTGTGATCATAGTGGCGGAGGAGTGTATGTATCTGCTCAGTCTAAACCATTGTCTGGCATCTACTGAAGTACCTAGGACTTCCATTAGAACATGACTCCAAGACTGTGGGCTGTCATGTTCTAATGGGAGTGCATTGAGAGTCAAGATTGTGCCTCAGGCTCCAATCAATTTGGATATTAAGGTTTCAGTTTCAAAAGACATCAAGGTCCTTGTGGCTCCTGCTTGGATTGTAGGGTGTGTTACCCAGTATCAGATTTGGATGTAACAAAGTTTCTCTTAGCCTTGGAGGCCAAATGCATTTTTACATTGCAGGAATATCTTTTGAGGTCATGGTCTTGTACAGTCTGAGTTTATATTACACCATCCCTCTCCCCACGCTCGGAAGGCCTGTCCTTCCAGGGCAGGGACAAAGGGTGGGTTGTAGTGTAGAGGGGAATACAGAGACAGGTAAGACACCAAACCTGTAGTCTCCATGTATTTGTCATAGAAACGTGGGTGCTCAGATAGGAGTTGGGGGGGTCTATTGCATTTGTAAAGCCACACCAGATCAGAGAAGGGTCTCCGCACAATGGTGTGGTCCTTTCCATGCTAAATGTTTTTTTCCACAACCCCAAAATGGACCATTCCACCACTACCTGCAGTTGTGCCTTTGCGTAGTAGTGGGTGATGCTGGGAATCACCAAACATCCGTTGTCTCTTGGCTGGGTGATTAGTCTCTTGTCAACTCTCGGGGGTCCCTCCTTCCAAAGGACATACGTTGGCATTGAATATGCCATAGATAGGTGGTAAACTTAAACAATGGTGATAGCCTGCACACCTTAAATATTAGCAAATTTAAACAAATATTAATACATTTTACTGTGGTGCTGCTCCCTGATCCTGACTAGCCCTTGTCAGGCATATAATACTCAATCAAAAACAAACAGAACCTGTTCGTGTCAAGGACGCACAGTACACTTGCCCTTCCGGTGCAAAGTCAAACCTATGTTGTGTTTCTGTATATACACAGACTAATCCAAAAAGTTCATCAATAATTGCAAACAAATAAAAATTCCTATCGAAGCAGACACAACAGAAACATGTACAAGCCAATTGCTCTTGTTTATTTTCTTGTGCTTGTGTTCATGTTCTCATGATTTCAGTATTTCATGTGCTTCATTGTATACATGAAGATCTTAAAGTATTTACATCTCCCAGGTATTCACATCTCGCAAAGCATTTCGGTAAAATACCTTCATCAGGGGAGTACTGAAAATAATAAAAATGCATCTTTTAACAATACTATTGCAGCATCTTTCACAAGTTTATACAAAATCATTGCGGAGAATGGGATAGAACCTCTCGATCCCACCAATATTGTGTTATTATTGTTTTTCGTGCTCACTAAACACAAATGTCAACATGCCTAATGTGTACCTATACCACAGTGTGTAATTCTCATGGTTCTCAGTGTAAAAATAGTTCTCCCGCTCACCAAACCCGTGCTCTGCAAAGCAAAACTCTGTGCGTATCAAACGCTCACCTGTACCATAAATGCAAAAAATGCCAGCAGACTTATGCCTCCTAAACAAACACAAGAATAATGTGCTTGTACCAAGTTCATTGAAGCCTCCAAGCTCTCGCCCCAAGCCCCAAGCTCTGGGGACTGAGTCTACTTAAGGAATATCATTTACTCACCTCTTACGGACCACATTTACTAGCATGCTGCTTGGTGTCCAGAGTGTGCCACGCCCACTGGGGGGCGTTTTCATTCAATAAAATTGAAAATTAATTAAGGAGTGAGTTTTTCATTTCCCCCTGTGCAGCAGTCCATGATTAAGGGGCGTACCTGCCTTGAAACCAGTTGGACATGGCAATTTGCAATGAAAGCCTTGAATGCGTGCATCTGCTAGGCATACATAGATGGTAAGGTAGAGAGCTTTGTGTGCCCTTAAGTCTGTGTGTGTGTGTGTGTATATATACATATATATATATATATATAAATATATCCGGTACACCGCGTCTCCACCCAGTGACAAAGTTCCACCACCTCTGCAAAAACTGAGCGGACACGGGCCAAGTAAGTGCTGAATACCTTTATTTGTGCAAATTCAGCCGCATGACGTTTTGGCTCCGAGGAGCCTTGCTCACATGACAACATTCAAATGTTGAGGACGCCCATTGAAACCCGTTGGACATGGCAATTTGCAATGAAAGCCTTGAATGCGTGCATCTGCTAGGCATACACAGATGGTAAGGTAGAGAGCTTTGTGTGCCCTTAAGTCTGTGTGTGTGTGTGTATATATATATATATATATATATATATATATATATATATATATATATATATACACATGTACATATACATATATATATATATATATATATATATATTTATATGTAAATATGTAAAAAAATATATAAATTCATTTTTCTAGCACCCAAAATATATCGACCACCATAGTCACATCTATTGGTGAAAATAAAAGCCACTCCATCCAGCGTGTTACAGCCAATCCTCAATTTTGTGAGAAGACAAAGGGATAACTCGCATCGACTTTGAAAGGTCTTGGTAAAAGAAAAAAAAATATATATATATATATTCATTTTTACAGAACACAAATGATTTTCTGTGCCATTTACAGCAAATTCCAAAAGATAATGTATGTGTGCTCAGCTTCAACAAGCCTTTCTCAAAGTATGTATTCCCCATCACTTCTTGAAAAACATATACACTGTTCATCATTGAACCTTTGCGTCCTCATAATGGTGGAGGACAAATCCTAAAGCAGTTTTGAACAATTATTAATCATATTTACAGATTCAAATCAAAATTCATTTATTCAAGGACATGTTAAGGCAGTCAGTGAACAAACAAATAAATATATGAATAAGTAAATACGGACTATAAACTATTTCAAAGATGTACAATATTCAATCAATGATTTACATTTTTCTGAAATATTCAAGCATATAGATATCGCCACCACATTTATTATGTCTAGCTCCTCTGTCATCAGTGTCTCTTTTGCATGAATGACACATGCACACACGCAACTGATACACTACAAGAATGGTGTGTTTTATGGCTGGGTTTTGTCTGGGAGAGTGGAGGGTAAGCCCATACATATATATATGTTCTGATTTTAGAGGTCAGGGATGAATAGAAGATAGGATAGTAAGTAGCTTTTATGGTTCAGTGTATAGGGTATTTAGGAGTATTAAGGAGCTTTCAGTGTTCAGGGATAGGTATTGTTAGAAATGGGATCTCTGGTTGGCTAAGGCTTGCGCCAAAGCCAGGCAGAGAACACCACTCTAGTCAGGGCATGGGCATTACATGCCAAAGAAAACCCCTGCTCACCCCTTTGGTAGCCTGGCACCAGCAGTCAGGCTTATCCCGGAGGCAATGTGTAAAGCGCTTGCACAACACGCACACAACAACAATATACTAGGCTCACCACAAAAGAAACCACACACAATGGTATATCAAAAATAGCCTTTGCATTCTCATAAAACACATTAGAATAGTAATCACACAATATACATTGTGCCAACTGGCATTGGGCAATATTTACAGGGGATTATATACACATGACAGGGCCCCTTGGATCACTGTCAGAACCATCACAAAGTGAACATATTATAAATGTAGAACTTATAATAAATGTAACACTGTACTCAGCATCATCCTGTAACCATATTATGCACAGTATCACATTAGGCGTGAAATATATTCTGCGCCAACCTCATAAGCATAACTCACATTATGGGTATAAGTCACAGCAGAAAATAATCTCACTAGCATAAACCACCGTATGCAAATAACCTCATACATAAACCACAGTTAGAGACATAAAACAGGGTGCGTAAATCACAGTACATGAATCACACTCCTATCTCATAAACCATGTCTCCAAGGAACTGTTGCCCTAAATGTGGCAGCTGACGCTAATTGCTGTGCAGCTGTGATGAATGGTAGGCCTGGGCACGCACAGAGCCCATGGAACAATATGCCCAGAACGTTGCAGCTGCCCACACTGGTGCGGCACAGCTGTGAGTAAAACAAAATAAAGGGCCTGGCACCACTGTGCCTTTTCTGTCCCTCTCAAGGACTCTACCAAATAAAACTTGCCCCAATGTTGCATCTGCCTGCGCTCTTACAGGACAGCTGGCATCAGCCATGAAACAATGGGCACCACTGTGCCTCTGGACCCCACTGAAGCCCTACAAATAAATCATGCCCAATGTCGGAGCGGCCCGCAACAGCGGGTCCGCTCACTAAATAGGCACTATCACAGTGCCTCGAAAGGCACTCACCAGGTGTAACACTGAGTCCCTCTCACCTGGACTCTGCATGGAGGAAGTCTTTCTGCATGGGGGGATCTGGAGACTCCGGTTGTCCTCCCTCGGGAAAGCTGTCCTCCAGTGCGACGGCTCAGCAAGATGAACAATTGTTACTTACCTGTAAACAGGTGGTTCTCCAGTATTGGTGTCTTTCATAGATTCACATGCTTGAATATCCCCAGTCGTCGGAGTGGGAGTCCCACGGTAAATAAAATAGCAATAATATATGCTATATATATATATATATATGTAACATAAAACCTGAAATATGTAATAGAAAAAAGGCATAACAAGCCTACACATATTTCTACATAGGAATGCATGGGAAAGGAAAAAAACATTTGCAGTCTATCATTGTCATTATGTTGGTCCAAACTACAGCCAATCAGGCGCCAGCAACCCTCTAGAACCTTCTCCTCAGAGCTCAGCACCTCAGATTTTCGTAGCACAAGAGTGACCACAGAGTGTATGAGGAGAAGAGAGCCTCTGAGGGGAGGAGGGTGGGTCGCATGTGAATCTATGAAAGACACCAATACTGGAGAACCACCTGTTTACAGGTAAGTAACAATTGTTCTTCTCCAGTATTAGGGTGTCTTTCATAGATTCACATGCTTGAATATAGAATAGAAAGCAGTAATATCCAAAGAAAACTTCCCAGCATGATACACATGCATAGACTTATAAAACCAAATATGTCTATAGTCTTGCAAGACGTACATTAATAAGGTAAACCATAATGGAGGAGGGAAGACAGAGGCTCGCCTTATTGAAATAGATAGCGAAGCATAGACTGTCCCACTGCAGGTCTGCTTTGTTAATGGTACCCAGGCAGTAGTGTTTCATAAACATGTGCCTGCTTGACCACATGGCTGCTCTGCAGATCTGATGCGGCGGCACACCGGCAAACAGGGCAGTTGAAGACGACATCGCCCTGGTAGAATGGAGTCTCACTGAAGACTGTAGAGGTTTGCCTGCCTGTTGATGGCAGAAAGCAATGGCCGAGGAAACCCCATGAGCAATTGTAGGTTTGGGAACTGGACGCACTTAGTGGAAACGTCCATAAGCTATGACGATGGCAAATGTCAGCAGCCGCATAAATCCATCTAGCTATGGTGTGTTTAGACACTGCTCGTCCTAGCTGTATATTTCCATAGGCAATAAACAGTTGATCGGATTTGATAATGACAGAGGTCCTTGCAAATAGAAATTTAAAACATCTTCTGATGTCAAGAGTATGGAAATGCCCTCTCCGCAGGGGATTGTGGATTAGGAAAAAAAACGTCTTTAAGATAACTGGTTCTTTCAGGTGAAAATCCGAAGGCACCTTTAGGCATACACCTTGGGTTTGTACGTAGCACCACAGAATTGGGTGTGAATCGTAAGAAAGGTGAATTGACAATGAGAGCTTGAACATCACAGACTCTTCTAGATGAAGTTAATGCTACAAAGAGAAAAACCGTTGCATGTTAGGAATTTGAAATACATCCTAAAAATTGGCTCAAATGGGTGGCGCATGAGCTGCGCTAATACTACATTATAATGCCATGATGAAGGCGGACAACGTACAGGAGGAAACATTCTGAGTAGTCCCTTAAAGAACTGTTGTATTCTTGAAAAATAAAGAGAGATGGACCCATCCTGACGTTACCTTGAAATGGCTGCCAAAAAGACCTTCAACGTTGTATGAGATAAGCCTGATCTTGCCAGGTGCAAGAAAAAAGGTAATATCTGGTCCGGCGTTGCAAGAAATGGGTAAACCCCAGCAGATTAACACCAAATGCAGATTATTATTTATGTATTTATTTATTTTTAAAGACTGTATGTCTTTAGTAGGTGCTCTCGCGTAAGCCAGCACCTCTTTACAATCCGCCGAGATAGTCAGATGAGCTAATACAAGGTGCTCAGACACCAAGCTGCTAATTTTAGAGAAGCCGGATCTGATGGAAAATTTGACCATTCTGAATGGAGAGGAGATTTGGAATTGGTCGAAACTGTATTGGATCGTACCCTGAGAGGAGAAGAAGTTCGGTGAATCAGTATTGGCGAGGCCACCTGTGGGCGATGGGAATCAAACAATACAGCTTTTTGTTCATCTGACGGAGAATTCTCGGAACCAACGGTACCGGACACAAGGCGTAAGCATATATTTGAGACCAGTTTATCGAAAACGCCTTCCCCTGCGAATCCCTGTGAGGATGCTAGCTTGCAAAGAAACAGGCATAAGCTGTTCTTTTTTTGTCGCAAAGAGGTCCAGATCGGGATGACCCAACTGCTGGAAGATTCGATCCGCCGTTGGCTGATGCAGTTCCTATTCGTGGGTGGGCACCTGTTGAGCTGCTGAGGGTGTCCGCCAGCACATTTGCAACTCCCGGCACATGAACAGCCAAGAGTTTGATCCTGTGCCATATTGCCCACGCCCATATCTCTTGGGCTTTCTGAGATAGAAGAACCGACCTCGTTCTTCCTTGTTTGTGTAAGTAAGGTATTGTCTGTGCAAACCAATACTGTGGCTCCTTGAATGATAACACGAAAGGATTTGAGGGCTAAGAAGATAGCACCTAGCTCTAGCCGATTGATGTGCTAAGTCTTTTGTTGAGGGTTCCATTCCCTGCTGAACCTTCAGCCCTTGAGATATGCTCCTCAACCCTCGAAGGGATGCGTCTGTGGTGATTGTGTAATTTGGCACTTCTGGAAGGAATAACGTACACCCCTTCTACAAATTTCTTACTTGGACCCACCAACAAAAAGGGGGGGGGGGCTCTTGCATCTGAGGATTGATTTGAATGAGATCTACAAAGGAACTGGAGACCTGAAACCAACGTGGAAGAACCACCAAGTGGGAGATGCAAGCCCGTTGTTCGTGCGAGATAAACACCCTTGCTAGGTTGGTATTGATTGATGATCTGAGAAATGTTGATATCGGAGCTAGTACTAGTTGTGACTTGTCATGATTTATTGAAAATCAGGTCTTGAAATAGTGACTGACAAGTTTGGGTGTGCTGGACTGATTGTAAATAAGAGCGAGCCCTTATTATTCAGTTGTCTCAGGAATGAGAAATTTGTATGCCTTGCAGACGTAGATAGGCTGCCACTGGTGCCAGGATGTACGTAAAGACATGTGAGACGGACCTAAATCCAAGAGGTAGGACCTTTATAGAATAAGTTCTGTACCTATTGTAAAGCGTAGCCACTTCCTATGCTTAGGAAGGATTGGCACATGAAAATAGACATCCTGGAGGTTGAGAGTAGTTATAAACTCGTTCTGGTATAAGAACTTTAGGATTTTGTTGAAGGACAACATTTGTAAAGTTTGCGCAAAGATCTAAAATCATGCAACACTTTCCACATTTGCTTGTTGATGAGGAACTGAGAGTAAACCCTAACGTTGTTGGAGATTCGGAACCACTCCGACGGTCCCTGATTGTATCCATATAGACACTTGTGAAAACGACACCCGTAGATGAGAAGGAGGAGGTCCCTTTGGAGGTGTAGAAAGAGGGAAATTAGACAAATTCTAGAGTGTGCCCTTGGGCATGACGTTTAAAAACCCAACGGTCCTCTGTCACCTTTGACCAAGTGGAGTAAGAGTGAGATATTAGATCTCTGACGTTTTTGGAGGGAATAAAGGTGTGTTCCCGGTAATCCATCGTTTCTTAGAAGAGTTTGCCTAGGCTGTACGATGATAGTCTAGGTAGGACCTGTTGGTACTGTGCCTATGTGACTGCGTTTGATTTGAGTAGCGCAATTGATTTTGATTGTAGGAGCCAATATTGGATGGAACTCCCTTGAAACAAAGGACGTGGAGCTACGTCCTCGGCACCACGAAAAGGCTGCGATTCTATATCCCGAAGGTGCAGGCAGTATCTGTGTCCTTTAAGATGGTCTGCAGTGCCTCATCAACATGCTGGCCAGAAGGGCTCCTCAATCAAAAGAACAAGTGAAGTATAGAAGTCTGAACCTCCTTGCGAAAGACGTAGCATTGAAGCAAAATTGTCTTTCCCAGACTGCCCTTATAGCGAGCTGTGGAACACCTGTACACGCAATGTCCGATTCACAGTGTATCATTTCTGATGCACTTCTCTCTCACTCTCACTCCTGCAGGATCTTCAAAGCGTGAGGCTTGGAGGAGTCTGGAATAAGTGCTACTGGCGCCAACATGTCAGAGCACATATGGTGGCATACCTGCCCAACTGGCTTGCAAGATAATCGCTGTGCCGCCTGAATAATGACTGAGGCAGAGTAGGCTGAATAGTGGGGAGCTTCACATTTCTTGTCGAGGCAAACAAAAACCGCCGGCACAGAGTTTGACCTCTGCATGAGTCTAACACCTTCTTGCTGAATAAAGTCTATGATAGGAACTGAACGAACTTGTTTTTGTGGTTTCCCCCGGACGAGGGGAAAAAGGGAAAAGCGATTCGCCGCTCTCTTCATAAGGAGGGGAAAACCTCCAATATTCACCGGAGGTGAATGCAATAGAGCTCCAGTTTTTAGAGGAAGATCTAAAGGCAGGAGTAAAAAGCCACCACGACATCACGTGGATGTAGCAGAAAGCTGCAGTCGACGAGATAAATCGTCTCCCAAAACACATTGTGCATAAAAGACAACCGTGTGTGAAACCAACTGTCGACGGGCTCAACCGTCGACGATTCCAATAGTTGACAGGGTCAACCGTCAACGAAGCCAACTGGCCTCGAGGCTAAATGTTGACGAAGCTTACCGTCTACGGAGCTCACCGTCTATGGAGCTCACCCTCTACGGAGCTCACCGTCTACGGAGCTCACCGTCTACAGAGCTCACCGTCTACAGAGCTCACCGTCTACAGAGCTCACCGTCTACAGAGCTCACCGTCTACAGAGCTCACCGTCTACAGAGCTCACCGTCTACAGAGCTCACCGTCTACAGAGCTCACCGTCTACGGAGCTCACCGTCTACGGAGCTCACCGTCTACAGAGCTCACCGTCTACAGAGCTCACCGTCTACAGAGCTCACCGTCTACAGAGCTCACCGTCTACGGAGCTCACCATCTACGGAGCTCATCGTCTACAGAGTTCATCGTCTACAGAGTTCATCGTCTACGGAGCTCATCGTCTACGGAGCTCATCGTCTACGGAGCTCAGCGTGTACGGAGCTCAGCGTCTACGGAGCTCAGCGTCTACAGAGCTCAGCGTCTACAGAGCTCTCCGTCTACAGAGCTCATCGTCTACAGAGCTCATCGTCTACAGAGCTCATCGTCTACAGAGCTCATCGACTACAGAGCTCATCGTCTACGGAGCTCATCGTCTACGGAGCTCAGCGTCTACGGAGCTCAGCGTCTACGGAGCTCAGCGTCTACGGAGCTCAGCGTCTACAGAGCTCTCCGTCTACAGAGCTCATCGTCTACAGAGCTCATCGTCTACAGAGCTCATCGTCTACAGAGCTCATCGTCTACAGAGCTCATCGTCTACGGAGCTCACCGTCTACGGAGCTCACCGTCTACGGAGCACACTGTCTACGGAGCTCACCGTCTACGGAGCTCACCGTCTACGGAGCTCACCGTCTACGGAGCTCACCGTCGACGAGCGCGTCGTCTACGGGGCCCACCGTCGACGAGCCCACCGTCGACGAGCCTACCGTCGACGAGCCTACCGTCGACGAGCCTACCGTCGACGAGCCACCGTCGACGAGGCCACCGTCGACGGGACATATCGTAGACGAGTCAGAGGATACATAGACCGTATCGTCGACAAGCTGGCATATTTTCACATAGAAAAGTGCGCAGTGTGAGTCTAGACGCCTGAGAGTAATCTCGTGGGCGTAGATGTGGGAGGCAGACTCAAAGAAGGCCAGAGACCCCTTAATTGTGATGTTACTTCAGCTGGTGAAGTAGAGGAGAAGCATCACTTAAAACGTGAATATGCAGGACAACCAACAAAAATTCCTCCCACATCAGAAGGGGGGTACAGTCTAAGCACAAGAACAACCCCTTCTCCTCTTACCATGTCAGAGACAAGCAGAGTGTTTCCATATACTCTTCATGAGGGTTCACAGGAAAAGGTCACAGCTTCCTACAAGTGACACAGGGTATGAACGTAGACTTCATGTAAGAAGACAGTACAAAACTGTGATATTAAGAAGAAGAAATTGAAGAAAATTGAAGAAAATTGAAGAAAAAACTGAGCAGAGCTCAGGGAGACTCCCTTCACACGACGTGCGGTAGAAAATCTGAGGTGCTGAGCTCTGAGGAGAAGGTTCTAGAGGGTTGCTGGCGCCTGATTGGCTGTAGTTTGGACCAACATAATGACAATGATAGACTGCAAATGGTTTTTTCCTTTTCCATGCATTCCTATGTAGAAATATGTGTAGGCTTGTTATGCCTTTTTTCTATTACATATTTCAAGTTTTATGTTACATATATATATATATATATATATAGTATATATTATTGCTATTTTATTTACCGTGGGACTCCCACTCCGACGACGGGGGATATTCAAGCATGTGAATCTATGAAAGACACCCTAATACTGGAGAAGCAGGGCTCTCTCTTCGCTATGAGAGACCTGCCGACCAGCATCAGCACTTCTCCTGCACGCAGGGTTTCCCTTCACTAACGGGAGCCCTGCGGTACCATAGGGGGCCTCTCCTCACGTCACCCGGGCCCCCTCCTGGGACCCGGGACTTCGATGTGGAGCCCGCGAGGCTCTGGACTTCCGGTTTCCAACCGTGGCCCCGCCCAAGGCCAGGCAGACGTGCCTGACATCCTGGTCATGCTGCTACGGCCTGGAGAAGATTTATTTGGCGGCCCGGGCCGCGGTGGTGAAACATGGGGTGGGGACCCACCAATAGTTAAAGCACATGAGTGAGGTGGGCACCCGTAAATAGGCGCCACAATGCTGTGTGGGCATCCGCCATGGGAAACATCTAAAAAGGGGGCTGGGCTCCCGCTCGGCATGAGAAGAATGTGGGGGAATCCCTACGCCGGGTATTCCCTCCTCCATGGGCAGCTCAGCACTGCGGAGCCCTCCTGCTCCTTCTCTTGGGGATTTTAGAATATAGCGCTCCCCAGGGCACAAGATGCCCTTCAAAAGTCCTGGAGGATAAAAAGAAGTAAAAGTCCTATGGGGCATAGCTGGGCCCAGGGAGGCGAGCCCTCATGGCGGTGCCTCCTGGGCCCCAGCAGGATCAGCACAACATCATGGAAATGAACAATTTCTACCAATAATTCCTTTGTCTGTAGTGCAGGGCATGGGGGAACCAGATTAAACTGGTTCAGGGGGGAATTGGAGCACTTTGTTTACCAAGCTCCTCTTCCCCTTTGTCAGGTGGTGGCTTGGTGATCAGACACACCACGGGGGGTGGAGCCAGCATTGTCCAGTCTGGGCACAGTCCTATTCAGGGTCAAGGGATTACTCCTCCAACTACTTCCAGCACATATGTCCCATTCAGCCTAGTGCTGACTCACCCTGCCCCTCCTGGAGCCACACACACCTCCCAGCCCCTGTCACTCACAAGACAGACGTGCAATTCACATCAGGCAGGCAGACACATAGCACACAGAAATGCCAACTTCTAAAAGTGGCATTTCCCCAATAGTCACAATAAATCTGTGCACACCATTGTGCAGCATTTATTATTCCAATTTCATACATACCAAACTTGACCATTCTGCTTCTCCCATACCATGAATTACTACTGACACACACTGATGAGTGAATCCCAATGCATTCCTATGGGAGAGGAGGTCAATCTCACCAATGTAACCCAGAGAGCGCACGCACTTTACACTGGACCACTGTACTAAAGTGCCCAGAGGCCTAAAACCACCAACACCAGGTCACAGAAAAAGGCTAGGAGAATGCAAAACGTTTAGCGGTGAACCTGCCAAAAAGGGCCTAGTCCAACACAACCCCCTTCAAGCCAAAACGCAGGGTACACCAATCACTCTCTTTATGGGCTTCCCTGATTTGGGTTAAAGAACACGGACGCAGGCCCACAACTGCAGGGACACCCTCTGGTTCTACCCTACTCTGAAGCCATGTGGTTCCCTCCGAAAAAAACCTCTCGGGCCCAACTAGGTTACCCACTGGTACTCCCTAGTTGTCCACGGTCAGGACCAGGCCCTAGGCCACCCAGATGTCACTGGTCCTTGCCAATCTACAGAGTGGGGGGCAGTAACTCCTGGCACATAATAGCCATTCTCCACTCTTACTCTTAGTGTAGTTCCAAACTGCCACTGATCCTCCAACCTAGGGTCCGCACCCTCAGGCTGACCAGTGGTCGCAGGCGTAGCATCTCCTCACCATACCTCTCTGCTGGCGTTCCGCACTCCCCCAGGAGAAGCACCCCCAGAACACAACTCTTTCACCATTTCAGGACCTCTCTCCATCATCTGGTCTACCACCTGGGATCCAAATTCACCGTCTGCACAAGGGTCGGAGGCGAGTACTTCCTCCTACTGCACCCCCTTCTAGAGCCCTATACCCTCCCAACTGGAGTGGTACCCCTAGAAGACAAACTGGTCAGGACACTGATTATAGTTGGTCTTCCATCCGGGACAGGAAACACCTGAACCTGACTCCCCAACCCAGAGACGGTACCATTTGGTCGGATGCCCAGCAAACCAGGACTTCATGGGGAGCATGCATGCCCCCCCCCTGAGGGTGACAGATAACTAATGTGTCCTGTGACAGTCTGCCTGACGCAGAGCTCACGACCTACTGTCCTTTTGACAGTGCGTGAAGATGCCCCAGGACAGAAGTAGCGTCACCACGGTCAATCATTTCTTTACTTAGCCCTTCTGGCTGGCCCCTGACCCACTGGTTCTTCCACTGAGGACTCTTTCCCCCTCTCACCCCTCAATCTGGACCTCTGCACCATCCACTAGGAGTGGCACTGCCAAACACTAGAACTGATGCAGGCATAATTACAGACACTCCCAGCTCACCTAGCATGAGGAGATCCCCCTCAAAGAACGGTCCAACAGGACAGACTAGACGCCCTACCTGGTGTTCCCTCTAAGGACCATCCAGTACTGGAGACTGAAGTGTGGGCACTTCGGGACAGAGCCCAGTCTCACTCCTTTTCCTGCAAGACAGGATGTGAGTCCCTTCAACCTTCTCACTATAAGGGCACCTAGCTGGGCTGCTCAGAACCACTTCCACCACTCTGGGTTGGAAGACACTTGCACCATTCTTCTAGTATCACTCCCCAATGCAAGCACCCTAGAATCAAGGAATGTACACACTGCAACGGGTGTTGGCTCGGTTCCGGAAAACAATTGAGGGGCAGGGTCTATCTGACTGAACAAATTGAACTGCTCTTTAACACCATTTACCGAGCTAAACAATCACCCAAACGTCCAGTGCACCACAACAATCATCCACAATTCCCCCACAAGACTGGTGAGACAGCATCTTACTGCCCTGAATCTCAACCTGTCCCCCTCTTAACCGGGATACAGGTACTATACTCTGGGAACTGTTAGTGGGACTTCCTGCACTGGACTACATATTGCTGCCACCACTGGATCCCACTCTTACTGGGGATTCCAGAAAACTAAAACTGCACTTAGGGGATAATCTACCTTCCCGAGCTAGTTACTCTATGCCAATTAAGTTACCAATGTAGGCCAACCCTAGGAATAGCAGACAGCACAGGGGCAGTACACTCCTTCAGTTTCAGGCCAACCCTAGTAATAGCGGTCTGCACACTGGCAGTACAACTACTCCAGATTCTCTGGTTGCTGTCCTTAGCTCGACCCCCAACTCATAGTGCAACAAAAAAACACATTTCTAAAAGAAATTATACTTAAAATAAACTCAGAAACAATAATACCCAAACATGTTACTACCTAAATGCAGAGTTTGTAGTGCAACCATTTGTTGCTGTGGTACTGCGCAAACGCAAGACCTATCCTCACCGCTGACAACCAATTTTAGAAATGGGATCTCTGGTTGGCTAAGGCTTGCTCCGATGCCAGGCAGAGACCACCACTCTAGTCAGGGCAAGGGAGTTACACGGCAAAGATAACCCCTGCTCACCCCCTTGGTAGCTTGGCACGAGCAGTCAGGTTTATCCCGGAGGCAATGTGTAAAGCATTTGCACAACACACACACAGCAACAACATACTAGGCACACCACAAAAGGAGCCCAACACAAAGTTATATCAAAAATAGCCTTTGTATTCTCGTAAAACATATTAGAATAGTAATCACACAATATAAACTGTGCCAACTGGTACTGGGCAATATTTACAGGGGATTATATGCACATGACAGGGCCACTTGGACCCCTGTCAGAACCATCACCTAGTGAACTTAGCAAAAGTAGAACATATAATAAATGTAGAACACAACCAGTAATTACTGGCAAACACTGTACTCATCATCATCCTGTAACAAAAACCATATTATGCACAGTATCACATAAGGCGTGAAATATATTCTGCACCAAACTCATAAGCCTCAACATATTAGACCATAACCTCTTAAGCATAATTCACATTAGGGGCATAACTCACAGTTGTGAATAAGCTACCGTATGCAATTACCTCATACATAAACCACAGTTAGAGGCATAAACCAGGGTGCGTGAATCACAGTACATGAATCCCATTTCCTAGCACCACATAAATAACCTTAGGGCATGGTGCCCTACAAAGCTAAGAGTCCCCCCTGGCCAACTGGCCATCTCAAAGAGGCTCAAATGCCATATGTCCAAATGTCAGGGCGGCTGCCAATGCAGCAGAATCCATGTGCGCAATGGCGCTGGGGCAGAGGAGTGTACCTCACTCCTATCTCATAAACCATGCCCCCAAAGAACTGTTAGCCTAAACATGGCAGCTGACACTAATTGCCATACAGCTGTGATGAAAGGTAGGCCTGGGCACTCACAGAGCCATTGGAACAATGTGCCCAGAACATTGCAGCTTCCCACGCTGGTGCGGCGCAGCTGTGAGTAAAATAAAATAAAGGGCCTGGCACCACCGTGCCTTTTCTGTCCCCCTCAAGGACTCTACCAAATAAAACTTGCCCCAATGTTGCAGCTGCCTGCGCTCTCACAGGACAGCTGGGATCAGCCATGAAACCATGGACACCACTGTGCCTCAGGACCCCTAGTGGGGCCCTATGAATAAATTATGCCCAAAGTTGGAGCGGTCCACAACAGCGGGTCCGCTCAGCATATAAGCACTGTCACCGTGCCTCAAACGGCACCCACCGGGTGCAACACTGCGCCCCTCTAACCTGGACTGTGAATGGAGGAAGCCTTTCTGCACGGGGAACCTGGAGACTCCGGTCGTCTTCCCTCAGGGCAGCTCTCCTGTAGTTCTGCGGTTCAGCAAGATGCGGGGCTCTCTCTTCGCTACGAGAGCCCGTCGACCAGCCCCAGCACTTCTCCTGCACACAGGGCTTCCCTTCAGTCATGGGAGCCCCGTGCTGCCATCGGCGCCCTCGTTCGCCTCTACTTAATGCATCCCGGCCCCCTCCTAGGATCCGGGACTTTGATATGGAGACCGTGAGGCTCCGGACTTCCGGTTTCTGACCGCAGGCTTTGCCCCAGGCCAGGCAGACTTACCTGACTTCCTGGTTGTGCTGCTGCAGCCAGGAGAGGATTTCTTTGGTGGGTCGCAAAGGTGAAACACGGGGTGTGCATCCGCCATTATTTAATGTATATGAGTGGAGTGGGCACCCGTAAATACGCGCCATGATGCAGGGTGGGCACCCGCCATTGGAAACATCTACAAAGCGCGGTGGGCTCCCGCTCAGCATGACAAGAATGCAGGGGAATCCCTGTGCCGGGGATCCCCTCCTCCACGGGCAGCTCAGCGCTGCAGAGCCCTCGTGCTACTTCTCTTTGGGGATTTTAGAATATAGCGCTCCCCAGGGCGCAAGATGCCTTCCAAAAGTCCTGGAGGATAAAAAGAAGTAACAGGCCCCTGGGGCATAGCTGGGCTCAGGGAGGCAAGCCCTCATGGCAGTTCCTCCTGGGCCCCAGCAGCATGCCCCAGCAGAATCAGCACATCATCATGGACCTGAACAATTTCATGGGGTCAGAACCCCTACATTTATACCAAGCATTCCTTTCTCTGTAGTGCAGGGCATGGGGGAACCAGATGCAACTGGTTCAGGGGGGAATTGGAACACTTTTATTTTACCAAGCTCCTCTTCCCCTTTGTCAGGTGGGAGCAAGGTGATCCGACACAAGACACGGGGCGGAGCCAGCTTTGTCTATGCCAAGCACAGTCCTATTCAAGGTCAGGGGAGTACTCCTCCCACTACTCCCAGCATAGATGTCCCATTCAGCCTAGTGCCGACTCACCCTGCCCCTTCTGGAGCCACACACACCTCCCAACCCCTGTAAATCACAAGCCAGAGATGCAATTCAAATCAGGTAGGCAGACACATAGCACACAGAAATGCCAACTTCTAGTAGTGGCATTTCCCCAAAAGTCACAGTAAATCTGGGCACACCATTGCGCAGCAATTATTATTCCAATTTCCTGCATACCAAACTCAACCATTCTGCTCCTTCAATACCATGAATTACCATTGACACACACTGATCAGGGAATCCCCAAAGCATTCCTATGGGATGGCAGTTCAATCTCACCAATTTAACACAGAGAGCGTACGCACTTTACACTCGACCATAGTACTAAAGTGCAGAGAGGCCTAAAACCGGCCAACACCAGGTCACAGAAAAAGGCTAGGAGAATGCAAAAAATGTAGGGGTGAACCTGACAAAAAGGGCCATGTCCAACACAACCCTCTTCCAGCCAAAACGCAGGGTATTCCAATCACTCCCTTGATGGGCTTCCCTGCTTTGGGCAATAGAACAAGGACGCGCGCCCGCAACTGCAGGGACACCCTTCGGTTCTATGCTACTCTGAACCCATGTGGTTCCCTCTGAAAAAAAACTCTCAGGCCCAACTAGGCTAATCCACTGGTACTCCCTAGTTGTCCACGGCCAGAACCAGGCCCTAGCCAACCCAGATGTAACTGGTCCTTGCCAATCCACAAGAGGTGGGGCAGTAACCCCTGGCACATAATAGCCATTCTCCACTCTTCCTCTCAGTGTAGTTCCAAATTGCCACTGATCCTCCCAACATAGGGTCCGCACCCTCAGGCTGACCTGAGGTCACTGGCGAAGCATCTCCTCACCCTACCTCTCTTCTGGCATTCCGCACTCTCCCAGGAGAAGCACCCCCAGAACACAACTCTCCCACCAGTTCAGGACCTCTCTCTATCAACTGGTCTACCACCTGGGATCCAAATTCACCGGCTGCACCGGGGTCAGAGGCAAGGATTTCCTCCCTCTGCACCCCCTTTCAGAGCCCTATACCCTCCCAACTGGAGTGGTACCCCTAGAAGGCAAACCGGTCAGGACACTGATTACAGTTGCTCTTCTATACAGGACAGGAAACACCTGAATCTGGCTCCCTAACCCAGGGACAGTACCCTTTGGTTGGATGCCCGGCAAACCAGGACTTCATGGGGAGCATGCATGCCCCCCGAGGGTGAAACATAACTAATGTGTCGTGTGACAGTCTGCCTGGCGGAGAGCTCACAGACTCCTGTCCCTCTGACAGTGTGTGAAGATGCCCCAGGACAGAAGTAATGTCACCATGGTCAATCATTGGTGACTCAGCCCTTCTGACTGTCCCCTGAACCACTAGTTCTTCCAGTATGCACTCTTTCCCCCTCTCAACCCTCAATCTAGACTTCTGCACTCTCCACTTAGGAGTGGCACTGACTGATACTTGAACTGATTGAGGCCTGATTACAGACACTCCCAGCTCACCTGACATGAGGAGATCCCCCTCGAAGAACTGACCAAAAGGACAGACTAGGCTCCCTACCTGGTGTTCCCTCTAAGAACCATCCAGTACTGGACACTGAGGTGCAGGCACTTCGGGACAAAGCCCAATCTCACTCCTTCTCCTGCGAGACAGGATATGAGTCCCTACAACCTCCTCACTATCAGGGTACCTAGCTGGGCTGCTCTGAATCACTTCCACCACTCTGGGTTGGAAGACACCTACACCAGTCTTCTAGTATCACTCCCCAATGCAAGCTCCCTAGAATCAAAGAACTTACACACTCCAACGGGTGTTGGCGCGAATCCGGAAAACAACTACAGGTTATGGTCTCTCTGACACAACAGATTAAACAGCCATTTAACACAATTTACTATGCTAATCAATCACCCAAACGTCCAGTACACCATAACGTTCATCCACACTCCTCCCACAAGACTGGTGAGACAGCATCTTACTGCCCCTGAATCTCAACCTGTCCCCCTCTTAACCGGGAACCAGGTACCTTACTCTTGGAACTGGAGAGGGACTTCCTGCACAGGACTACATATTGCTGCCACCACTGGATCCCACCCTTACTAGGGATTCTGGAAAACTAAAACTGCTCTTAGGGGATAATCTACCCTCCCAAGCTAGTTACTCCATGCCAATTAAGTTATAACTGTAGGCCAAATGTAGAAATAACAGACAGCACAGGGGCACTACAACTCCTTTAGCTTCAGGTCAACCCAAGAAATAGCACAATGGCACAAGGGCAGTCAACTCTTTCAGCTTAAGGCCAACCCAAGAAATAGCGGCCAGCACAACGGCAGTACAACTCCACCAGATTCTCTGGTTTCTGACCTTGGCCGGACCCCCAACTCATAGTGCAACAAGAAAACACATATCAAAAAGAAATGATACTTAAACTCAGAAACAATAATCCCCAAACATGTTACTATCTATGTAGAGTTTGTAGTGCAACCAGTTGTCGCTGTGGTACTGCGCAAACGCAAGTCCTATCCTCAACGCTGACAACCAATGTTAGAAATGGGATCTCTGGTTGGCTAAGGCTTGCGCCAAAGCCAGGCAGAGACCACCACTCTAGTCAGGGCAAGGAAGTTACACTCCAAAGATAACCCCTGCTCACCCCCTTGGTAGCTTGGCACGAGCAGTCAGGCTTATCCCGGAGGCAATGTGTAAAGCGTTTAAGCAACACACACACAGCAGCAACATACTAGGCACACCACAAAAGGAACCCAACACAAGGTTATATCAAAAAGACCCTTTGTATTCTCATAAAACACATAAGAATAGTAATCACACAATATACACTGTGCCAGTTGGCATGGCAATATGTACAGGGGATTATATACACATGACAGGGCCACTTGGACCATTATCAGAACCATCACAAAGTGAACTTAGTAAACGTCGAACATATAATAAATGTAGAACACAATCAGTAATAACTGCCAAACACTGTACTCAGCATCATCCTTTAACACAAAGAATATTATGCACAGTATCACATTAGGTGTGAAATATATTTTGCGCTAACCTCATAAGCCTAAACATATTAGACTATAACCTTCTAAGCATAACTCACATCAGGGGCATAACTCACAGTAGAGAATAATCTCACTAGCATAAACCACCGTATGCAAATAACCTCATACATAAACCACAGTTAGAGGCATAAAACAGGGTGGGTAAATCACAGTACAAGAATCACATTTTCTAGCACCACATAAATCACCTTAGTGCCTGGCGCCCTTCAAACCTACCAGTTCCCCTGGCCAATTGGCCTTCTCAAAGGGGCTCAAATGCCCTATGTCCAAATGTCAGGGCAGCTGCCAATGCAGCAGAATCCATGTGCACAATTGTGCTGGGGCAGAGGAGTGTACCTCGCTCCTAAATCATAAACCATGCTGCCAAAGTCCTGTTGGCCTAAACCTGGCAGCTGACTCTAATTGCCATGCAGCTGTGATGAATGGTGGGCCTGGGCACTCACAGAGCCCTTGGAACATGATGCCCAGAACATTGCAGCTGCCAATGATGTTGCGGCGCAGCTATGAGTAAAACAAAATAAAGGGCCTGGCACCACCGTGCCTTTTCTGTCCCCCTCAGGGACTCTACCAAATAAAACTTGCCCCAACGTTGCAGCTGCCTAAGATCTCGCAGGACAGCTGGGATCAGCCATGAAAACAAGGGCACCACTGTGCCTCTGGACCCTCACTGTGGCCCTACGAATAAATCATGCTCAACGTTGGGGCGGCCCGCAATGGTGAGTCCGCTCAGCAAATAGGCACTGTCACTGTGCCTCGAACAGCACCCACCGGGTGCAACACTGCGCCCCTCTCACCTGGAGTCTGCATGGAGGAAGTCTCTCTGCACGGGGACCTGGAGACTCCGGTCATCCTACCTAGGGTCAGATCTCCTCCAGTGCAGCGGTTCAGCAAGATGCTGGGCACTCCTTTCGGTATGAGAGCTGCCCGACCAGCACCAGCACTTCTCCTGCACTTGGGGACTACCCTTCACTCATGGGAGCCCCGCACTGCCATTGGCGGCCTCGGACTCCTCTCCTCACTTCACCCAGGCCGCCTCCTGGGACCCAGGACTTTGATGTGGAGACCGCGAGGCTCTGGACTTCCGGTTTCTGGCCGCAGGCTCTGCCCCAGGCCAGGCAACACCAGGTCACAGAAAAAGGCTAGGAGAATGCAAAAAATTTAGGGGTGAACCTGACAAAAAGGGCCATGTCCAACACAACCCTCTTCCAGCCAAAACGCAGGGTATTCCAATCACTCCCTTGATGGGCTTCCCTGCTTTGGGCAATAGAACAAGGACGCGCGCCCGCAACTGCGGGGACACCCTTCGGTTCTATGCTACTCTGAACCCATGTGGTTCCCTCTGAAAAAAAACTCTCAGGCCCAACTAGGCTAATCCACTGGTACTCCCTAGTTGTCCACGGCCAGAACCAGGCCCTAGCCAACCCAGATGTAACTGGTCCTTGCCAATCCACAAGAGGTGGGGCAGTAACCCCTGGCACATAATAGCCATTCTCCACTCTTCCTCTCAGTGTAGTTCCAAATTGCCACTGATCCTCCCAACATAGGGTCCGCACCCTCAGGCTGACCTGAGGTCACTGGCGAAGCATCTCCTCACCCTACCTCTCTTCTGGCATTCCGCACTCTCCCAGGAGAAGCACCCCCAGAACACAACTCTCCCACCAGTTCAGGACCTCTCTCTATCAACTGGTCTACCACCTGGGATCCAAATTCACCGGCTGCACCGGGGTCAGAGGCAAGGATTTCCTCCCTCTGCACCCCCTTTCAGAGCCCTATACCCTCCCAACTGGAGTGGTACCCCTAGAAGGCAAACCGGTCAGGACACTGATTACAGTTGCTCTTCTATACAGGACAGGAAACACCTGAATCTGGCTCCCTAACCCAGGGACAGTACCTTTTGGTTGGATGCCCGGCAAACCAGGACATCATGGGGAGCATGCATGCCCCCCGAGGGTGAAACATAACTAATGTGTCGTGTGACAGTCTGCCTGGCGGAGAGCTCACAGACTCCTGTCCCTCTGACAGTGTGTGAAGATGCCCCAGGACAGAAGTAATGTCACCATGGTCAATCATTGGTGACTCAGCCCTTCTGACTGGCCCCTGAACCACTAGTTCTTCCAGTATGGACTCTTTCCCCCTCTCAACCCTCAATCTAGACTTCTGCACTCTCCACTTAGGAGTGGCACTGACTGATACTTGAACTGATTGAGGCCTGATTACAGACACTCCCAGCTCACCTGACATGAGGAGATCCCCCTCGAAGAACTGACCACAAGGACAGACTAGGCTCCCTACCTGGTGTTCCCTCTAAGAACCATCCAGTACTGGAGACTGAGGTGCAGGCACTTCGGGACAAAGCCCAATCTCACTCCTTCTCCTGCGAGACAGGATATGAGTCCCTACAACCTCCTCACTATCAGGGTACCTAGCTGGGCTGCTCTGAATCACTTCCACAACTCTGGGTTGGAAGACACCTACACCAGTCTTCTAGTATCACTCCCCAATGCAAGCTCCCTAGAATCAAAGAACTTACACACTCCAACGGGTGTTGGCGCGAATCCGGAAAACAACTACAGGTTATGGTCTCTCTGACACAACAGATTAAACAGCCATTTAACACAATTTACTATGCTAATCAATCACCCAAACGTCCAGTACACCATAACGTTCATCCACACTCCTCCCACAAGACTGGTGAGACAGCATCTTACTGCCCTTGAATCTCAACCTGTCCCCCTCTTAACCGGGAACAAGGTACCTTACTCTTGGAACTGGAGAGGGACTTCCTGCACAGGACTACATATTGCTGCCACCACTGGATCCCACCCTTACTAGGGATTCTGGAAAACTAAAACTGTTCTTAGGGGATAATCTACCCTCCCAAGCTAGTTACTCCATGCCAATTAAGTTATAACTGTAGGCCAAATGTAGAAATAACAGACAGCACAGGGGCACTACAACTCCTTTAGCTTCAGGTCAACCCAAGAAATAGCACAATGGCACAAGGGCAGTCAACTCTTTCAGCTTAAGGCCAACCCAAGAAATAGCGGCCAGCACAACAGCAGTACAACTCCACCAGATTCTCTGGTTTCTGACCTTGGCCGGACCCCCAACTCATAGTGCAACAAGAAAACACATATCAAAAAGAAATGATACCTAAACTCAGAAACAATAATCCCCAAACATGTTACTATCTAAATGTAGAGTTTGTAGTGCAACCAGTTGTCGCTGTGGTACTGCGCAAACGCAAGTCCTATCTTCAACGCTGACAACCAATGTTAGAAATGGGATCTCTGGTTGGCTAAGGCTTGCGCCAAAGCCAGGCAGAGACCACCACTCTAGTCAGGGCAAGGAAGTTACACTCCAAAGATAACCCCTGCTCACCCCCTTGGTAGCTTGGCACGAGCAGTCAGGCTTATCCCGGAGGCAATGTGTAAAGCGTTTAAGCAACACACACACAGCAACAACATACTAGGCACACCACAAAAGGAACCCAACACAAGGTTATATCAAAAAGACCCTTTGTATTCTCATAAAACACATAAGAATAGTAATCACACAATATACACTGTGCCAGTTGGCATGGCAATATGTACAGGGGATTATATACACATGACAGGGCCACTTGGACCATTATCAGAACCATCACAAAGTGAACTTAGTAAACGTCGAACATATAATAAATGTAGAACACAATCAGTAATAACTGCCAAACACTGTACTCAGCATCATCCTTTAACACAAAGAATATTATGCACAGTATCACATTAGGTGTGAAATATATTTTGCGCTAACCTCATAAGCCTAAACATATTAGACTATAACCTTCTAAACATAACTCACATCAGGGGCATAACTCACAGTAGAGAATAATCTCACTAGCATAAACCACCGTATGCAAATAACCTCATACATAAACCACAGTTAGAGGCATAAAACAGGGTGGGTAAATCACAGTACAAGAATCACATTTTCTAGCACCACATAAATCACCTTAGTGCCTGGTGCCCTTCAAACCTACCAGTTCCCCTGGCCAAATTGGCCTTCTTAAAGGGGCTCAAATGCCCTATGTCCAAATGTCAGGGCAGCTGCCAATGCAGCAGAATCCATGTGCACAATTGTGCTGGGGCAGAGGAGTGTACCTCGCTCCTAAATCATAAACCATGCTGCCAAAGTCCTGTTGGCCTAAACCTGGCAGCTGACTCTAATTGCCATGCAGCTGTGATGAATGGTGGGCCTGGGCACTCACAGAGCCCTTGGAACATGATGCCCAGAACATTGCAGCTGCCAATGATGTTGCGGCGCAGCTATGAGTAAAACAAAATAAAGGGCCTGGCACCACCGTGCCTTTTCTGTCCCCCTCAGGGACTCTACCAAATAAAACTTGCCCCAACGTTGCAGCTGCCTAAGATCTCGCAGGACAGCTGGGATCAGCCATGAAAACAAGGGCACCACTGTGCCTCTGGACCCTCACTGTGGCCCTACGAATAAATCATGCTCAACGTTGGGGCGGCCCGCAATGGTGAGTCCGCTCAGCAAATAGGCACTGTCACTGTGCCTCGAACAGCACCCACCGGGTGCAACACTGCGCCCCTCTCACCTGGAGTCTGCATGGAGGAAGTCTCTCTGCACGGGGACCTGGAGACTCCGGTCATCCTACCTAGGGTCAGATCTCCTCCAGTGCAGCGGTTCAGCAAGATGCTGGGCACTCTCTTCGGTATGAGAGCTGCCCGACCAGCACCAGCACTTCTCCTGCACTTGGGGACTACCCTTCACTCATGGGAGCCCCGCACTGCCATTGGCGGCCTCGGACTCCTCTCCTCACTTCACCCAGGCCGCCTCCTGGGACCCAGGACTTTGATGTGGAGACCGCGAGGCTCTGGACTTCCGGTTTCTGGCCGCAGGCTCTGCCCCAGGCCAGGCAGACGTGCCTGACTTCCTGGTCGCGCTGCTGCGGCCAGGAGAAGATTTCTTAGGCAGCCCGGGCCCCGGCAGTGAAACGCAGGGTGGGCGCCTATCATTTAAAGCACATGATCGGGGTGGGCACCTGTAAAGAGGCACCACAATGCGTGGTGGGAAACCACCATTGGAAACATCTGCAAAGTGGGGTGGGCTCCTGCTCGGCATGACAAGAATGTGGGGGAATCTCTACGCCGGGGATATCTTCCTCCACGGGCAGCTCAGCGCTGCAGAGCCCTTGTGCTCCTTCTCTTGGGGGATTTTAGAATATAGTGCTTCCCAGGGCACAAGATGCCCTCCAAAAGTCCTGGAGGATAAAAAGAAGTAAAAGGCCCCAGGGCATAGCTAGGCCCAGTGAGGCAAGCCCTTATGGCGTTTCCTCCTGGGCCCCAGCAGCACGCACCAGCAGGATCAGCACAGCATCATGGAACTGAACAATTTCTTGGGGTCACAGCCCCTAAATTTATACCAAGCATTCCTTTGTCTGCAGTGCAGGGCATGGGGGAACCAGATGCAACTGTTTCAGGGGGGAATTGGAGCACATTGTTTACCAAGCTCCTCTTTCCCTTTGTCAGGTGGGGGCAAGGTGATCAGACACCACAGGGGGTGGAGTCAGTATTGTCCAGGCTGGGCACAGTCCTATTCAGGGTCAGGGGATTACTCCTCCCACTACTCCCAGCACAGATGTCCCATTCAGCCTAGCACTGACTCACCCTGCCCCTCATGGAGCCACACTCACCTCCCAGCCCCTGTAACTCACAAGCCAGACATGCAATTCACAGCAGGCATGCAGACACATAGCACACAGAAATGCCAACTTCTAAAAGTGGCATTTCCCCAATAGTCATTTATTATTTCAATTTCATACATACCAAACTAGACCATTCTGCTCCCCCATACCATGAATTATCACTGACACACACTGATCAGGGAATCCCCAAAGCATTCCAATGGGAGGGCATGCCAATCTCTCCAATGTAACACAGAGAGTCCACACACTTTACACTGGACCACAGTACTAAAGTGCTCAGAGGTCTAAAACCACCAACACCAGGTCACAGAAAAAGGCTAGGAGAATGCAAAAAGTTTAGGGGTGAACTTGCCAAAAAGGTCCAAGTCCAACAGGTAGTGTATGTGGTAGTAGGAGGTTTGTAAGGATAAGGAAATGGTCCTATGTAGGGGTAGTAATGAGTCATTAGGGTTCAAGGACAGATGGTGTTTAGAGGCAGTAAAAGGTCTAAAGTCATTAGATTAAAGGGATAGGTAGTTTTTTGGGTAGTAAAGGATCTTTTGTTTTAAGGGGTGGATTTTGCTTAGGCGTAATGATTTAATTTTGGAATCGGAAATGGGTGTACGATTTACAATATATAAAGGAAAACAATAATCTAATTTAATTAAAAGTAATTATAATGTTACTTTTAAATTAACAGCATTAGTGGGATTTAAAAAAATACTATACAATTATTCTTTTTATTTTACTAGTCACAGTATTCATTTTCATGCTTAGTTTTATACTATTACATTGTTATAATATTCAAAAGAGTAAATATATTTAAAAATCTTGAACTTAATAATTTAAAAAATTAACATTTATTAACATAAATGTGCATGCTTATATACACATATTGGTAAATATATGTACATATACATGTACTACTATTAATTATAATACAGTTTATAAGTTAACTCAGTTGTTGGTGAGGATTTTTATCTGGTTGTGTTTAAAAAAAAAAAGAAAATATGTTGTCTCTTCTTTTCATCTATTCATGTAGTTACTTTTTAGCCTTAAAAATAACTAAATACAAATAAAGGAGACATTATGGAGACCACTGTTTGATTATTATGATATGTATGTAGTGGTAGGTATATATTTGAATAGGTTGTCCACATTTTTAAGGCTGTTTTCCTTAATGTCTCTTTTCTTAGATATATATTAAAACATCTCTGTGTTTAGAACTTGTCCTACACTTGCAGGTTGGTTTTGTAGCAAGAGGCCTGCATGGGTGAGATCCTTCACCACCGTAAGATAATTAAAAGTTTTGATAGTAATATGTGTATGTTTTATTCTATTGATTCAGTGAGAAAATGTTATTCAGCAAGTTAAAAAACAGCTGTAACAGTACATAAAAAGACATAGAATAAAACAACATTAAAACTATTTCAGCTGATCCACATGATACCTAAATAATTAACCTTCAAAGGAATACATCCATTATAATATACCAAAACTGAAAAATATCTAGTACATGGCACTCAGATTCATGGCTTTCTGGATCAAAAGAGAAACATGAAACCCTACTTAATGAACATTCATTGCGAGCAGGAACTTATAACCGTCTTTTTGGGTTCTGATATTCAGTGCAACAACAATGACTTGAGATAGTAGCGTCTATACCAGGAATATAAGTTGCAAAACAACATAAAGTGCAGCGTGCTTTGCTTGCTAGAGCCATCACATGGGTATGGAATCAAGGCTTAGGGGCAAGGCTTCCTAATAATAAATGCAACAAGTTGGTGCACAATTGCAAGTCTAAACCTGGTCAAAAGAAAGCAGTGTTGAATATTAGTAACACAAGTTAAGCCATTTTGATAGTGCTCCTCAAAGCCGAGACAAGTAAAACGGTACTGTCGGTTTCATCTTTCCAAAGCCAGCCTGATATTCTGTTCTACGTTGTAAAAAGTTATCTTTAATGCATTTCTTAGTAAGAGATAAAACTTGAAAGCGTCTGGCCACAATGATAATTTAAATAAGGTGCTAAGAGAGGAATGTATATATACTAACTAAGCAAAATGAGAAAAATCTCCAGTGCTAAACAATCTGATAAAATTGATTTGGTAAAACTGGTTTATTCTTTTGACCATATGGTAAACGAAAGTAATAAATGTCTTGACAAAATCGAGTCCCCCAAATAATGTAAACCCACTTCACAATGGGCGATTAGGGTTCAGGCAGAAGCTGGTAAGCAGAGAAAATATTTTTAAAAACTTTTTCCTCTACTTGCAATCGCTTACAGGGAACATGGCCCCAAAGGCCAGCTCCATAAGTGCTGGAGCCACCCTCCTGTTCTTATGAATCTCCAACATCTCTTTAATGGACCAGCAACTCAATTTAGAGGGGAACCTAAAAATCCTGTGAGGGTTTCTGTTTATTTTTTCTTTAGCATTTAAAATCCGTTGAACTCAAGAGTCGGTACTCGTAAATAGGACTCGAAGTTAGCAAAGGTAGTTAACTTTAATATTTACAGTGTTATCAATAAAAATAGTTCTACATTTTATTGGTTTGTGGCCACAAATTATAGTAAAAGCTATTGTTTTATTAATCACCATTTTTGTTGAAGCCATAAAATCCCTGAAAGCATTCATCATTTTCTGCAAGCTAACCATGTCCTAGATAACAAAACAGAATCATCAGCATATAATAACACTGGTATAGAGCATCCAGCGGCACATGGGGCATCAGCTTGTATAGACTGCAGAACATTATCAGCCCCATTGAGAAAAAGTGAAAACAGGAAAGGGGCCAGAACACAGCCCTGTCAGATGCCTCGTCCTACTTTAAAAGAAGGGGAACATTCTTCTGTGAGCCTCATCAAACGTTACTTGATAGGTTCTCATGCATGTGCCCAAGGAAACTAAGAATAGACTTAGGGGCACCAAGAGGAGCTGTGATGTCCAAAGGAAAGCATGTTCAACAAGATCAAAGGTGCTGCTTAAGTCAACTAAACAGAGGTATAAAGATCCTGGGTTAGCTCTGATGTATTTCCCAATCAGGAGGTCGAAGTTAACAAACTGCTCAATACTATTTATGCCCTTTCTAAAATCAAACTGAGCTGTGGATAAAATATAAAATTCTTGCACCCTCTCCTCCAATTTCGTAAGTAAAATCCTACTCATCATTTTAACTGATGAGCCTAAAAGCAATATTGGATGATAGTTTTTAGGGTCTGATTTATCACCCTTCTTAAAAATATGTATAACTATTGACATGGCCCAAGAAGTTCAAATCGCACTGACAGCTGCTGCATTGAACACCCTCGTCAAGATGGGTCCCAAAAATTCTTCAGCTAGTTTAAAAGCATCCACAAGCACCCCATCAGCCCCCACGGCCCTTCGTCTGGCACTATCAGGAAAATCGCGGGTGACTTCATTAAAAGTAATATATGACGGAAGGTAATCCCAACTGCCCCTCAGTACGCTTGCTTCTGGACCACTAGTCTTGCTGCTCTGTATAAAGATTGTACAGTAATGTGCTACCCAAGCTTCACAAGAAATGAAGTTGTTAATGTCAGGGATAATATAATTTTTTAAGAAGGTTCCCGACCCAAAATGATTGTGGTTATAGACCACTCTGTAAACTCTACTGGCCCACTTGACCCTGCCATCCCCAAGGTTAATCGGAGCTCTACTAGATCTTTTTCCTTAGATATGATTCCCACAGCTCATGCAAGGAGAGAGCCTATGTTAGGGTGTTTTGGAATCCATAGCTGGCTTTGCATTCCCTGCTTTAAACTTGCCCATGGTAGCAAACAAGCCCAGAACATGTGCCTTCGGTTGAGAGTAAAGGCCCCTAATTCAGTATATCCCGGTCAAGTGTAAGTGATAAGGAGCAACACAGTGCATCTTTTTAGGAAGAAGAACGGGTGTCATGGCAAAATCTAGGAGCCAATTGGGGAGGGCCAGCCGGACCTCGTTTGGCCACAAACTGGCGCAGACAGGCCTGCTCTTGGCCCGTTCTTCACCCAGGTACATGCCAGGTTGCAACACGCGCACATCCTACGCTGTGGGATCCTCAAACCGCTTTTCAAGCTCATCGCCTCCTCTGCTCTCGCCTCTGCCTTGGTAGGGAGGAAGTCTAGGGAACATAGTCCCACCCCAGTCCAGCAGCTGAATGTGGATTTGCAGGCAGGGAACTGCTGTAATAGGTCCGCGCTGCGGGACCCGTTGAGCACTTTCTACGTGCATCAACTTCCCTGGTCCCTCCCCTACCTTGGTAGGGAGGATGTCTGGGGGGCATAGTGCCACCCCAGACTGGGAGCTCAATGTTGATTTGCGGGCAGGGAACAGCCACAAGAAGCCCATGCTGCGGGACCCGTTGAGCGCTATACAAGAGCACCGTCTCCTTTGTTCCCTGCCCCACTTTGGTGGGGGGGATGTCTGTGGGACACAGTCCCACTCCAGAAAGCAGCTCAATTTGGATTTGTTGGCAGGGAACTGCTCTAAGAAGACCACGCTGTGGGACCCGTTGAATGTTTTTCAAGCACATCACCTCCTCTGCTCCGGGCCTCCCTTGGTAGGGAGAACGTCTGGGGGATGTAGTCCACAATGTGGATTTGTGGGCAGGGAACAGCTGAGGAAAGCATCCGAGATGAAGTCTTAGAGAAATATCTCTTTGGATAAAACCCCTGTTGGCTGGGAGCTTCTTTCAAAATATAATGATAATTTAAAAAAAAAGGACTGTTTATACAATGAAAATTCTTTTCTACAAACATCCTTGTTAGTATAATTACAAGGCTTACAACACATAGAACACACCTGCTAAAGCAAGTGATGTCTCAGGTCCCCAACATCCATCTTCATGAAAAATAGATTACAACACCATTCAATCATATGCAGGCTGACCACATAAGAAATAAACACACACTAAATCATTTTTTGACTGCACTGTGTGAGTGAATGTATTTGTCACTTTCCTCCTCATTTTAATGAACAATTATTTAAGGAAGAGATGCCAGATTTACAGGCAAAAGATCAATTGTTTTTACACTTCCTGGGAAGAAGAATGGACAGACACAACTTCTCACTTGATAATGATGCCGACTGGGTGCAGGAGCTTGACTCACCTAAAGCCAGCTACCAGGCTTCCCTGCTCATCTCAGAGTACTGTCTGCACTCAGTTTCCTTGCCACTGGGTCTTTTCAGAGGGTCATCTCTGACAAAGTAGACATCACACAGGAAATCTAATGTTGTTGCTTGCAACAGGTACTGAGATACATCAACAAATGTGGGTTCTAGTTTATTGACCTGTCATAGTCACTGGGGGAAGTGCACAGGATTGCCAAGGGTATTTTATGCCTTTGCCCACTGTCGTCATGTCCTAGGTTCCATTGATTGCACCCATGTGGCATTTCAGCAATCTCACTCAACTTCTCAATTTAATTTAAACATATTTTCAGGAGCAGCCACTGTTGGCACTCCATTAATGTGCAAGTCACATGCAATTCTAGAACTACTTCTTGCATGTAAATTGGTTGCCCTGAATTAAGATGACATGCGGTTGTTATGTAAATTATAAACTCTCACCCAGGGGCAGGCAGTTCATATGGTGGAAGGCATCTCAAACATACTCACTACAACACAATAGATGCATGTTACTCTTACATTCTCTGCATATATGGATACATGATGTAGTACATGTAGTGTAGAAGCACATTTTAGGACACAACACGTGTTTTTGTCTGCAGGTGATGCCGGTTATGCTCTCTCTCCCCTTCATCTCAAACCTTTCTGAAAATCAACCACACTATCTCAACAGAGATACAACAAGGCACACAAACGAGCAATCATTGGATGCATCTTTGGTGTCCTTTAGTCACACTTCAGATGCCTTGATATGCCAGTGTCCCCTGCCAAACTTATGTGACATTACCTCTGATGCACAGCCACATCCAGGTTCCTGGTATGGGAACAGAACAAAAATCAAAGTATACAGGTTCGAGTTGAACTAGTTGTCTCATTTTTGCCTTAAGCAGCTGCTTTGTTTGCTGCTTTAATGTAGTTAGGCAGTTTCTAATATAGCCTTATAGCCCGCCATATCAGGCTATACCAGCAATTAAAGGCCTGCTTCAGCGTTAAAGGCCAGAACCTTTAACAAGGGAGCGGGGCTTTAATAGCCGGTATAGCCCAGCTACGAAATGTTATAAGTTTCAGTTTCAGTTTCATTTTGTCTTTATTTCGAATGAAATTCATAAAAGACGACATACATTACATAATATTTTAAAAAACTACTTCGAACATGCCCACAGATTATATAAAAAAAGTGTAGCAACAATCAACATACAATCATTTCATGACAATTAATTTAAAAGGGTTTTCAATTTCATTGAACAGATCAGCCACGCCCACCCCAGAAATTTGGCTACGCAAATCACAGACATTTCAGTTCGTATATCACGTAATTTCAGCAGGGCTTCACGATGTCCCCCACAATTCAAGGTTATACATATAGGTTTCAGCCATTTCAATCGAGGGGATCGATATACTGGGCATGCAAAAAACAGATGGCCAATGCTTTCTACCTGGTCGGGACAAAAAAAACATTTATTGCTTGTATTCTTCGCCCACTTCGTAGTAAAGGAGTTGATGGGCAATGTACCTACCCGAAACTGATGATACAGTTTACGGTCTAGGGTTTTGCAAATCAAATCCCAATAGGGCTCAAGGGACGGTGTTAGCTTATGTGTTAAAAAGAGTCCCGTTAGACTATTGTCCGAAGAATGAGTGACCAGCGTAGATTTTTTTGTAGCCCAGAAAAGATCCTTAAACTCTTGTTTCGATGGAAACCTGGAGCATTCAGGATATGACCACAGCTCAGAGAGGCCCATTGAATACAATATTTGTTTCACTTCCCGGAGCCATGGAATTCTATGGGCACCCCACAAAGATTTGACCTCATCCAATTCATGGGCGAAGAGGCTAAGCTCTGGAGTCGTCCAGAGGCGACGCCAGAGTGCCACTAGACGAAACTGCGCCATCTCGTCCAGAGGTCTACAACCTAGATCTAAGAGCAGTGGTTTTATTGGTGAGGATTGTGGAAGCCCAACCAGGTTCCGTAGAAACCTATTCTGTGCTGTGGTCAATGCTGACAAGTCCTTATAACCCCATATGTCAGCTCCATACAGGGTAGCAGCATTAGCCTTGGCCTCATAAATTTTTACCACTGGTATAATGCGTTTGGTCAGGGATTTTTTTTGTTCCTGCAGTAAGCATCCCGTAAGGCGAACAAATTTAAGTTTTAGAGCCTCCAACTGGGGGTTCCAACTAAGTTGATGATCAAGAGTCACGCCCAAATATATCATGACCATGACCTGTTCAATTGGGGCACCGTTCAGAGTAACCGAGCTTTTGATTGGTTTATTTTTGTTGAAAACCATAAATTTGGTTTTGTCAACGTTGATCTGCAGATCATTGATCTTACAAAACTCAGCAAACCTATTCAGGGCTGCCTGTAACCCGCTCCAGGTTTTAGAAAGGAGCAGGGTGTCGTCGGCGAATATTAACATAGGATATTTTGATCCGCCCAGGGTAGGTGCATCTGTTTGCGTGTTAGTAAAAAATGCAACTACCTGGTTGATGAAAAGGAGAAACAGGGTGGGGGCCAACACGCAGCCCTGGCGCACCCCTCGTTGGACAGGAAAGCCGTTGGTCACCTGACCCTGTCTCCCCCACCTTACCTGGGCGAAATTATCCTCGTGTAGGCGCCTGACTAGTTCCAGGAGTTCTAGGGGGAGACCCATAAGTCTGAGTGCTTCCCATAGTTTTGCCCTAGGAACTAAGTCGAAAGCCGACCTAAGATCAACGAATGCGGCATAGATAACCCCACCGCCCAAGAAAACCACCTTCCAATAGAGCATGGTAAGTCAGAACACCTGATCTAAGGTGCTGGTGCCTGATCTAAACCCTGCCTGCATAGGGGAGAGTATATTGTTCTGCTCAATCCACCCCTGAATTCTTGCTAAGGCCATTCTTGATACAATTTTTTGAATAGAGTCGATCAGGCTCATGGGGCGATAGTTATTAGGTAATGATCGATCCCCTTTCTTATATACTGGAAGTATCTCAGCACCTTTCCAGGATTGGGGTATCCTAGCCCCTGCTGCGATAGAGTTTGCTAGTGTTGTAATGTATGGAACCCATAAATCAAGGTTCAATTTAAAAAGGTCCGCTGGTATGGCATCTAAACCTGGGGCTTTACCAGACTGGACAGAACCTAGGGCATGTACCGTGTCTGAAGCGGAAAATAGGAGCCTATCCCCATGAAATATTGGTATTTGTATTATCCCCACTGCAGGCTCGGTTGCCAGTTCCTGTTCGGCGTTTGTATCTTTAAATTGGGCAGAGAAAAATTCCACCCAATCCAGAGCGGAAACATGGTTTACTGGTATTTGGGAGTCCGAGTCCCTGCCCCATCTAACTATCTTCCCAAATTTTACTTGGTTGGATGACTCACAGGCTTTAAGGAGATCTAACCAGTAAGAATCGTCCCAGCCCCTCTTAGCTGCCCAAAGGGTGTGTTTATAAAACTGCCTAACTTTCCTGATATCAGGAGTTATCCTGTTTTTAACAGCTGCTATTAGTTTGCTGTGGGCTTCTCTGCAGTTCTTATTATACCATCTTTTATGTGGTGTGACTTTCTTATTTTTAGATGGCCTAGTAAGAAGATTTTTGAGCGCCGCAAAACACTTCTCATGAAGATCGATGGTAGGGTAATCGGCTCCGCCAAGGGAGGATAATACAGTCATCCTGCTCCTTGTGTCTAGGACCAACTCCTCTATTTTACAAATAAGCTCTGGGTCAGCTATGACCCTAGTCCATTTGACCCGTCTTCTATTATCACACAGGACTAAATCAGGCGTTATGCAGGCTGTTTCTATTTGGAGACCACCCAGTCCAGGAACCCTGTGCACCAGAGAGAGGGGGTTATGATCACTCTCTGGCCTGGTCTCTACTACCATATCCATCACATGTGACCAGGATTCTATGTTGACCAATATATAGTCAATGCGACTTGCACTAATCCCATTATCAAAGATTGATATCCCTAGCTTGTCCGACGGGGTGCGGCCATTCACTGCCCGAAGCCCCCACTCCAGGCAGAGACCCAGCCAGTGGAGGGCAGCCTCCGTGCCCCTGACACCCTTACTTATAGATAGCGGGGGGATATTCCAGGCAGTATCTTCATCAGTCCCCACATCTTCAGCCAGACTAAGGATGGGTTCTAATGAGCAATTCAGATCACCTGCCACTACGACAAGATGATCACCTTTGTACTTGTTCAGGAGATGTTCAAGGTCATTAAGGATTGGTTGCTTCCTCACACCCTGACAACCTCGGGCGTAGATGTTAATTAGAATGATGTCCTTGCAGTTATCCTTACTCAGGGTAATACAGAGGAGGTCAGCGTTCTCCACCAGGATTTCCTTAACACAGAAACCCAGGGCGTTTCTGATCCATACAGTGAGACCTCCCGAAGCCCTACCCCTGGGGCCCTGTGTAGCCGGTTTGTGATAGTTCAGGTAGCCTACCCTAAATAGGGGAACGATTGACCAAGTTTCCTGAAAAACGACAATGTCATATGTGACAATGTAGTCTGCCGAGTCGTCCTTATCCAGGCGACCCCTCAATCCTGCAATATTCCATGAGGCCACCTTGATTGCATTTACAGAGCTACTGAGTGGAATAGTCTGTGATAAACCCAGAGCCCCTGACCTGGTCAAAGTAGGAATGTTAACATGATCCAGGGTTGGTCTAGGACCTTTACGTGAGGTTGAACAATCCATACAGGTTACTGGGGGGGTGGGAGGGGCAATCGCTTGAGGGAGAATTGGTTCCATGAGGTGTATTGATGCATCAATCCCCCCAAGTCAGTCAACCTCATCCAAACAACCAAACATGTTAATAGTAGGAGCCCCTTGCCACCAGTTATTTTGGCTTTGCCAGCCATCCCTTCGATCTTTCTGTCTAGGTTTTTGGACTGTTGACCAGGACCCCTCCATCTCAAACTGCTGTCGAGGAGGATAGAAAAAAGTGAGGGGTCTAACAACAATAGAGGGGTCATCATCATGTGAGGCCCATGAACAGAGATGCTGAGCTGTATGGGGATCTGCGAAAGACACTACTATACAATCGCCAGCAATGGACTTGCGTGTAGGACCAACCCATGGTAATCTGCGCACCATTAATACCCGACTTCTTTGATGATTAGGGAGCTGTCTATTTGTATTAAGCCAGTAGATGACCTTATTTTTTAAGGACCAATGGTTCTCTTGGGTTTGTGGGCCAAGGGCGGGCACGCCAGCTAATACTATGACATAAGGCCCAGCCTCAGGTGGCAAATCAATATACCCACCGCGAAAATTTGGTCGACTGGGTTGCTGAGGGAGTAATTTCTTGGTTGCTGGCTGGTTAGACTGGTGTGAGACAGCTTGAGGCCTTGGCTTTAATGGTGCTACACTCTTAGGGGGACGGGCGCTGGGGGCTGTAGGTCTTGGATTAGTAGCAGTGGGATTACAGACTTTGGTACTGGATTTGGGTATGGGTTTAGATCTTGGGGGGGGCAAGGCCGGGGATTCTGACTCCTGAGCCTGAGGGGTACAACCCTAACCCTGGGGAAACCTAGCTTTCATTTGTTTAAGACTAAAGCTAGCCAATGTGACTATAGTCTTATCCATTTCTAGTAGGCTGTTTTCTATTCGGGAAAGTCTAAGTTCCAGGGGAGTAAGTAGCTGTTTTAATGTGTCCCAAACGGTTTTAAGAAATTCTTCATCCCCCCTCCTATCCTTCTCCAACTCACTCAACCTACCCTCTATGGACCCTTCCTCAATCTTATCTGGAGAGGTTCCCGAAGTAAGGTCTAGCACAACACTGCGTGGACCAGTGTTGTTTACCTTGCCCAGGGTGACGATGTTAGTTTTAGATGTTTCTTCACCCACCCCATGTGTGACCAATGGTCGTCTACTATTAAAGAACTGGGATCTCACAATTTTTGCCTTTTTGCGAGCATAAGTGGATCTGGCAAGGCATTTCCTCTTTTGAATGGCAACTTTTTTAGCATTTACTGCTGGGTTAGACAAATCGGGTTTGGTGGGGAAGCCTATGCCGGCCACGGGGGTGTAGGGTACGGACTACTCCAAGGGCTTTAGAGGTGGTAGTGTTGGATTCAGAAGGGGCTCAGGTAGGGATGTGGTTGGAACATGGTGGATATCTGCCAGCGTTAACAATGGACGGGGGCCTGATGTACGCTCAGGGGTTAGAGATAAGGCAAGGTTCCCTAAGGACGATTTTTTGGAGGAAGCTAAGTTCAGGGAAAGCTTTCTCACAGCTTCTAATTCTAAGGAAACCCTATGTTGCATTTTACTGATTTCCACATCAATGGCCAGATTGGTCTTTGTGAGGAAATCATCTAGGGTTCCATTGGGCTTATTAAGTCCCTTGGCAGTTTTGCTGCGACTACCCCGTGTACACATAGCGGGTGTAAGAATGGACAATGTGGCACAAGTGGAATATATCAACAATAATCAACAAACCAAGGGGAATGGCCCAGCCCAGACCTCTTAGACCTCGAACGGCCTCAAACGGCCTGCTCTTTGCCCGGTCTTCGCCCCGGGCGCTCCCGCGCAGCGGTTGCTCCGCCCTGTAAAATAGGGCTAGGACAGGGCAGGGGGCGTGACCGGCAGGGAGAGCGGCCACAGGTGTAGCACGCAGGGACTCCTGGGCAATGGAGTCCCTGCTAGGCTGCTCGCAGCCCTGCCGGTGTTCAGCTCCCCTCCCAACGCCCCACAGAGTCTTCAGGCGCAGCGGGACCCGCGCAGCGGGTCCGGCAAGTTGTGGAGTGTTCCTGGTTCCACGAGAATCCAACGACGACAGGCAGCAAGATAAGGGAGCCTCCACGCAGTGCTCCAGCAGTTCCAAGTGGACAAGGTTTCCCGCTGATTCGTGCAAAGAGAGCAGCTTTAGCCAATGTCAAGGGGGTGTGACCGGCAGGGAGAGCGGCCACAGGTGTAGCACGCAGGGACTCCTGGGCAATGGAGTCCCTGCTAGGCTGCTCGCAGCCCTGCCGGTGTTCAAAGGGGTTCAATGGTGTTCAGCTCCCCTCCCAACGCCCCACAGAGTCTTCAGGCACAGCGGGACCCGCGCAGCGGGTCCGGCAAGTTGTGGAGTGCTCCTGGTTCCACGAGAATCCAACGACGACAGGCAGCAAGATAAGGGAGCCTCCACGCAGTGCTCCAGCAGTTCCAAGTGGACAAGGTTTCCCACTGAGTAGTGCAAAGAGAGCAGCTTTAGCCAATGTCAGGGGGCGTGACCGGCAGGGAGAGCGGCCACAGGTGTAGCACGCAGGAACTCCTGGGCAATGGAGTCCCTGCTAGGCTGCTCGCAGCCCTGCCGGTGTTCAAAGGGGTTCAAGGGTGTTCAGCTCCCCTCCCAATGCCCCACAGAGTCTTCAGGCGCAGCGGGACCCGTGCAGCGGGTCCTGCCAGTTGTGGAGTGTTCCTGGTTCCAGGAGAATCCAACGACGACAGGCAGCAAGATAAGGGAGCCTCCACGCAGTGCTCCAGCAGTTCCAAGTGGACAAGGTTTCCCGCTGAGTAGTGCAAAGAGAGCAGCTTTAGCCAATGTCAGGGGGCGTGTCCGGCAGGGAGAGCGGCCATAGGTGTAGCACGCAGGGACTCCTGGGCAATGGAGTCCCTGCTAGGCTGCTCGCAGCCCTGCCGGTGTTCAAAGGGGTTCAAGGGTGTTCAGCTCCCCTCCCAACGCCCCACAGAGTCTTCAGGCGCAGCGGGACCTGCGCAGCGGGTCTGGCAAGTTGTGGGGTGTTCCTGGTTCCACGAGAATCCAACGACGACAGGCAGCAAGATAAGGGAGCCTCCACGCAGTGCTCCAGCAGTTCCAAGTGGACAAGGTTTCCCTTATAAGGCTATTAGAACATTCTGTCACAGGAGGGCAGAATGTTCTAACAAATAAAACAAAGACCTCTCGGAGCCTGAGGGGGTTTAAATCCCCTCTAGCTCCTAGAGGCCTTTGTGAAAACATCATTGGAATGTTGCATTGCGGGCCTTTACGGCCTGTAGAAGCACGGAGCACTCCATTGTCTTCAATGGAGTGCTCCACATTCCAATGTTCTAATTAATGATTAATTATTGACTCCTACACCATACACAGATAATATCCTGAGACAACATTGTTTTAAAACCATATTGTCTCAATCAAACTTGCTATACTATATTTAGTACTTACACTTATACTCATTCTGTCGCTAAACACTGAAGTAAATTCTTTCATATACCATGCACAAGTATGTATGAATACAATGCAATACCTTAAGTTGCATGAATATCATGTCACTATCCACTCCCTATAACACTTACCCTATGTCTCTTTCATTGCATTAGCGGAGTATGTGAGCTCCTGCCATTAATGTGGTGATCCACTGAGGGTAAATAGATGCATTCACTGTGTATTTGCCCACTACTTGTTTAACAGCATCACAAAATCTATAATATTGATATAAATTTCGGATTATACCAACAGAGAATCTTTAAGAATGCTTTTGTTAACATGCTACTCCCCTCCTGGCAGACATAGGAGGGAAAACGCCAAAGGCCCACTGATCAAAAATATTTTTTTTAAGTTGTACAAGCAGCACATGTGAAGTATTTGTAGCTTGGTTTTTATGAATTCTAGTTTTGTACAATATTTTAATTGCCCTATATTTATTATTTATAATGAATATTGAAATTATAGTATCTCTGAGACAGCAAGAACTACCTCAATCACAGTAACCTAATAGCTTTTTAATTCAGGTCATTAATGATGTTTGGAAGGAATTAGAGAAGGTAAAAGTAGTTATGATGATTAAAATAATATTAAATCGAATAGGCTTTCCAAAGATGTCAAGATGGTTCAGTGAGTTAAACGATCACCTTTACGGCATGCTTTATTCCTGCTAGTCACAATTCAAATCTCAACGAAACTGACTTTATCTTTGATCTTTTTAAGGTAAGTGATGTAAGTAACATTACATTTTCTAATAGGAACACTGTTAGCTACAATATTTGGAAACCCCAAAAGTACAGTATCAAAAATTATGTAAAAACAAGTTATTACTATAAAAATATTTTTACTATTATTACTCAAATGCCTTCCCATCAAATGCAGTGTGCTATTTATTTGGTTCTTGGTGATTTTTCCAATGCATTTAATAGAGTAAATAGGACCCTGGTTTGTAACCTAGTAAGGCTGTATTTAACCTTCACTCTATTGTCTACTTAAGAGCTGCTTTACAGCAACATTGGAAGCAAAACATCAAATTATACTACATACAAAAATCTGCTGGCATTATACTCCCAGGTTTCTGAGCTCACAGATCAAAGACGTGCAAACATGGCAGGATTCCTTGCGGTGATACTGGGTAAAAATGACAACTTGTTTTTACAGTGCTAAGAATGTATCGTCTTATGGTATAAATAATCAATAAAAGCCATTATTATTATTAATATTATTGATACTACTACTTCTAGTACTACTACTGCTACTACTACTACTACTACTAATAATAATAATAACAGGCAAAATGATGGACTGTTACTCAGAGTTATTGAAGAAATGCAGGGGATGTTTTATCTAAATGGGATACAATAAAGGTAGTAAAATGGTCAGTTTGTTAGAGTTTACATTTGTAAACTCTTACACAAATGAACAAAAAAATACAGATATTGTAGGGTTATTTTCACAGAGAAACCTGTTTACATCTGGAGTCTTGCCATTAGATATGGGGATGGATTGAAGTGATTTAGCAGAAGGTTTTCCGTCTTTGGACCAGCACTATGGGCCCGATGTAGGTAGCCCTTTACCGATCGGAATCGGCCGAAAATACCGATTTTCGGCCATTTCGGATCGGTAAAGGGCTATCGAGATGTAGCGGCACATTTTCGGTAATTTTACAGAATCGTTATCATTACCGAATCGGTAAATTTACCGAATCGGTAATATTTACCGATCCGGTAATGATAACGATTCGGTAAAATTACCGAAAATGCAATGTAGGTAGCCAATGTTCCATCAGCACATGGCTTACAGAATCGGTATTTTACCATGGAATACAAATCCATGGTAAAATACCGATTCCTGTGTACATGCACATCTGTGCATGTACACATGTGCCATGTGACAGACAGACGTGCCCTTAGGGCATGTCTGTGTGCCACATTGCTCCAATGCCCGTTTTGGGGGTGCTAGAGGGTGTCAAGTGACACCCCCTGCACCCTTGCCAAATTCGGTATTTACCGATTCGGTAAATACCGATTCGGTATTTGACTTTAATCCTATGGGCTTCAAAGGCCCATAGGATTCAATAGCAAATACCGATTCGTTATTTACCGAATCGGTAAATACCGAATTTGTAAGGAATCAGTAACGATTCCAGATGTTGGGACCTACATCCCATTTACCGATTTTGAAATACCGAATCGGTAAAATTCGGTATTTCAAATTCGGTAAATGGGATTTACCTACATCGGGCCCTATGGGTTTAACCAAAACAGCTTCCAGGCTCAAAAGTGCTGACACCGATTTGGCCCTGGATGTCCCAAGAATACAGTGGCCCATTTTACACATGTCCTGGAACAAGCTGTGTGAGTAATGCAGATGGGATCACATACACGATAATGTTAGTCACTCACTGACTGTGAACTGTTTAAGGGGAGGGGTGACCAGGGCGACGCTGTGGGAGAGGGGCCCCATACGAGACCTCCCTTGGAAGAAAGTTGCCATTTATCCCCCCAAAAGTCCTTGCCTCCCCAATGGGAAATGGAAACAGTCAGAATGATGGTTTTGATAGAAACAGCAAAAAGTAAGTTGAGAATAGTTGTTGCCTTAAATATGTATGATGTTAAATCCTCCACCACGTCATAGATAAACATGCAATGTTGATATGTACTTTGAACTCCGCCACCAACTGGAAACAAATGGATGGAGATATGTTTTTAAAGACTGTGTATAACCGCTCAGTTAATGTAGAATCAGTGGCTTCTTCCATAGAACATTTAGCATCGGTTTGAAAGAAGGGGCTCTGCTGAGCATCTGCTGTCGTGTCAAAATGGCAGTAACTGGACCGCCCACGCAGGTAAGTACCACATCCATAGACCCCGTATATTTAGATGGTAGCGTCTAAGAACCTCGGCCACAGGAGCTGTATCCACCCTCCGACTAGGACTTCAACATCAGTGTCGTATAGAAGTAGAAATAACAGAGCTGCATGCTCTCTCTAATGGGCCAGAATGATCGGGCCATGAAACAGGCGCTGTGCTCAGACACAGTCTCAAATTCAAGCCGTAGATACATCATGAGGATATAGGATCAAAATACATGCTGTAGATGCAACTCAGCCTCGGCAATTTCACTCCTTTTCAAAGTGAAAACTACTTTCTGAGTAAGTCAAATAGATAACGAAAGGACTGACAGTTCAAGGAAATAATTTCGATGAGGTACGAAGCACGCCCAAGCATGTGAAAAATATGATTTTTTTCTCATATCCAGTCGATTGCTTCTCTGTGGCTGTCAACTGAGAAGATGACATTAACTATAGTGCAGTGAGTTTCCTTTTCACTATAACCACACTTCAAGATAGAGAACGGCTTAATTAATATTTCTGCTGTAACGTCTACAGTGCAAATGATTGTCTACTCTCTTACATCAATATCCACTTTAATCTTCATATTTAAGTAATATACCTTTGAAATACTTTATGAAGTTCGAAATCAACACGGATATCAGATAAAAGCACTGCAGTAAATGCTCCAGTTTTAGAACTTAGTAAAAGGGAGATCTACCCTGATAGAATCCGAAAATATGCAAAAATAAATTAGCAAACACATGAAAGAACATTTCATGTTCATTAACGCAATTTGATTACACTGATAATTTATGCATTGGGCAGCTTGCAAGGAATTTAAAGAAATCACAGCTCACTCACCAAAATATTGAATACGTTTTAGTGCAAGTATTGCTACATTTATTTCATACTCTTTTAATTGTCATGGGTTGACTTTATACATTGTATATACTACATCGAAGCAGTGTGCGACTATTAATCTCCATATCTAAATATGTCAGCATTTCTATAGGAAGGTGCATGTAGGCCGTCAGTCGCGTGGCCAGGAAACGGATCAGTATTTCTCCACCTATAGAGTTAATAATACCATGTGCAAATCCAAGGCATTAAGCGTTGGACACTGAAGATCCGCTAAAATTCATGAAATACCTGGGGAATTAGAAGTTCCGGGTTCGAATCCACCGGGAAATTTAATGAGTTTTCCTCAGACTTTGAACCAGAGAATTCATCTACTTTCAGCAGCCGAAATCCTATGGTGAAATAAAACAGACCCGCAGATCTTATACTTCCCGGTAGGTCAGTAATTGCTGTTCGAACAAGGGTCTTTTCAATTAGTTTTCTTTGGAAACACCAATGGCTATTAGATATTTAATTCTCTGATAATATGAAGAAGATAACAAAAAAGACGACGACCCCATTTGTTTTAGGTGCTTATAGAACGCGTTTGTACTGTATACAGAAACACATATGTATGGTATGTGTGCACATCCTTAGGATGACTATGTCTAAGTAATTCCTTTACTGTTTTTTTTGTAGAAGCGCAACATATTCTCATGGTATTTTACTTTTGGTAAACTAAGGTCCTAACACAACAACTTGATTCTAACCGGAAGTACATTCGTATCCATTGATTTGCTGTTTCTGATGCGGACATTCACAGCTTATAGTTTCTTTGACATCTGCCTGCCTTCCATGTCTTCTAAGTATGAGTGAACGCACACTAGGTGGTCCAGTCACATATCCATGAGATGCTTCAGGTTTATATTAAAGATCAGGAGGGAGGAGGACGTAGGAGAGAGGAGGGAGGAGGGAGGAGGGAGGAAGGGCGTCACGAATGGAACCTAACAATCACCTGTGCTGAAGGAGAATAGAAGATGGAGATTAGGGATATTCTACTCACCAAGGTTAAACCGGCCTATTGAGCCATCTAAAGTATACAAAAAACACTACATTATTAAAAAAAGCCTATATAAATCAAAAATAGTTGTTCACCCTAATTGGGATTGTTACTCCCAGGTGTGGGTCCCATTCACACGGTGCTACTGAAACTAAGATATATCTAACTAGGGTGAAAATGGACCTGGAATGCTTGTGTTCTGGTTCAGGTAGGACCTGGACTGGAAGTTCACGCTGAACTGTTCCCACTGGAACAGGGGCAAAACTGGTTTGCATATGGCGGTGTCAAAACTCAGGTGGCATGGTGTGATATATAACAATGGACTGCAATGAGGCCACAGTGATTATCAGCGGCTAACATTAATTCAAGAATTCCATCCATCACTTTTTTTCTTACATTAGTGTGTCGCCCTAGGTGGACAAGACAGATTCTGTGCACACTGTGCCACTGGAAACAAGCTAATCCTGGCTGATGAGCACTAACTAGGGTGAATACAGTCCTTCGTTGCTTGTGTTCCGGTTCGGGGAGGACCTGGCCTGGCAGTGGGCTGGACTCTGCATATGGCTGGGTCCAAACTGAGATGGCATGGTGTGCAAAATAACAATTGTCTGGAATGTGGTCCGAGAGTAAAAAGAAAGTTCATAATATCAAGACAGAAATTTCCAGAAAGAAATACCATGATTCAAAATATTGTGATGCAAACATATCACTGTCAAGAATATCGTTTTTATGAGTAAGTAATATTGTTTTTAAGAATATTTTTGTTTTTAATATAATTTTCACTAATATAGTTGCAAAAAATATTGTTTTGTAATTATTTGAATGCGTTTTAGATAATATATTAAATGTATATATTGCCATTGTTTGTATAATTGTTATTCATTTTTTAAAATATAGTTTGTAATTTTATGTAATTTAGAATTTTTTTATCAATTGTTTATAGTAACTTATACAGTTGTAGCGGGTTGTTGGGTTTGTAGGTGGTAAGTTTTGAAGTTAATTATGTAATAATTAATTGACAATGATTATTCATCAATTAATTATTTAATAGATTAATAATTATGTAAATTGTAATACTGACTTATTTTTGCTATATTCTAGGTGCAGGTTTATTGGTTTGGAGGGTTGTGGGTGGAAATTTTTTTAACAAATAGTTACCAAATAAATATTAGTGCTTCATTGGTTATTTAATTGCCGTCATTGCTGTAAGCACTTCTGCATTCTTGATGGGGGGACCACAGCTCACACCAGGCATCGTGGCACGAGCCGCCCACGTCTTCTCTTCACGCCAGGAGGTGCTGAAAAGATGCTTGGGATTCCTGCGGTGCAGGAACCCGTCATTACTGAAAGCACTTCTGCACTTTTGGTGGGGGGACCACTGCCCCCACCAGGCATCGCGGCAGAAGCCGCCCATGTCCTCTCTTCGTACCAGGAGACGCTGAAAAGCTGCTTGGACCTCCTGCGGTGCGGGACGCACGGGGATGTGCCTGGGCAAGGAGCAGGCCCATCTGTGCCTGTCAGCAGCAGGAAGAGGCAGGGCTGGGCCCCCCTCTTGGTTGTGTGGTTTCCAGCAATCAATCAACCTCCTGTTCTTGCGAGACTGTAAGTTTTGTGATATTTATTGCCGCTTGTTTAGTGTGGCCATTCTAATCATTTTTTACTTCTGTCTTATATACACTTACGGGTATAAGTAACTGTGTTCTATAAACCACAGGGAAAAGGAAACACCCTAGATCTGTGCTAGCCAAGTTCCCTCCAAGATCTTGGTAATCAATTATGAATTACATCACAGGGGCCATGGGGGCCATCGAGAAACAGATTTTAAGTGTGGAGGAAACACTAACTACATGTACTGAGGGTGGCTCCAACATACCAAGTTTGTGTTCAGTCCCATTAACTGTCGTTCAACATTGTAACTGGGAAGCTGTGGGACCAGACACACTGGATAAGGATGAGAATGCATCGAATTTCACTCCTCCTGATTCCCTAACTTCTTATCTGCCCCACAAATGCACTAAAATTCAGAGGAGACGCAGTGTTGACCGTGTCGTGTCCTCATCCGAAGGATCAGCCAAGGTAAAAGAAAAGGTCCCAGCGCGGAGGCGGACAGAAATTCCCAAGCCCACTGGAGTTGGGGACACTTTACTGTCAGCGACACCATCGGACGATATTTCAATGACAGCAACTGTCCAAGCTTTAACAGAACTTGTTAATACTACTTATAGTTCCATTACGGATAGACTTAAGGCCATTGAATGCACTGGGTAAACGTGTGTAGAAAGTTTGGGAACGGCTAATTTGGGAGGTTCAACTGAACACTTTAGTAAGAATGGTTTAACTCCAAGTCATTCGGTAACCCTTCCATTATGACAGTCTGTTTTGCGGAATTCCAAATTACCTGCCGGCTCTGTGTCAACTCGGTGTCTCAGCCTCAACAAGCAATAGTCACAGAGAATAGGCCTTCTGATAAAAGGGCTTTACCGATCATCTTGCCTAATAACCATAGCTTGAGAGCTGTTCCTATTCCTTTTCTTCTTACCTGTGATAGATTAAAACTCCTGCCCGCTGCGACTCCCTATGTGGTTACCATGGCCAATGTTCCGGCTATATGTGCATCCACTGAAGAAGCATGGTACTCGCTAAGAAATAAATCACTTAACCCCTTTGCCGCGGCCGCGATATCGCAGTAGTGTGGCACTTTCGCAAAATGGGGGGGGCCGTGCTGGCCATTTGCCGACGGCAGCAAGAGCGAGGTAGTGCTGCCAACGGCAGCATGCAAGGGGTTAATTGGCTAAATACTAGAGTGTGTCTGGGGGTGCTCTTAGCGGACTTTAAGATTGCCAGGTGATCGGTGGGTTGCCAGAGGCCCCAAGGTACTGAAGGGTGATTGTGTGGTGCTCTCTTTTCAATCTCCAGCACTAGTCAATGACTTATTTAGTAAAATTGGTTCAGCATTTTCAAATCCAAATGAAATCTCAGTTTTAGCATTGGGTTATTTTATCAACCCCCCTCATGATCCTTATTCCAACCTAATGTGCTTACACAATTCTTCCCCCAGTCACAATCCTTACTACAACCACCAATTTGTAAATGCAGAGTTCGCCCATCCTTTTACGCATCCTATTGCTCTGTCTAATAGGTTTGCCTGTCTGTCTAGCCTTACTGGGGTAGACTAACTGAGGGTAGATCCAGCGAACGGTAATATTTTCAATAAATCTGCCCCTACAAACCTGACCTCTGACAGCTGCCCACAGATAGCTGAGGAACCAAACATTTTATTAAAACTGGTGGAGCATACTCCATCAGGAAGCAAGGTAAACATGGATGTTATGATACCATTTGTAAACGGTAGACACCAACGGTTAGACAAGGGTTTATTAAACTCACAACAATTTGTGGAACAGATTCCTTTGAGAAGTGAGATTAGCATGGGTTCTATCATAACATCTGTGAGTGATATTACTGTTTTATGTTGGAATGTAGCGGGACTCTGTGGTAAGTACAATATACCGAAATGTTTAGATTTTACGACAAGTTTTAATATTATATTCTTGCAAGAAACATGGGCCATTGAGCCTTTTCATTTCAATGGCTTTAAGATGTTTCACTATCCAGCTATCCCGACCTAAGGGTGGTCTCTGCGTTCATGTTTCCAATAAACTAGTCTCCACCAATGTAGCTGTAAAGTCCTCTAACCCTTTCTAGCAAATTGTGCAGGCCGACCTCTCAGCATCCTTTTCACTGGTATTAGTCAATTTCTATAATAACGCCAGTGAGTTAGATATATTGGATAGATTAAGCCACTTGATGCTGACCTGGGATCACTAACTGATAGGGGAACACGCAAGAACATTTTGATATGTGGAGGAGACTTCAATATTTAACCCTGCCAATCGTTAGCTAACAAAATCTGTGGCATGACCTCCCCTACTGGGGACGATGTTACTCACTTTTCTCACACTGTGTATGGAGATAAACTTAATGAACTACTTTTAAAATATGATTTAGGTTTTAGCAACAAATTTGGAGACAACCAACTCCAAGTTTTTTTGCACATTTGATGGCAGTATGGCAAAAAGCATAATTGACTTTTTGCTTTTCCCTAAGCACTATTCTGCCTTAGTTAATAATTTTTTACTACACAACCTTCTAATGAGCGATCATTTCCCCCAGAGCCTAAATATGGACATTAATTTTGGAAAGAAGCAAGGGGCTTACCATCACACCGTAGCTGTGGAGAATATAGAGCTCTCCTATTTGAATGGCTTTACCCTGCGGTGGTCTACGGTTGACCTGTCTAGATTCTTAGAACAAATAATTAGCCAGCAGAGACAGGCTTTTAAGGTAAGTCTGGATGAGTCAGCAGAAGCTAGCATGGTTATTGAGGCCTTTAACCAAATTAGTAAGGCAATTAAGGCTGGGCTAACCGCCACCCAGAACAGGGGGGCTGGAAAAACCCATGGTTAGTTTGATCACGCCTGAACCTGGCCCACAAAAAATTGAAAAGAGCCCTAAAAAAGACATCTTTGAATGCTACGGAAGTACAGAAATGTAGGCGGGCTTACAGGCTAGCTTTAAAACATAAAAATGGCCTTAAAGGGGAGGCGTGGTAAAAATTGTATGAGGCAAGCCGGAATCAGGACACCACAGCATTCTGGCGTGTTATGAACTCCCCCTTCTTCAGTGATGCTGATAAGCCCAAAATTAAGGTTGCAATAACTGAAAAAGACTGGGTAGCCCACTTTTCTAAATTATATACGGGCTCAACCGAAAGAGGTTGAAATAGCACTGCGCCTGTGTTGGTAGCCGATTCCTCTGGGTCTACATTTTTGTTGAAATACTTTGATTTCAACTTCACACTGGATGAGGTGAATTGGGTGTTGGGATCAAGTAAGGGAGGAAAAGCACCAGGCCAAGATGGGATACTGGTGATCTTTTCAAAACCAACACCGATCTCTGGCCCCTCTTCTGACTCTGGTTTTTAGATCCTACAAGAGTGTTGGATTCCCAAATTCCTGGTCTGACTCTCATATTGTGCCAATATTAAAAAAAGGGCGACCGCAATTGTCCTGCGCACTAAAGCCCCATCTCTTTGCTAAATTATTTCGTTAAAGTGGTGGGTTGCATACTTCTATGTAGACTACAGGAGTGGGCGGACTGCAACAACATAATTTCAGAATTTGAATATGGTTTTCGCCCGGGAATTGGGACCACGGAGCAGGCCATCGATCTAAATTTACTGGTGGGCAAATATACACATGTAAAACATGGCAACTTGGTCCCAATATTTGTGGATTTGTCCTCCTCATTTAATTGTGTCGTTCATGACAAACTTTGGTCTGTAATGACTTCAATGAGTATACACACTGTTATTGTTAACTTCCTCAGACACCTGTACTAAACTAGCTCTGCAAAGGTCCGCTTTGAGGTGAAGTTCACGATCTTTTGACATCAAATAAGTGGTTCGTCAAGGGTGCGTACTTGCTCCTTTTTTATTTAATCTATACATTAATAGTCTGAGTAGTATCCTTGTGAACACATGAACTGATCTGCCCCAAATTGGACACCAGCCTATACCGGTTCTGCTATATGCGGACGATGTGGTGCTCATGACCCGCACCACACTGGCTTTGCAGCCTCTTTTAGATAAATTTGCACATTCTATGGAGATTCTGGGGTTATTAATCAATATAAGTAAAACCTTTGTCATGAAAGCAGGCAGAAGAATATCTAAGGGGCTCAATCTTTTAATAGGAAACGCTGTTTTACCACAAATAACCTCTTTCTCGTATTTGAGGATTTTATTTGATGATGAACCAGGGTTCGATTCCCGACGCGGCAGGGTCTTGGACCAGGATCAGCGGACTGATAATTCTCGCATCGGTGCCTACTCCGACCTGGGAGCACACTCGGCAACTCTGGGCATTAGCTTGCCTCATCTCCACAACGGCCCCACACAAACGCCGGGGATGCCTGGTTTCACCTTGGAGACCCCCAGGAGGGACTATCTCACAGGGAAAGCCAGGACGGGTTCCCCAGCGGTCTAGAGCGCTACGAGGCCTCCGGGTAGCAGTGCGCTTTACAAGACACAACAATTTACAATTTAATGAATGGAACTGGAGAAGTACAGTAAGCTCGAGAAGGATGCAATTTCTTATATCGATCACAGGCCTGTGCATTGTTTTAAGGAAATTGGGTTGTAAGCATCCTAAAGAAGTGCTAACCATTTACAATGCTAAATGGCGATCAATTGTGATGTATGGTTCTGAGCTGTGGGGGCATGTAAATGTGGATTCATTACAGCTGTTAGAAAATGGTTTCTTTAAAAACCTCCTTGGGCTCCCAACTTTGTATGCCACTCAGAATTGGGAGCAACTTATGTAGCTGATTTGATAAAGGTGCAGCCAGTTCTTCTCTGGCACAAGATCTGGACTTCGAATCATATGGATTTTAATTGTGCTATTGTACAGGACTGCTGTGGTTCGGAGCTTGCCAGAAATTTCCATGGCTAAAATGTATTAAGAAATGTATTTCTGATATAACACATCTAGAATATTTTGATAATCCTGACACCCTGAAGAACATTACGAGGAAATCACTAAAGATATAATATTTAAACCTACTGGAGGATGTGAGATTATCGGTGGAACTGGTCAAGCCAAATCTACAGCCTAACTAAATAGTTTTTTTTAATCATTCTTTTTATTTAAAGAAAACATCAGCAAAAGAGACATTGTACAGAGGCTCATTCAAAATTACAGATACCACAGTGGGGGGTACAGGAAAATCAATACAATTAAAGGAAATGGAATTTCACAGAGGAGGGGGGTCATCGAGAGCAACATGTCGGGGTGCTGTACAAATTTCTCCTCTGTAGCGATTCAAGGGCCCCCAAACCAACAACCACTTTCGAGGGCAACCCCTTGCAAGGTATGTCGTTTTCTCCCTGTACATACACCGATCTAAATTGTTTTCCCACGCTTCTAAGGTGGGAGGTTGCTCCGCACCCCACAACTGGGCTATGTACCTTTTGTCTAACATGAAACCCAGAGTGCCCCATTGTGTCTGTGAGGTGCTTAAGTAAGTGGGCTCCCAAATATTCAAGAGGCACCTCCTCCCCTCCGGGGTCAGGGAGCTCCCCAGTACCTTATGTAAAATGTCATTATTTTGCACCAGTAGGTGGTAATGTGTGTACACTCCCAGATGATATGCATAAAGGTACCCGCTAGACCACATTGTCGTTTGACCTCAGAGACAGGTAAGAGGTGTGCAGTCCTCGTGATGAGTCGGGTGCCCATTAGCAAAATATTACATTGAAGCACAAGAATGTTCCTCATGCCTACCTATTTTTCTTATTTTAAATATTCAAGCTCTCAATTTATGTCTGCCACTTTCCAGTGCTTAAAAATAGATAGCCCCAGTTTAAGACATACAGTCACACTTGAACAGGACAAAGTCAAAGTTTGAGGCTGACTGCAATGGAGCCCTGGTTGGATTTACTGAGTGGGAGGCCTCAGTCAAAATGTTACCTTCAGACTTAGAAACTTTTCTGGAGGATTTTCTCTTGAAGTCGAGCGGTTACCTCCAACAGGCCAATTTTGATGCAACATTCTTGGATTGCTTCTCTGCAAGGTTTGGGCCAAATCCTGAAAGTCCGGCGCTCTGGAGCTCTCAGCTGGATGAACCAGAACTCCAGGCTGGATCGCAGTTGAAGGCAACCGGCTTGACTCTTGACGTCGTGTCAGTTACTTTATTGAGTATTTTCCAAACGTTTCTCCAAACTTCTCCAAACATCTTCCTGAAGTTCCTCTTGAGGGTTCAAAGTGTCCAAAACACAAGCCCAAAGGTCTGGAATCTCCTAGATGGTCCTTGGAATGGCTGGATTACAATTCCTGCAATGCACTTGGCCAAATCCTTTAAAGTCCACTGGCAGCACTCCAGGATGGGAATTCTTGGTAGAGATGATGTCGATGGGCTCTATTAACCTGTAGCTTGCAGGGAGTCAACTTCTTAATCCTTCCTAAAGCAAAGCAAAGGCCTTAGGGCTTTAGTACTAGATTGTGCAACCGGTGCAGTCCTTCAGAAGGCAGTCCTTTGGGTGCAGGTCCCGATTCCAGCACAGCAGTCCTTCTCCTTGAAGTTTCAGGCAGCAGATATGAGGAGCTATGCAGATCTTCCATTATTATCCAGTGTTCTTGGGCGTCAAGCAGGGGGTGCCCATGGCCAATGGGAGGCAGGGTGCAACCCAAGTGCATGACCACTTCCTCGAAAGTGTGGCATATTCTTGTCCCAGAAAGCACTAATCTATCAACATCCAAAATGGAGACAGTCTCACCAGAGAAGCTGGATCAGGCTAACCCAACCTTCCTGTGGGGCTAATTTTCCTAAACAATCTCCTTCCAACACTCTCCCTATTCATATTACAGGGGCTACTGTAAGTAAGTAAGTAGGTAAGTGTTTATTGTGTAGTTAGTTAAAACCATAACAATTAAAAAAAAATGTTATACAAAACAGGTTTAAAAAAGAATTAAACAATACATTCATTTCATCTCTACTTAGTACTTCTAAAATGTCATTGTTAAAATTCAATGACCATTTGTTCATCGTCCTTTTTTTTTTCCTTGCCAAGTTTCTGACCCTTTTAACAAAGCTTTGTAAATACTTTAAGGAATTTGATCAGTCTACCGTTCAATTGTGGGTCAACAGGATTTAGGCACGCTCTACAGGACCTAATTCCTCTCTCACTGAAACTTGGTTTTAGGAGAATCGCTCGATCATTGTACAATTTATTGCATGTGCAAATTACATGAATGAAATCTTCTTTGTAGAAATTGCACAACCGGCAGGATTTAGGACCTGTATGCACCCAGGCTGGCTGATCCTCCAAAGATGGTAATTTTCCAAAGCGTAGTGCCATTAATTGCTTTTTTACGTTAATTGAGAATGTCAGATTCAAATATGATGCAGGAGCAAGAGACTTATAATTGTTTATCACCATCCAAGCATGCAACCTTAACCTAAACATATTTTTATCAAGTTTTGCTGAATGGATTTTTGATACTTTGTTTATAGCTTGTTTGAATGACTGGTACGGCAGGTTTTTATCCCACTACTGTGTGGCTGGCTACCTCTCACACTCCCTTCCTGTCATCTGCTCTGCAGCTTGTACTTCTCCAACCACAGGAAACCCACTGTCTCTCTGGCTGGGTTTTCCACACCTCATTAGAGCAGCCTGGCCAGCCTGGGCAGAAGTTAGCCAATCAGTAGAGCAACAGAAAGGCTGGATTTTGGCTCACAGAAAAGAAAGTTTAAAAACATATTTTCTGTCACAGTTATTATAAATCTAACAGTGGCAAGTTGTTGGATTCATCTTTTCTATTAATTTGAAAGCTTGAATTATATTTTATGTGGCCCCTATAAATATATATACTTAAATAAAATATTACAATGTTAGCCTATGGATCTATTCACTACAATGGGGAAAATTAAATTGGCAGTGTTTGCCACACCAGGGCTAATAAAACATACAGCACACATATGTTGAACTGTATTTTAAAATAACCCAGAAAACTCATTTTGTGTTGCCATGCTCTTGGCAACTTGGTGAAGAACTATTTTCCACGTCCCCGTTGAAACTTGCACAACCCTCCCGCTCCTTGTGGTTGAGCCGATTCTGAGAAGCTGCCTGTGTGCCTCACCCCCCCAGTCGTATCAAAGACTCAGCTATATTCTGTCCACCGTTGGTAACTCAGCCTGTCACAACTCCTGTGCCCCGTGACCACACCTTTGAGCAAGGGAGCACGAGGCTGTGGACATTGTGCAATAAGAGACAGATGTCCCCTGGCCACGATTGCACCACAAGACTGACGAAGAACTTGTCAAATGAGGAACTAATCAAAATGAGGAACTGTTTATTGTGTAAATGGGCGTGGCTAGCGCTATAAGTATGTGTGTGCTGCGGATTGAAGCAGCAGTCTCCGTAGAATTGTCTTTGTACCATTCTGGGACCCTGTTCTTAGCTCAAGCTAATAAATAACTTACTTCCCTCCACAGCTGGTTGTCCTGGTCTCTTTGGTAATGTATGACTTGAACAAGGAGAACTCGTAGATTCTAAGGTGTCCCCTGCACCACTGGCTTTGACTCTCCTAGTGGGGGAGAGGTCTCCAAAAAGCCGGTTCTACACATAGAAATAGGAAACACCTTCTTTGATTATTTTTATGCTGTAAGGTGTTCCTGCACAAAAACAATGATTCAAACACTGCAGACACCCGTGCACCAGGGTACAAAGGTGCCTGCGCTCGCACAAGACAGCTAAAATGATGCCAGAGCAGTAGAAGAGGACAGAAGTGCACCATATCTCACAGAAACAGCCCATGCCTGCCCTTTTATTTTGATGCAGGGCAGCACAGCAAAGTGATTTACTATGCTGCTCTGTGTTAAAAACTCGTAAATGAGGCTCTGTGTGTTCTTCCCTTTCTAGCACTCGTTAAATAACTGATGCAGAAAAATGAGTTCCGGTTGTTTGGCAAAAATAAGTACCAGTGGTACCCAACTGGCAACCACGAGTTAAAATTAAGCACTACTCAGAAGTATTCCCATTGTGCTCAGCCTGGGGGCCTTACTTGTTATTAAAAGGTTTATTGGTCTATATAAATTATTGGTCAGGGGTCTCTCCTTGCTATTTGATCACAAACTCAAGTGTATGCCCCTGAGAGTGGATGTAGAGCACATCCTCATTTCCAGAAATAACCATTGGTGTCACGTGATATTGACAGGGCATGACGCCATGCATGTCCAAAAAATACTTTTCAAAGGAACTGTACCATCTAAGGCACTCATTAAGTGCCATGCTTAATGACAGGTGAAAAGCTTTTAATTGAAAAGCAAAACTGCACATTGTGCTGCCTTTTTTATTTTCACCTGCAGAGTGAAATGAGAATTACTCCGCAGGCGAAAGAAAAAGAAAAGGTCAGAACATTTAGTTTGAAGAACCCTGTCAGGGCCCGGCAATGTAATTATTGCAATGGAGGTGTCATTAACGGGACTATATTGCCTGTGTTTCTGACAGTTCTCAGGAAGGAACTTTCCCTCAGATCGACCTGTGTGAGGGGTCTGCCTGCATGTACCCCAAGCACTGTAGTAGGCATGCTTCCCTGGTGGCGATGTTGCTGTAAGGACCATGCAGTGTGATCAACTCACTGAGTTATATTAAGTCGTTTTTGCGCAGCCCTTGGTTCACAACTGTGTTCCTTATTTCTTACAGAGGGAAATGCACATGCACACATGCCTCACATTTGTCACTAAGAGTGATGAGGAATACAGGTCACTCCTCCTGCATACAACCTTTTGCAACATGTGCTAGGCAAATGTAAAACCAGCAAAAAAGAACACACTGCTTTCTTTTTTGTCTTCTGCAAATGAACATTTAACTCCTTGTAAATGGACATTTAACCCCTTGTAAATGGACATTTAACCCCTTCGCTGCTAGGCCTTTCCCCCCTCATCATAAGCCTTTTTTGGCTATTTGGAGTAGTTTGCGCTTAGTCCTCTCTAACTTTCTGACCTCATAAGGTATCCATGCCAAATTTGCGTCCTTTTTTTCCATCATCATGGGGATTCTAAAGGTACCCAGTGTTTGTGGATTCCCCTGTAGGGGACCCAGAAATTGGCCAAAATACAGCAAAATTTTGTTTTTTGGGGAAAAAATGGAAAAGGCCTACACATGAAAGCTTCTGGTTTGTTTCCTAAAAATTGAATAAAAAAAGGGGTTGTGGTGCTGAAATCACCATCTACTCAGCTTTCAGGGACAAGCAGACTTTGTCAGAAAACCAACATTTATTACACAGTTTTGGCATTATTCTGGGAAATAGCCTATTTTTGCTATTTTTTGTACTTTTAACCTTTTCCAGTTAATGGTAGAAATGGGTATGAAAGCAATAATGGATACTGGAAAGCTATACATTTTAAAAAATTAGCCAAAATTCTAAATTTATCAAGGTTTCTTTATAAAAACTAACCTTTGAATGTAGGAGAAAATGAAAATGTGTTGAAAAAAACAGCCATTTGTGGCAACATTTTCACCTGTAACTTCTTCTAATTATGACAGATGTTTGAAAGCAATATACTGTTACATCTGCTGGACCTTTCTGGTTTTTGGGCTATATAGGACTTCTAGGTTCAATAATAACAGTTGCTCTACAATTCTGTGTTACCCTAAGTCTTCTGAGAACAATGGTACCTCACTTATGTGGATAGGCCTAGTGCCCGCAACAGGAAACGGCCCAAATTGCAATGTGGACACACAACACTTCCCAGTGAAAACGGACCCTTTTTTTGCAAAGTGCCTAGCTCTAGATTTCGAACCCTAACTCTGCCAGCACCTAGGAAAACCTAGCAAACCTATACATTTTTAAAAACTAGACACCTAGGAGAATCCAGGCTGGGTTGACTTGACTGGCTCTCACCAGGTTCTCTTACCCAGAAACCCTTGCAAACCTAAAAATTTGTGAAAGTGCCTAGGTGCCGGCAGAGCTAGGGTTCAAAATCTACAGCTGGGCACTTTGCAATATAGGGGTCAGTTTTCACTGTGAAAATGTTGTGTGTCCAGGTTGCATTTTGGCACGTTTCCTGTCGCGGGCACTAGGCCTACCCACACAAGTGAGGTACAATTTTTCTCGGAAGACTTTGGGGATTGCGTGGTGGGTAGAATTTTGTGGATCCAATCAGATTACAGCACTTTCCACCACATAAATGTGAGAATAATATGTTTTCTTTTTACAGTTTGAGGTTTGCATGGCAGCCCCCACCCAATAAACAAGTGCCTAAAAAAATCCCTGCCGTTTAGTGGGCCTTCTGCCCCCCCCCCCCCCCCCCGGAGGGGGCAGAAAGACTGAATTTGGCCAAATTGGTTGGGGGGAGCAAAGGCCCTTCCCCAAGGGGCCGCTCCCCCTCCCTGGTGTCTAGTGGGTGGATCCCTGCTTGAAGATTGCCCTCCTGGGGAGTTCTCCAAGTAAGGATTGCATTAGAAAGTAAAGATTCTCCCCTTTCCAATGATACCTCTCTCATCTTTCTACGTGCTCAGGGGGCTGAGATAGCTCCGTGAGCATATAGAAAGTGAAACTGAAATAAGCCTAAAGCTCATTTCAGTTTCGTTTTTTGTGGAATGACGTCTGCGCAACGTGCGCGCTAATCGTCAGTTCACAGAAACGGGGGGCCTCGGGAACTGGGCAAGCTCTTCCCCAGCTCCTGAGGCTTTGGGGAGTAAAAGAAATCCCTCTGGTGCAATGGCGTCAGATGCGCGGGAGCCATCCGACGCATATGAGAACGTATGCGTCGGACTGCTACCGCGCATCTGACGCATGGAAGGGGTTAAACTCAGCAGTAAGGCCTGAGAGGCTTTCCAAAGAAAACAGATTGTGAAACCATAGGCAGCATATAATCATTGGAAATAGGTTACAGAAATGTTGACAAAGCACTCTTAATCCTTAAAAAAAAGTTTTACGACAAGAAGCAAAGTGGTTATGGCCGGGATGCCTATCACCCCCTCCCAACACAATCCCAAGGACGGGAAGACGGACACAGTTCTGAACTTTTGGAAGGCGGGAGGGAGTCACCCTCCCGGACGTATTTATTAAAATATGAAACAAAATTAAAACATTAAAATAACAGTTTCATATCATGTACAATTTTTCCTTTATACATTTTACGCAGTCACGTTTATTGGCTAACCTTAACAAATCTCTAATACAAAGGTTCTCCTAGCCGAGTCTAAACATCCTGCAAATGCATACTTTCTAAATTAAAAATTGTACATCCTAACATTACGGGCCAACGGCAAGGTCGTAACCGGTGTCAGATCCCCACTACCAGAACTCCCCCCTCACGTGTGAGGGGCGGTCGCACAGAGGACTGTACCTCTAATGCCAACTTCCAATTTCCCTTGTCTTAACGGGGGCCCCCTATTTAACTCGACGCCATCTTAGTGGTCGTCCGAGGACTCGTGTGAGGTGTCTAGAAGGTAGCGTGGACCCCCCTCCCACCCCACACTGTTCACCACATCCGCCGTCGCGGATATCCTGGCCCCGGGAAATTCCTAGGAGGGGCTTCGAGCCGCCTCCTCCCCTGGGAGGGGCCTATGACCGCCTTCCCTTCGGCGACCCCATACTTAGTGGGTGCCGCCTCCCCTTGTGAGGGGCCAATGGCCGCCTCCCCCCGGGCGCTCCCATCCATAATGGGTGACGCCCCCTCTAGGGATCTTGAAATTACTGCTCACCGATCATGACCTTACCGCCACAGGCCGGATAGTTGACCGGCTATCCGGACCCCCCACACTCCTACTAAAGGTCATGACTATACAAACCTCGTAACCATGCTATGAAATCTCCTATGAGTAAGTCATTCCCCTCCCGGGACAAATGGACCCCGTCTTCAAGATACATGTGGTCCCCCCGGATACATCCATGCGGAATACAGTGCAACTGTCCTGAACGAAACAATCTACCCAGCTTGTTATTAACCTTCTTTACTGAATGATTCAAAGCTGCCACAGAGAGGGCCCCCCGCCACACCTTCCTTAGAATCATGTGTGACCATGCTATCGTGCACCCCGGAACCCTCTTCGCCAACCAGCTAACAGTAGATAGAACCCGCTCGAGGAGTACTCGTCGACCGAGCGACACCAAGTCATTGCCCCCAAGATGCACTATGATTATAGACGGCGGTGACCTTGTCCGCCCTAACAGTTCCTCAACAAAACACTGAAACCGGTCAATACAGAGCCCGCCCCTTCCATGGAAGGTGACCCTGTACCCGTATTCCCCAGCTGCGTGAATCATGTCACCTGCTTTGAATACGTCCGCGGCACGCCTCACGAATGAGTGGCCCACGACCCACACCACTCTTTCCTCAGCCGGTGATCTTTGACCGCTGGTCCCCAGGTGTCGGGTCGACTGCACAGTCCCCCCCGCCTCACAAGCTCGCGAAACTGTAAACCAAACAAAAGACAAGAAGCGTGAGTGCATGACATTAGCTTCACAACATGTGCAACCGCACATACCTTTTATAACAGTTCGAGGACCATCGCCCCAATTGTTTCACCATTTCCACACTTTGACCCCTGGCTGTAGCCTCTGTAGCAGCCCCTATCCTGAAGGAATGGGTCCCAAAATTGCTCGGGTCCAAGCCCGCTGCCGCGATTGCCAAAGTTAACACCCGCTGAAACTGGAACCTTGTCAGTGGGGTGGTGTCAGTGTGTCTCAGCAGGCTTCCCCCCCATGTTACAGCCCTTTGCGCCAGGTATTGCTCGACGCACTGCACCGGGCACATGGTGGACCCTCGCATGCGCTGGACCACAATACTGTCCCCCATCGCGCCCTGGTCGGGTTTAGACCTGGCTATTGTGATTACCATTGAATCACCCTTAATCTGAACGTGTTCCCAACATAGACCTCCCCCCACATCCTTCTTATTTTTTGCCACCCTAGCATAGCCCCATGGAATGCTAATGCGAAAACAGCCCGGAATAGCACAACTTCGGACTGGGAGGAACATGTCGTGGGGAGCACTGACATCAGCAGGGACAATCTATCTAACCCAATCGGGCGCCTCTCATCTACTCTATGACCTTCAAGGCGTTGCCACCCTCGTAGCGCCTTTTTAACCAAAAAGGACGATGTAGGGTCCTTGATGCCGTGAGCCTGCGCCATGAATGCAATGGCGGCCCGGTGTCTATTAGCCGTCGCTGCTGATCGGCCTGCCTTGTGAAGTGCTACCAGAAATTTCAGCACATACTCCTCCTGCCCCCATTTCTCCCCTCCTGTTGGACCCAAAAATGCACAATAGGAACGAAACGCTCCCTCGTATGCCTTCCATGTCCTGGGGGCTAGGCTGGCTCCCACGAGGTCCTGTAATCCGGGGCACCGAGTGACCAGAGAACTTCGGGAAACGGTGCCGCCACTATATCCGCAGAAGGTAGATAACCCCTGAAGGCCTGCATGTGGGAACGAGAGAGCGCATCAGCCGCCTGGTTCAATACACCCGGCACATGCCTCGCTCTAAATTGAACGTTCAGTCTCATGCACAGTAGGACAATTTCTTTTAGCAACCTCAAAATCAACTTGCAGCGTGCTGCCTGGTTATTTATGCATTCAACAACGGTCATGTTCTCGGACCAAAATACCACTGAGCGATCACGGAAATCGTCCGGCCATGCCTTCAGGGCCACCAAAATGGGGAACAATTCAAGAAACCTAATGTTACCTGTTAGCCCACTGGTGTGCCACCACGTCGGCCATGTCTGCGCCGACCATCGATTACCAAAGATGGCGCCAAATCCCACGCTCCCTGCCGAGTCGGTCCACAAACCCAGCTCTTCCGAGGATGCTGGTGGTTTGTTCCATACCACTCGACCGTTGAAATCCGCCAGAAATGCCAACCATATGCGCATATCCTGGCGAACCTCAGCAGACAATCTCGTGCGATGGTGTCCTTCTTTGAGACCGACCATGGCTTGTGCAATAGAGCGGGAAAAGGGGCGGGCCATTGGTATCACTTTGAGGGCAAAGTTAAGTTGGCCCACCGCTTGCTGCAACTGATGGAGAGTTACCTTCTCTTTGCTAATGCACAATTCCACCGAGGCCCTGAATTTCATTACCTTGTCCTTGGGCAAACGGAAGCATCCCTCCACTGAATCAAGCTCAATTCCAAGAAACTCGAGTGAAGTAGATGGCCCCACCGTTTTCCCCGGTGCCAATGGCACCCCAAACCGCCTCATGAGGTTGCAAAATTCCAGTAAAGCCTGCACACATTTCGTGTCGCCGGCGGGTCCCAAGAACAAAAAATCATCTAGGTAGTGCATAACCTGTGTATAGCCCGTAGCCTTTGTGAATGCCCATTGCAAGAAACAGCTGAACTTTTCAAAATAAGCACAAGAGATGGAGCAGCCCATAGGCATACATCTGTCCATGTAATAGCGCACCTGAAACACAAAACCTAACAGGCGCTGATCTTGAGTATGTACCGGGAGCAACCGGAATGCTGACTCGATATCTGATTTAGCCATCAGCGCTCCGGGCCCCAGGCGATTCAACATGGCGACGGCCTCATCAGAGGATGCGTACCGCACCGAACAGACTCCAGGATCAATCGCATCAATCACCGAAAGACCCCTAGGAGCCGACAAGTTATGAATTAACCTAAATTCACCTGGGTCCTTCATGGGGACTACTCCCAACGGTGAACAAATTAAATTAGGGACAGGCGGGTGCCTAAATGGGCCGGCAACCCGGCCCAAGCCAACTTCCTTCGCAATCTTATTCTCCACCACCATCGGGTGCTGCTGAACGGACAGTTGGTTTCTGCACATTGAGTCCCCCCGAAAATCCCCCGCCGGGATGCGTAAGCCATATGAAAAGCCGTCTCGCAACACCCTAGCGGAGACATGATCAGGGTATTCGTTTAGCCAGGGAATCATCGCCATGATATCTACGGGGGTAGGTAGTGGTACCCCTCGGCCAGTATTAGACCTGTTTGGTACCTCCTCTACCCCCGGTATCCCCATTCTTGGCTCTGCACGAACTCTCCGGGTGTGAAGAATGTCTGCACCCTGCACACTCATGCTTGAACTTACATGACCCTTGTGGCCTCGTGCATTTGCCTCTGTTAAAATTCCAACAAACCCCCTTTCTACCTCCATTCCCACTACTCCTGGGTTGGTGCTCACCTGCGGGGTTTGAGCGAAAGGGCGCTGCCGATTGATGGCGGGAAGGCGCCGACCCATACTCGCCGAGCGAGGACGACTTCGTCGTGCCCGGCAAGAGCTGCCTCTGCCAAGAGACGGAGTCGAGACAGTCCCACGTCAGAGACGAATCGTGCTCCTTGGTCTTACGAAACTTACTATCATAACCCCTCCATATATCGCCCTCATATGTTTCATAGAAATCCATTATACGAGTCTGATAACAGGCTAATTCAGTCATAACCTCTGGTTTACGCTCACCCATAATAGCAGTAAACATCCCAAAGGCCTTGGCCCAATTTGAAATCGTCTCATCCACCCTGAAGCCCGCCATTTTTGCACGCCAAACACTCGGATGTAACAAATCCTTCTGGGCCTTAACATACTCAATCTCGTGGTGATCAGTCAGGAGCGAAAACATATTGACATATTTATCAGCCCAAATCATCTCTTTCGTGGCCAGAGGAATATGCTGAACTACATTCTCCCTTCTTGAGGGCAAAGACCCCCCTTTTGCCATCGGCAATGGCTGCTTACCAGACTCCACAGCCGGTCCTGCCGATTTTCCGCCGCTCGTCGTTGATTCTTCCGAGGGAATCTGCGAGGAGACAAGAGGAACATTCACCTTCGCGGCATCTCGCGATTGCCACAACTGCTTCATTAACAACCTAGCCTCTTTGGCCGTGTCTCCGGGCGCCGCTGCACCCTCGGTATTCTTTCCAAGCCATGCGGCCAACTGTGCGGCCAACTCCGGAGGCATTTCCTCCTCGCTAGTGGGCGTAACTACTACCGGAATTGGCTGACCCGCATCCGGGATCGGTACAGGTACCGGGGCCTCGACTGGCCTAACTGGGCTTACCGGGGGTGACTCAGGAACTGGGGATTCCCCCCCTGCCTCCCTATTCCTGGCCCTTTTACCTCTCCCTGCAGGTACTACTCCCGGCAATGCTGGTCCGATAACCTTCTTCGGTCTGCCCGTATTATCCATTGCCGCCATTTTCTTCTTCATGTTCGCCACGTCCTTCACCAGCATGCGGAGCATCTGCTCCATTCCTGGCTTCTTTCCGACCTTCTTGCCAGGCATCGTTGTCAGAGACTAGACCCTTGCTGCTTAGCTGCTCGACGAGGTCCTAGCTCCAGGGATCCGCAGATACTGGGAGAGAAGGCTCCTGGAAGAGAAACACAAAAAATTACAAGTTCTCAAAATTGCTCCTTGTTCCGTCTAGGGCTCACGTGCAACGAGGGGGTGCAGCTTCCAAGCACAGGAACAAGAGGATGCTTTTCGGATTGTTGCTCCTTTTATTCCTCTTCGGGAGGGCGTGTACCCTCCTCTGGTACGCCTACGGGGCGTGACCAACGGTGTAGGTGTCTAGGACAACCCCTTCTGGGGCGGGAAAAGGCGCGCCCCGGCTACGCCCCTTCGGGCATACCAGCCGAGACACGCCCTCCGCCCAAAATGGTTTCCCGGGGGGATTCGGGCACCCAGCCATACGTTCGGGGGGACCGAGTGGTCGCCCCTTTCCAATTGTACTATTGTTACTCCTAAAGTTATACATATGTAGTAAACTGCTACTATTCCAACAATATCTCAATACACCTTTGAAAAATGATGAAAATATGGGCTTCTCCTTCCTCTCAAACAACTATATTAAATAGTAGTCTACAATGGAAACCGTGTTTGTCCTAGTGGACAAACTGTGTGCTCCATTCCCTATTCCACAAATAGCAACAATGGTGCAAAAAGATGTGCCTTTCTGTAATAGATTCGGAGGTGTGGACAGGGGTATTTTCCTAGTTGAAAGTAGCTGATAGTTATATCAAAAACCGACGCTAGGACTTAAGCTTCAATCAAAGAGGTTACTTTTCAATGCGTTTTCTTAAATTAATAAATGTTTACAAATTAGGATAGATATTTTATAACAGTAAACCGAAGGGTTCATATTTACAGAACTGGATTGAAAACTACTAAGAGATTGTGCATGAAAAAGTTAGAATTGTTTTTGTTAATTTGTTGACACTTTCTAACTTAGAAATGGGTTTTATGTGATGTGGTATAAATATACAACAAAAAGATTAAAACAAAAAAAATCTTTTCCTTTCCTTTTTAGTAGGCATCAAATATGTACAAAAACAGCTTGATCCATTTTTTCCTAGAAGAACCTTGAAAATTGCCCAATCAAATAGGTGTAGCTGAGGACTACCAATCTATGTGTCATACCTGGAAAGTCAATTTGGATGTTGAAAAACATAATAACTTCCAGGAGACAAAAAATACACTTAGAATTTGATTAGTCTTCTTTGGTTTCTCGGCAGATTAAAGCACACTGTCACATTCAGATGAAAATAGACATAAGTATTCCCTAGATAGCATGGACCTGCAAGCCATCTGACCCACTTTTACTTCAGATTGACTCCTCATCGTCAGAAAAGGGTAAACGCTCACCTTGTAAAAATGATTAATGACAATAAAAAATAATGTAGGATTGTCACACTTTTAGAAAATGATTTGTTTAAAATAGTCATCAACTTGAGAAGCTTCTAACTCTAATGGCAAGAAGGCCAGATCAAGAGACGTAATATGACATGGGGTGGTTTTGATCAGTCTATGGACCTTCCAACCTGTTATTGACTAATAGTCAATGGGGCGTGTAATGTTCACAAGTTATCCTAGATCGAGCCACTTGCACTATTATAAATAGCGGTTGGTGTCTGATAAAAATGGTGAGGCAGTAACAAACAAAGGAAGAAAGAAAAAAGACCAAACAAAAAAACCACTTACCTGACATTCGGCGCCCTTCTCCTTGCCTCTCTTCTGCTCCTCTGGGCACAGGCTCCCAGACTCCCCTGTGACCAATCCTGACACTGCTCTAAACATGAGAGCAGCGTCAGGATTGGGTGGAGCACACTGGTTTTGCGCTCCATTGGGATCTGGGAACCTGTGGCTGCTGGTCTCTCCACCCACTTGGAGAGAAGAGAGAGCTAAAACGGCAGGTCAAACTGTCATGCACACTGCCAGCAAGGCCCAACACTGCCCCTCCTGCAGTGCTGTGGCCCCAGCCACAAGACTCGGATGGACAAAAAATAAAATGATAATCATTTTATTTTTTGTCTACCTCAGTGGACTGAGGGCCGACACTCCGCCATAGCGGAGGAGCTGCCACTGTCTATTATAATGACTGTTTGGGCGATGTAAAAAATGTGTACTCCTGTGCTGCTACAGCGGAGCACACTCAGACCGTACATAATACTTTCAAAAATGGATTGAACACTTTGTTGTATGATTACTTAAAATCACCTACAAAAGCGATGCATATTACGATCATGGTTAAAACAGTAAGTTGATAAAAGAGAAACGTTTAAAAACATTTTAAAGTGCAGAGAGATTAGCATGAGGAGGAGAAAAATAATTTAAAAAATGCATATACAATGGGTTGGGCAGACAGTGCGGTAGTGTCAGTTCATCTTAGGTTCTCAGGCTTGGAGCCAAATCACCGATGGCTATAGGAAGCTTTTGTTTATTGTTTGCTCAATGAAGGTGGCAATGTTCATGACCATTGGAATTAGCGAGGTATCACTATTGATGCTATAGATGCTCATCAACGGGCGGATTGTTGTTATGCTGTTATTTTTCTGTACTTTGCGTTTAACATATGATCTTTCCAGCAGTAGCAAAGTATTTCCCGCCAAATGCCAGCTCCATTGGTACTGTTGTAGTGTATATGTGCGTTAAGGCCTCCTTGCATGTTCTTACTTTATTTAGATTGAACATTGCCCTTAAGTATTTGCGCCTCGGACTTACCAACGCTGGGCAACAACTGATGACATGCTCTGCTGATTCTGTTTGGTAATGACACAGTCGACACCGTCTATTTCCAGTTGGTATGGTAGACCAATGTGCCCTATAGTCCTTTATTGGTAGAGTTAGCAACCTGGTCTTCAAGACATTTTAAAGAGCATATCTGCTCAGGCCGGCTATCAGGTATGGTTGGCATCAAGTGGCTTAATGTGATTTTGCAAGTCCCTCTGCGCCACGGATGACTCTAATCGTATCTATGTCCAGGTTAAGCGTGGGCACAAAATCCGTTCCATTCACTGAATTTGTGGATTTTTGTGAATTTCACAATCCGCGAATCCGGCGAATTTGACCAAAAATCCATTCGCAAGCTGGCAAATTTTTTGCTTGGTCGCGCTTGAAAAATACAATATCGCGCATGCGGCGTTGACTTACAGTGATTCTGTGTTCGCCGAGTTGTTTTTCTCCCGGTTTGCGTGTGCTGCGCCATTTCGGATCTTGCTGCATGATCGCGTGAGAGTTTTTTGACTGCGATTACGTCATCGCCGCCTGCCATCTTGCACAGCGAGAGTTTGACAACGAGAGTACGTCATAAGGGCCCGCGATCACACATTGCCATAGATGCGGCGCGCAGCTGACTTCCGGCGGGAGATTTGAACAGCTCACGTTCCCGAACTTGCAAAAATTGCAATTCTGCACAAGAAATCCACCGCAGGCAGCATAAACCTTCTGAAAATGATGATTTTGATCAGAATAACTCCTCAGATTGACATTTGGCTGCACTTTTTTGTGCAAGGAGTACATTTTTTGGGGGGGTGGGAGGAAGGAAGTGCCCCAGAGTCTCCAACTTCCTGTTCCTGTCCAGCAGGCTCCTACCAGTGCTTTGTTCATGTCCTGGTCACTTTTCATTTGGATCTGGAGCTGGAAGGATTACTTTTTGTGGGTGCTGCTGGATATTTGTATTTGAGGACTTTTTGGACTTTGCAGTTTGGATCACTTTTGGATTTGAGATTTTACAAGTAAGTTGGTGTTGTTTGTTTGGGGCATTGCAGTTGTTCCAACTAAAATTTTAAAACTTTTTCACAACTTTAAAAAAATATATACTGTGGGTAGCTACAGTATCCAGTAGGCCCAGGGTTAGTCATGGGTGCATGATACAACTGTTTCTGTGAGTTTTTTTTAACTTAAATCTCATTTATGTCATGGAATTTTAGCTCACTGTTATATGTGGATTTATTTTTTTAATTTTGGGGTGCCTGTAAAGCCTCACTAGCCAGTAGGCCCAGGTGTAGTGAGTGGTGCATGGACCAAGTCTTTCTGTGGGGTGTCTTGAATTTAAACATCATTGAAGGCATGGATAGCATTGGATTGTGGTGATTTGTGTTTGTTTTTCGACTTTTTGGGGTGTTGTTGGGGCCTGGCCATGTGGTTGGGGGCCAGTTTGAGGCCTGGTCCAGGCAGGGCCTGGCCATGTGGCTGAGGGACGAGGGGCCATTTTGAAGCCAGGCATGTGTGCTTTGTGCCATAGGCCGGCTGTACCCAGGCCAGTATGCCTTGCTTTCATCCATTATGGCCAGTGGTGCACAAAACAACTCTCTCTATGTGGTCTTTCTTCTATTAATGTAAACATCCATTTTTTATTCGAAATATATTTGCAATTTTTATTTTTGGCCTTTCCGTATTGGCGTGTGTTGTAATAATATAAATGACTAGTGCAAAGTATTAATTGAAGCACGACATATGCAAAATTTATTTAACTGATATTCTTCTGGCTTCGTTTGCTTTCAGATGCACAAAGACGAATCAGCCTCATCATTCATCATCAGTGCCAGGAAGAAGTCCTGCTGTGGTGTTTGCAGCACAACGTCATGTGTGGCCACAGACAGCTCTGCAACTCGTGCAACTGCGGCCTGCTTTTCTGACATCTGAATAAGATGGACCCAAAAAAAGGTGGCCGATGCTCCTCTACCAAGAAAGTTGCCAGTAAGAAGGAGCAGAAGAAGCAAGTAGCGCCACTTACCAAGGAGACTGGTGTGCCGACCAGCATATTTTTGGGGGTAAAAAAAACTACGCCTGCAGCAGCGGGGTCCGCCGGGGACCAAGCTGGGAGCAGCACCTCCGCTTCATTGGGCTCTGTGCCACCACGCCAAGTTAGGTCCAAGTCCTTGAGTGCTGCAGAGGTGCCACTGTAATAATTGCTCAATCACCATCGACCAGTGATGTTGGCTCATCGCAAGAAAGTAGCATCCAATCAACGCAGGGGGGAACTCATCTGAAGAGTGTTCAACAACCACAGGCGCAACAACAACCACAGGTGCAACTAGTACAAGCGCAAGTACAAGCCCAAGAACATGCGCAAGAGGCGCAAGGACAGGCGCAAGGACAGGGGCAAGGAGAGGAGCAAGGAGAAGCGCAACTAGAGGCGCATGGAGCGGCACAACTGCCCACAATGCTTGTTCCTCCAGAAGTAGGGGCACATCAGGAAATCGAAATTCAAGCAGAGGTATCATCTGAGGAAGCCACTCCTCCTGATGATTCATTGTCTTCCAGATCCCCAGAAAGAAAAAGATCAAGGAGGGCTACTACAAGTTCCTCTGCAAGCCCCCTTCCTTCTGATGATCTTGATGTGGATTGGAACCCACCACCAACAACAATGCATTCTGAGTCTGAGAGTGAGGCACACCATGAGCCGACAAAGGTAGCTAAGCCTAAAAGGAAGGTTCCCGCAAGGCTTTCAATTATGGGTGATGACGACGAACAAGAAGTGGTGTATTCTGCTGCTGATGAACAGTCTGGCGACAACCCAGTCATCACAGACGTCACTCCAGCCCCAGCGGGCATGCAGCAGACAGACATTTTTACCCTATCCCGAATTGCTGCTGACCGGGATGTGGGCAGCCTAGCACTGGTACCACCACCAACGCAGTTAATTAGTACACCAACACCACCTACAGCTTCCATATTTTCTCGTCAGAAGGGCTGGCAGGGACCTCCATCCGGCTCGACCTCCATTACCATAGTGGTGCTGTAATAAGTGCACAACAGAGTAAATTTCAGCAACACCCATCCTCCACTTCATCTGGCATTGAAACTGAAAGTAGTACCTCCACCACCAGCAGACATCTCCAGTCCCCAGTTTGGGACTTTTTTAGTGTTAGCACAAAGGCGGAAAACATGGTCATTTGTTCAATTTGTAAACAAGTAGTCGGGTAAGCTTGGTACCAACTATGGCACCGGAGGCCAGAAAGGTCATCTCGAAAAACACCACACTGTTGATTGGGATGCGCACCTAAGGAAGATCCAGGGAGCCAAAAGTACAACAAACCCAAATGTATCCATTGATATTGCATCTGATGATGATGACGAGGGGCTTATCGTGCAGGGGGGGAGTGAAGAAGTGACAGACGTATTTTCTAGTACACCCAGTAGCCCTGGCAGCAGCACACCCTCTACCCCTGCAACATGAGGCACACTAAGAGTCTGGGAGAGACACCAATGTGAAAAAGTACTTCAATGAGCCTAACTGGTTTGAAGAAGTCTGCATCATCATCATCATCATCATCACGTAAAACGGTCCAGACCACCATTAGAAGCATGTTTTGGTCGGATGCACCATTTCAATGCAACCACCCAACGGCTGTATAACGCAAAGCTGGCTAAAATGCTAGCGCTGGACCTTCTCCCTTTTTCTTTCGTGGAAGGGGTGGGTTTTCTAGAATTTGGGGCAACAGTCTGCCCTAAATGGAAGGTTCCTAGCCGGTCCTATTTTGCCAGAGTTGCTGTTCAAGCACTACATCAAGAAGTGCTGGAGGTGATTGGCGCAGCTATTCAGAAGAGTGCTGTTCACACTACCCACCTGACAACAGACATGTGGACCAGTCGCCAAGCCCTTGATTACATGTGCATCACTGCACACTGGGTCTCTTTTGCAGGGGTTAAAGACAAGTTAAAAGCAGGTGTTGCCACGGACAATGTTTTTCAATCTACTCGGAAACATGCAACAGTAGCCATGTTTGCCATGGAGAAATCTCATACTGCACCCAACCTTTTGGAGGAATTTGATAGGAAGGTCTATGAATGGCTGCATCCAAGAAATCGCATGATTGGTTATGTTTTCACGGATAATGGCAGTAATATAGTTAAGGCCATACAGCAAGGTGACTATTTCAGAGTGCCGTGTTTGGTGCACAGTATTAACATTGTTGTGCAAGATTTCTTGAAAAAAGAAACTACAGTCAGCAAGTTACTGCCCACCTGCTGAAGAATCTGCACACAGTTCAGCCATTCTTTTAAGGCCCAGAAGAAGCTAAGGAGCATGCAAAATGAACGTAGACTGCCAGTCAAAGGACTCATCCAGGAGGTGGCAACACGTTGGAACTCAACCTTTTACATGCTTGAGCGTCTGTCTGAGCAGTGGGGGGTAATCAATGAGTATGTCTATAAACTGGGTTCTACTATGAAAGACATGAGACTAGAGTTGGAAGAATGGAAGCTAGTTGCAAGCCTGACAAACATGCTTCGTCCTTTTGAAGTCTTCACGCGTGAAGTCACCAGGGGGGACTGTTCTTTGGGCAAAGCTATCCCATTGTTGTGCATGCTAGAGCACCAACTGAAGGCGGTGTCTTCAACGTTCTGAGATGATGCTGAAAAGCAAGAGGCATATCAGTTGGCGGAGAGGTTATTAAGCTGCCTAGTTGACAATGAAAGGCTTAAAAAAATACATACAGAACAACATTACATCAGTGCCACTATTCTGGATCCACGGTACGAAAAGGCCGTGGCCAGCAAAGCATTCATTCCTTTTAATGAAGCAGATGTGTCAAAGTACAAACATTGGCTAGCTGTGTCAGCCACTCCGTTCGAAAAAGAGTGGCAGAAAATTGAAGGAGCCGGCAGAAGTACTACTGAAGCAGCAGGCCATCCGGCGTCAAGTTCCACTTCTGAATCTGTGGCCGAAGGAGTCACTTTCCCTCACAGCCGTTAACAACACCAGCAACCGTATCATCATCCTCACCTGCACCAGGCCACGCCATAATATCTTCAGAAGCGGATTGGCTAACTCATCAAGGGTTTGCTCGTTCCTGTGATGCAAAGGCCACAGATGGTACGCAAAGTGGAGCAACCCTGGAGAACCTTGAGACGATGGTGCAGGCCTATCTGGATGACACAACAGAGGTCTTCGTTATTCAGAACCCATTGCCGTATTGGTATAGGAAAAGTCCTCTATGGCCACTGGTCATCAACCTGGCTCTAAATTATTTGTCTTGCCCACTTGCAAGCGTGTCTTCTAAACGTGTTTTCAGTGCTGCTGGTGCCATTGTAACTTAAAAAAGGCCCGCCTCTCGCCCATAAATGTGGAGAGGTTAACAATGATCAAGATGAATCAGCACTTCATGCCACGAGATTACTAAAATACGTGAATGCACGCAGGAAGAAGAGGACACCGACTTAGGTGACAGAAGTTCTTCTCTGTTACCTGACCTACTCCTGTCTCAATTCATAGAGTTTGAGGACGAGCTCTACTTCCCTAGCACCGAGGCCTGAAAATGACTTCCTTTTTTCGTCCTTATTCACTTTTATTCCTGTGTGTCTTTCTTTGTTTTGCAACTTTTACCACAATAAAACTCTAATCACCTAATCACAAGTCCATCAGCAACACTGTCTTCATCTTATTTCCTTATTGATTTGAAGGTGCCGCAGTCTGCAATCCTGAGGTTCACAAGTTCACAACTCAATCATGCTCCTCTATCCTCCTCCTCCAGACTCCCCCTATCCATTTCCCTCAAGGCAGATGGCTGGATTACGCAGAATAAAGAAACTTTGTCTTCGTAGACGAGTCTCTCTAAGTGGGACTGGAATTACTGACTACCTGCTTGCTGATTGCTGACAGTTACTTCTGAAATTGACAAGAGAGGCTGCCCTGTGGTCCCTCACTTTCAGAAGAAGATGCAGACAAAAAGTGGAACAGGCAATGAATAATGAGAAGAAGATGGCATGCAGTGGACACCAATGGCTGTCTGGCTCTGATGAAAGCAAATGCTGTTTGTTTGTTGTGCATGAAATGAATCATATGTCTTCTGTTATTATTCTATCTTTTACACACTAAATGTAACTCAAGTCTACTCTGCTTTTTTTTACCTTGTTTAATTCAAATTGTACTTCAACTGCAGGGGCCACTACGTTGCATTTTCCAATATGCAAAATGTCCTTGGACTTACTGTTTGCCAATATATCATGATGATTGATTAAATAATATATCTTTTTTCTTTACAGTCACTCACTGGGATGGATCATCAGCGTTGGTTTACGGAAGAACTATGGACAATTTGTGAGTGGCAAACAGGTAAACCAGTCTACAACAACTACTACAGCAGAACTACATGTCTGTCTAGTCGTGGTGTGGAGTGGTCGAGGCAGTGTAGTGTTGTTATGCCAGGAAGAGTACAGAGAGCAGTTCATGTAAAATTGGGGCTATGCGGCTTGCTGCATACAATTAGATATGCTTTGTCTGTCTGTGTCAAAGAGCCTAGGATTTTTGGCCCATGCTTGCGGCAGGGCCATGCATACGGTCAAGGCAGGCACCACAGAGTGAAACAACCTGATGTAGCATACCTAGGCTCTTTGACACAGACAGACAAAGCATATCTAGGGTTTAGGGTTCAGTGCGGTTTACTAGGGTTTTTGGGTTTAATTAATTTGGTAGGGTTCCCGGAGTCTAGGACTCAGGGCCCGATGCAGGCTCATTCATAATGATGTTGGCAAGGTTTTAGGGGGGTTTGGCGTTTTTTGCTCCAGAATTGGCCAAATGTTGGCCTTTTTTGGTGTTTTGCTAGCGCGTGTGTTTGGGTGAACTAGTCGTACACCTTCCAATGAATCAATTTTGTTTTGCCTTGCTGAGATTCTTGGGAATCACTGGAACAAGTGTCCTGGTAAGTTTCAAGAGGATCGAAGTAGTGGAAGTGCTGAAAACAGCAATCTTTTGTCAAGCCGTGATTTGCCATGTTTTTGGGATAGCAGTTTTGCATGTTTTTGGGGGGCTGCTTGGGGGTGTTATAGATCTTTGAGGGTGGGTGGAGGGGTCTGGGAGCACTGCTGGGAAGGTCTAAGTTTGATTGCAAGTGGTTTGAAGAAAATCCATGGTGGAAAAGAGGGGTTTGGGCCTAGTTGCAGAGAGCGTTTTGGCACGATTGAAACTTAGGCCTACTAGTATTGCATGTTTTTGGGGGGCTGCTTGGGGGTGTTCTAGATCTTTGGGGGTGGGTTGAGGGGTCTGGGAACACTGCTGGGAAGGTCTAATTTTGATTGCAAGTGGTGTGAAGAAAATCCCTGGTAGAAAAGTTTTTTTTAGCAGTATTCCATGTTTTTGGGGGGCTGTTCTAGATTTTTGGAGGTAGGTTGAGGGGTCTGGGAGCACTGCTGGGAAGGTCTAATTTTGATTGCAAGTGGTTTGAAGAAAGTCCATGGTGGAAAAGGGGGGTTTGGGCCAAGTTGCAGAGAGCGTTTTGGCACGATTTAAACTTTGGCCTAGCAGTATTGCATGTTTTGGGGGGGCTGTTTGGGGGTGTTCTAGATGTTTGGGGTAGGTTGGGAGGTCTGGAGCACTGCTGGGAAGGGTTTTGATTGCAAGTGGCTTGAAGAAAATCCATGGTGGAAAAGGGGGGTTTGGGCCTTGTTGCAGAGAGCGTTTTGGCACGATTGAAACTCAGGCCCAGTAGTCTTGCATGTGTTTGGGGGGCTGCTTGGGGGTGTTCTAGATCTTTGGGGTGGGTTGAGGGGTCTGGGAGCACTGCTGGGAAGGTCACATTTTGATTGCAAGTGGTTTGAAGAAAATCCATGGTGGAAAAGGGGGGTTTGGGCCTAGTTGCAGAGAGCATTTTGGCACGATCCGCAAAAATCTCCCATAGTTACTAATTACTATCCTTGAAAAGGAGACTCAGAGTACGCACTTTCGAAATGATGATTATATGTAATACTGTCACCTCTGAAACTGAAAGTGTTATTTATGCACTACACAGCGTACCTTATATTTTTTCCTCCGTGGTGTTTTAACATCACTTCCTGTTTTTTCATCAACAATTACAGCCCGGCTTTTACCCCGTGCCATGGAACAAACAATAAACTCAGGCTTACCATTGGCCATCCGCAATTTCGCATCAGGCAGGCAGTGGACAGTGTGTCTGGTCACCAAAATTGATCGAAGGAGCGTCAGATGGAATGGAGGAGTACCGCGAATAAGAGAAACGGCTGAATGCATGCAACTTCACAAATTTAACATGACAACTACAACATACAGTTACAGTATCCTCTTAACTTCTCCTTATCTTTTAAATGTTAATGTTGTGAACTTGAACTTCTACGAGTGTGACTCTGTGCGTTTCTTTGGTCTCTGCTTCAAATTCATCCCTCCAGCTATTTGATAAGTTCCTTTGCTATTTCTCAAACTAATTTAATGTACTAATAAGTGTTTATTCTCTCGGAGGGCAGAGAGGCAAGTGAAATTGTGTAATTATAATTATTACTGCAGCCCTGTACTGTCAAATTGTTTCTTCATAGTAACTAGTAAGTTGTAGTAAGTACTACTTTTCAGTAACCTAACCATCCATTTAGCAAACAACTTCATGCATGCAGTACTGCACTTCCTTTATGTCCCTTAAAAGATTTATGGATGTCTTCGAATCCAAAGATTTGTTTTTCTTCATTTGTTGTTTGCCCATGCTGTGTTTTTTTCCCTCTCTTCACAAAACTTTCCCAAAAAACCCCATTCCCATCCAATTTTCAAACCCTAACCCTCTTCCCCCGGGCTGTGTGGTTTTTCATTGAGGTGTGACTAATTGACAACAATAAATTCCACACACTTGCTGGGGAGGATGAGGTCAACGCAACAGAAAAATAATTCTAATCAGAATTTCATTTGCGCCATCGTGGATTGATCATCAACAACATTCTCCTCCTACACGTGAAAAAATTGAATGCTTAATGCTTACGTTGCTTTGTCTTTTTCCGTAATACTATTTCTTATAGTAGCCATACTCCACGCAACTAGTACTTAGTTATCTTTTGAATACTTTAGCACTGCTTAGGCTACAATTTATGGCACTGTTCTATACCGTACTATCTATCATACTGTTTCTAATGCTACGCTCAGGCCACTCAATGTTTCATTTCCTTTTTTTCATATGTTGCTACTGCCAGTATGTACCACTACTACTACCAGCACAACGATAATATTTCAAAAATCCAGGATTCAAGTCAACACCCAACCTTAATCGCCATTTGCCATGCAGACAGCCCGGTGCCTAGCCCTATTCTCAAACAGGAATCACAGGTAAGATAAGCATATTGAGGAGGTTGAATAATGGGCTAGGATTTGGAGGAGAGGAGAGACTGACAGTAGTACTAGTAAAGTACTAGCAGGGCAATTGAATTCACTAACTCTGTTAGTGGCACTTTTGTACATGTTTGGACGTTTAGATAATTCAGGCTGGTAAGTTTGAAGAAAGCAAGCGTACAGTAACCCCCGCCCACCACAACACAAAATAATATGAACGCGTATACTATGTTTAAGTATGTAAAATAAATGAATATATTTCCCCTAACAAAAATAAAGTAACCCAACTCACCCCCTCCCTAACCCCAAGCAATGTCCAAATGTCCTTCTTCAAGTCCCTATCTCCAACGGCCAATTCCCACCCCCACAACAGTCTTTAAAAAAGGTGCAAGGGAAAGTCGCTTCCTCCAGTGGTGTTCTCCTGTGGACAGGTCCAGCACCTCTTTGCGGAGGTCCCGGAGCTGGCGCTGTTGCTTCTCAGCCAATCGCTCCAGGTAGTCCACTCGCTTTCGGAGGCAGCGCAGATGTGCCATCCAGGCTCTGGGGGGGGGGGGGGCAGCTGTTATTTTTTGCTGCTGTGCGACGGCGGCGGGAAGCTGTCGGGCCACGGCGCCATTTCGCTGGAGGCTGCTGGCTGGTGGACAGGGGGCACTGGAGGAGGATGCAGTAGTTGCCGTCTCCTCCTGCTCCCGAGCCCACAGCCGCCGATATTCCGGGCAAATGGCCTCCAGCTTAGGTGCCATGGCCCGGACAGCCATCTCCTTGCGGGCGAGCTTTTTTGGAGCATCTATATGAAGAAAGAAAGAAAAATACTGCAGCCAATAGTCTTTAACATTAAGTCAAAATAATTCAACAGAAAGCTGTCTCACAGTAACACTAGCAACTTGCAAGCACAGTATAACATTTTGGCATGTATCTTTCTGCAGTCTTTGTAGGCCTGTGACATTAGTGGGAGTTTCAGGAATTCTACTAGCAGCACTATAGACTCACCACTACATAGTCAGAGAGTCAAAGACTATACCAGTCTTCTTCTTTTTTTCTCTTGTTTAGCAAAAGAAATTACTTGTATGTGAACTTATGGTAGCCTGCATAATGCCAGCTCACTCAGCTTGCACCCAAGAAAAACAGACACAAGCCATGATGAAGCAGACTCGCATTACTTTAAGCTGGGGATAGGAAGCTCTTACTTTTCTATAGGGGTGGCACTGGCCATACTCGGTTACATCAAGGTCTACTGCTCAATGTAATTTGTATTTTGCACTGCCCCCCGGGCCTTGACTACTACAAAAGGAAAATGAAGATTATTCATTTCTGATCATATATCCTGCCAATCACATGATCTTTGCTCATATGATGAATGACTTTAGGTGCTTTATGATGATAGATTGAGTGAACAACAGCAATAATTCACCCATGACACAGCTGAAAAAAAATTATTAACATAGGGAGTGAGTGTGGTACCCATAATTGCCGGAGTAAGGGACTTGACTTGATATAATGTCAACTATACAATACATACACAATATATACTGTGCTTGCAAAGTAAACTACTGTAATGTTAGTCAAGGGAGTATTTAAATTTTCTGAACAATCACAACTTCTAGTATTTGGATTTCCTCAGCTTTGCTACTCTGGCACGGATATGCTGTTCAAAGTAACACTATTCATCCGCTGAGCATCTCCTCTACTACATACACCTCTGCTATTTATGAGAAAGAAGAAGATACCATCCATGCTTCCAAAGTAAACATCTATCATTCTTCTTAATGTCTCAACTTGTACCAAGTTTACTTTTTCTCAAAAACCAACTAACACCCTTTTCATTTTATTTGGTAAACCACCGTCTTGGTTTGCATTTGAGTTTGACCCAAATGATATATTGCAATGCACACCACACACGCATTTTCTGATTCACCCACACATGCAGTCATCTTTTCTTTCTCCTCCAACCATCCTTGCTTCAAGCAGCCATTTCTCTGATTCCGTCCTATCAGCCAGCTCTGCCTGCATTCAAAAACACGTACCATTCTTTACAGTCATAAATGTTACGACTCGCTCGTCCTTCCTTTCAGCCGTCTTTCCCTTTTCGCTCTTCACATCCCTCAAGATCATCTGATATGACTTGCCTTCACGATAAAAGTTTCCCAGCTGTGTTGAAGTCAAATAGAAGGGGCCATTGCTTACCCGAGAACTACCGCCGCTAATGCTATTACTAAGTCAAGGCTGTCTTCTCCGTGATTGGCAAAAATGTAGTTCTAAATTAGTAACTGTTCTTAACAGTACACTGTACTCTTGTACTAGTGTACTGTCTACTGTGCAGTACATCATACACTCCTTTGCGAGCCTACTCAAAAATGTCAATAAGTAAGGCGTATAATAACTTACCACCGTCCGCCGCCGCTGAGCCATCCCCCACAGCTCCTCCTGGTGGCACTTGTTGCGCCGCCGCATCACCCCCTGGAGTGGACCCCTCCGCACTGCTAGCCCCAGCACTGGTGGTGTTAGGTGCCGCATCCGATATTGTGATGTCTAGAAAAACATGTAATATTTTCAGATGATATACACCACCCCCTATTTCGTCTCGTAATGGAAGAAAATGTTAATAGTATACATAACCAATGTTTAATTATTGGGAATGATAAAAAGTGACGTTTTTGGGGAGGGTGTTAACCTTTTATATGGTTAGCTATTAAATGCTACACTTTTTAGGACAACTGATGAATGCTTGCTTTTTAACGTGCACCATTTTTCTAATTACAGAAAGAAGATTCTATTGCCCTTCTGCCAACAGGACAATTCATCACCTACTCCTCATCACCAGCAGTACTTTAAGTACTTTAAAGAAGGTGGGGGCTCCCGCACAGTTATTCTAATAATTTGCTGTGTTAACTGTTAAGTTGAAGTATATTGATTCAAGGGAATGTTGTTTAAACTTGAACGTCATCTATCACCAGTGCTCGCTCGGAATACTGCACTATTAAAAATAAAGAAATCGTTTTTTTATTTCTTATTTGAAAATAAAACTTTAAAACTAACAAATACTGTGTGGTTTTTGTTCACGAGTGAGTGAGGGGAAGGGTTTGAACTACTGCACTTTGCAGGCATGTTTCCGTGACTCTGATAGGTCGGGACTCGGCGGTAGTCTTCTTCTGTTCTTCTGGGTCGTGATCATTGGTCAGACACACTAGATAGTCGGTCAGGGGATTGGGGGTTCAACTTCTGTTTGGACTGAGGTATGTGGAAAGTCGAACTGCACCTATCATCAACAATGTTCTATTTCTCTTGTCCATACTTCTGTATGTGCAGAATAGTCCCTGAAACACTAGCGGTATGGTATATGCTCCTATCAAATCAAAAAAGCCAACTACTAGCTTATTCTTGGTGGACACATTGACATTTTGTTGTTGGGAATTGTCAAAGCACTTACATTAAGAAGACCAGAATAGACAGCAAGGCCAACCCAGAGGACTGCACTCAGTGCCTAGAGCTATTGCTGAATCAGAGTTTCGTTTAACACTATTTGCCGACTGGGCAAGCTTAGCTACCTACACAGACCGACTCATAATAATAGTAAATAGTAGAAGCACAAAGAGTGATTGTAGAGGCAGGATAAGAATGTAGAAACAGTCTAGAAGAAGATAAAAGACTATTTTGTAAAAAAAAGAATTAGGAAACAGTTTGTAATGAATAGGAGCTGTAAAAGTTAGGGAAGTATAAGTATGGATATAAGAACAATAGAACAACTTACTGGGGCCAGCAGAAGAGCCTGCAGAAGACCAATGGCGCTGCCCACTTCTTCCGCCGGAGTCTCTGTTGTGGTGGTAGTCTTCTTGCCTCTGGGAGGTGCTGATGATCATGAAATAAACACAACATGGATGATTGTTTTTTTGAAATATTTGATTTCTTTGACCACAATCTAAAATTATCTTGGGGAAACAAATTACCAACAATTGCACTACATGTATTGACCTATCTGATCTGGTCAACTAGGAGGATAGTACAGCATTGCTGGATTTGCAGACCGTCTACTAGGAAGGTTATGTAAATCACTAACTACACCAACAACAAAAAGGTTCTACTACGACTGCCAGCACTCAGCAGCACGCGACATGACAGATACAGTCTGTCATCAACTCATCATGATTGCAGACCACTAAAAAATGTCCTACTGCTAAATAACAAGTCATGAATAATATACTCAACGTATCAATCCACCACTATCTCTTCTTAGTGGCAGCTGGAGTACAAAGGAACTTGAGTCTCTATTTTCTCTAACATTACGCACATCTGTTCTCAAATGAGCAAAACGTTGCAAAGAAGTAAGCATAGCAGCAACGCCACTGAGCAGGCAACAACCTGCAATGACAGAAGCTATTTAAACATTAATTTACCTGCAATGTAATCGAATAGGCATCATTTTTGCACTTCAGGAAAAACATATAATAGCAATATAACACAGAGCAGAAGAAAACAAAGTAGTTATTAAATAGCTACTCACCAAGGCCAGGGATCTCCACACCTAGTGCGTGGAGCAGGTCCTGTTCCCAGTCAAGGAGGTCCGACCACCGGTGCGTCGCTTGCTGGTAGGTGCGCCGACTTCCTGTGCATGGCCCGGCACACCTTCTCCCACAGCTGGTGATGCTCCCTGAGGCCATACCCTGAAGCAAGCCTGCCCCCTGCTGCCACGGTCTTGGGGAGGTGGTGCTGCACGTAGAAAATGAGTGCGGCCATCTCCACCACAGTAAGACTTCCCTGGCCTGTACATTCTTCCCCCTCAAGTGCCCACAAGGGAGCCGGCTACAGGGTGCGGGACCATTCCCCTTGCTCTTCCCGGCTCCCTTTGCCATGGTCCTGGACAGCTGGAAATAAAAATAGGGAAAAAGTAAAGAAAAGAAAAGAGTTTAAAAAAGTAGCTTTAAAAGTAACCAAAGTAGACAAAACACAAAATATAGATGTAGAAAAAGAGAGGAACAGATAATGAGTAAAAAAGATCCCCAAAAAATTTCAAAGAAACAAAGGATTGCAAAGTTTAGGGATAGGATTGAAAAAGCATGCCCAGAGCCATAGCAATACCTGGAAAACAAGATGCCCGCGCCCATTGAGGACCGCGTGGGTAAGTTTGTGCGATATTACCCCCCGCGAGCACGCAAAAACGCACGGGAACACGTAATTGTGCCCAGCGCACAACGTGAGCATGCAACTAGCGCCCGGAAATGGAAATACGCAACGCGAACAAGATGGCCATGCCCATGTACAACTGCATGGGTAACTTCGCGGTCAATGCGCTGCAAGCGTCCCGCGAACACGCAAAAAGCCATGCGAACACGCAAAAAAAGAAATCGCAAATTTGCACAAATTCGCAGATTTTGCGGATCGCGAATTCGCGCATTCCACTCATACTTAGTCCAGGCCCCTTGAGATAGGCATTCCCTGTTTTTTAACAGGTTTTTTAGGCTAACAGTTGGCAGATTTAATATTTAATCAGCTGTCAGGCATAGTGTTTTATTAGCTGAAACAAGGTACCTGGCCCATCGACTGGTTTGATCTGTGAAGCGTATTTGGAGTGCTTCCCTTAGGGTTCCCAGACTAGCAATGTTCACACAGTGGTACGGCTTTACTATGTCTTTTTTACATTCTATGTCCATTGAAGTTAAGTTAAACTCAAGTCTGATCAGTGTAAGCCTTGTCGAGAATGGTAGCCTAAAGATTTTCCTGAAAGCCATGATATAAGGGTGCTCCAATTTATCGGACAATAGGCCCGGGAAGGCCAGATGGCCATAGCCTATTGTTGCAAAAAGTTTAGCTTGTATTACTCTTCGGATGCCCTCAGTTGAATGACTCACATGGTTCTGATAAATTTTGCAAAGGGCATGTGAGACCTTAGCAGATTTTGTCTCCAATGATTTGGCCTGAGATGTTCTGTCAGTTTCTAAGAATTTAACACCCAAATGGTTATACTATTTTGCAGTTGCAATTCTAAGTGGTCCGATATTCCAGCCCAGCAGAGCAGATTTATGTCTGAAGACCAATACCTTGGTTTTATTTGCATTAGTTTGGAGAACATTTTCTGAGTTATATAAATGAAGAGTTTCCAGTGCCTTTTTCATGCCTACTCTGGTTTGGCCCAGGATGACAAGATCATCCGCATATTGCATAATAGGTAATCTAAGGTGGCCCAGTTTAGTTGGAAAAATATTATTTTTTGAGAGAGCAGCTCCTAGGTCGGCAGTGTATAGATTAAACAGTATTGGCACAATCACACAACCCTGTTTTAACCCTTTGTTCGTATAGATCTTGGCAGTTGCGTGTGACTGCGTGAGCTTCGTTCGGACACATGTGCCAGTATGGAGGGGCATATTGGCTGCCAAAAGTTTCCCACTTTGCAAGCTTTGCTCACAATATGTTGCAGTTAATGCCATCAAAAAGAATCTCTGAGTAGGGTGTTTAATATACAGGAAAAATTGGCGCACATAGCAGGTTGCGGTGAGAGTGTAAGCAAAAACAGATTGAGGACGGTGCTACTAGGTCAAGGAGGAACCCAAAAACCCCTGAAATATGGTGGGCAAGGCCAACCTTGTTCAATGAAAAGACAAAAGTCTTGTGCACACGCAGAAACTATCAAATCAAAAAGGACCACATGTAATCATGTTTTTTTTTAGAAAGCAGAAAAATAAAGGACAAGGTCCATGACGAATGGTAATTTTTCTTCGTTTTATGTGATATTTGGTCCTCCTTCCAGAGGAGATACCAAGGAAATGACACGTGTTTCATCAAGAGGGTAGTTACCCGTGTCTTTTCAGGGCTGGGGATAATAAATCAAAAACATAGTACAGTAATCTGCAAAGATGGTACATTTTGTCCAGTAAATAAACAATTGAATGTGGCGAGAAACACCTCCTGGAGAGTGGAAACCCTATAAGAATGGTGAAAGGTACAAAAAATCTGTGACTTCACTTAAAAGCAATAGATAGAACCTGGAGTGCACAGTGAACCTAAAAGCAAAAAACTGTAATAAAGGAAAGAATATCGTTTATGGTTTTGAGGAAAGAGAAAAAAATGAAGAAGGTACTGCAATAGGACCTGGAAACAAAAAAGTGAAAAGTACAAAGAGGATAAAAGGCGGGAGAGAAGAAACAATTTCAAACAAGCTAGTAACAATGTCATGTTATTCCAAAATGAAAAACATTAAAACTCCATGTCTCCAAACGGAATTCACTAATTACTAAAAACAAAAGAAAGCTGAGAAAGGTGAATGAATGGTGAGTGCGAGCAACATTATTATCCAGAAAACCCTAAAAATGTTTTCATGTTGGGGCGAAGATATCAACCAACATGCACAGATCCCTGTGAAAATAACATAATTAAACCAAAGCCTATACACTGGGTTGAGTCCCCCGTAATGTAAAAAGTCACACAAGCCATTGGAATCAATTATAGTTCTCTATGGAAGGAAAAGAAACACAACATTCATCGTAAAATGCCCTGTAATTACTCTAAATTAAACAGTCAATATGAAATGCTGGAATAATCTTAAAGAAGCTAAGGAACTACAGTGAAGGGTTACACATAACTTTGTCTCATCAACAAATCAATTATACATACATTGTAGTCAAAATCAGAGCCAGAAAATAAACACTAAAGACTCTAACTACAGTCAATCATCATGCGGGGAGAATGATAGATAAGGAAATAAGGAACAGAATAGAACAGGTGATAGTCAAGACAGAAAAGAAAGGTCAGGAGATTAACCATACAAAAGTGTGTAGGAATTAAGGGAAATACCTGAAAAAAGGACAGTCTAAATGGGATCTGCGAAAGGACAAACATAGAACGTAATCATGAGGGGAGGGTACATCAGGAATGTTAAAAAAGATAAAGTTAAAAGAGGGAAAAACTCAGGAACTCACTGGGGAACCGGTGATATTTCCAACCCGGTTCAAGACGGGTAATGAAAACGTGCAAATTGTATCAGTAAGGAGATATCAAAGGCTAACATGGAGAGCTCCCCGAATTCAGGAGCAGGAAGGCAAGACGGGCGGGTACAGCCATCAAACGAACAGAAAATGCTGAAAAGAAGAATGGAGGGATAGGTTAATTGGACAGTCAGCACCATGCCAGCCCAAAAACCACCATTCAATAACAATGAATAAAGCTTACCTGCAAGTGCAGTATATTCAACTCAGAGTGGTTCTCAGTCCGGATATGGAAGGAGCTAAAGGTTGCAAGGCCCTCACTAAATACGTAAAGTAAGGGGCAGAGCCTCGTATAATTGAAAAAAGGCTGGAGCGTCTAAACTGGAAAAGTGTGACGCAATGCGAAAAATCACTGATCGGTGTAACTCACAATCCAAAAGAAGGAAAGAGAAAGCATATGAAAATAACAGAAAAGGAAAAGACTTAGGGCCCGATGTAGGTAAACGCGATTTTCCGATTTCAAAATACCGAGGCGGGCCGAATCGGTATTCTGAAATCGGAAAACGAGATGTAGGGAAAAAAAACCGAATGAATACCGAATCGGTCGGCATCGGTAATGAGAATCGGTACGTTCCGATTCGGCTCGGTCCGAATCGGAAAGTACCGAATCGGCTAACAACGAATCGGAAATTACCGAATCGGCTACCACCGAATCGGATAGTCCCGAATCGGCGAATACCGATTCGGTAAAAGCCGATTCGGTAAAATCCGATTCGGCAATCATGATTCGTAGCCATGAAAACACACCCATGGCGAAAAAGCCCATAGGAATGCATTGAAGGAACCGATTCGGCTTTTACCGATTCGGATAATACCGAATCGGATTTCACCGATTCGGATATTACCGATTCGGTAAAAGCCGATTCGGCAATAGGCGATTCAGCCAATGAGGTGGCTCCCCCTCCCCCACCCAAACAGGGAGTGGCAACCCGGGCAGGTGCAGCTAATTAAGAAGTTTCTGGAAAGCCAGCCTGAGCTCAACACTCACAGTTAGCAGCAGTGGGAGAAGGAGGTTGCCAACTGAACTGGAGAACATGGCAGAGCAGTCAGAAAGCCAGAAGTCCTCCCAGAAGAGGAAGCCCAAGTTCACCACCACCGAACTTCAGGTGCTGGTCGAGGAGGTGGTGAGGGTGCACCGCCAGCTGTTTGGCAAGCTGTCCCTCAACGTGCCAGACAGCACCAAGAGGAGAATCTGGGCCGACATCGCCCAGAAGGTGAATGCTGCGGGTGTCACCCCCAGGTCCATAGAAGAACTGAAAAAGAGATTCTATGACATCCGCAGCCTCACTAAAAGGAAGTTGGGTGAGATACAGAGGCAGGCTGGACACACTGGAGGAGGCACGAACCCGGCGCCACCCCTCACCGAGCTGGAGGAACTGGTCTCCAGCACCATTGAGAGGGAGAGTGTCGTTGGAATCGGGACCCTGGACAGCTCTGCGAGAGCTACAGCTACAGGTAAGAAGCATGCGCATCATGACACACCCTACCAGACACCTCCCCATTAGACACAATGCATAGGCAAACCCCAGCACAGTACTGTCACCAACATACAAGAGACAAGCATCATGGTACATGTAGTCAGCAGAAGTTAGCTAAATATGGCAGTGCAGAATCACAAGACAGGAAACAGTGTGACACAGTGTAAGGAGATGCAAGGACATGTGGAATGCCATAATTGTACTGACTGTAATACATCGGCACTCAGTTTACAAATGCTTCTTTGTACCTAGGGGCCCCATCAGGCGGAACAACAGTGACAGCAGAGGGAGCAGCACCGTCCAACACTGCAGTCGCAGGGCCGAGCACCAGCCAGGCTGGCCAGGAGGAGGATGAGGAAGGAGACACCCCAGGGCTAGGTATGGAGGGAGTCCTGGTCATTGACTTCCATGCAGTGCACTCCCCAGTACTGCCCAGCACACCCCCCTTGCAATTCTCCCCAGAGAACTCCCCTACAAGGGACACCATTCCGCCTACACCAGCTCCTGCCACAACCGTGGCCTTGCCACCTGTTCAACCTGTCCTGGGAGCAGGGGCTCAGGGACCGGCCAGCTTCACACCCCCACCAGTGGCACCCCAGCCCACTCAGCAGGCCGGAAGCAGCAGTGCCCGGCGCCGTGCCATCACCACCACTGCTGCACCAGCACGGGAGGGCAGTGTATTCCTGGCCCTGGAGGGACAGATGGTGAAAATTCAGAGGCAGCAAGCAAGATCCACTATGGCCTGCCAATGCCAGCTCCTGCAGCACAACATGCAGATGGGAGAGTTGGTCAAGGGATTCCAGGCCGTGGTGGAATCGAACAAGGAGGTGGCAGCAGGGTTAGGCAGGCTAACCACTGCCATCACCCACTCATCAAGCAGACAGGAGGAGCATGAGCTGGTGCGCAGGCGGGATGCCCGGGTTTTGAACCGCGCCATGGGCCGCCTTGCAGCGGCGACGGCACAACTGTGCCATCGCAGCGCCAACCAGGAATCTGTCCTTAGTCAGCATACGGCTGAGCTTACTAGGGGGATGGCCCGGATCACCACTGCCATGGAGGCCATGATAATTTCAAACACCGCCTCCAATCCGGCCCTGGACCTGGGTGATGCTGGGGACAGCAGCAGCCGCAGCAGCCCGGCCAGCGCTGCGTCTGAGCCACGGAGGAGCACCAGGCGCTCCGCTGATGCTGCAGGGCATTCAGAGGGGGCTGAGGGACACCCCAGTGGGTCTGGCAAGCGGGCAAAGAAATAGCCTGGCAATGGCGGGTGAGGCAACCAGTACCTTGGACTTTATTTTATTTACCATACTCCATTTTTTGTTGCACATCAGTGCTGTAACTGTGGTGCAACACTATTAAAATTTGTTTTTTCCAAGCAACATTTAGCTGTCTTTGCATCTGTACTCAGTCAGAAATAGTTCTCAGTGATCTCCTCACGTCTGTATCTGCCATCACTTGGCGTACACACCCCAGCTGGCTGTGTCAGTGGCACAGCTTCGTCGTCGTCATGGTCCTCGTAGTCAGACAACTCCACCTCAGTGCCCTTCTTCACCGCAAGGTTGTGTAACATTGCACATACAGCTATGATCTTGCAGCAGGTGATGGGGGTATACTGCCTTGCACCTCCACTCTTGTGCAGGCATCTGAATCTACTTTTCCAGATGCCAAAGGTCCGTTCGACAACATTCCTTGTGCGTATGTGGGCCCGGTTATACCTCCTTTGGCTGGGTGTGGAGGGGTTGAGGTAGGGGGTGAGTATGAATGAGCGGAGGGCATATGCACTGTCACCTGGAAGAGAAAGGGGTCACATTAGACACATGCATACATGTATTCCACCTACCTACTATGTGTTATGGGGGTCTGATGATGTGTCTCACCTAGGAGGTATCCTTCTCCAAATTCGCCAGCCATCAGCCGTGCATAGATGCCGCTCTGTTGGAAAATATAGGAGTCATGGGTACTCCCTGGAAATTTTGCTACCAGGTCTGTGATGGTGCACTTTGCATTGCAGATCACCTGCACGTTGATGGTGTGTGTAGACTTGCGATTGCGGTATATGTATTCGGTGTCCGCTGGTGGGCAAATCGGAATGTGCGTGCCATCTATGCAACCGATGATTTGGGGAAATTGTGCCATCTGGTAGAAGTCAGCTTTGGTTTGTAGCAGTTCTGCGTGGGTTGCAGGGAAAGAGATGTATTGGTCCATCCTGTGTATCATGGCGTCAAGGAATGTGTGGAAGAACCTTGACAGGCTGCTCTGGCTCACCCCTCCTGCTGCTGCTTCACCACTTTGATAGCTGCCAGGCGCTAGCAGGTGTAGGCTGCATAGCACCTGGATGTGCGCAGGGATGGCGTGTGCCCTTGGGGTGTGGTGGTCCAAGAATGGCTTGAGATCCCTGATGAGCTCAAGTATGGTGTCAGAGTCCAGCCTGTATCTCTGTAGTATCTCTGCCTCTGTGAGCATGAACAGGGTTATCCTCTGTCTGTAGACCTGTTCATTTCTTAGCCATTCCCTCTGTCCTTCCTGCTGTAGCCGTAGCCGCCTCGCAATGACATAGAAAGCTGCCATCCTGCAAGTTGCAATGCATTTTGGGACTGTTTATATGGGTTGGAGTTGGTTACCACCTGATTGCAATCCATGGTAAATACCGAGTGAATTCTACCGATTCTGAGCCGATTTCGGTGTTTCTGTGCCTCCCTACATCTCCCCAACTGTCGGAATCGGGGAATTTCCCGATCAGCGATTCCTACGAATCGGCATGTTTTCGGATTCGGCTCATGTCCGAATCGGTCTTTCTACCGAATCGGTACATGGACCGAATCGGTGAATTTCCGATTTGGTGTCACTAACGATTCGGTACATGGACCGAATCGGTGAATTTCCGATTCGGTGTCACTAACGATTCGGTACATGGACCGAATCGGTCTTTGCATCCGATTCGGTGTTTTTCCGAATCGTTACATATCCGATTTTCGGTATGTACGTATCGGATTCTTTCCCATTCGGTACTCATTCCGATTCGGTTTTCACTCCGATTCTTTATGTTTTTCGTTCCCTACATCTCGATGGCTGTTTACCGATCGGTAAGGGCAAAAAATCGGTATTTTCGGCCGTTACCGATCGGTAACGCCCTACCTACATCGGGCCCTCAATGTGGGAAAAGAGGGTACAGGGCGAAAAATCCCAGAATAAAAGATGTTTTTTAATATAATATCAATATAAACTTTTCAATTTGCTGAGGAGACCCTACCTGGGACGCCGTCATCTGTCTTCGTCTCTGCAACTACGACTGCCCGCACCCGCTTCGCGGTTGCCGCTGCGCGGCTTGTGAATCGCCGCCTAGAAACACTGCTTTGGGACCTTGAGTGTGCCTGGGGTGAGAGGCTCTAACATCACAGGGGTGTTGCGCTGCAGGGACTCACTTTCCCGGGAGTCCCTGCCTGACCTCTGTCAGCTGGTCTGCGCCCCCTGCTAGCCCCGCCCCCCGGACGGCACAAAGTACAAATCAAACTCCTTTCCCGGGTGCAAGCTGGAACTTTTGAATTTGCTGAGGAGACCCTACCTGGGACGCCGTCATCTGTCTTCGCCTCTGCAACTACGACTGGCCGCACCCGCTTCGCGGGTGCCGCTGCGCGGCTTGTGAATCGCCACCTAGAAACACTGCTTTGGGACCTTGAGTGTGCCTGGGGTGAGAGGCTCTAACATCACTGGGGTGTTGCGCTGCAGGGGCTCGCTTTCCTAGGAGTCCCTGCCTGACCTCTGTCAGCTGGTCTGCGCCCCTGCTATCCCCGCCCCCGGACGGCACAAAGCACAAATCAAACTCCTTTCCCGGGTGCAATCGGGAACTTATGAATTTGCTGAGGAGACCCTACCTGGGACGCCGTCATCTGTCTTCGCCTCTGCAACTACGACTGCCCGCACCCGCTTCGCGGGTGCCGCTGCGCAGCTTGTGAATCGCCGCCTACAAACACTGCTTTGGGACCTTGAGTGTGCCTGGGGTGAGAGGCTCTAACATCACAGGGGTGTTGTGCTGCAGGGACTCGCTTTCCCAGGAGTCCCTGCCTGACCTCTGTCAGCTGGTCTGCGCCCCCTGCTAGCCCTGCCCCCTGGACGCCTTTGAAACTCAATATAAATGCGTTAGTCGCTCGCTGCGCGAGAGCGCGTGGGAAAGCCGGGTGAAGCCCGGGGAAAGGGCGCGCCGTCTACGGCCCTCAGAGGCCAGAAGAGGCCGGGCTGGGCCACCCCTCTATCTTTTCCTTCCTGCCTCACACAAGGTATTTATACAACCTGACAAGTAAACGGCTACCAGAGCTTCCCACGTTGTGACTGACTGGTGTCTAAGCATGAGGAAGGTAACTAAAAGCTCCAGGATGCCCACCTTAAGATCCAGTACCAAACAGAAGGTGGACACCCCACAATCAGTACCTACACTCACAGCGATTGACAAAATGCTACAGCAGACAATAGGAGTTGTAGCCACTGCGATAGCAAATACAGAAAGGAGGATGTCCCTACCACCGATGACAATCATCCAAGATACACAAGAAGTAGCAACTGATCTCTCAGTAGTCACTTTAGATGCTACAGACGACCCAGACACAAGCCTTGGTGTTACTTCCTCCTTCGCCGAGCTCCCGTGTGCTCAGGCCCCTAGTGAGAACAATAGGGATACAGTGAATACCCAGACCAATTTAAGCACCGTGTGCGCCACAGAAAAGGTGATTTCAAGTAATACTGAGGCAAAAAGATCTAGAGAAGGTCAAGCACAGGGAAAAAAGGGACAAAACAATACAATAAATCACAATTTAGTGGCACCTATAACTACCTCTACGCCAGGAATACCCTGCTGGGTGGCAAACATGGTAGCCGACCTTAAGGCAGACCTAGAAGATACAATCACTGCCCTGAATAAACCCCTTATGTCAAAAATTGACAGATTAACATCCCTAATAAACAACAAGGGGGTGGGCCTCACTAGGCAATTGGGACATGACGGCACATTATCCAAAGCGGGACAAGAAGGGGGTATGGTTATCAAGACACCAAAAGATAAGGCAGTACCAGTTAATGAACTTACTGCAAACAGACCAAAGAAAGTCAGGCAAATGAACACCCCAATAGTAGAAAAAGCCCCTATACCCCCTAACTCCTGTACCTCTAGTGCCACCCCACAGGTCCAAATAAAACAAGGCAAAGGAACCCTCCAAGACTCAAATGACAAAACAGGCCAAACCCTAAAAGAAAGGACCATCACAAACCCCCCTCCAGTAAAAAAATGTACCTGAAAAAATAAGATCGACTCGATTCCAGACAATCAACCTCCCACCTGAAGCCTTGCCCTTTGTGGTTGTATTGACAGGAGTTCCACCCCTGAAAGAGGGAAAAAGGGAAACAAACTTCGAACTAAAAAATAAATGTGTGCAATGGTTACAGGTAAATAGACCCCTACCTCCAAATATCTGTGGCGAAATACTTACAGTAAGAAGAGGGGAGTGGATTGGGAGAGGAATAAAAACAATAGCAGGGGACATAATAACAATTAATTTCAGAGACATTGCTGCAGTGAATTATATATGCAATGCACGCCCCAGTAGATCTCACTCACAAATCCACCCTTTATATTTATCATATTTTGACCCGAATATACCCCAAAGACCAATGCAGGCAAATAGAACACCCATGAGTAGGGTTCAGCAGTTAGAACCACGGCATAGATTTCTCCAATGGCAAATGCCTTGCCAAAGCATCCGAGCCTATGACCCTTTCTATCTCAGCATGTGCACTGGAACAGGTTCAGTGCCCTGGAAGAGGTGGCCTGACTTGTATTGGAGGAAACCAGTATTTTACATCCCATGAAGAGATTAGAGGAGGAAGGGATTACTGGGATATGAATTCGTACACCAAGTACCCTAGGACATAGCGGTGGTAGGGGGGGCTAGTATAAGGAATCTGAAAACAAAAAAAAGGGGAATAAAAACGACAGAGCAATTAGACCAAAAGATAACCCCCGTTCGAATTAGGCGGAACAGTGAAATTATACTTGAACCCCGCACCAATATAATAACAATAGGGGAAGTCAAGGAAGCGCATTCACTAAGGGAACCAAAAGGGTTTCCCTTGGGGGATAACCAGGACAGCCTCCGAATCATATCTTGGAAAATTGCAGGACTGGCAGCCAAATATGAATCCTAGGAATGGCGGAAGTACATAAACAACTTCCAAATCATATGCCTGCAAGAGACATGGGCGGCTGACCCAAATCTGTATAGCATAGAGGGGTATAAATGCTTTTCTGTTCCGGCCACAAAATCACCATCGGGGAGAGCGATTGGGGGATTGATAATGTATGTAGACCTCCTTATTCAAGGGATCTGGTTTAATTATAACTGGGATTCACGAAACATACAAGCGGTAGGGTATCGCTTTAAAAGGCTCAACCTCTTTTTACTAAATTGGTACAATGCTGTAGGCACGATGGGAAAGGGGACCGTTACAAAAGAACTGGATTCCCGTCTAGACAAGCAGGATTTATTAAATAAGACACCAAACCCCCCTAGTATAATACTTATGGGGGATTTTAATTGCCACCTTTGCGAGAATCTAAGACCATTGAATAAGGATTGGTCGCGATGCACCGTATCAAAAGGCCCACATTTTGCACACACTATAGAGGAATGGGATTTAGAGAAGCTAACAAAAAGGCACAACCTGGTCCATTCTATGGACCTGATAGAGCTAGGCAGAAATGAAGACCCTAACCCAAAATTCAAAGGCAGAGGCTGCCATTCGTACATTGACTTCATTTTGGTATCACCTTTCATAAAAAGAAGTATCAGCAGCATGGCTATTGACACAAGCATTTCTAGCGATCACAACCCTCTGATTTAAGTACTAAAAGGCTTTAACTTTAAAAAACCTTCACACAGAACAGATATTATAGAAAAGGCAGTTGACCAGGGGAGGAGGATCAAGTGGGCCAAGATAGATGGAGATAAATTCTACAGAAGATTAATAACAGAAGGGCAAAATGCTATAAATACATGCCTTGATCCCAGCATGGGGGGAGCAACGGTGGTCAGTGCATTTGAAGAAATTGCACGTCATGTAGATAATCTACTAAAGACCTCCAAAGGCAGTAAAGTAGCTTTTACCCCACGTTGGTTTGACCTAGACTGTACTAAGGCGCACAAAAACCTTAAACTTAGCCTCAAGTCTCGACCTAGGGATAACCTCAAAATTGCACAGTACAGATTAGAATACAAAAAAGCCCTGAAATCCTGAAAAAGAGCTTACAAATACAAGCCTGGGAGGACTTAAGGGAGGCGGCAGAAAGGGGAGATATTTCGGGATTCTGGAAAGTCATTAATACACCATGTTTCCAGGACCCAGGAGTACCCAAAATAATAAATACCATTTTACCAGAACAATGGCAGACCCATTTCCAGAGCCTCTATAACCATACAGGACAACTAACCCAAGGTGAAGGATCAAGGTTAAATCCAACTACACAATTGGACTTTTCCCTGGCAGAAGTGGAATTGGCAATAGCAGGACTGAGCAAGAACAAAGCACCCGGCCCTGATGGTATACCCCCGACCTCTACCTGAGCAATATAGATCTGTGGGCTCCACTGCTCACGAGGGTTCTGAACGAGGCAGTGGTGGCAGGGCTACCTCGTTCCTGGTCAACGGCAACCATAGTCCCGATTTACAAAAAAGGGAATCGTGATGACCCACCATGTTACCGTCCTATATCCCTCATAGACGTGACGGCCAAGGTACTGGGCCGTGTTATTCTAAATCGTTTGCAGGAATGGGCGGAGGAGAACCAGGTCCTGACAGACATACAATATGGGTTCAGGGAGGGCAGATCTACCACCGATCAATGCTTGAATCTCTAACTCCTGACAGCCAAATATACCATCGCTGGCAAGGGGGCTATATACATGGGGTTCATGGACCTCTCAGCGGCCTTTGACCTTGTAAATAGAGAAAAACTTTGGACCCTATTGTTAAACTTAGGAGTGGAACAAACACTGGTAGACCTCCTAAAAGCCCTACACTGGAACACTTCCGCAACAGTTCGATACAACCAAGAGGGAAGCAGGACTGAGCCCTTTTTATGTACGAGTGGAGTGAGGCAGGGTTGCACCTTGGCACCTTTTCTGTTCTCTATATACATTAATCTCCTGGACAAAGAACTACTCAAATTGCGTGTGGACTCACCCCAAATAGGAGACCGAGCGGTGCCTGAATTACTCTACGCGGATGACGCGGTGTTGTTAGCCTTAACACACCTGGGGCTTCAGAAGCTGATCGATGGCTTTGTCGATTTTATGGCTAAACTTGACCTATCTGCAAATCTGGAAAAATCTTATGTCATGTCAGCAGGAGTCAAAGAAAAAGGGAAGTTTACCTATAAAATTGGGTCACACAAGATTGGACAGGTTAAGACTTTCTCGTACCTTGGTGTACTGTTCGACGAACAGTTAAACTTTAAACCCTTGACGGACAAACACGCAGCAAAACTGGTGGCGTCATCGGGGGCCATCATGGATTACAGGAGAAGACTTGGCAGATGGTCCCCAGAGCAAATGCTAAACCTGTATAGATCGGTATGTTGTGCCAAGGTCACCTACGGAGCAGAAGTATGGGGTTTTATAGATAAACAATTGCAGCAGATTCAGGTGAAAGAAAACAAGTTCTTTAAAAGAATCTTGAAATTGCCGCAGAGTACCCCAGCCTATATCATCCATGAGGAAGTAGGGGAGCCCTACATTGAAGATCGTATCAAAATTAGACCCCTTCTCGCCTGGATTAAAATCTGGATTAATCCAGAAGCGGACCTCACAAGACAAATCCTGAAAGACTGTCTGAAACATGACAGAGGGGGCTATATTCCATGGCTGAAGTATGTAAAGGATTCTCTTGAGGCAATCGGCTGCAAAAACTTTTTCACTGCACCAAAATCTTTAAACGGCCAGAATAAAACAATGGTTAAAAAACTTTTTACAGAATGGACACTTACGACTAGGGCCGAGGTGGAAAGGTGTAAGCCTACTGTTTTAACCTACTGCTTATTGACAAAGAAACAAGGAATGGAACCATACCTCACTGTGATGCATAACGCCCAGGACCGATTCTATATGACCCGGTTTAGACTAAATATGCTACATCATTTACTAGCCGTCCCCTCTGGGTTCACTCTAACACTGGAGGCGAAGGGTACCTCCGGCTGCGACGCTAGGTCTCCGCAGGATACCCTTCACTTTGTTTTGCTATGTCCCTTTTACTCTGTTCCCAGACGTAAGTTATTAGTAGGGATCCTGAAAGAAACTAAACTTAGACAAGCAAAAATGGCCCTGAGGTTTCTCCAGGAAGCCTCAGATGCTCATACATTGTTTTGTACAGTAGGTTTTATCAGGGTGGCAATGCAGTTAACGAACACCAGAGAAATAACTGACTGTAATGCTCCTTAAACAGAGACCTAAGTATGGAAATTTCCCCTTCTTCTTTGTAAATGAAATGAATTTTAGCTTATTTTTTAAAACTCATTTTTAAACTCGTTTTTATATATAAAAAATGTATGTATTGTTTATGTACCTTTATGGTGTCTTTTTAAGTGCTGAATAAAGATGTTAATTGAATTTAATTGAAATTTTTGACAGAAGGTCAAAACAAACCTTGTTTCAGTGATAAAGAGTAATTTTTTTAACTTGCAACAATAATGGTGAAAAAACTGGTAATTAAGCCAGTCCATAACAGATCAATAATTTACCCTATGTCATCACATATCAGTGAGCTGTAGGTGAGAAAATATATACAGTGTAAGCATCAAGGGCAAAGAAAACACATCAAATAAAGGGGTTCATCATGGCGAACATCGCAGAATGACATACGATAGGTGTAATTGGAAAGGGCTCAGCAAAGATATGAAAACATTTTTGAGTATTAGGAGGCTGAAAGTTTGTCACACCACTAAAAGGGACAAAAGGCATACCAGAAAAACAAGTAATGTCAAAACCAGAAAACGAGTCCTAAAGCAAATAATATTGAATACTGTCTTAAGAAAGGTTATGGCAGTAATCATGATTCTAGGAAATAATGAAACTCATTGTCAGAATTTTGTCCATGCTTAACATTGTGCAAGCGCATGATTCAGGTCGCTTCCTGACGCCTGCGTCTTAATTTGTGATTGCCCTCTCTGATACTGGCCTCAGTGACGTCAATTCCATAGAATTGAAATTTCTTGTGTGTTCCTTGTGAAGGGCATTTGGAAATGTACTATAGTCAACAAAGCAGGCATATAGGGGTGGGTTTACCCCCTCTGTGGCCTTAGTTACCAGAAATGATAATGCAATGGCATTATCCATTGTTGATGAATCCTTTCACAAGTCTCTACCCTCCTGAGGCGGAAGCCGGGAGATACTTTAGCTGCACGTAATTTTAAAATTTGCGCTGGTCTTTACCCTCCTGAGGCGGAAGCCGGTAGATATTTTAGCTGCTACATTTGCACATGTCCTACCTTGTTATTTTTATTAAAGTTCCACCATTATCTTTTTAACTGCGCCACATTCTCAACGCTTTACCCCTTCTCTCAGCCGAGTAGGTGCTGGGTTGTTTGGGTCCACAGAGGCTGACTAGAAGCCTCAGCGGCCATCTTGGGGGAAACGCTGGTTGGCAGGCTAGTCTATCTGGTGTGCGCTCCGACGGCATAAAGCCAGACGGTTATGTCTCCGCGCAGCGGACACGTATGGCGGACGTGCCTCCCACGCGCCGAAGGAGCGCCAAAGGAAAGCCCGTCTGCGCCCGTCCGCTCTCTGGCGGGGGGCAGGGCCGGAAATGCTGCCTGTCCACAGGAAATCAAACCTATTATTGCTAATTACAGTAAGGATTCACTGTTATCACTAAATATAGCCCCTATGGCCTGTCCGCACCTTCTAGACCTCTCCTCATGGAGGGGTCCTGTTAGCTGCCGGCACTGTAGAACAATGCTTTTTTACGTACAAACTCTGCCAGTGGTAGAAGGCACCAAAGAACTGCGAGGGGGGGGCTTATCAATGCCAGGTCCATGTCAAAGCACGCCCTTCACATCTAATATATGCTAATTGAAAATGACCTGGATTGCCTTTTTATTGCAGAAACGTGGCTAAAATCATGGAGTAACCCGGACATTGTACATGCTCTACCACCAGGGTACCTTATACAAAGGTTGGATAGGGGGGATCATCAACAGGGTGGAGGCTTAGCAATTATTTATAAAAACACCCTGAGCTTCTCAATAAATAAGCTTCAAGATATTAAGGGAGCGGAAAGTTTTGGTTTCTGTATAAAGATCAAGGACACTTTTACGCTCTCAGGAGCCTTAATCTACCGTCCACCAGGCCAGAATAAAGATTTTCTTGAGAGTATAGGGACGGCACTGAGCAATTTAGCACTGAGATTCTCTAATTTCACGTTGCTCTGGGATATAAACCTCCACCTGGACTCCCTTACAGATCCCGCTGTAACCTTGTTTAGAGACACAATGGAGGTATTAGGCCTACCCATCCTTACTCTCAAAACTACACATAGAGCAGGGCATATATTAGACTGCATCTACTCTAATCTTGGCACACTTACCGTCAACCCCCCCCATGGCCCAGACATGGTCAGATCACGCTCTGGTCCCATTTCTTCTTCCGTTAGGAGGAGGCGGAAAGAACAAGAAGTTAGGGAAACATGCGCTGGCCAGAAATGAGGGATGTAAAGCCATTATAGACCATCCAGACCTGACGGTGCTAGCAAACGACTGTAAACCACAGGTGACAGGAAACCCGGAAACGGATAATAACCGTTTCGAGGAGTGGATGGCTGCCCTTAAGGACAAATTTGGGCATGCTAAGAAGAATGCCCACCCCATGGTTCGATCAGTCGTTAAAAGAGAAACAAGGAGAGGTGCGCGTGGCTGAGCGTAGATGGCAGAAAGAATATCAGGAGGGGTAACACGATAACTACAAAGTAGTACGAAATCAATATCTTGCACTCATCAAAAAGGCGAAAGCCAACTTCTATACCAAAGCAAAAGAAGCGGCTAATAATAAGCAAACATCTATTTTTAAGATAGTCAACAACCCTAAAATACTACAGCAGGAAATCCCCCCATCTGAAAATCTCTGCAATACTATAGCAGACTTCTTTGAGCAAAAAGAAATGCGTTACTTACCTGTAACTGCAGTTATCCAGTATTGGTGTCTTTCATAGATTCACATGCCTGAATCATTCCCCGTCGTCGAGACGGGAGTCTCCGGTACATAGAAATGTAATGTCCTAGAGACATACATAGAGAATAGTAGGCCTAAAGGCCTCACCTTAGTAAAATGTACATGTATTTATATAGCGCAAATCGCCCACATCGCAGGCATCTATGCGCTTGCTTAGGGAACCCGTCCTGGTATTCCCCTGTGAGATACCCCGGCAGGGTATCCACAAGGTGAAAGCCAGGCATCCCGCCGCGAGGGGCCGTTGTGGAGATTAAGCAAGCTTAACATATCCATATCCTTTTGTAAAAAGGACCAAACTCTAGAGAAGAGCCAATCAGCCATCCCCTCCCTCTAGAACCTTCCTGGCAGGAGCCCCAGTCCCTCAGATTTTCGTATGCACTAAGCTAAGTAGGCGTGACACTGAGAGAGTTAGATGAGTCCTTCCAGGGGAGGCGGGAGGGTTGCATGTGAATCTATGAAAGACACCAATACTGGATAACTGCAGTTACAGGTAAGTAACGCATTTCTTATCCAGTATTATGGGTGTCTTTCATAGATTCACATGCCTGAATCAGAGTAGCAAGCAATGCAGAGTGCACATTTCTGATGGAACAGCATATACAAGTCCTTAGATAAGACACATCATGCGAGCATGAACCATCATTAGACATCCACAATATGTATTACTAAAGAAATGTGCATACCAGAGTAGGATGGAGGGACGGAGGAAGGCTCACCTTACTGAAATAGATGGCGTAACACTGCTTGTCCCACTGCTGCATCATTCAGCAGCTCAGTATCCAGGCAGTAGTGCCTAGTGAAGGTATGCAGCGACTTCCATGTTGCCGCCCTGTAAATGTCAATGACTGGCACCCCTGCAAAGAGAACCATAGAAGTGGACATAGCTCTCGTGGAGAGCGCTCTCACTTTGGAATGCAATGGCTGTCCAACTTGGTCATGACAGAAAGCAATGGCTGCAGAAATCCATCGGGAGATGCTCTGCTTGGCAAGCGGTAGACCTTTCCTAGGTCTGCTGTAAGCTACGAATAGCTGGTTAGATTTCCTGAATGTTTTTGTTTTGTCAATGTAAAACTGCAAGCATCGCTTGAGATACAAAGAAAACAGCGATCTCTCAGCTGCCGTGCTTGGGTTTGGAAAGAAGGAACGCAGAACCACAGGTTCATTTAGGTGGAAGTCCGACGGGACTTTTGAGATAAACCTAGGATTGGATCTCAGGATTACTCTGTCGTTATTAAACTGTAGAAAAGGATCCTGGATTGAAACCGCCTGTAGCTCACTGACCCTCCTTGCAGATGTGAGCGCCAGGAGGAGTGTTGTTTTCCACGAGACATACTTTAGGTCAGCTCTGTGTACTGGTTCGAACGGATGTTTCATGAGCTGGTTAAGAACCACATTGAGATGCCAGGTAGGTGGCAACATCCTTACTGGCGGGAAAGATCTATATAATCGTTTTAGAAATTGCTTAATCAACCCGCTTGACCAGAGCGATGGACTCGTTGAAGTTCTTTTATAACAAGATATTGCTGCTAAGTGTACGTTAATGGAGGAGTGGGCAAGGTCCGACTGTGCCAGATGTAATAGATAAGGTAATATTTGCTCCGGTGATGTGGAGAAAGGCCAAATTCCATGATCTGCACACCAAACACAAAAGCGCTTCCATTTCAGGGAATACGTTTTGGTCGTGCTATCCGCCCTTGCTCTGGCAAGAATGTCTACAGTCTTGTGGAATATTCAGATTGTGGAACTCTCTGAACTCAGGAGCCAGGCGGCTAACCTGAGAGACTTCAGATCCGGATGTTGAACTTGATTATTGTTCATTGTAAGCAGAGATAGATACTGCCGCAGGTTGACCGGTGGCTCCAGGGATAGACGGTGGAGCTCTGTGAACCAATGTTGCCTCGGCCAAGTTGGGGCTATTAAAATTAGAATACAAGGCTCCACCAAAATTTTCCTGAGGACTCTGGGAAGCATCGGGAATGGCGGAAAGGCGTACGCAAAGAAGTTGCGCCATGCAATGGAAGATGCAATCCCTAGAGACCCTGACTGGGGTTGCCAATTTTCGAAGTGTGGGCATTTGGCGTTCATTCTCGTCGCAAATAGATCGATTTGCGGCGTGCTTTATCTGGAGAAGATGTGGCCAATGATTTGTTGGTCTAGCTCCCACTTGTGTGACGATGTTTTCTGCCTGCTCAACGCGTTGGTTAGCGCATTGTCCGTGTCTGGGACATATTCCGCCCTTAGGGTTATATTGTGGAGTATGAGCCAATTCCAGATTTCTTTTTTTTTTTGCAACCCGAGAGGGTGTGTCAGCGAGCGCGTCCCTCCCTCTTTGTTGAGGTAGTGCTTAGTCGTGGTGTTGTCTGTCCAGATGAGCACCAGGGAATGTTTTATTCTTAATTTAATCAAAAAGAGGCTAGCTGAGGTGAGGGTGAAGGGGGTTTGTGTAAACAGTATTCTAGTTTAAAGGTATTCGTGACTCAGTTTTGTTTTGTCAGACGGTTGTGGCACCTGGTAGGTGTGCTCATGAAGCCCTCACCCACCAACCTAGTTGGTGGCATGCTTCATCATCGGGCCCACCCAGTGACACCTAATGTGTCCCGGGTGTGCTACGACCCCTGGTGACAGCGGAGCAGGTATATCACTGTGTGTGCGGTGAAGATTGTTTTGAAAGTGAGTTTAAGACGGCTTGGCGGGGGTCCCAGTACCCGAAGATAGGACAGACTTTAATACCTGGGCCTCCGTCAGCGGTTAAAAATAAGGCAGGTGGACGTTAGAGGCGGGTTACGACCTCCCACGTCCTTGGTACGTCAACATGTTTCAGCCAGTGCCTTATGGATATGCTGGCTTTCTTCAGGACGATTAAAAAGTGTGTGTGATTAAAAACTAGTGGGCGTGTGATACAGACTATGTGTCTACACGCCCTAAAGTGTATCTATGTGTAAGAGGGGGGGATTCCCTTCTCAAGACCACGCTAGTTTTAAGGATTCATTCTTCAAGGTTATTGAAGAGGCAAAGTAGTTGATCAGGATTACTGACCAGAGCTTGCTGTGGACCTGTAGTGCCTTATTCTTGGCAGGAAAGCTTGAAGGGCCAGGAAGACTTCCCGCAGTTCAAGCAGATTGATATGTAGTTTCTTCTCCATAGGAGACAACTTTCCGCTTATCTGTAGCTCTTGCAGAAAAGCTCCACAGCCTTCCAAAGAGGCGCCTGTTGTGACAACATGAGGAGCAGCCGGAAACAGGAATGACAAGCCTTGAGACAGGTTTTGAGATAACATCCCCCATTGCAGGGCTCCGAACATGTGAGGATTTACTTTTATGTGGTTGTCGAATGACCTGTGCATTGGACCCACTGCTTCGAGAGCGCCTTCTGTAGAGGTCTCATTCCTAGTCGACAGTGAGGAATCAGGAGGATACACGATGACATCATCCCCAGGAGGGATTTGAAGAGGCGGACTGTCAAGACTTTCTTCGAGGCTACTATAACAGCTAGTGCAAGGAGCTTGTTCATCCTCTCTCTGGATGGGAAAGCTTTTTGCTGACTGCGTGTCCAGGGTTGCACCTAGGAAACTGATGCAGTACGAAGGTTTTAGGACTGATTTTTCCTGATTGAGGGTGAGACCCAAGCAAACGAAAGCTTTAAAATGGCGTTGGAATACCTGGATGCGTCTTCTAAGGATGGAGCCTTGACCAGCCAGTCATTCAGATACTGAAAGACTTGGTGTCTGAGATATGCCGCCACCGGGGAACGACATTTCGTGAATATGCGCAGTGCAGACTTGAGCCCGAAAGGCAGAATGCGAAACTGCAAGTGTCTGCCCACTACTGCAAATCGTAAGTACTTTTTGCGATTCCTGTGAATTGGGATATGGAAGTAAGCGTCCTGTAGGTCTAGGGACGCCATAAAAAATCCTGCTCTTCCAGTAGTTGCAAGACCTCCTGGATTACCATGCGAAACGACTGCTTCTTTAGGAATTTATGGATGGCCCTGAAGTCCAAGATTGGTCTCCATCTCTTGTCTTTTTTCTGGATCAAAAAGAAGCGGGAATAAAACCCTTTTCCCTTCTGAGGTGGAGGTACTCTCTCTATTGCTCCTTTCTACAGCATAATCGAGATCTCTTGTAGAAGCAGCCGTATATTTTTGTTATTTCCGCTATCCTTTCCTTGAAAGGACAACTTCCCAAAGGCAGATTGCTTGTTTTGCTGTTGTTCGTGCTGTTGGCATTGCGGTCTACTCTGGCCTGAAGAGAAGGAAGACTTGTATTAATAATTTCCTCTGTAGGAAGACAGTCCTCTTCCTTCATTTCTACTAAAGGACTGGTTCTTATCCTGAAGAGTGCCCAAAGCTCTCGCAGTGTCTGCTTCGTTAATTTTTTTGTGCCAAATAGTAACTGGCTATCATATGGCATATCCAAAAACTTTGTTTGCACCTCAGGACGGAAAGAGCCCTCCTTGGATCCGCAAGACTGCTGCTCCAGCCAACTGGCGGAACTCTGTCATAGCGATATCCATTGCGCAGTCTATAGTTTCTGACGCCGATGCTTCACCCTCTAGCAGAATCCTCTTTACTTCCTCTTTGGATGAATCTGGCAATTCCGACAGGTATGGGGCTATGTGTGCCCACAATTGTCCATGATAGCGTCCCAAGAGCGCTAGAGCGTTCACGGCCTTTACCGTCATTGCCGACATTGCGAAAAACCTGTTCCCAATGTTGTCCACTCTTTTTCCCTCCTTATCAGGAGGAAGCGACAAAGGGGCTGAAGAATTCCTGGAGTTCTTCTGGGCCGCCTGTGTCACTACGGAGTCCGGCTTAGGATGTCCTGTTAACACGCAAGTGCTGTATCTGGCGCCCTATACTTCTTATCCAACTGAGGGATCACTGGTGATACAGAGGAGGGGTTCTGCATGACCCTTACCCCTTCTGACTATAGGTAATCGATAATCGGTATTGACCTTACTGCCTTCTTGAGAGGTTCTTTGAAGTCATACAAGAAGCAGGCCTGTTCTTGAGAGGTCATTGAGATCTTAAAACGTTGAGCAGCCCTCTCTACCACATTATAAGAGATTCCAGAATTGGTGGATTTTCCCTCGTCGACGAGCCCGTCGACGAGATCGCTGTCATAGACTATGCCACCGTAGACGAGCAGTCATAAATGAGGCAGTCGTAGACGACGCCATAGATGATCCATCGTAGACAAGGCCGCCGACGCCATTGTAGACTAGCCTTTGTAGATGAGGCCATTGTAGATGAGGCCGCCGTAGACGAGGCCATCATAGACGAGGCCATCGTAGATGAGGCCATTCTAGACTAGGCCCTTGTCGACGCTGTAGACAGGCCGTCATAGACGAGCAGTCATAGACGAGGCCGTCGATGACGATGCCGTCGTAGACGAGCCATCGAAGATGAGCCTTCGTAGATGAGTCCATCGTAGACGAGGCCATCTTCGATGCCGTAGACAGGCCGTCGTAGACGAGCAGTCATAGACGAGGCCGTCGTCGTCGTCGACGCTCTCGTCGTCGCCGACGCTCTCCTTGTCATCGACGCTCTCGTCGTCATCGACGCTCTCGTCGTCATCGACGCTCTCGTCGTCGACGAGCCGTCGTAGACGAGCCATTGTAGATGAGCCATCGTAGGCAAGGCCATCGTAGACAAGGCCATCGTAGATGAGGCCATCGTAGACGAAGAGGCTGTAATAGGCAATGATGATGGTTTTTTCGTCGACGATCCTGTTGACGATGTTGGCTTCTTAGTCTTTACCTCAGGAGGTATAGAAGACGCCTTTCTGAAGGGTCCCATTACCAGAGGAGGTGATTTTGATGGCTCAGAAGTCATCTTTTTTACATGATATTTTTCCAAAAGCAAGTCCTTTACTCTCCTTTTCCACAGAGTGAGGAGATTTTGAAGGACTGCGCCCAGAAGACCCATGAGTGGTCTTTTTGAGGGCCTTCTCAGGACGTTCCCCTGAGGAATGAGTCTGAGGAGATTCTCTTCTCTTTTGAGGTCTCTTAGACGTTGAGGGCAACGCCTCATCACAGTAACTGGAGAAAATAAAAAACCTCCTTTCTGGTCTTAACCATATTAAAAGTCGCCCTTCACGATCTCTCAAAAACTTACTTGCGAAAGTGCGACATACCTTGCAGTCTTTGTCTTGCGGTATAGACAATAAATGCGGTCAGTGTGAGGAACAGAGCAGAGCAGCCTCTTGGAACAAGAAGCACAGGCTCTAAAATAAAATTATTTATTCTCCTTACCAGACCTTCTTTAAAGAATGTATTTGAAGATAATCCATAGTAGAAAAGCAAAGTTATTTAATGAAGTGAAAAAACACAGAATCTGAGCAGAGCTCAGAGGAGACTCCCTTAGCACAACGTGCGGTAGAAAATCTGAGAGACTGAGGCTCCTGCCAGGAAGGTTCTAGAGGGAGGTGATGGCTGATTGGCTCTTCTTTAGAGTTTGGTCCTTTTTACAATAGGACATGGATATGTTACTAAGGTGAGGCCTTTAGGCCTACTATTCTCTATGTATGTCTATAGGACATTACTTTTCTATGTACCAGAGACTCCCGTCTCGACGACGGGGAATGATTCAGGCAAGTGAATCTATGAAAGACAGCGAAACGCGCCGTGAGGGGAACGGCTCTGTGAATCCAGCTGGGACAGCATCATCTCCCCTACCTTCCCGCGCCGTGAGGGCAACAGTTACTGGCTACACTCCGGTCAGTCTGGGAGCAGCGGGAACTAAATCCCCCAGCTGCCCCGGCCGCCGGCGCAAGACCTGTGATGCCATCCCAGTGCCAGGAGGCGCTACAAGCTTGAGGGGCGCCGAGCGACCAGGTGGGGCACTTGCAGGGAAACGCGCTGTGAGGGGAACGGCTCTGTGAATCCAGCTGGGACAGCATCATCTCCCCTACCTTCCCGCGCCGTGAGGGCAACGGCTACTGGCTACACTCCGGTCGGTACGGGAGCAGCGGGAACTACATCCCCCAGCTGCCCCGGCCGCCGGCGCAAGACCTGTGACGCCATCCCAGCGCCCGGAGGTGCTACAAGCGTGAGGGGTGCCGAGCGACCAGGTGGGGCACTTGCAGCGAAACGCGCCGTGAGGGGAACGGCTCTGTGAATCCAGCTGGGACAGCATCATCTCCCCTACCTCCCCGCATCGTTAGGGCAACGGCTACTGGCTACACTACGGTCGGTACGGGAGCAGTGGAAACTACATCCCCCAGCTGCCCCAGCCGCCGGCGCAAGACCTGTGACGCCATCCCAGCCCCCGGAGGCGCTACAAGCGTGAGGGGCGCCGAGCGACCCGGTGGGGCACTTGCAGCGAAACGCGCCGTGAGGGGGACGCCTCTGTGAATCCAGCTGGGACAGCATCATCTCCCCTACCTTCCCGCGCCGTGAGGGCAACGGCTACTGGCTACACTCCGGTCGGTACGGGATCATCGGGAACTACATCCCCCAGCTGCCCCGGCCGCCGGCGCAAGACCTGTGACGCCATCCCTGTGCCCGGAGGCGCTACAAGCATGAGGGGCGCCGAGCGACCAGGTGGGGCACTTGCAGCAAAACGCGCCGTGAGGGGAACAGCTCTGTGAATCCAGCTGGGACAGCATTATCTCCCCTACCTTCCCGCGCCGTGAGGGCAACTGCTACTGGCTACACTCCGGTCGGTACGTGAGCAGCGGGAACTACATCCCCCAGCTGCCCCGGCCGCCGGTGCAAGACCTGTGACGCCAACCCAGCGCCCGGAGGCGCTACAAGCGTGAGGGGTGCCTCGCGGGACGGGCGCGGATGGCGCCGGGCTGAGCCCGGGCAGAGGGCGGGCCGTCTGTGGCTGTCTTTGGCAGAAGGAGGCAGGGCTGGGCCCGGCCCTTAACATCGTGACATGGGTAAGTGAAAGAGCTTAAGCAATGGCGATGAGAATAATATGAAAGCTAAGATACCATGACACTCACAGTCTATCCTTACTTTTCTTTCCACGGCTGTGGGGGCTCTCAATAAAGAAATCACTCATGCTGATCTCGAATTGGGTCTGGGACAAGCTGCCCTCTTACCCATCACACCTAGCTCCCCAACCCCTGTGGAACCTGCTGACCCAGCAGCTAGTGGCGATGCTCTTATTACCCCCGTTATTCCACTGGAATCTTTGGTAATAGTCACACAGCCTGCAGCCGCACCTACTACCATAGCAGGTATTCTATCGGAGTCACCACAGCTTACCACCACTCCTCAGCCTGGTGACCCATCTAAGAGGAAAAAAAGGTGGAAAGCTAAACCTTTGCCAGGGCCCACAAGAACATCTACTAATACCCTGGAGGCCCAGTTGGAGGCGCTCTTTGTTGCCCGGATCGAACCACTCCTTGTGGCCATCGCGAAGGACATTGTGGATACTCTAAATACTTGCTTGGAGGGACTCCTTAAGAAATGTGTAATTATTGACAAAATGGTTACTAATCACAATTTGCTCCTGGATAGACACAATGAGGGCCTTGCTGGGGCAGGGCCGGGAAGCTCAACAAGGGAGCCCATGGTGATCGAACCACCCGTCGATCCTATTGTAACTACACTACCCCCCACCCAAATGGATAATTCTAGGGTACCACAAAGGCTGCCCATTGTAAGAAATCCCATAGGAAGTAACATTCATCGTCATCTACTACCAGAGGCTGCTCCGCTAGTGGCAATTTTTGTGGGTACTCCACCCTTGAATAGAGGAGAGCGCGAGTGCGCCAGTGATCTCATAGCTAAAGCACGAACCTGGTGCACTGCCTCATGTAGTGGGAGCAGTATCTCCGACAGGATCATTTCTGCTAATAGGGTGGGATGGATTGGGAGGGTACCAAAAATGGTTAAGGGGGATTGTGTGATAGTTAATTTTGACAGGGCCGATGTGGCTGAAAGGTTATTCTGGGATTGTTCTAGAGTCTCAAGCAACGATCACCTAAGACCGTTGCCTTTAGGCTTCTTCTACCCACCCACAGTAAGCCTACACGGCCCCCAAAGTCCTCCTAGAGGGGGTAGAAGTGGACCACATCCAGTAAGGGCGGGGAGGCCAGGTTTGCTAATCCCCCGCTATCAAGCACCAACAGGAGGTGACCGACTGATCCACATTGGTTTAAACCCCCCCGAGCCACGGCAGCACGCACCCCCTAGTCACTATATACCTGGTACCACAGATGGGGGTGGGTTGGCTCTCAGTAATCGCTTTTCCTCACTCTCAGGGCTAGAGGATACAGATTGACTACCTGCACCACCATTAGTACACCCAGTAGAAGAACCTAGTCGCATTCCTGACACAACGGAAACATGCAGGCTACTGAGTTGGAATGTGGCGGGTGTTAGAACAAAAAGGACCGATGAGGCCTGGTTTGCTTTTACTTCTTTGTATGACATTGTAGCCCTCCAGGAATTTTGGGACAAATCACCTAGTTTCAGTCTAGATGGATTCTCGAGTTCGTGGTGCCTGCTGCCCCTAGTGCCGCGGGCAGAGCCAAAGGTGGTCTCATTTTTCTTTTCACACTAAAACTTAAGGGGGCACTTAAAGTAATCAACCAACCTTCACCACACCTTTTGTTAGTGGAAAGGGTGATCTCCTCAACCCAGAAAACCATTTTAATCAATTTTTACAACGCAGGAACCCAGGATAATAGCAACGATAACCTTGCCAACTGTTGATAGAGGTCAGTCAAGACACACATTTTAATATCGTACTCGTCCTCATGGCCGATTTTAACATTCATCCATGCACTTTGTTATGTGGTACTATTGATTATTTGGGACTGAGTGGCCCAGATATTACGCATTTTGAGCATTCTAAAGGGGGAGAGGCATTAGAGGAGTTATTGGCTAATTCCAATTTGATGGAACCTGTCTGTAGCTCAGACGTTCCGAGGCTCAATACTTTTAAAGGGTCGGACCCAGGTTCCATTATTGATTACATATTTGTGTCACCGGCTATTTTACATAGTGTCGCCTCATATAGAACCCTATTATTCCCTTTTAGCGATCAGAATCCTGTCCTATTGGAAGTTTACTGGGGTGATTCCATGGGCTCTATGCCTCCCCTGATAAACCCAGGGTGGGAACACTAAATGTGGTGGAGCGGAAGACCCGCAACAACTTTTATCAGTGGTAGTGCCCACAGCACAAAATATGACTGAAACATTACCAATATTCAATCTATCGAAGCACATTTTACAGCATTCAGAATTAGAACTCTTGAAGAAAGGACTTTCTTTTGTCCCCACGGTACGCCCAAACTATATGGAATTGCAAACAGAGTTGCTTAGATTCTTTAGACTGGTTCGACTGAGAGCATTCTTTCAATTGCACCCCTCGCCAGAACCTATTCGCAACACGCCTTTCTGCCCACCTTCCACTTTCTTACCAACAGCTAGTATGATCCCGCCAGAGATCATCACTTTCGAGAAACTCATTCTCAAAGATCTCGAGATATTGGAAAAGAAGAGGTTATTCATCCCTTACAATATTCCCAAAACTGAAAAAGAGGCAATAGATTCCCTTAAATCTTATACGGATGTAATTATTAAAAGTGCTGACAAGGGCGGCGGTATCGTCTTGCAAAATATTGACACATACAAAGATGAAATCAACCGCCAATTGAGCAACAGGGAACACTACCTGAGACTGGGTCGCAATCCTACAACTGAGATCCAAACCCTGATTAGAAAAATCACCACAGATGCTAGAGACGAGGGCTTTCTTAGCAAGAAGGAATATAATTTCCTCAATGTTAAATATCCACGACTCCCGGTTATCTACACCCTCCCAAAAGTTCATAAGAACAGTGAAAACCCGCCAGGCCGACCGATAGTATCGGCCTGCGGTTCAATTTTGGAACCATTGGGATCGTATGTGGATTTTTTCATTAAGGACTTTGTGCCCTCCACATGTTGTTATGTTCGTGACAGCATGGAAATGATCAACCTTGTAGAACATCAATCCTTTGACCCCAATAACCAAACACTGTGTACGCTTGATGTAGAGTCGCTCTACACCAACATACCCCAGAGAGCGGCTCTACTAGTCATTGACAAAATCCTTGACTCCAGACCACGACCACACAGAGTACCAACACTGTTCATACTACAATTACTTGAACTATGTCTCACGAAGAACTATTTTGTTTTCGACGGGGTGTACTTTCAGCAGATTAAAGGCACCTCAATGGGAGCTATTTTTGCTCCCCATCTGGCCATTCTGTATATGGATGCTCTAGAGACGGGCACAATCCTTGCAGATACCAATCCTTTCAGAACCAGCATTGGTATCTGGCGTCGTTATATAGATGACATCTTCTTGATTTGGAACTCAGATGAAAATATCCTAGATTACTTTTTACATTGGCTGAACAATAACTGCGACAATCTGCAGTTTACCCTTTCCCATCATAAAACCGAGATACCATTTCTGGATTTAACAATTTACCATGAGGGAGGTGAGTTACTCACTCGCCTCTATAGGAAACCGACTGAACGCAATACCTTACTCAGATACGACAGTAATCATCCTAAAGCTCTTAAAGACTCACTACCTTATTCACAGTTCCTCCGGATCAGACGGAATTGTTCATCGAAATCTGACTATTTCAGGGAGGCTAGTATCTTATGTTCAAAGCTCAAAACACGAGGGTATCCGAATAGATTGGTAAGAAACGCTTCAAAAAGAGCTTGGTACTGCCCCCGGGAGGTCCTACTCGAACCCAAGACTAGGCAGAGTTCTGAGAGGATAGCCTGTGTCACAACCTTCTCTCCAATTTCAAATAAAATCCGTAAAACAATACTGCGACATTAGCCAACCTTAAGTTCAGGTCAGCTTACTTTTGACAAACCCTTGTTTGCATTCAAAAAAAGTAAAAATATAAAAGACCACCTTGTTCGGGCTGCTCTTCCAGCACCTCCTCCAAATAACACAATTGAGTCCAACTGGGGTCTACCGCCATTGAGAGGGCATGCTAAATGTGGACAATGTATTGTGTGTGATCTAACACTTGAGGGGCGCACTTTCAGTCACAATAATGTCACAATCTACATGAAAGACTTCACGAACTGCAATAGTTGCAATGTAATTTATGCGGTTTTATGCCCATGCCCCCGTATGTATGTTGGACAAACGACGCAGAAAGTAAAGACAAGGATAAGCCAACATCGGAGTCGCATAAGATGTGGGACTCCCAATGCCCCTCTTGTGGACCATTATGCCAACATGAAACATACGGCAGATGACCTGAAATGGACCATCCTGAAGTCAGTCAAACGGCCAAGGAGAGGTGGTAACCTGCAATAACTCCTAAACCGGGAAGAATTGAAATCCATCATACAATTCAACACCATCCATACAGGTCTTAATCGGAGTGAGGACTGGACGACACTACTCTGATTGGACTAAATAACTCGACCCCGGAAAGAGAGGTGGCTCTATGAACAAGTCTGTAAACTGGACTCTATAAGATGAGTTCCCCACATGAATGCGAGTTGCGTAAAAGACTAAGAAGCTGTTAAAGACAAAACAGAAATGGACATTTGGGGCCAAATAAAATAATATTATGGTTTATTATGTCACTAAGTCACCTTTCACTGCCATGAGCATACTGTCACTGTTAATATGTCCACGCACGCTCACACCCGAATGATCACCCTAGTTAATGGCACATTAGAATGGGATTTCTTTCACTTCCATACCCGTTCCAAGATGGCTGCTATCGCTGCTCAACCCATCACTGGGCTCTCACCTTCCTAAGATGGCGCCCATAGTGACAACCATGTGATCAGCCAGCCTAAAAACAACTCCCCCTCCCTACCCACGGCAGGGAACCGGCATCGACCGACTATCCGCAGCAGAGGCGAGTCGATATTTTGACTTGGTGAGTAGCTTAACTCAGGGAGCTTGCCTTGCTTCGACCCGTTCGTGAGCCGCGCATTGACTGGCTCGCTTCCTATTTATTTATTTCAGCACCGAAACACCGCACCGTCGGTGTACTGCTTGAACGGCCATTGATGCCGATACTGCAAATCCCGTTTCCCGCTCCTTCATTATTTAAAGGTAGGTCCCTCCATGGCCCGCGGTTAACGCTCTGCACCAATATTAACTCCCAAAAAGTACTTATAAAGGTTTTCTTCTTCATTATTTTCAGTGCGGATTTACACGCAAACAAAAACGGGTAACAAGCTTTACTTTTATTATAAAACTCCCTTTCGCAACTGGATCCCAACAAGGACCTCCCTCACTATTTTTGTCCCCATGGTATGTTAACTCTCACCCTACCACGTACCCCTCTGTAATTTAAAGTTGTTTAAAATGTTCTTAATAATGTGGGCTCATAACTCAGGGGTTCCACCTTTTCTCTTAAGATCCCAGCCTGGCGTGACGCCAGTGACCACCGCGCTTGATACCTAGAAGTGCAGGAAACCTCACATGAGAGGCTTCTTACCTCAAAAACAGAGGTATGAATCATATTGATTATCCTTCCCAAATCAGCAAATAGGGTAAAATAGTGCCTGACCCGTCCGCAAATACAGAACTATTAGCACCACTCTCAAACACAATAAGCCCAAATCATAGCCATCACCACTGCACAGTAAAAAACCCCCGTTTTTCACCGCCACGCCCTGTGAACAACTAAGTCAGTCACTGTCACTGCACAGCCCGTTTCGCAGTTTGCCACGCATGCCACTGAGATTCCGATCAATGTTATAACAATGTTTTTATGTCTTATTATATGGCACAATCACCCTGCACCAATTCACACACTACGAATCCGGATGTGTTGCAAAGTTGATAGACATGGAAACTACTCCTTAGTGTTATTCTTAAAAACCCTTTATTCTTTTTGTTTCTCCTAAACAGGCTTTGTTACTTTCAGGCATGTCTTGTGTATCTCTAAGTCCTGATGATGATCCCATGTAACTAATTGAGCAATAGGGATCGAAACGTCGACACCCACGAGTGGGGTTACACTCACAATATTGTTTATGAAATTGTGTATGCTCCATTCCAGGCGATACTGTCAGTACTCATTAATTTCTTTACAGTACCCTGCTTTGCTCCCTTCCTTTGCCTGAAAAGCACCCCTTTCACTCTACTCTTATTCTTCCTTTTCCTTTCTAGTACGGCACAGGCTTGTGTCACGCTATTGTTCTACATTGTATATTTGACATTGTTTGTTGGAAATAAATTCCTTACCCGGCTGGGTTAGGAAACCATAACGTATAGTATTCAATTGTGTTCCTATACTTTATTGCATTGATTCTAAATGAGCTAAGTACCTTTGTTTTCTATAACGTAGTTATACCCATGGTCCTTAGCTATCAGATGGGTTCCCCTTGTTTCTAAAAAACACTGGTAAATTTTATGGCATCACTACACCAGGAATTGTTTGCTAAGATCAGAGTCACCAAGGAGGGTAGATGCACGACCTCTTTCAGGTCCATTCGTGGGGTGCGCCAGGGTTGTATCCTGGCCCCCCTCCTCTTCACACTGTACATTAACGGCCTAAGCAGCTATCTGGAGGCGGTACAGGGTGATTTTCTGCGTATAGGAGAGGCTAAAATACCTACCCTCTAGTACGCGGATGACGCAGTACTTATAGCCCGTACTGGTGTCGGTCTGCAACGGCTGTTGGACGCTTTAGGGGCCTTCATGGACCAACTTGATTTAAAGATTAATGGCAGCAAATCCCATACCATGGTTGTAGGCCTCCACTGTAGAAAGGGAAAAAGGATGATTTTTAAATGCAAGGAGGAGGTGGTTTCGAGGGTGGCCGTTTTCCCTACTTAGGAGTACTCTTTGATGAGAGAGGCTCTGGAGACCACAGGTCAGAGTGAGAAGTCTAGCCGTTGCAAGATCAACTGCTTCACTTATGGGGTTTTCTAAAAGGCTGGGGGCTAGGCCGATGCAGGCAATGCTAAAGATCTATAACTCCAAATGCGTAGCAATTGCAACATATGGTTCTCCTTTATGGGGTTATATAAAAGACAACACCATCCAGAAGGTGGAAAATAGGTTTTTGCGATCGCTGCTGTCGGTCCCTCAGTCTACCCCAACCTTTTCGACACATGTGGAGCTGGGGCTGGATTTTGTTTCCGACAGGTTAAGGCTAGCCCCAATATTCTTCTGGCTAAGGACCTAGTTGAACAGCTAATTATCCCTGAACCACTCTATCATGGCTGAAGTCATGTCCTTATATCATCCCAATAGGGTGCCCTGGCTGGAGTACATTAAAAGATCCTTATTTGAGACGGGTCGCCCGGAACTTTTTTATTCACCCTCTTGCATTAGGAGGGAGGACATTGGCATGATCAAAAAACATTACATGGAGGGGGCCAGACTGGCACGTGAGGAAAGGGAATTGATGAAGCCAACTGTCAGATCTCATTATTTGCTTCTACATTCCCCCTCAATGGAACCATATCTTGCCATTGTCACTAAACCATTTCATAGGTTCTTGTTGACTAAGTTCCGTTTTAATTTAATCCACTTCCAGTTGGGTAGCTTCCCTAAATGGGCAAAAACAGAGGCAGACCCATTTTGTAAATGCGACAATAGATCTGCACTTTACTATGTTCTGCAGGTTTTTCACTGTGGAAAGGGCTACATTTTTGCTACCTATTTTAAGAAAGGAAGGCTTTACCCAAGTAAGGCCTGCTATAATTTACCTTCAGCTCCTAGGTAGCAATGTTATATTTAGTGTTGCTAGTTTCTTGGTAGCTGAGATAAGAATGAAATCTTGTTTAACAAGAACATGAATTTATTATCATTTGAACTGTTTACATTCCTTGAAAATAAATCTTTATAATCAATTGTACCTTTTATAATTCTTGCTGCTAATTTGTTTTAACTATGTGTTATCCTGCATTTGGAATGTATGTACATTGAATTTTATACCTTTTATGATTTTAACAATCGAATAAAGTGTACTTGACTGACTGACACCCATATTACTGGATAAGTACGAGGCCTCACCAAGGACTTTGTCACTCCTGATAAAGCCCTTGGAGATGAAAGAAGCATGGTGAGCTTGCCTTCGGATAGGATGGCGACCTTCCGACCAATGAATCTGGAGGAAACTCACCTAGCCATTTTGATGACCAAATCAGGGTCCCCATTCGACCCGTGTCCACCAATGCTCCTACATAAAATTGTGGATATGGTGAATCCTACTATTAATGCTATTGTAAATACGTCACTGTCCGCGGCAAATATCCCTACAGAATGGAAATTGGCGGCGGTTAAGCCATTGCAATAAAAATCAACTAGCCGATCCCACCACGCTGTCCAATCTTCGACCGATCTCGCTACTCCCTGTGCTATGTAAAATAACGGAATCCTTTGTAAACAAACAGATTACCAAATTTCTGGAAGACACCCAAGTCTGGCACCCAAACCAATCAGGTTTCAGAGCCCAACACTCTACTGAGTCTGCCCTCCTGTTCACCTCAGATACCATCTGAATGGCCCTGGACCAGGGTAAGAAGGCTGTCCTGATACTTTTAGATCTTTCGGCAGCCTTCAACACGGTCTCACATACCATCTTGATTGACTGGCTAGCAACATCTGGCATTAAAGGAATGGTATTGGACTGGATCAGGAACTTCTTAAGTGAGAGGAGGCAAATAGTCACTCTGGGAGATTTTTGCTCAAAGGAAAAACCACTCAGGACTGGAGTCCCGCAGCGATCCAGTCTAAGTCCGACACTCTTCAACATTTATACCACTCCTTTGATTAAGCTAATATTGTCGTATGGTATAGACGTTGTAGCGTATGCAAACGATACGCAGCTTATCCTAGTCCTCGACAAAGATACCAGGGACTGGGAAGAAAATCTCAAATGCTGCTTGACGGCTACATTTGAATGCATGGAAAAAAATCACTTGAAATGCAACACGGGCAAAACTGAAATAATGTTAATGGGCCCCCAAAATGACTTTGTACCCAAACTATGGTGGCCAAAAAATGTAGAGTTACCGCGGCACACAACCGATACAGCACGTAACTTAGGTATCAAATTTGACACCACTCTATCGTTTAAACAGCAGGCTCTATAAGTAGCAGGGACCTGCTTTAATGTCATCAAGGGGCTAAGGAAATTCTTTGACCTACTGCCGCTGTCAGCCAGGAAAATGGTAGCAGTCGCACTTGTAACGTCCCAACTCGATTACTGCAACAGCCTGTATGCAGGAACCACTAAGGTGGTCACCCACAAGCTGCAGATGGTGCAACATGCGGCTGCTAGGCTGGTGCTGAAGTGGCCTAAGAAATCCTCTGCATCAGCCGCGTTAAATACCCTGCACTGGCTACCAGTGACCAAACGAGTCCTCTTCAAGGTCCTGTTGATTACCTTTAGAGCATTCCACTCACAAGTACCAACGTATTTACTAAGGAGGTTCTCTCGATACCATCCCTCGTGGACTTTGAGGTCCTCAAATGCTAACTTGCTGAGTGTTCCAGCTTTCAGACTCAGTACGAGGGGTGGTAAATCTTTGCCTGTCCTAGGGTCTAAGGCCTGGAATAAACTTGCCTTCGTGCTATTGAACGGGAATCTGAGTTCCGCAAAGCACTAAAGACCAGGATTTTTATTCTTTCCGACACCTGTGCAAGAGCTTTAGTATAACCATCCCAACTGGACTAGTGAAAATAGCCTGACCTAATATCTAGACCTTTTGGTCAGTGTAGGCGCCAAGATGCTCCATGGAGCGAATGCCGCGCGGTACAAATGCAAACTTACATTAGATTACATTACATGAATTCGCCCGGAATCCAGTCTGGTAGTATGGTATTATTTGATTGTCTATTATCCATTCCTCTAGCTCTTTCAAAAGGACTTTTGCATATGCCATATGAGATTGTTGACGTAATTCGAGAATCCCCTGGTCTTGCTGGGGGCAAGCAATGCGTGGATACGTTTCCATTTATCTTTGATAGTTCTCTGTTTCAGATCCCAGACTGTGTTTTATGCGATTTTCTATCTGCTTTCAAATGTGATTCTAGCTTTGAACATTTTTTCCTCCGATACTGTTGATCAGCCAGGCGACACTGCTTTTTGCTCTCTGTAAATTCTTTAAGGTCGGACAGGATGACAGGCTCGCTGCTATGATGTTTTCCTTTGTGTGCCAATTGTTATCCTGTGGTCATAGCGTTGGATATTGATGAAATAATCTCTGACGAATTCGTGTGAGGGCTAGTTATGCGTGATGACTTTTTCCAGGAGTTATATTTCTCTTGGCTAATCGGCCCCCATTTTATACGTTTTATCCGTGCAGTAACAGATGGAGCGACTAGACAAATCATAGTTTGGCACACAAAATAAAATAATCAATTTCTACACTTGACAAAATGCTGTATACCGTTTTTGCAAGCAAACGGGTTGGAGGTGAAAATTCATATAACAATTTCTTTTGTTCAGTTATGCTTCATGGAGATACACCATTAGCAAATTTCCAATCTAATTACGATCGAGAGTGGATCTGAATGAAAGGTTAACTTTTAACTTTGTAACTAGAACAATCAGTCCAAAGGTCTGCCAGTTTCAGGATCCACCTGGCAAACAGGTGTAGGTCCTGCTACTTTGGGGTCACTCCAGTTACCGCAGGCAGAGCATGAGAAACTGGATTCATATGAAAGGCGTTCTCTGATCGGTTGACATCTTGCCTAATAAAATATGCTTCACTCCACAAGAATTACATTTCTAACCCTGCTTGCGTTTCGTGATTGGTTGCCGTATTGACCTACTAGGGAGCCTGAAAGGTTAAGCTGCTGTCCCAAATTTGCCAGGGCAGTGCAGAGGAGTGAAGAGGACCTGCCATTTGCCCCTCTGAGATGCTGAGTGAAGAGGAAAGGCACAGAGTTTGACCTTTCACTTTTGTGGGGAATGTTTTTTTCTTAACGGCTTAGGATAAGGGAAACCCGCAATTTGATCTATTTCACATACAAAACCGACAGTATACATATATGTATATTGTACACTGTATTAGGTGAATGTGTGTGTGCATATACAGGTGTGCATGAGCACGCAGGCACGCGTCTGTGTGGCTACACAGAGTGGGCAATTTTATGCCGGTCAGTGTTGTAAATGTCTGTTCCTCGTTTTGGCAGTTAGGTTACTCCCATATACTTTAGGGACTGATGAAGAAACAGCTGTGTATGTTATGAACGAGAACAGTACATTTTATTTTTACAAAAATACAATGTTTAAAATGGTCAGCAGCTTAGAACGTAATACAAGACACACTGATACTTACGATGTTTTAGTAGTTTTTTATAAACAGTGGTCATGATAAAGTGACATTAAGTATTGATTGGCCATTTAAAAAAAAAAAAGTAAATGAATTGGAAAGTATTGTCTGAATGCCAAAATCATAAGCATGTTGGCTGGTGACATTTCCTTTTTTATTTTAGGCACAATGTATCTTTTATTCATGTCACAAAATCAATCCAATATCTGAATGACTTTATTGCACCTGGTAGTCCACCTAAACATATTCTTGCAAGATGTTTTCTTTACAATAAGCAGAAGGCTTGTTCTATGTAGCTTCTGTATATCAATGGAATATGAATTGTGCAACCTTAAGAAATTGTATGATTCACCTGGGTGTGTAGGTCAGTTGTATTTGATAAATATATAGAGAGAAGCAGCTACTTCCCAAGAGTGTTTATATTTATTTCAGTCATTGAAAAACTCCCTGGAATTCTGTGAAGTTCTGCCGGCGGGTGGAGTTCCTGCTATCAAGGTCAAATGTAGTCCCATCCCTGTCATTTGTGAAAGAGGGGGAACATTCAGGCCTCTTTCTAAACTTCCCATGAATGGCTGAATGCAAATGCACCAGTCATCATTTTTTCTTAATTGTTAGCCATTTCATCAGAGTTGATGAATGGCCTGTTGCATGGACTTTGGCACTTTACAATACAACTAGGCAACAATATGGAAGTTAGACATTGATTGTACCCAAATGTATACATTGCTCTGACGGTGACCGCTGCCCCTCCCTACCTCAGTCCTCCTTACCTGAGCTCCTCTGAGCCGGCACGCAGGAGTACTGCTGGCCACCCAGGGTATTTTATTCGTTATTTTATTTTATTTTATTTAATGCGCAAACTTTACCCAAAGGTGTCAGAGCAATTTACATAAGAACCAGTTGCAAAACATAAGGACTTAGGATTACATGAGTTTCATAAAAGATACAAACAGAAAACATTGCTAATGTACAAGATGCAAAGTCACACAAGGAGGAGATACAAACAGAAAGAAAAATTGCAAATGTACAAGTAGTAAAGTCCCTCAAGAAAGAGATACAAATGTATTTACTCTAAGAGTCACATAGGAATGGTAGAGAGCACAACGGTCTACTGCATATACTAGTGATTAGAGTTATCTTTATATACATATACATACACATAGTAGATTTTCTCAGGTCAAGACCCAAAAAAATAACAGGATTTTCACAGCAACCAGGGATCTCCAGATGCTGCATGTGCAACTGCCCATAGTAGTAGCCACGTAGTAGCCACCCGGGAGCCGGCCAATGTCAGTAGGCCTGCCTTGGTGCCCAAGGACCTTGGTAGAAGCTGCCGTAGTGCACCTCGATGAGTGCCCTGTGCAGAGGCTCCCTCAGGCCTGGGTAGAGCAGTAGGCTGCCTTGGTGCCGCAGCAATGAGTTCTTTCTGCGGGTTTGGTGGCCAGAAAGCATCACCCACCTGAGGGAGAAGCAGAGGCTGCCCTGGCACAAGCACACACAACCTCTAATGGATGGGCAGCCTTTTCCTCGAAAGCCAGAAGTGCTGTGTTGTTGCGTGTTTATCTAGGTTCCTGATCGATACTGTGACCTTATGCCCCTATTCGGCAATAAATCCATTTATTCCCTATATTGGCATAACCGTTCAAGTGCGATTTTCTGAAAAGTCATCTCTGGCCTCACACGAACAGAGCCACATTCCAGCATAGTTCCCTCTGCCACTTCCTTTGCGACCAATTAGTGCAATGACAGAGCAGTAGTCACTATCTGATATTCCTAGATAACACTCAGAGTTCTTCAACAAGATAAAAACTCAGCAAACCTGGAAATCCCTGCTTGCTATGTTTTGATTAGTAATAGAACTCTAATGAGCAACTGATAACTATCACTTCCTAGTGACATCTTTAATTGACGTCTTATGTCCAGCAAACTTGCGTCAAACCCGGCACCTGTCAGGTATAAATATTACCAACGTTGCCTTAAGCAATGCCTGTTGTACGAGCTACTGAAGCCAGCTGCCTGCACGACCCCGTGTTGGTAAATCTAGCACTCTGTCGCTGCAGCCTGCTATCCTGTGGTGGTGAAGCTGCTGATACCATTATCGCCGCTAAAGCGCGACCTATGGTGCAGTACGCTTAAGGAGCTGAACAGCCGTCCCTCTGCGAAGACATCCAGCAAATCCAGCTGCCCGCGGACGCTGTCCCCCCTCCTTCCTCGACGCGCTGAAGAGCAGCTGCTGCCTTTCTCGTGCAGAGAAATCCAGCTACAGCGTTTCCGGTTTACCCTCGCGGGTGACTGGGATATCGAGAGAGACCCCTGAAGGAGATACCAATCCTCCATCATTCTATTCAGAGGTATGGTGTTGACTGAACCCTTAGACAAGAATTCTTGAAACAAACCTTGGCAAAACCAACTTAACTTAAAGCTACTTACTTACTCCCCTTTCACGTGTTAGGCTTAGGTCAGGCACACTGGGGTAGGCTTAGTTAGAAGCACCAGTTGAGTATGTTAGCCTAATGTATATATGACTGTATGTATGTTTTATTACTTTTAAACCATTGTATGGCTAAGAAACCATATCAATGCTTTTACAGGTGTATTTCGCAATACTTATCTTACTGTACGTACTTTTTATAATAACAATTATTGCAATTGTGGCAATACATTTCTCTTGTACGAGAAGAAAGACTGTTCAATAAATGTTAACCCTTTATTGACAAACGCCCGTCTCTCTATTCTCTACATCTTGTGAAAGTAAACTGCACCAGACTGACTGAGTGAAATCTATGTCTATTGTTTCACACGACCCTAGAGATTGACTCTTGATCTGAGGAGCAAAGTTGTCATGTTGCACGGTTGTTGGAAAACTGAATCCCTTCTTGTCTGTGCCAAGGAAGCTGATCACTTCCTATGCAGAGAAGAAAGTTTCCAGTGACCTCTGAGCTAGTTGGTAACACAACCCAATTAAGTTTAGCATAGTCAGTGGAGGCCTGGAATATCCGCAGTTCCACGTCGATACTACTGTTTATGTTATTCCAATGCGCAGGGCCTAGTGGGAAACTAGGAACTACACTACATGGCGCCCAAACGTTTGGTAAGGCGATAAACTAACGCAAGACTTGTAGAGTAACTCAGTCGTGCATATTTCACACCCCTTTCTCCCGTAAATACTCCAATAGACGTCTGGAGTGGGTGAAAGGTTAAAATCCGCCCGACCTTAGTAGGAAGAGATTCCTATGTAAAGCTCTGGTTTATTCAACGTTGAAGGATACAGTGTTCCAAAATATTGTGCACCTAATCTTTGTCTCCTTGGAGACCTACTCTGCAAAGCCTGCATTTATACAATGTCAGTAGAAAATAACGGAACCACTGGGGGCGCAGCAGATGCGACTCAGCAAGGTCCCGAATACACTGACCCGGATGCAATAATCATCCCGGCACAGTTAAGAAAATCTATAACGTCAAAACTTATAGTAAACGGACTGACACCTCAGGGTGGTACAGTAATTTTCGTGATAGAGGCTCACGAGTATCGGCAGACAGAGGTATTCTATTCATGGATAAACTTTCCAGCGGTAAACGCTATAACAAAAGAGTTTCACTATTACAAAATAGAGGAACCTCCGGGAGAGTACGCTCCTTTCGAGGAGATTGAAATCCCACTTAAATTTCAAGAGCACCTGCTCTGGTTTAATGGCGCCCTAAAACACAATGATCACATAACTAGGCTCGGTCCACTAGGTAGACCAGGAGCCACGTGGCCGGTTCTAGCCAGCTACACACCACATCCTGACATTGTAAAAATGTCTAGAGAAGAGCTGTTAGTACAGCTAAACACATTAATAAAAATACATAGGCAATTAGTCCAATATGTAATGCGGACTGCAACAGTCCAGCCAGCTGTTAATACACCACAGCTGACCCCTCATCAGGGGAACACTAATAAAATTACACCACAGAACATACAGTCATGTCTTGGTAAAACACCCGTAAAACGGGAACAAATTCCTTTCTGGTTAGCCCAGAAAATCACTCAAATAGAGGCAGTATTTCCTGATACTACCCCTATTGAGAAACACAGAATCTTGACCATCTGCCTTCCTATGGGAATCGCACCACACGTGGAGGACTGCGACACTTGGGGTACAGTCTTTGCTTCCATTTACACAAAAACACATGGTGTTCCGTCTATGGCGGTAATACCAGAAGTGCTAAAACAGATTCAAAATGAATTCGGTCCAGAGCCCGCTTTAAATCTAGGTATGAAATTACTGAAAGACTTCAAGCAGGTCACGGCTATATTATTAGCCAACATTAGAGGAGAAGCAGCATCTGTGGCGATTCGCCAGAAGTTGAGGGAAACAGATATAAAAGATCCTGTTGAGCTTGCAAAAATCATAGAAAAATGCTATGAAGAATTAGGTAGAGACAGTTTGGGTGGGAAACCAGTAAAGCCCCAACTGCTCGAAAATCCTGAAAAATTATTTATTAAAAATAATTTGAACACTCCTAAAAAGAGCTGGGATGGAAATAAACAATCCACTCCCAAGGAAAAAGTTTTCCAGTCCAGAGGAAGGTCTCCTCGACGGAGGGAAAGAACTCTGACTCGAGAACGCCAGTCTCCCCAGAGGGAGCCCTCTGAGAAAAGATATAACCTTAGAAATAGGGCTAATCTGAAAAAACCTGATAGATATCAAAGTATTGATACACGTCCCTCTCGATCTTTTCCACAGAATTCGGAAAGAAGAGGACGGTCAGACCCAGGAGAGCACACCAAGTCCAAAGACAAGGAACCTGCTCAAAATAAGAAATCTCAATTTCAAAAAAAGAAGGTAGCCAGTATTAGAGTAATCAACCATGCCGAGAATACTGAGGACACAGTTGAAAAATGGGGAGTGGGCATTGACAATGTTGGACAGTGCAGCAGAAATCAGTATAGCGCGCAAGATCTTGATGAGTCATCTGGAGACAGTGGACACGAATGAATACATTCAGGTTGAAACTGCCGACACCAGACTTAGCGAGCCCCATAAAATATACAAAATAACATTGCGTATAGAGGGTGATAAGACTAGGAAAATTAAGGGTCTATTTTGGGATAAACTCTCAAAAGGCTATGATATTCTGTTAGCTGAAAAAGATTGGCCCCCGGAGTTTGTCAGGGAGTGCCCTCGTGGCGAAGAAGTGATTATGCCTGCCTTCTCGAATCACATTCCGATTCACAAAAAATACACATATGCAAGGAAATGGGCAGTGGCCCAGGCACCTGCATTGTATAAAAATCATGTAGGATGGGATGAGGATTCACCTCCTCACAAAATCCAACTAAAAAGTGAACCAACTGCCCAACGGCAGTATCCCATAAAGCAAGAAGCTAAAAAACAAGTCAGGGAGATCTTAGATCAACTTGAATACCAGGGGGTGATTGAAACATGCACCTCTCAAATGAACAATCCTTTGTTTCCTGTCTCCAAGCCAGACAATTCATATCGTCTAGTTTTGGACTACAGACATCTTAATACATGTTGCAAAACTTTTGCAGTACAAAACTCGCATAGTGCAGCCCTAATGAATAACATAGTTAGGAAAAAATATAAAACGACATTAGACCTTTCTAATGGTTTCTTTTGTCAAAACATTGCACCAGAAAGCAGATATTTGACCGCTTTCTCCGCATTTGGGTCAAAGAAAAAATTCTGTCGACTCCCACAGGGGTTCAAGAACAGCCCAGGACTATTCTCAGCTAGGGTAACAGAGTTACTACAAATGTATGATGATGAAGCATTATCTTATGTAGATGATAGGTATCTCACAGACGACGACTTGGATACTCACTTGAAAAGAGTGAACACCATTATACTTGGGTTCGCAGCAGAGGGTTACAAATTCAACTTTAAAAAGTCTCGAATTGCCCATCTGACAGTACTGTTTTTAGGGTACGAATTATCAAGTGAAGGGAAAAGCCTAGCGGACAACTTCTTAGAGAAGTGCGCTGTACTCCAAGCTCCAAAAACGCTGAAGAATTTACAATCCATTCTAGGTTTTCTGAATTTCGGAAGAACTTACATACTAAATTACGCAGAGAGGGTTAAACCTCTCTACGAACTAATTAAACCTGATTTTAAACAAATCAATTGGACTCAAAAACACACAGAAATTTTGAGATCACTGCAAACAGACATGTTAGCAAAAACAAAATTAGATACACGTGACAACACGATCGATCTTGTAATCCGAGTCATCCCAGGAAGATGCGGATTCACGTACCTAACCTCTAATGAGGGAGAAAAGGTACCAATTTCAATTAAATCTCACTTGTACACACAAGCAGAAAAAGCATTCAGTCCCACAGAAAGAACTGTGAAAGCAGTGCAAATCGCATTAGCAAATGAACGAGAACTAGCACACGGCAAACGGATCAATATCCTTACAGCGGAATCCGCCTTCGAGGCGCTATTCAGCCCAGTAAACCTGCCTACAGTGTCACTGGATCCGAAATGGATACAGTGCATAGATTCTCTAGGAGCGGAAGACGTGAAATACTATTTCGCCCCGCAATTTGAAGAACTGAATGATTTAGAGTATGAAGAAGAATATCCTCTGCCAATCGGAATTCTGCCTCTCCCACAATACGCCTGTATAATCTATACAGATAGCTTTGTACAGCATTTCAACGTAGAGAGCAAATCCTACAATGCAGCGTGTGCGATCATTAAAGGTCGTTGGCTGTGCGGTAAATTCAGACCGAAAATAACAAAAACTGAATCTGTAAGAAACTGTTCGGTTCAGAGAACTGAAATCAGATCTTTAAAGATGGCGCTCGAAAATGCAGAACGTGAATTCCCGACACTTATAGTGTGCGATTCTCATTTTTGCGTCAACTCTTACAACAATAAACTGCAGAGTTGGATCGAAAACGACTACAAAGATGACACAGGTGCCACAATAAAGCATAAATTGCTCTGGAACGAGGTAGCTCTTTTACACAAAGAACTACAAAAGACTCACGTGATTCACGCACAGAGTCTTCAACGTGATGGCGTTCACGTTGCAGGGAATTCATTGGCTAATACAGCCAAAGCGGAAGCAGCTAAACCGGCTTCCGTAGCCACAAAAAAGCGTACAGATAAATACATAGACGGGGAAACCATGCTGGCAGTAAAAACGACCGTAAAAGGCGACTGTGCAGCACTACCCGTAAACTATCCACTCAATTATGCATACATAATCGATGCAAACTCCGTTCCTTTTGCTCGAATCCCTGGAGTGGGGGACAGAGTAATTCCAAACATGAACAGGAGAATATTTTTAATAGCAGACGCACACATGGGTTTGGGTCTAAGGCACAGAGAGATCAAGGAATCACTGACTGAATTACAATCAGTATTCTGGTGGCCGGGAATGAGTGTAGAACACCAAATATATGCAAACAACTGTGAAAACTGCAATAGGGATCGCAGTGGCGAACCTGGTTACCGGCTACCAATCAGAAAGAGCGTAACGCTGCCTACACCCCATCCTGCGTCCTATTAATAGTTAAGACGAAAAGCACTTAAAAAATGAGGCCTCCAGCGCTCGGCTGACGCTAGAACGGTTATAAAAGATTTGCGAGTCTTTATCGGCACATACGCAATTACCATGTTCCATTCTGACCAGGGTCCTGCTTTCAGCTCTCGAGCCTATAAGGAGGCCATGGCCAGCATGGGAATTGGGTTGCGGTATTCTTGTCCGTCGCACCCCGAAGGGAATAGTGTGGTAGAAAGAAAAAACCGTGACATAAAGCAATCTATAACAGCGAAGGTATTAGGTTCAGGCGCTGGGTGGGTCAAACATTTAATAAGTGTCCAGACTAGTCTTAACAACATGCTAAGAAATTCTCTAAAAGGTTTCAGCCCATACGAACTATTGTTCGGAATTAGAATGCGAGTTCAGGACCTCGATAGTCAGATGTCAGTGGTACAAGAAGAAACAACGCACTTTGATGTAAAAGATCGTTTGGCTGTTTTACAGGAACTGAATGAAACAAGAAAATCATTAAGCAACATAAAGTTAAAGCAACAGCCAAGTACCACTGACGAGGCACCACCCGCAACAGCCCCAGCAAGGCCTGTCTGGATTCCAAAGATTGGGGATCTAGTCAGAGAAAAGATCGCGGTTAAAAAGGAATTTGGGCCTTCTTACAGAAAAGCAGTACCTGTCTTAGCAGTCACCGGAACAAGATCAGTTGTGCTACCGCCCCTTGCTGGTAAAAAGGAGAACAGAGTTGTGTCTATCGATCTGGTAAAACCACAAGCATGTGGCCTATAATCAACAGTAGGCCCAGTGGACTCCCAAGAAACAACAGAATACCCAAACTTGCAACAATCCAAGAGGTTCAAACTGAAAGACTAATCACATTCGATCAGCCTGCAGTGCACAATGAAGGACTATGCAATAATGCCATGGAACTCGTGCCTCTTGAAACACAGATTGAAACAGTTCGTCAAGAAACAACACCAGTCTACAATGATGTGGCATCAGAAAGTGCTACCGAAAGACAGATTGAAAGAACAATCCCATCAATTGACAGAACTGCCTCTGGTTATTTCATCAACTTCGACAACTTCTCTGAAGATTTAAATGACCCCGAAGTGATGCCAGAAACAAAAAAGTATTCTAAAGAAAATACAACAGGACTCCTTCAACAAATCAAAGAACTATATCTGGATTCACCGTTGATTGAGCATTGGATTATCTCAGGGGTATTCATACTCCTACTATGCCTAATTTTAGTTTTAATTTTAGGAAAGTTTATTACAATTGAATGGACACAGCAAGTCAGAACATCAACCTAGTCCTGAAACCACACAGATCATCCCACGTGAAGAAAAGAGAACTGTCAACAGTAAATGTCACAGCAATTCCAATACCTGGTGGGGTAGTATGGGAGAAAACAGACTATGAGATCTATGGTCCGGTCGAAATCCTGAAGTATCCTCATCAACTAAAGGTTTCCTTAAGTGACTTTGTGACACCTAGTACATTCTCTGATGATTGGGACTTTAACAGTATTAATGACATGATGTCTGATTTAGTAATGTCAGCTAGATTCACAGATCATGATTATTTACAAGGTTCATCTAGTTATGAGCAGTTATTCTGTTACACCCATTATGGGGATCATTACTTGCATAAATCTGCACAGCCTCGAAATGTTTTTATGTATAATCAATGGGAACATTGTGCTACACCACCTAAAAGCAGTTCTAAAGCATTTTTTGAGAAATTCAAATACTTCTCAGGGTTTAACACCAGTGATGCAGAAACGTTTTATTACAAACTGTTAGATAAAACAGGAATGAAAACAATACTGACAAATTCTAAATTGATATATTCAGAAGCATTTTACGACAAAATGATGACATTTGGTTTTGATTATTGGAAAAATAATATTGAAACGAAAACAATTTGGGGTACAAAAGATTGGCAGGTGCAAGGCATAGAAGCACTATTTAGGACCTGCATGATACCTGAACAAATGTTATTTTTAAATGACACAATACACCAAACATCTTGTCTTGGCCTAGCTAAGATCAAAGACCTTAAAACACCGTCTATACCGAAGCCAATACCAGAAAATGCAACCGCTGATATTGAGTTAGACGTGTCACAAATTTTACATTTCAACAGAACACATCCTGATTGGAAAAAGTGGTTAATCTGGCCTACAGACACAAATAGCTGTCAAGATAGATTCCTGAATAAAACACAGGGGTTAAAAATGACCATATTAGACCCTAGATACTCCCAGAGACAACATCCAGGGATTATAACAACATACAGTGTAGGGAAACTCTGCCTTGAATGGCTAACTTCGTCCACACTGGCTGAAATTAAGCAATACTTGTCTTTACTAAAAGATGGTGCTGATTTGCGCGATTTCATTCTTGGACCACGCAAACAGCGTCAAAAGCGTTTCATAGCGACCAGTATCTATGCTGCTTACAACGAGGCTTGGAAAGTAAAGCAAATTGAAACTGCTGAAAAAATACGAGAAATTGATCGTATTCATTTGGAGAAATCACTTTCTGTGGTAGACAATGGGTTAACGACTCTGTCTTCCAGAATATATTCTTTGGACAATATTGTATCCTCTGCCTTTGATGTGATAGACAGAGATTTGCTAATGTTACAACATGGCCAATCTCAATTACGCTCTATTATAGAATTAGGCTGGACGCTGCAAAATCTTCGTTCAGGCTATGTGCCTTGGCGTTTAATCAACACAACGTCATTATTTTCCAGTTTTAACCTTACTGATAAACAGATCATTTTGGCACAGAAAGGAGCAGACTATACAATCCTGAGCATCGAAAAACTCGAGAGATTACCATTGACAATGTCAGAGAGTCCTGTCATTGAATGGATAATACACGGAATTATCACAATTCCGATAACAACTTTCCGATTTAAAAAGTGCCTTGAGTACATACCTGCTGGCCAGTATGAACAATTGGGTAAAGGATATGTAAAATCCGAATGGAAATTACCATACACTCATTCTTGCTATAGTGACAGTGACAAAAATGTATTTCTTAGTGGTGAAAATTGTAAACATTCACTAAGCGGTATACTTTTGTGTCAGGGTATTAATTTACACAGAGCATGTGATGGAAATTCAAACAACCTTTCATGCCACCAGCTAGTCACACCTGCAACTCAGATAGAGCCCTTCTTTATGCAACTTTCGAACGGGAGTTACATTCTTAGAACGGATCACAGATGTTGTGGCCTCACGCCAGGGAAAAGTTATCTAATAGAAGTAACGTCCATGGTCAAATGTTGTATGCAAGCATTGTTCCCGAGCGGGCCTCCGGACATAGTGACTCCCCTCTGGCCTCGTCTGAATCTCTATTCTATACGAATTGATACATTAAGCAAAATGAAATCTGTACTTTTACAGACAACAGTGCCTATAACGTCATCTAAAGAGACGTATGATCTTCTAGTCGCAAGGACGGCTACTGAAGTTCATGACCTTTTATCAACAAATTGCCCCGTGCATTTCGTAGAAATGTTCAGCCAACTCCTTAACATGTCTAGTGCTACAAGCATCCCAGGCATATTTAAGACAGTCTTTACGGGACTGCTAACACCCTTCCAGGCAATTTTGGGAATCTTTCCTAATTTTGTGCACTCCATTTTTGGCGGCATACCATTATTTTTGGGACTCGTCGCAGGGATTCTATTTTTGACCCTCCTGCTACGTTATGGCAAGCCTCGGCTCAGACATAGCTCCCATGGGAATGGAAGAGACAATCCTAGCAATGCGCTACCGGGACAGGATAACTAACGTCCTTGGATTGGCCAGGCTGAGAGATCTAAACATGACCTGGTTCCTTTCATTCAGACCGATATGGCAAAATTGCATTTTACCTGTGCTACGGTGTATGCTTTGCGGCGATGAATGCGTGTTGGACATCTGTCTTTCACTTCCATCAGCAGTACCAATGGACGTCGATACTTTGCTCAGTCCAATAACGGCTCACGCATTGTGTTGTCCCCAGCGGCTACCAATCCTGATGACGGCATTCGTGGAGACTCCTGTGCTACAACCAAGTGGTAACAGTGGAGCGAGTGACAAAAGCAACATCATCCAGGTACAACGTTCTGTGAGCATTGCTGGTCCTGCCTTCGATGACAGCAATCATTCTCACACCTGCCAAGTTACAGCGCTATCTAATTTGGTTGAACTATCACCTGAATTTGAGGACCAATTCTTTGAGAGCCTGTCTGATACGATGCTCTCACCCACAGAGAAACAATAACTTTTTGAGAAGCTTTCCGACACACAGCGTTCCCATGAACTCTGAATTCGGCCTTCAGTTTTGATCAACAAAAAACTGCCAAGTGCTTTGGAAATCTATTTTTCTTTGAATTGGACAATTTTTCAAATATTGACCTTTTTTGGCACAAAAAATTCTTTGCTTAAACGTAAAAACTATTCTTAGAGAACAGAAGCTTCACACTTCTATTTCTGAACACATCTAGAGACATAACAACATTACACTAGCCTCTAGCACACGTTATTACAATGCATTTTTATGTGATGATTTATCTCGCCTTTCTTCTGTCAGAGATACTTCATGTGTAATTCCTTTTGCATAATCGTTCATTGATTTCATATGCAATAATTTTTTGAATGATTACTATGCTTTAATAAAACGTACAGTACCTAGGATTCATGTATTACAAGTACGCCTATTTCGAATGCATTTATGTTTTTTGGGGTGGGCAATGTTACACATGCATCTAATTGCTTTAGTTTTAGTAATTTTGATGGACATTAACCCGTGGAGTGGGTGTTGCGTGTTTATCTAGGTTCCTGATCGATACTGTGACCTTATGCCCCTATTGTTATTGTTATTTTTGATTTGTAGCGCGCTCAATCACCTACAGGCCTCTAAGCGCTCGGGAATCGATGGTAAACAACAACTTTGACAGTACAGAGGGCATCCACTAGCCTACGTGGCTCACAGGGCTCTCCTGAACAACAGCGTTTTCAGCCCCTTTCTGAAACGTAGGAGGTTTCCTTCCTTTCGTAGTGGCTCAGGTAGTGTGTTCCATAAATGCGGAACCAGCACCGAAAAGGCTCTACCGCCCTTGGTGGCAAGTTTGTACCGAGGGCAGACTAATAGCTGAGAGTCTGAGGACCTAAGAGCTCTCTTTGGGCTATACATTGCCAGGCGATCTTTGATGTAAGCAGGTGCCATGCCATAGATGGCTTTATGGGCGATGCACAGATTTTTAAATTCCACTCGCTCCTTAATAGGGAGCCAGTGGAGGCTTTGTAGCAGGGGGGATGCTTTAGTGTGTCTTGGCTGTCTGAAGATAAGACGAGCGGCATCATTCATCACCACCTGTAGCCTATTTATCAAGGTTTTTGGTAGGCCAAGGTAGAGGGCATTTCCATAATCTATGTGTGAAATCACAGTAGCTGCGACGATGGAACGTAGCATAGATTGGGAAATGATAGGCACTAATTTCCGTAGCTGTCGGATGATATTAGTACAGCTGCCCACCACTGAAGAGATTTGGCTGACCATAGAGAGGTCACAATCCAGTTTGATCCCCAGGCTCTTCACGTTCAAACTGGGTTTTGGGGCTGGACCTAACTCTGCGGGCCAGTAGAGGTCACACCATGGTGAGGTGGTAGATGAAATAACCAAGACCTCAGTCTTGTCTGGATTGATTTTTAGGAGGTTTCCTGTCATCCACTGGACCGTGTGTCTCAAGATATTCTGAGTGTGGAGTTGGGCGGTGTTTGTATTGTCAACACTCAGCAGCAGCTGCGTGTCGTCTGCGTAGTTATATACTGTGCAGCCCATACTCGCCAGGGAGGCAATCAGAGGCTGCAGATATAGGTTAAACAGCAGTGGGGATAGGGCCGAGCCCTGAGGTACCCCACATTCTATTTCTCCCACTGCAGAGATTTCTTCTCCGAGTTGTATTCTTTGTGTCCTTCCTGACAGAAAGGACTGCAACCACTCGAAAGCCCGGCCTTTGATGCCAAAGTCACTTAGCCTTTCCAGTAGCAGCGCATGACTGACGGTATCGAACGCCGCTGAAAGGTCTAATAAAATCAGGGCGCTCGTTTTTTTACCGTCAGCCAAGCCTCTCAATTCATCCATCACCGAGAGCATCACCAACTCAGTGCTGTGGTGTGCTCGGAACCCTGCTTGTCGTTCATGAAGCAGGGAGTGGGACTCCAAGTACATGGACAAAGATTTTAATACATGTTGCTCCAGTACTTTAGAGAGGAATGGTAGCTGAGAGATCGGCCTATAGTTTTTTAGTATTGCGGGGTCTGCGCCAGGTTTTTTCAACAGCGGTCTTACCCGCGCTTCCTTAAGTGCTGCTGGTAGTTGTCCTAATTCCAGGGATCTATTTAGGAGATGGATGACTTGCTCCTCCAATAGTGGACGGGCTGCCTGAAAAACTTTAGGTGGACAAGGGTCCGCTGGAGATCCAGATTTGATTCTGGCCATCAACTGCTGCAGGCTCAAGATGTCAATCTCTGGAAACAGTGTGATAGCACAGTCAGTTTGATTTTGGGGGATTATAGGTGTAGCCATTCCATTAAGCGGCCCATTTTTTATGTCCTGGATGATGGTTCTTACTTTCTCCAAGAAATAATCCTGAAAGCAATTGCAGTTTATGGGAGACTGAACGCTGTCTGGTTTTTTGGTCAACTCCGACAGGATCTTAAAAGTCTCTTTCTGCACGTTGACTGCCTTACTTAGACGGGCTTCGTAGTACTCGGCTTTGGCAAGGATGATGTGTTTTTTGTATGCGTTCAAGGAGGCACGGTAGAGGTTCCTGGCTGAGTCCAGTTTAGTTTTCCTCCAGCTTCTTTCTAGGGCTCTAAGTTTCTTTTTATGGTCCCTCAGTGCTGGCGTGAACCAAGGGGCATCCTTACCCGGGCCTTTTAGGGCCTTCATTTTTATTGGCGCTATCTGATCAATAGCTAGTGTCAGGGAACGCGTTAAATCCGCGTATTGCTGATCTAGACTATGATCTAAGTTCGGGGGGCAATCTCTGGGCAGGAATACCTCGGTCAGGGTCCTCAAATCGACCTCTGCCCATTTGCGGGTTTTCCTAGCCTCCAATGTTGGTTTGATTATTTGGCCCTTAATACGTAGCTCACAGGAAATTAGGTAGTGATCAGACCAGATACATGGGGCAACTTCTTTCAGCGTTAGTGAGGGGTCTGTAGTCCATACCAGGTCAAGGGTATGACCTTTGGTGTGCGTGGGGACATTCACGATCTGTTTAAAGTTTAGCGCTGACATCAAAGTGTCCAAATGGCGCATAGGAGCGTCCCAGTGAGGTTTATCCCAGTGCAAGTTGAAGTCTCCTGTGACTAAGATTTTCGAGTAGCGAGTACAAAGGTCAGATATGATGGGGGCGAATAAGTCCTGGAAGGTTGGGGTTGCGTTGAGAGGGCGATAGACCGCTAACACCACCCAGCATGAGCTGTTTACTGTGACTTTCACCCCAAGCAGATCAGCCAGGTCGACTGTCTCTGATAGTAGGATTTCTACTGACAGCATCTTTTTGAAAATCACAGCTACCCCTCCTCCCTGTGTGTTTCCTGGGCGGTTTTGCCATAAAGCATCATAGCCGCTGGGGAGGGCGGCCAGGATGTCTGGCATTGAGCTCTCACTCATCCAGGTCTCTGTTAAGGTCAGTATATCAGTGTCGTTGTTTTGCAACAGGTTATAGACCTCGACGTGGTGGCAGTGGAGTGATATGGTATTTAGACATGCTATTTTCAGGGTGGAGAATGCATCTTGATGTATAATGTTCAATGGTTTGTAGATAGCATGTGTTCTTAGTATCTTCAGGGTGTTGTTATCAAGGCAAGCCTCGCCCTTATCCAGATTACGTAGGTCTTCCGAGGTGTAGGAGCGCATTAGTCCAGAGGTCCCTGCCCCCCAGCCCGTCCGTGTGCGGACGGGCGCGGACGGGCTGGACTCTGGCGCGACTCCGGCGACGCTCCGGCGAGCCCGCTGCGCGTCAGCATGGCTGTCTTAAATACTGTTCTAGCGTCCTTCTGACGACTAGAGCAGCCAATCCTTGCTTTGGATCCTTGCCCTCACCAAAGATGTCTGCCATTCAGGCAGTGTGGTGCCCTTCCCTGATAGAAAAGCTCAGCTCTAAACACAGTAATGTGGCGAAAAACGGGTGCAGGTATGCAGTCACAATGATTTTTAAAAGCAGGGTACAGTGCCTAAATAATACAGCAAAAAAACAGACAAAACGGGGATTTTTAAAAATTCAGTATTTCGCTCTCAATAAGTGTACAGGTAATATACATTTAGCGGAAACACCTCTGATCTGTCCAAGAGGCTATTCCCAAGTAGTTGGCCGCCTAATTTGCCTGTCTTAAATACTGTTCTAGCGTCCTTCTGACGACTAGAGCAGCCAATCCTTGCTTTGGATCCTTGCCCTCACCAAAGATGTCTGCCGTTCAGGCAGTGTGGTGCCCTTCCCTGATAGAAAAGCTCAGCTCTAAACACAGTAATGTGGCGAAAAACGGGTGCAGGTATGCAGTCACAATGATTTTTAAAAGCAGGGTACAGTGCCTAAATAATACAGCAAAAAACCGGACAAAACGGGGATTTTTAAAAATTCAGTATTTCGCTCTCAATAAGTGTACAGGTAATATACATTTAGCGGAAACACCTCTGATCTGTCCAAGAGGCTATTCCCAAGTAGTTGGCCGCCTAATTTGCCTGTCTTAAATACTGTTCTAGCGTCCTTCTGACGACTAGAGCAGCCAATCCTTGCTTTGGATCCTTTCCCTCACCAAAGATGTCTGCCGTTCAGGCAGTGTGGTGCCCTTCCCTGATAGAAAAGCTCAGCTCGAAACACAGTAATGTGGCGAAAAACGGGTGCAGGTATGCAGTCACAATGATTTTTAAAAGCAGGGTACAGTGCCTAAATAATACAGCAAAAAAACGGACAAAACGGGGATATTTAAAAATTCATTATTTCGCTATAAATCCATTTATTCCCTATATTGGCATAACCGTTCAAGTGCGATTTTCTGAAAAGTCATCTCTGGCCTCACACGAACAGAGCCACATTCCAGCATAGTTCCCTCTGCCACTTCCTTTGCGACCAATTAGTGCAATGACAGAGCAGTAGTCACTATCTGATATTCCTAGATAACACTCCGAGTTCTTCAACAAGATAAAAACTCAGCAAACCTGGAAATCCCCGCTTGCTATGTTTTGATTAGTAATAGAACTCTAATGAGCAACTGATAACTATCACTTCCTAGTGACATCTTTAATTGACATCTTATGTCCAGCAAACTTGCGTCAAACCCGGCACCTGTCAGGTATAAATATTACCAACGTTGCCTTAAGCAATGCCTGTTGTACGAGCTACTGAAGCCAGCTGCCTGCACGACCCCGTGTTGGTAAATCTAGCACTCTGTCGCTGCAGCCTGCTATCCTGTGGTGGTGAAGCTGCTGATACCATTATCGCCGCTAAAGCGCGACCTATGGTGCAGTACGCTTAAGGAGCTGAACAGCCGTCCCTCTGCGAAGACATCCAGCAAATCCAGCTGCCCATTGACGCTGTCCCCCCTCCTTCCTCGACGCGCTGAAGAGCAGCCGCTGCCTTTCTCGTGCAGAGAAATCCAGCTACAGCGTTTCCGGTTTACCCTCGTGGGTGACTGGGATATCGAGAGAGACCCCTGAAGGAGATACCAATCCTCCAACATTCTATTCAGAGGTATGGTGTTGACTAAACCCTTAGACGAGAATTCTTGAAACAAACCTTGGCAAAACCAACTTAACTTAAAGCTACTTACTTACTCCCCTTTCACGTGTTAGGCTTAGGTCAGGCACACTGGGGTAGGCTTAGTTAGAAGCACCAGTTGAGTATGTTAGCCTAATGTATATATGACTGTATATATGTTTTATTACTTTTAAACCATTGTATGGCTAAGAAACCATATCAATGCTTTTACAGTTCTATTTCGCAATACTTATCTTACTGTACGTACTTTTTATAATAACAATTATTGCAATTGTGTCAATACATTTCTCTTGTACGAGAAGAAAGACTGTTCAATAAATGTTAACCCTTTATTGACAAACGTCCGTCTCTCTATTCTCTACATCTCGTGAAAGTAAACTGCACCAGACTGACTGAGTGAAATCTATGTCTATTGTTTCACACGACCCTAGAGATTGACTCTTGATCTGAGGAGCAAAGTTGTCATGTTGCACGGTTGTTGGAAAACTGAATCCCTTCTTGTCTGTGCCAAGGAAGCTGATCACTTCCTATGCAGAGAAGAAAGTTTCCAGTGACCTCTGAGCTAGTTGGTAACACAACCCAATTAAGTTTAGCATAGTCAGTGGAGGCCTGGAATATCCGCAGTTCCACGTCGATACTACTGTTTATGTTATTCCAATGCGCAGGGCCTAGTGGGAAACTAGGAACTACACTACAGTGTCACCGACTACTTCCTGCCCCTCCTCAAAGAACAGCCGTGCTGTGGGTGCCCCATCTGCTACTAGCTGAGTGGCCAAAGGGCAGCCATCTTTAGTGGGGACAGCAACCAAGACAGGGTTAAAACTTTACAGACCCCATTTTAAAGATTTTTTTTGTAATTACAGCAACCATCTTTTAGTGTATGTGTCTTTGGATAAATTGGTCAAAGATATCCGACCAGAGAGCACAAAGGAACTGTGAGCCTAGCATTTGCAAGCATATCATGCCTGTCCTACTTTTTTTGTTGCACTAATTTTGAAAAACCAGGAAATGATAAACACAGACTACCGCACGACAAGAGTGTAGATACTCCCTGGGTCGGGGTTCGCTTCAGATGCATTGGGGAAGGTGGGGGGATGTTGTAAGAGACCCCTGCTGGTGCACTGGTGAGCTCTCTGGGGGATCTGATCTGGCCCTAGTGCGGCCTCCGCAAAGGGGCAGACGTGTTAACCCCATCGATCTGGAGCTGCAGAGTGCCCTCGGTTTGCTGAGTGGGCAAGAGGCTGCTTTCTTGGTGCAGGTTTTTGCAGTTGGTGGCAGGACCAGAAGTATAATTAACCAATTACCACTTCTTTGTATACTAGGACTGTAAATCTTGGGGTACCTTACCCCACCCTCTATAAAATCTGAAGTTACCTCGTAAGTAACAGCAAGTATTTTTTGCCAAGGAGGGTGGGGAGGTTGAATGGAAAGATGTCCATGAGTGAGCAGGCCCAGGCCGCTAGGAGGCACTGTGCCCCCTCCGAGTCTCTGGTGCTAGCAGGACAGGAAGTGGCCTGTCCATTTCCAGGTATCCCATAATGCATCAATTATGCAGGGCTTTGCAAGAAAAACATCATTCAGTTTACCCTTTTTTTTCTACTGGGAACACATTAGGAGTAACATTTTTCAAACACTGTCTGACGTTTGCTAACTACATTTTCAAGCAAGAAAAGGCATTCCTTTTTCCTCAGATTAAGAAGAGTCCACATAAATGCTATGTACTTTTTGCACACAAAAATGAGTTTTAGTGGGGCATAGTTCTTTAGTAACACAAAATAAGTGAAAATACTTTCCGACAGAATCAGCACAAAAATCTCACACTGGTCAGACCTACAACTGAGCGCATTTCCCCAAGAACCTCCAATGGCAGCAGCTGGTACTTAAAAACTTCGGTTTACCGAGTCAGACAATGGACTGACTTGCACGTGATGAAGCTGAGTCTGCAGGAAGGTGGCCAGGAAAGTCTGATGATCGAATTGCTGGACTACTGCAGACAGCAGCTGGTGTGAGTAAGACAATAGGCAAGCACAAATATATTACATTAAGGCGGCTTCCCCATTCCCCCTGTCGATGAGTTCTGCAAAACTCATAGACGTGTCGGCATGCAAGTGTGGAACACATATATTATTACTTCAGTGGTCGAAGTGCATTAAAAACGTAGGTGAGCAGACGTCTGCCTATAAACTCAGCCCTGCCGGCGGTGGGCTGAGTTTTTGCCCGAACTCCACGCATAGTGACAAAGACTCTGAACTCCACCGGTGGAGCGAAGTTCACCGCCCACCATCAGATAATACAGGCCCACAAGGAGGTAAAAAACAGCCCACACATATTAACCTTAATATTAGAGAGTTTTGAGTTATGTACTAATATAATACGAGACTAGTCAGGATGGGTGTGTTCCTTTAAAATACAAAGCTGCCTTGTGGCTACGTTTCTGGCTATTTAACCAACATCACTTACTGTTCTAGGCTAGGCAAGGCTATACTTGTGAAGGAATTTGTGACACTATAAGTTCAGTCATACAAACTGCTGTTTACTAAAAGGCCAGGGCTAAATGAAGGCATCATAGACGATATGGTAACCACACATGACAAGGGTCCTGCACTCCTGGTCTGTCATTTAAAATCCCTCCTTATTGGTGGGTATTCAATCCTGCAGGGTATAGACCATTAATTCCCCCAAAATGTGTCTAGTTTAATAACCCCTGTTATTAGTATAACATGCTCCAATCCATATATATGTTGATGATTTGTGGGTCAAATCTTAGGGGCATAGAGTGACGTTCACAGAATGATGGAAACAATTATCTTTGCAAGTAACAATGCTTCCAGTGATTAGCTTGATGCAGTGGGTGTTCTGGCATGCTCTCTCTATTGATTACAACATTTTCAGAAGACTGCAATTGTCATAAAATCCTGTACTTGGATAACCAAAAAGGTTAGGAATTCCATTGTATCACAAACGTTAGTTGAGTCAGAGTTATGTACACCCAGGCATTGCAAAGTGTATACAAAAAATATGCTACAGTTTTCTCAAATTATGTGCCTCCCCATTTACAGCCGATGCATTTTTTCCTAACTATCTATGGAAGCTCTTAAAAAAGATGCTCGATATTATTCTACACTGTCTGATGGGAAACCGATTTTGGAATCAGTCCTTCTTAGCTCAGTATTGAGTCTTTCAATATCTCTTTGATCCGCTTCCCCTCGCCCCCCCCCCCCCCCCCACCCCCGGAACATTCGCTGGCAGAGACTGGACTCAGTTATCACTTACAGGGGTAGCTTTTCTAAAATGCAAACAACGCAACATGGTGCAAAATCCAGATGCATTGCATTGCACTAATTCAGGAAATTCACACAGCAGCGAGTTTTTCTTTTCATTCCACAATTATATCATAAGTCATCAAACACGAATAATGCTCCAGTCTGTTGACACTAAATGCTAAATAGTGTTGCACCACAGCAAAAAGCCTTGGTTGCCGCATGTTACGTGACTTTTCATTTAAGCCATACCCTCAAATACAATCTTCATACAGACGACTGAGCAATACATGATCAGAAATCTTGTGTGACTTTTGTATTCGAGGCATCCACTCGAGTGCAATTGTTATTTAGCTGACGGCCCAGGGGCACATTGCATAATATGTGTAATTTTTTGAGAAGTTCACATGTATTATGCGAAGAAAAAGCAGTAGATTAAACCAATATCTACTTTTGCTGCTACTTTTCTCCTGACTTAAGTTGCCGTTGTTTTCTGCACACTGTGCGCTGTAACCAAGATGTGCTACTTCGCGTATTTTTAGTGGGCATGCTTTCACATAAACGCTATTGGTGTTTGCAGCAGTCCTCTTTGGGTGCTAGCACTGCTCACACACACCATCATACCCTCTTAGCATGACAAACGTTTTTTTGCACAAAGTAGCACAATGTAGTTTGGTGCTGCAGTTGCTGCAACTCTCCACCTAGAAAATCTTTTAGCACCTGAAAGTTGGCCAACGCTATTGCTTGTACCGCTTAGCGTTGCTTAGTATCAAATAAATGTCCAATGCTAAATAATAGTAAATGTGGCTTGGACTGCATGTCTTGCCTGCCAGTTGTCCAGGGGATTGGACCAACCTGAATTTGTGATTCCTTGAAACCCTACCGGGTTTGTGAATATCACTTCCTTATAGTGATTTTGCGCCTTTACTCCAGCATTCAGTTGTACCTTGTAAAACAGTTGAATGATTGCATCCATGATCCCTAATGTTGCATGTCATGAGGAACCCATGTCAAAGTGCGTGTAGGCACAAAAGGAGATTAATAATTTTCGGAGATTTACAAAAAATGCTAATTCGACAGCTGCAGATTGTTCACATTTAATGTCAAGGCTTCATACAGTGGGAGACTCATGTATGAGCGGTTTTCTGGGAATGTTGGTGACGTTTAGTCATAACAGTAATGGTTTGCGATTTGTCCAAATGCAACACTAGTCATAACCCTCGTATGTGCCTACTCAGTGGGTTAACCGTCTATACTTACTTGCCGGTCGGCATCTGCATACATCCTCCATCTCCTCCAACACTCCTAGCAAATAATGTCAGCCAACAACCTCAGTTCTTGGTGATGGTCATTGTTGGCCGCAGATTTATTAATATCAATAATGATTATTGATAACAATATTAATAACATATTAATAACATACTGGTTGTACAATCTTCATTTGCGAACTTTAACCATAAATCATGCACATCACATTACATTTTATGACACCTTCCCCTGGTACAGGTGTCTGTCTCTCGTGCACCCATCAGTTCGTAAATGGCACTTGTGTACAACCAGTTCTTAATCAGTTTCTTGGTGTTCCGGTAGTTGGTTGGCCACACCCCTTTTTGGGTGTCATGGAGGGGAGCTTCTTTGCCTGGAGTTAGGTCCCCAGCTCGCTACCATTTGCGCCCTGCCGTCCGGCCGGGTCTGGGCCGCGAGTGCCGTCTCCGTCTTTTCCTCCCCTCCTTTGTGCGGCCACGTCACCCTGCCGTGCGGCATTGAAAAGTGAGTGGCCCTCCTCCTACACACCGCCCACCGGTGTGTTTGGTTAGCCAACGATTGTAGGATTTCCGCCAACACTTTCCCCACTGTCCAGCACTGCGACTCTGCTGTTCCTCAGGTGTGGGTGGGTGGGCTTCAAACGATGTCGTTGTCGCGCCGCTCTCCCAGCTCCTTCGAAGACGTTGTGCTTCTGGTTGGGGAGCGGCGGTGTTTAAATCCCCTTGAGCCCCCTACGGGCTTCAGGTGAACCCCCTTTGATTGGGGGGTTCAAAGGTAGCAAGGTTGGCCATTGGTCGCCCCCCGTGGGCGCCAAGGTCACAAGGTCACTTCCTGTCGGGGTGGCTGGTGCGCACCCCGCTTCCGCTGGTCCTGGCCGCTTCGGGGCGCCCAGGACCAGTTCCATCTCCCCCTGTTGGCACCGCGTGGGTTATGGCGCCGGCCCTTGAGCCTCCCCCACCCTGCGGGAGGGTGCGGCGGCCTCTGCAATAACCCTCGCATGTGCCTACTCAGTGGGTTAACCGTCTATACTTACTTGCCGGTCGGCATCTGCATACATCCTCCATCTCCTCCAACACTCCTAGCAAATAATGTCAGCCAACAACCTCAGTTCTTGGTGATGGTCATTGTTGGCCGCAGATTTATTAATATCAATAATGATTATTGATAACAATATTAATAACATATTAATAACATACTGGTTGTACAATCTTCATTTGCGAACTTTAACCATAAATCATGCACATCACATTACAGTTTATGACACCTTCCCCTGGTACAGGTGTCTGTCTCTCGTGCACCCATCAGTTCGTAAATGGCACTTGTGTACAACCAGTTCTTAATCAGTTTCTTGGTGTTCCGGTAGTTGGTTGGCCACACCCCTTTTTGGGTGTCATGGAGGGGAGCTTCTTTGCCTGGAGTTAGGTCCCCAGCTCGCTACCATTTGCGCCCTGCCGTCCGGCTGGGTCTGGGCCGCGAGTGCCGTCTCCGTCTTTTCCTCCCCTCCTTTGTGCGGCCACGTCACCCTGCCGTGCGGCATTGAAAAGTGAGTGGCCCTCCTCCTACACACCGCCCACCGGTGTGTTTGGTTAGCCAACGATTGTAGGATTTCCGCCACGCCGCAGGGAGGCTCACGTCTTTCTGCGGCTCCCCCCTCTGCCCCTTGGTTCGTGGCCACCTACCTTCCCCCTTCTCTTGCTTCTTTTTTAACGACAACCCGCGAGCGTCATTGCGCCCCACAAGTTGCCCCAGAACACCTCCATTCCCTTGTCGGACAGATGCACCCCATCTTGTCCATATAGCTCTGGGCGGCCTGGGTGGATGAGGCCGTGCCGGATTGATTCCAGGCCGTTGGTTGAGCAAAACTTGTGCATGGCGATATTTAACTTGCGCCTCGCGTTATCCACCGCTTTGTTGGAGTCGGCACCCCTCCAGTGCCTCCTGCTGATCATCTCCGACCACACCACTGTCGTGGTCCCCAGCCATGCCGCCGCTTTGGCGATGTCCTTCTGGATGGCTTGGCCCACCGCCTTGCGGCCCAACCGCGTTAGGTCGTTCCCTCCTAGATGTATGATCAGTACGTCCGGCAACCACGCTGAGTCTGCCATGAGGCCGTCCAGGGTCGGTAGCAACTGCTCCCATCTCATGCCGGGCCGTCCGATCCAGCGGATGTATGTCGCCTTGGGTCTGCTTTCCTGGTGCCCGACTCGCCTCCACCAGGACTCCATCCTGGATACGAATGAGTGTCCTACGACCCATACCAGTTGTGGGCGTCCTCCTGCCGAGAGAAAATGCTCGATTAAGGTGGCTTTCTGCGCACCGGGTGTGGACGAGGGAGGGGCAGTAAAACCCTGCCGTACGGCATCCCAAGGCGGCTGCTCCCCCCCCCCCCCCCACTACCCCTCTCCCCTTTCTGTTTCATTCTTTTTTTTTTTTTTATTTTTTTTTTTATATGAGATGCGGGCGTATGTAAGACTTGTAGGCCCTGGACCGCCATCTGCCCACGGCCTGGATCCTGTCCTCTGGCATGCCATACTGCGATGCCGAGGTCGCCGCCCCGATCCTGAAGGAGTGCGGGGCAAATGATGTTGCGTGGAGCCCCGCCTTACTGAGGCCCTGGCGCATTACGGCCGTGAACTGGAACCTGCTCAAGTTCCTTCCATCCTGGTGCACAAAGAGGGGGCCATCCCCCGCCGGGCGAACCGCCATGTATTGAAACAGCCAGCACACTGCGCAGCACCCCACCTCTGGAATACAATGTAGGCGTATCGTCGCCCCTTTTCGGGCCCTATCCGTTTTGGATTGCCTAAGCGTGAGCTCCACAGCTTTTACCATCGGCTTGATGTCCCTTGCCTGCAGGCAGCGCTGCGCCGGGCCTGACCTGTTGGGGGCCACTATTTCGCTTACCCGAAATGCCCCAAAGAAAGCTGTGGTGAACGCGGCCCCGAAGAGTAGCCGCTCATACCTGTCTGCAATGATGCTGGATAGGGCGCTAAGTAACCGACCCAGCTTGTCATAATCAATGGGGCGTCTGGCGTCCTTCTTGGACCCCTCGATTTTCCGCCAGCCTTTCAGGGCTGCTTTCAGGTAGACAGTTGCCGTGGGGTCCTCGCCTGTGTGGAGCCTGGCAAAGTATGCAATGGCGGCCAGGTGCGCCTGTGCCCAAGACCTTGTTTTCTTAGCGTCGAATGCCCACTGTACGAATTTCTCCACCGCTGTGCGCACCCTTGCTTTGTCTTCCAGCGACTCTATGCCCCCTACTCTCATTACTGTGGCCGCGTATTTCTTGTATCTCCTGTGAGCCTCAGAGGTGAGTGAGTGCCCTATTAATCTGGACAAGTCAACCCCCCCAAGTCCCACAGGTATGATGGAAAGGGGGTCATCACCTCGTCCGCACCGGGTAGCAGTTGTTTGAACCGTGTCATCTGTGACCGGGATAGCGCATCGGCGACCGTGTTCTCTGTCCCAGGCACGTGTCGGGCCTTCAGCTCCAGGTTCCCCTCGAGCTGCAATTTAACCAACTCTCGCATTAGCCTCAACATGCCCGGGCATCTTGCTGCGCCTCTGTTAATGGCCTGCACTACCCCCAAGTTATCCGACCACAAGGTGAGCTTCAGGTTCCTTATCTCTTTTTTCCATACCGTCAGAGCCACTACTATTGGGAATAGTTCGAGTCACGTGATGTTTTTTGTGAGCCCCTGCGCATGCCACCTGTCTGGCCACTGGCTGGCACACCATCTGGTCCCCAGGACCGCCCCAAATCCCAGGCTCCCGGCTGCGTCTGTGTATAGGGATAGCTGATCCGCTGTTACCCAACCCTCCTTCCAGATCAGCACGCCATTGAAATCCTGCAGGAATTCGTCCCATACCTGTAGATCCTGCCTTACACCCGTGCTCAGCCGGATGTGGTGGTGCTTGTGGGTGACGCCAGCCGTTAGCGCGGTGAGGCGCCTTGAAAAGACCCTGGCGGGCGGGATGACCCTCGCCGCAAAGTTCAGCCTGCCTACCACCCCCTGGATATCCCTGAGGGTGGCTTTGCGCCGGCCCCGTAGTTTGGCTATTTCTTCCCTGAATTCCTGCACTTTCTCCGGGGGGAGCCTGGCGGTCCCCGCCGTGGAGTCCAGCTCTATGCCCAAGAACGTCAGTCTAGTCGTTGGGCCTGTCGTCTTCTCCTTTGGTAAGGGGACTCCGAGTGTTTCGGTCAGGTCCTCGAACGCAGCCAATGTACTGGCGCACGTCGGGGCTCCCGCCGGTCCTGTGAACAGGAAATCATCCAGGTAGTGCAGCTTCCCGCCCCCCTGATGCCTGTCGTGGAGGGCCCATTCCAAAAAGGTAGCGAATTGTTCAAAATAAGCGCAAGATATGGCACATCCCATGGGCATGGCTTTGTCGACGTACACGCCCCCTTCCCATTGGAAGCCGAGCAGGTGGAAGCTGGTCGGATGTACCGGTAGTAAGCGAAAGGCGGATTCGATGTCCGCCTTGGCCATGAGGGCCCCCTTTCCTGCCGTTTTGACTAGTGCGATCACGTCATCCACTGACGCGTAACCCACAGAGCATGCTTCCTGGTCGATGCCATCATTTACAGACCCCCCCTCAGGGTATGACAAGTGGTGTATCAGCCTGAATTGGCCCTTTTCCTTTTTTGGAACTACTCCTAGAGGGGAGATGACTATTCCTTCGCACAATTCCTGAGGGAGGGGGCCCTCGATTCTACCCAGGCTCTTCTCCTTTTCTATCTTCGCGCTCACCACCCGGGGATGCTGCCTCGCTGATTGTAAGTTATTCGCTCCCGTTAATGGCAGTGGGCCTTGAAACGGGATAATGAAGCCTTTTTCAAAACCCTCTACTAGCGTCCTGGCGTCTGTTTTGTTTGGGTACCTGTTTGCTAAACTGCGCAGCTGTTGTGTATTAATGGGGGACCTAGCCAGCTGGCACTGTTGAACGTTTACTAGTGTCCTGCCCCCACTAGCCTTCGGGCTAGTGCTTCTTGTGTTTCTCTTTCTTTTCGCTCTTTGTTTCCCGCTTGGAGCCTTTGCATGTCGCTGCAGCGTGTTTCCCCCCGCAGCTTGAGCATGCATGTTGGAATTTGCACGAGGAGCCCCATGAACAGTCCCCCGCATCGTATCTCCAGCATATGGCCTTGGTCGCGGGGGGGGGAGCTGGACCGCCCAGAGGAATGCTTCTGGTAATTTTTGTTCTTCCCCTTGTGGGACGAACTCCGAAAGGACTGGTCGTATTTCCCCGTCCAGGCTCTCACTTCTTTGGCAGCGAGCATTTTATGAATAAAACCTGAAACGTCCTCCTCGTTCCACTCCATCTCTGGGTGCCTCTGCATCTTTAACCTGAAACCCTTATCATATTCCAACCATGCATCCCCGGGGAATTGCCTCTGCGCAGAATGTATGTTAGCCTCATACAGCCATAGGTCAGCTGCGCAATGGGGGAACCTCTCTACTATGATACACGCCATGATCCTGAAAGCGTCTAGCCAATTCTCGAAGTTCCGCTCCTTTCTGGCCCCTCGCCTCTCCCTTTTTTCATCCTCTCTCCTGTCGCATGTGGTCAGGTCGAGGCCCTCTAGCTGTATTTCTAGGAGCGAGAATATATCGATGAACTCCTTGCGCCATATCCTCTCTTTTACTGCGAGAGGAATAAGGCACGCAAGCCCCGTGGCTTTCGTAGTCAAGGAGGCAGGGCCGGGGGATGGTCTGGCGTACAGGTCACTGCCTAGCCCCCCTGACCCCGGGCTCCCGGACCCAGTATTGTACCCCCACCCGGGTAATGGGGAAACCTGATCCCCCTGCGGGGATAGGCCCACCTGCTCCTGCACCCTTGACTGCCGGGCCCACCCGGGATCCATCATGTGCCACGTTAAGCCCCCTGTCTCGTCAGTGCGTTGTTCCCTGGGCCCCGCCGCCCCCTGCCCTGAGCTGTTCAGTAACGTCGGAGCGAGCGATTTCAAGCATTCTTTTACAATGGTACTAATATGCTCACCATTAACCGCTCCGCCGTTCGTCTCACCCTGTTTGCTGTCGTCCGACCTCAGCGGCGGGAGCTTCTGGCGCACTTTCCTTGGGGGATTCCTCTTGTACGTCTTCTTCCTCGGCGTGGTCTTAGGCTTCTTGGGTGCTGACGGGCCTGCTTCCTCCTCTGCCTGGCCGTCCGGCCTGTTCTCCTTCCCTTTGGCCAAATGGGGCTGGAGCCATTCGTCGCCGTGTACCGCCGATATCTCGCGGATTTTCTTCAGCACTTCCGCCATGTCTCCTGGCTGATCTTCCGCCATGTTGTCCCCAAGGCCTAGGTCTGGTTTCTGCGGGCTGGTCTGCGCCGCTGGGTCGGAAGGAATTCCGGACCCGCCTTTGAACTTCCTTACCCGTGTGTGCTGTCCGTCAGATGAAACGGCTCACTGCGTGCTCCAACCGGACAATTGCTTACCGCGCTGGAGCTTGGCGAGGCCGCCGAGCTCGTCGTCTTTCTCCGTCGCTTCGGGTTCCCGGGGAGCTGGGTGGAGAACTTGACCGGCGCGCCGCTCTGTGTGGTAGTTCTTCTGCTCCGGCCGTCCTTCGCCGCCTCCTGCCGTAGTCGGTCCTCTTCAAACGATGTCGTTGTCGCGCCGCTCTCCCAGCTCCTTCGAAGACGTTGTGCTTCTGGTTGGGGAGCGGCGGTGTTTAAATCCCCTTGAGCCCCCTACGGGCTTCAGGTGAACCCCCTTTGATTGGGGGGTTCAAAGGTAGCAAGGTTGGCCATTGGTCGCCCCCCGTGGGCGCCAAGGTCACAAGGTCACTTCCTGTCGGGGTGGCTGGTGCGCACCCCGCTTCCGCTGGTCCTGGCCGCTTCGGGGCGCCCAGGACCAGTTCCATCTCCCCCTGTTGGCACCGCGTGGGTTATGACGCCGGCCCTTGAGCCTCCCCCACCCTGCGGGAGGGTGCGGCGGCCTCTGCAATAATGATGAAGGGAACTGAACTCTTAGTGCAAAAGAACAGCAAGTGCTTTCCAGCCTAGACACATCTGGAAACCTATGAAGCTAGTTGAACCACAAAGATGACCCACACCGAGCTACAAAAACTGTAGTCTGGAGGACTGACACTCTAAGGCTCAAATTCACTAAGTTTGTATGCTGTCACAAAGAGGTGGAAAGAATGGACTAAGAAAGCAAGACCAAGTTTCACTTAAAAAAGAATGCCTCCTTGAAGCAGGCACTACAAGGGGAAAGCAGAGGGTCAATCTTAGTAGATATACTTCTACACTATGTTTTCTCCTTTCACAACCCAGCACAGCAAATTTGGTTGCTGCGTTGCATGAAAAATTAGGGGCTTATTTATGAGCCCTTGTGTCACTTTTGCGCCGCCGGTACGTCAGTTTTTGTGATGCAACAGCTTCCTACAAAAAGTGGCATGTTGAGTCATATTTACAAAGTGACGCATCTAGGTAAATGCGTCACTTTGTAAACCCCTGCGCCACATTATACCTGCGACAGGTATAATGTATGCAGTGTGGTCGTTCTGACGCAAGTAAGCCTTGTAGAAGTGACGCAGTGAAATCTATGAGATTTCACTGCACCACTTCTGGGACGCAAATGCGTCAATATCAGGCTTAAGAATGAAGCAGGCACATTGAAATGGGACTTGCCCATGTTAAATGACCCATTGCTGAAGTTGCATCACTTTTGGGACACACTCCAGCAATGCGTCATTTCTTCGCCTACAGATACGTTAGAAATATTGACGTATCTTTAACTCCTTGCAACATGATGCGTCATATTGTAAATATGACGCATCCAGCATGTCGCAAGGAGGGTGCAATGAAAACTGGCGCATCGCTGTTTTCACGCGGCTGTGCGTCACCTTTCATAAATGAGGCCCTTAGTAAATTGCCATTTGGGTAAATTACATTTTAGGTTAGTTAGCCATAGAGTGCTTTAAAGTAATTTCCCCACAATACACCCCGTGTAACACCTCATGCAAAGGAAAATAAAAACACAGAAAGGTTCGAGGAAATTAAATGGAAATTTTGGACCTTTGGGAAGTAAAAACCATCAAATAACAGTTGAATTCCCGTCTTAATTAAACTCCATGTGACTCATGACCTTAATTGGCCTTAATTTATGAAGTTGTTTCTCACTGCGCTGTTCTGTAAGAGCCCTTTAAACATATGTCAACAGTAAAATTAGGAACCCAAAATGTATTATTCTTTGCACAATGGCACCTTAAAATGCCCAGATGGATGTTCGTGCTAACATCCAAATGTGAATATGAAGTATTAATATAATATAATACCAATCTTGAAGTAAGCTGAGTTAAAGTTTACTCAGCATCATATAATTAGAGATCATTATTTCAAGTCCATTATTTTGTTTTCTGATGGCTTTAGGCAAAGCACTCTTATCCTTATTCACACTCAGTAAAATCCGGAAGTGCAGTAAGGAGACCAATCTCATCTGCTTCTATAATGCATCACAAATTTACCTGACACTCTCTCAGTACTGCACATACATTATGGCTCTGCAAAGGGAAAGGCGTGGGCGAAATAAGGTAATATATTTCTGGCCCCTCCATAGGAGAAATTGTTTAATTATCTCTGCAGCTGCCTTGTCCAACCAACAGCCACCCACAAGGTGCAGAGGTGAGTGTGCACTGTCTAGCATAGGATTTGTGATGGAAGCATATACTTAGAATACACATTTCTACATCTAGACAAACTCAGAAGAATCCCATGTACTGGATGTGTGCTGTGCATTGCAGCATTCATAAAATGTATGGGTATTTTGTAGAACTAAACACATTTCCATTTGTTAACACCTGTTTCAAGGCGGCATGAGTTTTTTATGCCCAGGTCTGCCTAGCTATCTCAGTAGATTGGGCTTTAGGCCAAACGTATATCACAAGGAGCACTAGGTTACCTTATTAATACCCTATTAATGTCCTTTTGACACAAAGCAGTGCAAAATTTAGCACAAAGGTGGTTTTGCAATGAGAAAATAAATGTTTCCAGCCAAAACACGTTTTGCACTACATAGTGTAAACTCTTACAATATCTTGTGTTGCTTTGCGTCACTTTGTGCTGGTACAAAGCCCTGGTACATCTGGGCTGAAGAGTCACAAATACTTGCATAGACAAAATTCTGTCAACCTGTTTTTCCACTCCAATTAGATTAATCGGTTTCCTAAGTAGCATTTAGGTGCACCATATATTTGTGAATTGGGATCAATCCACAAATATACATGGGCGTACTTTAATATTTGTTTATTAGCAGTTTTTTCTAGTGCCTACTAGATAGAGGGATGCAAGAGAGCTTTACAGAGCTTGGTAGGTTTCCATTCTTCAATGAGCGTCAATTATTCAGCATATTCAGGCAGAACCCCAATCAAAAGAGTAAATACGTTTGAACATTCAAATGTATTATATACCTATGCCCCTTAGTCCTGGGTCCCAATATTATCCAAAACATATTTTAAACAGTATTTTGCCTAATATTTTCCTATAATTTGTTCCTGATTCTGTCATTGACCAGAGGTCCTTGAAAGCTATCAATCTTTACATCACCATTTCAACATGGTGCATACGTAGTTCTGTAGTAGGATATGACAGAATGGGAGTGACCTGATTAACATAGTGTGTTCACAGCAATAAATGACAGTGCCACTTAGATAGAAGAATGCAGCATTCAACTATGGCATGCAATGAAAAGTATGACAAAAGGAACCATAAGTCATCACTCTAACCGTCTTGCTAAGTGGACATTCAGCTAAGATATTACATCATGAAAAACAGGGGAGTGGAAAAATACAAAGGAAAAGAGGATAGAATACAGCAAGGATGATCTAGACTCCTTGAAAAGTCAAATGAGACCATGCCCTTCAACGTTCTTTTCAAGCTAACCCATTTTTGGTCTGGCTTGGCAGCTGTTGCCAGAGCTTATGTGATCTACAGAAAAAGAGTGTTAAGAAGCACTGCTGACAGAGGGAGTTTGATTTCACCCATATGTTGATATTTCTCAATACAGCATTTGATTGAAGAGAAGATTTTACTTCCACTGAAAAAGAGTTCTTGCATTGCACTGATAATGATAAATAGAGTAGATCTTGGTTTGGTATTGTAAGAAATTGGAGTGTTAGTTGAGGGGGTGAACCACTAAAGTCACTGAATAAATCTATGCTCAACCCTCTGGCAGCTTAACAAATGGATGTTATGCTTAACTTAGAAACAAGTAAAGTATTTATGCAGGAATTTAATTAAAAATAGTACCAAATCCATAATGCAACAACCGCAGTATTCAGGTTGTGCTAGACTGGTTGAAAGTCAAACATTTTAGACTTACTATGAGGGAGCTAGGGTCAGATAGGGAGACTAGGTTCGCCCCAGTGGAAAGTTCAGCTCTGGACGTAAACATTTTCTGAAGTGGGGCTCCACGATGGCGAGCTGCTGAAAAGCAGGGTACCTGTGTGGTTGTCAATGGAGGCAGGGGTATTCCATAGTCTGGGACTAAGAAGGCTTCACTGTTGATGCAATGCTGCTTGCCATCAATCCTGATGAAGTCTTCTAAGATCTGTCTTAGTAGCTTTTTTGGAAGGCACATCTCCTTCAGTGGGGCGAACTAGCAAACTGAGACAAGCTGGTGATTTGAGGTCGATGGCTGCAGCTTTTATGGCAATTCTGCTCTCCTTCGGTTCTCCAGGCAAAGAATTGTCTAAATGTTTATAAGTCTCACTTCTTGCAGTTTGGAGGTAAGAGTAGTACACTTTAATACCAGCCAATGGTCCAGGACATAGGGGGCACTACTTGAGGGATTAGGCTCACTTCAACAGAGGCCAGCAGCAGAGTCCAGGGCAGGTGCAGCTGGAACTGGTGAGCTTGGTAATTAGAGGAATAGAGGTGTCTGGAAGCGTGTTGCTTCCCTACAGCTCAAACAGGAGGTCAGCCAACTGGCCTTTGGATTCAGTTCTGCGGACTTGGGTTCATGGTATGCAGATTCAGTCTTTCTTCACATCCTTCAACCAGCAGGACAGCCCTTCTTCTAATTAATCACAGGTCCAGCAGTGTTCTGAAGAGATGTCTGGGGATTCTGTATGTATGCTGCATGCAAGTCTGTGGTTGGAGTGTAAGCCTTTATCCACTCCATAACCCAGTTCTAGTCAATTCCTCCCCTCCCACTTGGTTTGGTGCCAGCCTGACTACAGAAACAAATGGTGTGAGCTGCATCAGTCAGTGACAATGCAGCCATCATTTGAAGCTCAGGCTGATTACAGACCCATGCCACACTGTCAAGGGTGGGGATCCCCTCCCCACACCCAGAGCCCTTTTTCCACGGTCTGGGATTAAAACACATCTCCCACCAGAGGAGCCATCAGGGGTTAGGTGACAGCTGGACACAGACAGGAAAGTGTTTTGGCTTTAGACAGAAAAACAACAACTTTCTAAAAGTGTAGTTTATGAAATAGCAATATAAATACGACTGCTCCATTTTGTTGGATTTTAAATTACTGTTAAAATGAGTCCATAAACAATTTTTCTAGCTTCTCCCAAACTGAAATTAATCAGTATAGGTTGTTATAGTATATATAACCCAGTGTTTTCCTATGGGAAAGTCAGCCAGCCTCTATGAAGAAAAACCTTGACCTTTAGCTAAGTTTGTTGATCCTGTGCTCCTGCTGTAGGGTTTTGTGCCAAATTACCTGTAACTTTCCAAACAGGCATGATTGCAGAAGTTTGGAAAAAAATGTAAAAGAAGTAAAGCAAAATTACTCTGATTTCCCCGGCATAATTATGATTTCACCTATGCTACTTAGGGATGACTTTTGAGTATTAAAAAGGAAGATTTTTGCCTGGCAACAGATTTGTTTTGCGAGGTCTAAATGACAGTTTGAAACTGTACACCCAGGCTACAGTAGTAGGCCTGGAGACATGTTCTACAGTGTTACTTTAGTAGGTGGCACAGTGGGGGCTGCAGCCCATTAGTAGCATTTAATTTATAGGCCCTCTGTACAGGTGCTACCATATACTACGAAATTATACATACATTAAAAGTGATGATTAGGGGAGTGCCAATTCTACCATTTTTAGAGAGGACAGCACAAGTACTTTACCACTAGTTAGCAGGATTAAAGTCTGCAGAGTCCCATGCCCAGCAAAAAATGGGTTCAGGAAAAGAAGGCAAATGTCTCTGGTAATACCATGGAAAAGAAGGTTGATTCAAGAAGTTATGGTGATAGGTCAATGATTTTGATTGGAGTACTGATTGTTTCATTGGGGAAGGTTATGTCAGATGCCAAATGTCTGCACCATTTATTATGAAAAGTTACAAGAGGAGGTAGGCCTTGCTTATCAATTGTGAAAATAATGTGATAAAGCCGTTTGGTTTAAATGAGTGCATTATTATACAATTACATGGTAGGCAAGGGTTTAGGTATTGGTTGCACACTCTAATAACTGGCCCACTTAATGACCCTGTATCTCTGAATACAAATGTTAGTATTACTATTGAAACGGATCTTTCCTTGTTCCTGCATGTCCTGAAAATCACTGGTACTTGTCACTCTCTTTTGAAGAGCTTAAAGAAAATACTTCCTTGCCTCCGAGATGAAGGGAGAATGTTAGTAATCCAGGCAATGTGCTCATCCCAAATGTGCTATAAGAATATACGGCCACAAGTACAATGCCCATAAATTGATATCTTTCCGTCTCCTGTGACATCACACGCCAGGAACCATTGGTCGTCTTCTTGTTTGAGGCCGTTGTGATTCGTTTTTAGCCTTACTTTGCATCTCTAATCAAAAGAGCCGAAGGCAAAGCAGTCTTTAAAGTCACATAAGGGTGTTATCAGGCCATTTAGAGAACCTTATTGTTTTACGACCCTCATCGATTGTCAGGCTATCCATGTGAAGTATCGGAGCACCACAAAAGACTTATTGGTGTCTCAGTCCAATTTGGAAGCGCTTTATCCAGATATTTCCAGACTTGTGGAGTTGTTTTTGCTCACGTTGTGCTTTATGGCCTCATCTTGACTGATCTTTCAAGATTTTAATATTAATCCATTTAAACATTCAGCGTTTGCGAATTTCAAAAGAACATTACGTATATTACGAAGTAATCTATGGCTACTCCTGAAGAAGGCGTCCAGTGCGCCGAAACGCGCATTGAGATTATTATGTTGCCACTAGTTTGGTCATATTTTTTCTGTTCATATGTTTTTATTGTTTTAATATTTTATTATGAAATGTTATTAATTTTCTTGTCCAAAATAGAATATTCACTGTGGTTCCACAAAGTTTTTAAATTGTATTTGTATCTCTTTATGAATTATTAAAATCATGACTTTGCAGACTGTATTTTCCTTGGTTTGTTAATTTTTCCCTATATACCATTGTGTGGACAACTATATGTAATTGCCTAGGTGTTGCTTTTCTTTGTTGATTTTTCCCTGACCTAGGAATTGACTTAATTAATGTGCAGGGGGTCCTTGTTATTTACGATTACAATGCCTAGAAATTGTCATTCTCTATTTGCAAAAATTAGCTAATCGAAAATAGGGAATCGCCATTAGGTATGTGCTTAGGCCTTGTGCTGTGTAATTGTACTTGCAAAGCATGCAAATGGGTCATCCACAGAGACATGATAAGGTAACACTTGCTGCAGCAAAGGTAATAGTAGTTGCCACACAAACAGACACAGCATAGGTTAACTGGATTATTTTCTGCAACACAGGTGTATCCATACAGCACACAGAAGGGACAGAGTCTGAGACCGGTGAGGCAACGCCCATGTATGAGGAGGAAGACAACAATCAATCACAAGTGGTCCCCGCATTTCACATACCATCCCCACCAGTGCTGTCTTTTCACCCCAGCTTTCTTCATCAGAGGAGGTTGAGAAACATCCACAAACAAGTTAGACTATGACATCCGTAGTGAGATCACGCCAAAAGTGTATATTGGGACATGGTCGACAGCGACCCAGGATATGACCTGTGATGCAAACAGTGCTGCCACTCCCACAACCATCAAAGGGCCCACAGATTTTTGGAGAGCGGGATCAGCCCATGTTGCAAATTCAATGCCTGCAACATATGCAGATGTAGATGTAGATAATGAACAGGAAGTTGCAGACCATGCATGAAACTATGGCAGTGGATGTTGAAAATGCTGCCAGGCAATGTCAGAGAACCAAAGCTAATTGGACTGCAAAATGGACAGCATGATAGCTTCTCTCAAGAAGCTATGTCTGCAACTCTCCATACTGACTCTGGTCAGACATGCTGGTATGGCCACAGTGCAGCCAGAATGGACACCCTAAGCCAGTCAGTCAGGTGACTGGCACATACTACAGCAACCCTGTGCGGGAGGACTATGAATGTACAGGTTGCAATGGGCCACTTTATTGGCGATGTAACAAGGGGTCTGCAACAAATAACATCTGCTGTCAAGGCAATGCAGACTGACCCCATTGCAGGGGCCACAGGCAGAGAAAGGGCTGATGATCTAGCATCAGCAGTGTCTCTGCCTCAGATGCCAGGCCTCTGAGATGCAGCAGCAGATAAGCAGATGTTGCAACATGACAAGGAGGTAGCATATCGAAACGTAGGGGCAAGAAACATTTTGCTGTCTATGCAGTTTTGAATGTCATACCTGAGTTCACTCCTATATTGTGAATTAACCAGGAGAATTTTATTTTAATTTCCTAGTGTGTTTTTAGTTTGACAACAGACTACACACCTCATCATAATGGTATTTTGGTCTATATACACCAACAGTGTTTTGTGTTTCTTTCACACAATGCATTATTATCAAAGACGTACCTCCCAAAGTAATGTTTGCTAATGTGCCTGCGCCTTCTCTCATCCACTGCTCTGCTTGTATTTCTTGCAAAACACACAAGATGATGGATGGAATGTTGCACAATGGCAAAACATTCAACCCCAGTCACAGATCTGGGTTTAATCCATCGTTATTTTGCTCACCAAGACACCGCAGTTCAGACATGGCCACATGCACAACATGGCAGGAACCGCACAGTGCCTGCCATGTTGTTCACTGAACTGCAGGAGGGTACCATAGGTAGCCCCCATGTGTACCCCCCACCACTCAGAATCCCTGGGGGCCCGCTATGGGCCCCCAATGTAAAAAAAACCCTGCCTTTCCATGGCGGCGTTGCTGCCATGGAAAGGCATGTCCCCGCCTGCATTCAAATATGGATGGCGGTGTCTACCAGACACCGCCACCATATAAACTGCTTTTCCGCTCGGTAGGCATTCGGGCGGATTGCCCACCGGCGGAAAACTGGCGGACGGTCTTCCCGTCTGCCGGGGTCCCTCCGCCTTGGTGGGGGGAAATTAGTAGCGCCATACGGGTGGTGGCGATCTGCCTGTTATCATAATGGGCCCCTTAGTTTGTGACTGATAAATGTAGGGCAGATGCACAGCAGCTGTTTTGGTTGTTGATGTAAATAAGTTTTTTTAAATGTTTTTGGTGCTCCGAAAGGTGGCGTCGAGGGTCCCACGGCATCAAGAAATCATTGTAAACAGTGAGGCTAGCGGACCGCTAGTCTCATCCCTTTTGGGCACACAATTTCATTGTCTTTCTGATGAAAAAAGACTTCCGCACTCGTTTTTTTGATTAGTTCATGGTTCTTTTTAATTCATTTGTAATGTTGTAATCCTTTTAAATTTTCAAATCATTATTGTATGGATTTAAACTTCTTGTACATTAGGCAATGTGTAGACGTCCAATGCATTTCGGGCACTGGTGATTGCCCTTCGTCAGGGAACAGACACTGTAAGAAGTGTGTGAAACCAATTAGAATATAGGTTTCATGTAAGTATTATATACATATAACAAAAAACAGGTAACAGAAACTGCATGCACTTTGCAGACTTTAGTTTTATATTATACAAACACCATTTTAACCCTAGTCCCGTGTGGTTGCTGTGAAAGTGAGAGCTAACTTGTGCTAATAATGGTAGAGAAAACCGGCGTTTCACTTACGAGCCTATTTTCAAGATTGCCGTGATCGGTCTGAAAAGAAATATCGGGAAAACAGTCAGCAATACTTGCGAACGGGGTGAAGGTGGTTGAAAAAGCTCACGTCGGTTTGTGGACTAACCTGAGGTTATGTTGGTGGTGTTTTGGCGTCTCTCGGTGTTCTTCCGAACGACAGCACAGAAAGGATCTGGCTGTGTTTTAGTATATTCCGGGACGTGTTGGTCATGTGATCATAAAGCTAGACGACAGACTAGCGGTATGATAGCCGGCAGGGAACAGCGTTCGGTAATTCAAAAAGAAACTCAATTAAGATAGAGTTCAATGGTGAATCTATTGGGTAGTTGGTCAAAAAAAAATAGGGTTAAATGTGCGAACAAATCGGGGATTAACCTGTTGGTGGGGTCAAAAAAATATAGGGTATGGTGAGCAATGGTAGGCGCGAACTATCGGTGCATGTGCCGATGGTGGGTGTGCTAAGGTGGTGAGCTACATGGTTCTGAGGCACTCTCATGTTGGTATCATTGGGATAGATATCTGCATGTTTGAGTTATGTGTACACAATCATGTTGTAGTTATGGTGTATCTGTATGAACAGTCACAATATTTACAAGGTATAGTCTTTGGAGCAATTGTTATAGGTAACATGACAATTCTATTCTGTCGTTTAAACCAGCTGGCTTTTGCGTGGACAGTGTCTTGAATCCAAAAGTTCTCTTTTCTCAGAAGGTGTTTTGTATTGTCTCTTCCCTCAATTTTCTGTACTGTTTCAAGAATAACAAATTTGATTTGGGAGATGTTATGTTGCTGTTCCACAAAGTGAGCTGATAAGGATGATTTGGTATTCTTCAGTCGGATGTTGGATTTGTGTTCTGTTAGTCGGACTTTTATCCGTCGTTCCGTTTTACCCACGTACATTTTTCCACATGGACATCTTATTGCATATATTAAGTTGCTAGTATCGCATGTAGCGTTAACTCTTAATTTGATGGTGTGTCCCTTCATGGGGTGGTTGATTGAGTTTCCCCTGATTATGCTGTTGCAATTGCCACAGTTCAGACATGGTTTAGTTCCAGAGTATTCAGTGGTTATAGAGGGTTTATGCTTAAGGATTTCCCCCAGGTTGTCGGCTCTTGTAAATGCAAATATAGGAGGCTGATTGAAAATTTGATTAAAATCAGGTTCCATGTTTAGCAATGACCAGTGTTTCAAGATGGTGCTTTTGTATTTTCTACTGGAGGTAGAATATTTCGAGACCACCACTGTACGTGTTTGTTCTGGCTTAACCTTGGGTGTTAGGAGATTGGTTCTTGTTAGTTTATCAATTCTTCCTTTAGATTCATCTATGAGAGATTGGGGGTACCCTCTGTTAGTGAATTTTTTGGCTGTTTCTTCTATTCTTACGTTCAACATGTTTGCTTCTGAAGTGATTCTTTTAACTCTGGCCATCTGTGAGAATGGTAAGTTCCTGATGAGGTTGGGCTCATGGAAACTCGAGTGGTGTAGCATGTTATTTCTGTCAGTGGGCTTGACATATAGGTCTGTGGAAAATCCATCTGATGTTACTGAAACTTTGACATCCAAAAAATTAACTGAAGTTTCGGGTATTTCCCATGTCAATTGTATGCGTTGGTCTATTTCATTGAATTTTATCAGTTCCTCTTTCAACATCTCCTTGGAGTTGGTCCAGATGATTAACAGATCATCAATATATCTGATAATCATTTTTAGATTGTCTGTCCATTCTTTTTTGGCAAAAATGTTTCTGTTTTCGTACCATTGCATGAAAATGTTAGCATAAACGGGCGACGCCGAATTGCCCATGGCCATTCCGGTGAGCTGTTGATACCAAGTCTCATTGTATTTAAAATAGCTTTGATACAATGTAAAAAGTGTGAGTTCCATTAAGAAGGTCTGAAAGTTAAGGTCTAATGAAGTGTTCATGAGTGCTTCTTCCATGGCTTCTATCCCCATGTCGTGGGGTATGCTGGTATATAAAGAGCGAACATCAGCTGTACAAAGTGTGATACTTTCTTCAGGGTCCCATGGTACTTGTTGTAATTTCAGCAAAAATTGTGTGGTATCCTTGACATAGGTCTTCATAGATTGCACTGTGGGTTGGAGATATTTGTCTAGTAACTGGCCAATGGGTTCGTGTAAGCTCCCTCGTGTGGATACTATTGGTCTCATCGGTGGGTCTGTGATGTTCTTATGTATCTTCGGTACCATTCGCAAGGTAGGGCTCTTTGGGTTGGATGGTGTGAGGAAGTTTTTGGTTCTGTCTGTTATTATGCCCTGTTGATATGCATTATCAATGATGTTCCGTAATGTTTTGGAAAACTCCAATGTTGGATTGTTGTCCAATCTACTGTATGTGTTTGTATCTGCGATGTGCTCCATCACTTTTGCTGTATACATGGTAGTGTTCATAATTACAATGGCTCCGCCTTTGTCTGCTTTTGTGAATATGATATCTTCATTGGCTGGTTTGTGTAACGTGTCAAGGTCCTTTTGTGTTGTATTTCTCTTTTTGGTTTTCACATGTTTGATCTTGGTCAGATCTTGTTTGACAATGTTTTCGAATAAGTCAAGTGTTTTGTGGCTTGTGGGCGCTTGGAAAGTACTTGGTGGCCGTAGGCCTAAAAGTTGATCTTGGTCTTACTGTGGACGTTCAGGAAGTACATTGTCGAAAAAATGTCTTAGTCTGAGTTTGCGCATGAGCTTGAAAAAGCTAACTTCAAGTTCCAAGTTGTTGGTGGTCGTGGTGGGTACAAAGGATGTTCCCTTCTGAAGTAATCCTAGTTCGTGTGGGTTGAGGCGATAGTCACTTATATTGATTACTAGTTGCTCTATGTCTGGTTCTTTTTCGTCCTTTTTTCTTTCACCTTCTCCTTGGTTATTCCCGTGACACTCCGTGTGGTGGGTGGATCTCTGTCTTTTTCCTTTCCTTTGTCCTCTCCGGGGTCTCCTTTTTGAGCCTGGCCCTGTTCTAAAAAAGGATTAATTTCAGTCGATGCACTGGTGGTAGGTTGTTCGGCTGTGGCAGTGTCTTGTGGTCTTTGTGACGGTTGTGGTTTGCGTGATTTTCGACTGGTATCGCTGTCCGTTGATGATGTGTCAGTGTTTGAGTTATACGGTCGGTTCCTTCCTAGTTTGTGCCCATATTCCATAACACCCACAGCAGGCAGACATACTTTCTCGGTTCTTGCTTCTATTCCCAGTACAATTGAGTAAGGGGTGACGGTGTGCTTGTGTTAGTACATGGTGCAGCACATGAAAGCCAGATCTACTGGTATTGCCAATGCGTGTTAAATTAGATGCATTGCGATGCAGCGCGCACAATGAAATTCGTTTTTTTTATTTACATGTTTACTTACCTCTTATCGTCCGTAAACAATAGTTTACTATGCCCCATCCTGCCCCTCTCCCGCCCCACGTCAGCACCAAACAGCCCTCCCACCACAGGCCGCTACTGGTTAATGGCGACCTTAACAGTGCAGGGAGAACAGTGCGCTGGACAGCATGTGGGGAGTAATGGGCCATCCTAGTGTTCTGAGTGAATGAACAGTTTAGTGAAAAGACGTTTGTCAGAAGGCAGTTAGATTCATTGTGGAGATTTTAAGTGTAATGATATCTGACAGTCACCGTATCTAATAGGGGTGGAAGAGTACAGCTAACTACTGCTGCCAGTTCCCACTCCTAGCTAGCTGTAGATAAAAAAAAATGAAATAATGATGCAGAGGTAAGTACTGTGAAGTACACAACTTTGCACTCCCTGCATTAACAAATGTTCTGGTTGCATATAACATACATTTAAAAATATTTTTAAATATTATTTATGAGCTCAAAACCATGAATCATCTTTTTTTCATTGTTAACATTTGTATTGTTCTTTTAATTGTACATATTTAATATGCTTCAAATTTTATATTTAGAATCATGTTTCAATTGGGTTTAAGATCGATTCAACATTTTTCCCTTTGAAAAGATAATCATTCTTTTATTTTGACAAAAGAAATGTTATTACATTTTAGTTGTTGGATATCCTGTATTGTTAATTAACAGAATTGTAATACCGTTATTATTTTACGTATATAATTTTATTATTTTTCATACAGCTCTGCAGTGACTTCAACACATCAGTGATATCCCATCTGTTCTCGGACTTGCCAAGGGATAACGTGAAGTGACAGGAACTGCAGACTTCGTGAGGCAAGAATTGTAATATTAGAACATTTATTATTTAATGGTAAGTTATTGCAAGGGCTAAAAATAATGTGTTTCACCATACTATTAACTACATATACTCTTGCTAACACATGGACGTGCTTTATACAAATATGAATGTTCTGCATCAGTAATCACTGAACATGGTCTTTGAATACACTAATGTTTTTACTAAACCTATTGATCTATTAGCTCTACTAATCATAATATTTCTGTTAAATTTGGGAGATTTTTTTTCAGAAGGGTTTAATTATGTGGGTGTTAGTGAGTTTTAAAGCAATAATACATGCTAAATAAAAATATATAATCCCTTAGGTGTTTGTCTGTTGTCTGTTTTGATGCCTGATACTACCTTTAGTGCAGATTTGGACAGACATAGCTTTAAAAATGAAATTTATTAGAGGGAAAAAAGCTTTTATCTTGCCGAAATGGCACTAACATTTTTTGCATTTCATGAACAACTTGGCTTAACATAATTAAGGCAATTGCTAATCTTGCAAATTGCTAATCTGTAAAAGTATACATGATGCACAGTATATCAGCACCTTCACATAGAGCTCTGATCTTGTTTACCACTTGAGCTGGAAGAAATGCACAATTTGAGCACAGTGTTGTAACTATAGTCTTTATTACTGCATTTCAACTTTAAATAATTAACAGTGTTTTCGACTGCCTTTCACTCAAGAATGCATATAAATAAATACATGTGAACAGTCTACATAAAAACTGTATAAATAAGTTAAAAAGATATAAAAGGAAGCACAAATAATATATACATTTAAAAAAGTTAAAAAAGATAAAAAGGTAAAAGGCAACATACTTCTTTTGGGTAAATTCAATTCTGCAGTCTTCCATGAGACGGGCGGGGCCAGCAAGATTTCCTTCCTCTACCAATTTAGCCCTCAACTCCCAGCTTTTCCTCAAAAATATTCAAGTCAGTTTCAGTGCTTACCCGGACAGGTAAAACATTTGTTATAATTCTCGCCAAACTGCTCTTATGAGGAGCTACTTGCTCATTGTGCTCTATCCTATAATATTGTACATAGAACAGTCCAATAAGATATGTCTCAAATCATCTATGGCACCACAGAGATAATTAGCGGAGGCCACAAAGTTTCTCCTGTTTAGGGTTTCTTTTAAAAGAAAGCAACCACCTCTCGTGAGGGCAAACAGCCTCCTTTCTCTCTGTTTACTGTTGAGCACTTGGTGAAGGGTCGACCATTCCCCCGAGTTGGACATGGGATGGGATAGACTATCAAGTGCACTTGTTCTTCGCTCTTTAGTGAGATACAGACATTGTTTGGTCACCATTGTATTTATTTGCCACTTTGAAATCATGTGAAGATTAGTAGGAGCCTGTGATAATGCTGAAGTTAAATCTCCTACTTTCGGTAAGCCACTGTGTTGCAAAAGTAGATTTGCTGTTCAGCTTAAAATGTTCCTTCCAGGCCCAGTTGACCAGATTGGGCCAATTTTTTAAACTGTGTATCGCGAGGATAACTTCTATGGCTATATACTGCCTCCTAGAGATTGTTGATGAGCAAAGAACATACCTTCCTTTTACTCCATTCCTAATAAGGACTTTTTTTCCATAAAGTTCTTTATTACTGAGAATAGCACATTGAAAAGCAGCTATGCACCTGAGCTTAAAATTGGCACTATTAGTTTATATGTATGTATGTGTGTTCTTATATAACGCTCGACTTACCCTTGGGCATCTCTGCGCTTGCATTGGGAACCCGTCCTGGCTTTTCCCTGTCAGATAACCCGTACTGGGCATCCCCAAGGTGAAAGCCAGGCATCCCGCCGCGGGGGCCGTACTGGAGATTAAGCAAGCTATTGCCCAGAGTTGCAGAGTGTGAACCCGAGATTCGAGTAGGCACCGAAGTGAGAATTATCGAGTCCGTGGACACTTGGGCTAAGACCCTGCCGCGTCAGGAATTGAACCCTGGTTCCGGGTCTGACCTCTGCTTCCGGGTATGCCTCCTCTAACCAGTGAGCCACACTTCTCCTATTAGTTTATATTAGGTCAAGTCACATTTTTTAGCACATGGGGAAAGGACTGACACTAAAAGGTGACATTTCCTTTTGTCATGTATAGTCCTCAAGCATGTGCTGCTCACCAAACATGATCCTTAGTATCTGAAAGTCAAATCTGTCAGAGTTAAGTGTTAATTTTATCTTCAGTACTATATATGCGCAAAGCCCAGACATTTACAGCAATTGTAAAATAGAACAAAAATAGCAACCTCAAAATAGACAAAAAATATTTCATTGTCAATGAGGTGTATGTAGGTGGGATATCAATAATTCTTTTTTAAAAGATGCATATTACAGAGGTTTTTCCATCATTTGTTCTTCAAGTCAATGACAGATATGAGTCATGATAACTGCCCAACAGCCAATTGGTTACATTACACTTTATTGACCACAGATTGAGACTCTAGCTTTGATCTGTGTCATGTATCAAGTAATATAGGTTTATTGTCGAAAAAATGGAAATGGAATAAAACACCGAGCATACGAGAAACAAACTGACTACAGATGCTGTCTATTCATATTTATCAGAAATGGCTAACCTGATTTCCAGTAAATCAAAACAAGTGTGCCACCCAAGAGAGCTGCCAAGTGTCTTACATTTTGGAGGAATACATGCTTTGCTTTGCTGTTTTTTCTTCCTGGCCCACCGAGACCATTTAGATGTCCTAGCCAGAATAGTTTTTGTTACCGTTTGTCTGGTTTCACTTGCTCTGTTGTCCAGTGACTAAACTGAAGTTGAGAAACTTGGCAATGAAATAGTTTCTGAATGGTAAACTTTAAGTTGCTTGGCTTATGAGAGGAAGCATTCTATGAAACAGAAAAAAGTGGTGTAATAATACATTTACTTGACTACCTTAACAATGGTAATGCGACTGCATCTACAATATACATTGAAGACTTCGATTTTCTTTTGCTTATGAATCAAATACCTATAATCGCAACACAGATTGCATTTAAATATATTTGAAGGAAAGATGACAAGATACTCAGCATAAAAGGGCAGTGTTATGCCCACCAAATTCTTTGAACATTGTAAAACAAGTATGCCTCAAACACAACACAAACAACAATTACTGAGATCACCAGCTTTATCAGCAACCAGCTCATGCCTGCTCTAGAATCATGAGTTGATTTCAAGGCTTTAAGTGGGATGAAAAAACTGGGGGGTCAGGCGTGGCTTATGCGCCGCACAAGATGACTGCGTAGTTGTGGAGCTCTTCTTCACGACTCCCGATATCGGATGTTTCGGGAAGGAAATACCCTGCAGCTTTGGCCCCCGAGACCAGATATCATTGCCTCAGGTTGCGGTGAGCATCTAGAATGCTTTTCATCATTTTTCTTCCATTTTTGACCTAATTGCATGGCGCAACTTGGCTTTTTGCATAACAGCCGCCATTTTGTTATTAACTTTCGTGCCCTCCAAGCCTCACAATGTTTCTGCGCAACTCTACCACCACCTCATGAGATTTTATGGACTTTCTCTTCCTATGCACATCGAGGGATTTCCTCTGAAACTCACCTGCTTGCTGAAATGATGCTGCTTTTATCTCTGTCATTTTTTCACATTCCCTGCGGTTTTTCTCCTCACTAAGCAGCCACCATTTTGTGCTCCACTCAACGGCGCCCCTTCCTTGAGGTGAACTATTACTAAAAATCCTACTACTATTATGGGCTTTGCAGTTTTTTTACTTTTCTGCGCTCCCTCATATCACTTTGAAGGAGGCTATTTGGACTCCCATACCTCTGGCTCTTATATTTTAAAAGTTCTGCACTCCATTCTAAAAAATCTTCAACTGCATCCTTAAGAGTTTGGTCCCTTTTTTACTAAACTCCACTGTATTTTTATGGGGAGATTGCGGAACCTTACACTTTCTACTTCCACTAAACCTGCTGTATGTTCTGATTCAGACTCTAATTTTAACGACATGGAGGACCTATCTTCGCAGAAATCTGACCTTTCTTCTGGCACTATTCCTAAAATGCACATCTCAAGCAAACTGCAAACAACCTCTAACGCACGTCCAAAAAAGGATCCTCCTTCTCCAGGGGCTTCTTCTTCTTCTGCTTCTATGGACTTAATCCCTGAAGAAATGTGAGCCCTTAAACCCTTCATGGAGAAGACTAATAAGACTTTACAATTTTTGCATGATAACTGGTCCTCCTTAGACTTGTGTGTACTTATTGTGGAACAAGCAACTGATTCTCTTCAAGCCTCCTGCTCTCGTGTCTCTTCCTAGGAGTCGGATATAACCCTTCTCAATAGACAGGCGGAGCATTTGGAAAACTGTAATCGCAAAAATAACCTTAGACTTTATGGTCTTCCAGAGCATATTGAAGGATCCAGTCCAACTGCCTTTTTTCATTTACCTAAACTTTTAGACTTACCTGTGTCTTCTTCCGTTAACATCCAAAGGGAACACAGGCTTGGTCCGAAAGTATCTGCAAAAAATCTGCTAAGGATGCCTGGCCTCCACCCTGGGGGTGCCCAAGAGTGGACGCCTCACAGGGAAAGCCAGGACGGGTTCCACAGCGGTATTCGTACAAGCGCCTTGAGACCCTTGCGGGTGAGTAGTGCGCTATACAAGTATCAATTTACATTTACATTTACAACCTGTGGTGTTACTATGCTGTTTCTACAATATACAGACCTTCTACAAGTCTTGTCAGCTGCCAAGTCAAAAAAAACAAATCTTTTGGGAAGGTCACCATTTATTTCTCTCCCAGGAAGTTACAGCAGACTGCAGGAAAAAGTTTCTCGATCTTCGTCCTCAGCTATGTGCTATTAATGCCAGATTTGGGCTTCTTCATCCTTGCCTCTTCAAGGTTACTTACAAGGACAACACAAAAACATTTGAAGATCCAGTGCTTCTATAAGATTTCCTTCGTCATCATGGAGCCAACGTTAATAACAATTCAAAACTTCCTTAATTTCAATTTATCTGCCTCATGTTTTGTAGTTGTTTTCTTGTCTCGGTATTGCATTGCATTGATTGTCATTTCGTTCATGCTTCTGTAGTGTTTTAATAGTGTGATTTTTCTACATTTTTCCCTCGTATTTCTCTTCCCCTGATTATTATTTCTCCTTGTATTAATTTTCTTTTCTTATATATACAGGTATTGTATTCCTTCAATCCCATTTCTTATTCTACCTCCTGTCATCTTGGAGTCTTGATGTAGTTCATCGGGTGTTCAGTGGAGTTTCGCTGCTGTTGTCGTCGTCTTCTGGCGTTGTCATTCCCTTTTTCGTTTTGAAACTGTAGGTATGTTTTTCAGTGGTCTTCTGCATGACTAGTACTGTCTCCTGTTTCTCTATCTTCTTTTTTCTCATTTTGTTTTTCTTTCTCTTTTTTCCCTTGTTACCTTTTCTTCTTCCTTTTTGCTTTATTTATCTATCTTTTTCTTTTTTTTCTTTCCTTTATCCCTTTTTCCTAATTCAATTTTACTATCCATTTTCCTTTTTTCCCCCTTATACTCTTCAACCAATTCTCACTCTTGTTCCTGTAAGCATATATACCTGTACATACTGCTTTTTCAATCAGTCACATTTCGGGTTACCACCTGGAACGTTAAAGGATTAAACAATCCTATCAAAAGGCAACAGGTGTTATCTCACCTAGCCAAGTTAAAACTGACATTGCCTTAGTCCAGGATTCCCATATTCCTGAAGATGAAGTTTTAAAACTGAAAAGATGCTGAGTGGGACATGCGTTCAACTCTCCTGCTATGGGTAAGAAAAACAGAGTTCTGATTTTATGTCATAAAAAGTTACATGTTTCCATTGTTCATCAAGAACGTGATGCTGATGGTTGCTGGGGGATTGTTAACTTTTTATTGATACGATTACTTTAGTTATTTTTTATGTTTATTCCCCCACGGGGGTTGATAATGTTTTTTGGCCTACTGTATCTAAAAAGCTACTTCCATTTGATGATGACTGTGTTATTTTTGGTGGCGACTGCAATCAAATTTTTAATCCTATTTTAGACAGACATTCTAAAGTTAGGCTTTTTCCTTCCAAAATGCATTTACAGTTTACTTCCACTGCCCGTCACAAAGCATTGGTAGACATTTGGAGATTATGTCACCCTAACCTTAGAGAATATAGTTTCAACTTGCCCTCACATCACTCAAATACCCATATTGATTATCTTTTTCTAATCATATTCATCGCCTGGTATCCAGCATTAAATCCGGTTCCCCTCTTGACCCTTGCCCTCCTGCTATTCTAAACCGCATCCCTGATGCAATCTCCCCTGCCTTGACTACTATCTGCAACGCCATGTTTGCATCTGGCATATATCCTTCAGTCTGGAAGGAGGCTATCATCAAGCCCCTTCTAAAAAAGCCTATTTTGGACCCTCAGCTTCCCGCTAGCTACAGACCCATCGCCTGATTCCCCTTCCCAGCCAAAATTTTCGAAAAGTCTATGAACATCCAACTTTCGAAATTCATCAATGATAACAATCTTCTTGATGAGACCCAGTTTGGTTTTAGACAGGGGCATGGGACGGAGACAGCACTACTAAAGGCCGCAGATGAAATCAGAGCAACCATGGACATGGGAGGAGCAGCAGTCCTAATACTTCTGGACCTTTCGGCTGCATTTGACACGGTTGATCATGTCACTCTGATCGACCGTGTCTCAGCTCTAGGAATAAGAGGCAAAGCTAAAGATCTGATTGCCTCATTCCTAGCCAACCGCTCTCAGACCATCAAGATGGGCAATTTCACCTCCCACACCTTCTCCCTCCCATGCGGTGTTCCCCAGGGCTCCTCGCTAAGTCCGACGCTGTTTAATATCTATGCGTGGGACTTGGCGAGGGTGATAAAATCTTATGGAATCCCCCTCACTACGTACGCCGATGATACCCAACTAGTATTATCGGTGCACAATAATGGAGCATCCGTCGCAGCCAACTTTCAGGAGGGAATGAAGGCGATAAGCTCCTGGATGTCATCAAACTGCCTCAAGCTTAACTCCGATAAAACGGAGGTGATGACATTCGGGAGCTTACATCCAGTATGGTCTCCTCAGTGGTGGCCACCTCAGTTGGGGCCCCCACCCCAGCCGGTGGCAAAGGTCCGTAATCTGGGAGTCACCTTTGACAACAAGCTGACTTTTCACCACCACGCCAACGCCGTTGTTTCATCTGCTTTCTATACCCTCAAAAAAATAAAAAAAACTGCTTCCTTATCTACCACAATCAGCAGGAAAAACTCTCATCAGCACCTTAGTGTTTTCAAGAACCGATTACTGCAATTCACTTCTTCTGAATGCGCAGGAAGGAGTTCTCAACAAACTACAAACAGTACAAAATGCTGCAGCCAGAACGTTATTGTCCATCCCTAAATTTTCATCCATTTCCCCGCACATCAGAAAACTCCATTGGCTCCCTATCAGGAGCCGAATCAAATTTAAAGCTATGTGCATAGCTTATAAGACCCTGAACAATGCAGGACCACAGTTTTTAAAAGAAGCTCTCCGTCCAGTTGAACAACATAGGATTCTACGATCTTCTTCAGCCTTCTTGTTGAAAGTCCCGCGAACAAAAAGGGCCATCTGGGGAGATAGACGCTTCACTATTGCCACGGCCAAACTGTGGAATACTTTACCTCTCCATATCAAAACTGCCCCCATGCTTCTAAAATTTCGTAAAAGCCTCAAGACATGGCTATTTTCCACCTTTTAACTCCCCTGTTACGTATAAGTGAGCTCTGTGAATTTTAGCGCCGAGACACCCGTATGGGTATTTGTTTGCGCTTTAAAAATTGCAAAAAATAAATAAATAAAATAAATAAATAAGTAAACCCTTAGCCCAACATGCCATTCACTCTGAAATTGGTTCTATTATAATCTCAGGTCAAGCCCCTATATGTGTAGATATTGACATTATTCCTTTTTCTCCACACCCAGGAAGATGGCATTTAATAATTTATTACTCCTCGACCCCATATTTTGTCAAAAATTCAACTCTTTTGCTTCTTCATTTTTTGCTATTAATCACATTCCTGACTCCCCCATTGTTATAGTGTGGGATTCTTTCAAGGCTGCTGCTAGAGGTTTTATTATCAATTTTGTCTCACAGAGGAAAAAATGCTTAAAACCTCAATCTTCTCAATTACTTATTAAAATTAAACAACTTGAATACAAGTATTATCATTCCAACACTGAATCCTCTCCGAAAGATTTTATTAACGCTAAATTTACTTTCAACAGATTATCTCCTGATGCTGCCTCTAATTATTTATTGAAAAGTAGTTCTCGTTATTGTGGCGGCCAAAACAAGATTGGGAAATTGCTGGCTAAATATTTGAAAGAAAAAAATGACAAAAAATAGAATCTTTACTAAGCTCTACCCGTGCCCCTCTATTTAAAGATAAGGATATTTTAAACAAATTTGTTTTTTTTAATAAAAATCTTTATACTCATGAAACCCTACCTGACTCATCTGATCTTCTTTCTTACTTTCAATTCATCCTTCCTCCTCCATCCAATCACGTCAATTTCGGACCTTTGGAATCTTGATATTTCATTAGCAGAAATTGACCGCGCTGTCTCAATCTTGCGCTGCAGGGAAAGCTCCTGGCCAATTGGATTTACCATTGAATTCTAAAATCATTTTGCACCACTTCTTTTACAAAATCTTTTATTCTTATTTCAATCTTTTCTTAATACGGGTTCTTTGCGCCGTACATTTCAGGAAGTTTTGATTTGCTTAATTCCTTAAGAGGATAAAGATCATTCTCTTTGCAAGAATTACCAACCTATTTCTTTGGTCAACACTGATTATAAAATCTTTGCAAAGATTTTGGCTCTTGGTATGGATCCACTCTTACCCGATCCTATTGGCCTGGAACAATAAGGCTTTGTTAAGGGGCAACTTGCTTCAGACAATTTGCGTGTCTTTTTCAATGTTTTAAGGAAAGCCTCTGGCTGCGATTTCCTTAGATGCTGAGAAAGCATTTGATAGAATTAGTTGGGACTTCATGTTTCACGCTTTAAAAGGGGCTGGCTTTCCTCCTAAATGTCTTTTTTTTATTTCTTTAATATACTCCGGACCCCAAGAACCAATATTTGTTAACGGTATGACTTCTGCATATTTTTTATTGCACAGGGGAGTCAGACAGGGATGCCCCTTACCCCTTTATTATTTATTTTAGCTCTGGAACCCTTTTTAACCAAGATTCAAAAGGATGACAACATCACCGGTTTTCATTTTGGACACCATCAGGTTAAGCTTAAGCTTTCCGTTTATGTTGACAAAATTCTTCTATTTTGCTCTGACCCTCAATCCTCCCTTCCTTCCTTCCTTCCTCTCTTCTTCAAGTATCTTCCTTTTCTAAAATCTCGGGTTATCGACTTAATGTTGATGAATGTGAAATTTTACCTTTATATGCTTTATGTTAAAAACACCTTTTTGTACATTCCGGGTTCTCTTGGCAGCCTATTAAAATTAAATACTTGGGCTTCAGGTTCGCTCCTTTATTATCTGACACTCTCAAATTAAACTTTGATCATATTATCAAAAAATTGATTGATACCATTTCGCGCTGGCATACCCTCTTTTTATCTTGGTGGGGTAGTCTAGACTCAATAAAAATTATGCTCTCACTTCTTATATTATACACTAGTTCCATGATTCCTACTCATATTCCTGATTATTATTTTAAAAGAATTGATTCTATCCTCCTTAAATTCTTATGGAAAGGTAAACGTTCTTGCATAACCTTATCCTCTTTGAGGAAAGACAAACCTAATGGGGGTCTTCGGTTTCCTGACTTCAAAACTTATCATTGTGCTTTTTGAATAAAACAAGACAGATCTACAGATCTCTCTTTTTACCCCCTCTTTGGTTAAAAATAGAAAATGCATCTATTACCCCCTTTGATTTTCGAGAAATTTTAACCTTCACCTTTAACATGGCTTCTCTTCGCTCCCTTATCATATCTCACTCCCATAAACTTGTGATCCCTATACTATCTTCCTCCTATCCCTCTATCAGCTCCACTCATCAACAACCTATTTGGCATAATAAATCTCTCCAGATTCGCAATCGGTCCAAAATTCCCTGAAATCATGGCATGCTAGAGGCTTGAGCTGGATCTCCCAAATCTTATCAGATAACCAACCCTTACCTTTTCTGATCTCCAATCCCAATTTTCTTTAGCCTTGTCCTCTCTGGGATAAATTATTGTCAAAAATTCATAAAACCTCAAGAGCTGCTAATACCACACAAAACCTTTTTTTCATTTATCATCGTATATTATTTTCCCCTGATGCTATTAGCAGCTTTTCACCCGGAACACCCTCTATATGTTGGTCGTGCCCTTGCCCTACTGCTGGTTTAAAACCTATGTTCTTTGAATGCCCTACAATTTTTCAATTATGGAAACTTTTTTGCTCCCAAATTTAGAACATTTTTGGTGTCCACATCCCCTTTTCCTTCACTAAGATCTTTTTGGGTACTCTTTCCCCTCTTTGGCCTCAATCTTCACTGTGTTTTAAGCTTCTAGATTTATTGTTAGCTATCACATGTCACTTAATAACCTCTAATTAGAAACAAGCTAATAAAGTCACTTTTCTTTCTTGGTGGAATGCAGTTTGTTTCCATCACCAGCTGGATACTAATTATGTTTCTTCCATTTCCCTGTCTATCAAAAGAGACCTTCTATGGCTTCCTTTGACAACTTATTTATTCTTAACTGCCTCTTTGAATGTTGCTCCTAAAATGGATCAGATGATGTACGGAAACCACCTTAACTTCCCCCTTTGCCTTCTCATTTTTAGTTGGTTAATTGTTATTTACTATTGATTCTCTCATTATTCTGTTTCTCACCTCCATTATTGTTATGATTACAATGTTACTTATTATCACATTAATTGCTGTGATCTCCAATAGTTTATCCCTATAATATATATTGCTCTTTTACACTTCCCCCCTTTCCTTCATTTATGATGCATTCCCATTTTTCTTGCTAATGTAATATGAATGTAATTATTTATTTCTATTCTTACCTTTTATCCTTTTATTACATAAAGTATTGTTATCTTATTATATTGCTGTTTCTTCATTTTCTGTTTAACCCTTAATAAACTCAAACTTACAAAAAAAGAAAAACTGGGGGTCTCAAAGGGGTGTGGCCCATGTAATTAAGTGCGTGGCTTAAAATCAGATAAGCTAAAAATGTGTGCTTAGCATAGTGCGCCCCCCAACTTGTATTTGGCTGTTTCTTTCAATGCATCGAGATATATGATACAACAAGTAACGTCATACCTACAACAAGTCAGAACTATTAGCTTTGTCAATGGTTGTTAGCTGCATAAGAATAATAAGCAGCAACTATGGCTTGTATATAATATTGAAAAAGCTTCCGCTTAAAGCCCTGGTGACACCACAACAATGTTGCTGCTCCTGAGTTTCAAAAAGAGACGGGAAATCCAGGGAGAAAAGGACTCTCTTTAAAGGATTTCCCTTCCCCTGCAACATCATGCCGTGACTTCTCTACAAGTGAGAGTGTGGGCACATGATGTGCCCACGCTCTCACTTGTAAGGAAAAAACGGACCGCATGTGCCAGGGCACAAAACAGAGCCCGATGGAGACCCGTTTCGAGGTCCCTTTAAAAAACAGTACAAAAGGGGGTGGTGATGGACGGAGCATCTGAATCAATCAAACACTCACACCCAGTCAAAAGATCTGGGTTTAATCCATCACCGTTCTTTAGCCCACTCTGCCACCCCAGTTCAGACATGGCTATATGCATATCAGTCTGACCCTGTGCCTCATGGGAACAGTCCAGCCCGAACTGCCAAGCCATGTCTTCCCTGGACCGGAAACAAGCTTCCGAGGACCAGTTTCTGGCCTTCCAGCCGTCTTCAGCCCGGCTTGCTTGAATCCAGTGGCAAAGTGAGCAAGGGACTCACGTCTGAGCATACCCTGCCACACTTATGGCAGCCAAAAGTGGTACAAAAGGGGGTGGTGATGGACAGAGCATCTGAATCAATCAAACACTCTAGGTTCAAACTGGAAAGGCATGGTGAGCAAAGAAACTATGGATTTAGGCCCAGATCTCTGTACTGGGGTGAATGTATGACATTGTTCTGCATTCTGTCCATCACCTGTTATTTTTGCATTTTTCCCTTTAAAAAACAGCCAGTGCTCAGCTCCGGTGAGACCCGGCTCACTTAAAGCCCTGGTTGATTTACAAACACATGTTATATCTTCACATAGGCGCTATTCACCCATTTGCTGCGTGCACAATAGTCACTTGAGTTATATATAGGGGCATGCCAAGTCTTTGTTACACATTAATTCTCATCCAATGTTCTTGGCTGCATATCTACTCCAAATTTGCAGAGTTTCCTGCTTTTCCTATACATAGGCACTCGCATAGCTTTTTTGTGAGTGTTGTTTGGCAGCAGTGACTTACAAGCAGCCGCAGTCGGTAGTGGGAGTACCTGCCGGGCGGTGGCGTGGGGAGGGGGAGGGGCAGGGTTCGGTAGTAATCTATGGATTACGGAGCTTTACATGTAAGCGAACATAGAAATAAATAAAACACATTTTGTTGTGCGCACTGCATCGCATTTGGGGATGCAGTGCACGCAACGAAATGTGTTTTATTTATTTATATGTTTACTTACCTGTAAAGCTCCATAATCCATAGATTACTAACCCCCAACCCTGCCCCTCCCCATCCCCACGTCACCGCCCCCGGCTGCTCACAAGCATCATTTTGTAGGTGAGTGTATGCCTTGCTTAGGATTAACATACAAGTACTCTGAAACCGCATGGAGCCATCCATTCGCCAGCATTTCTTGCTTAGCGTTTCCTCTGGAGTACTCTGGGCACTTGTCGCAGCAGACACTCAAAGCATTCTGGGAGTGCAAGTGTAAAGCCAGTGACTAAACTCCAATTAAACCTGCGTGCAAAATATTTGAGAAAGTTTAGCTTTTCACGAGAAAACCCGACTCATTTATAACATTACATCCTTCGCGTAGTTTTCATCATTTTTTCAAGCATTCCCAGAATTCGTGGGATTAAAACCTTGCCACTTAAATAATGTCTTACTTTAATACTACCTTAAACACTGCTCGCAGAAATAAAGGAGATATTGGCCAAATGCCCCCGCGAAGTACCTGTGCTCAAAACTGGCACATGACCAAGTATAAAGTGATAAACTGTTTTATTATATTTAACATTAAATATACTCTTTTAAGCCATAGGTGTGTCTCTTTTACGAAACTCCACAATTATTTCCATACAAATCCTAAAGTAAAAATCATGATTTATGACAACCTGAGACAGAAGAACTTTTCGGCAAGAACAACAATAAACAAATGCATGTGTTTGAAGTATAGGACTTGCTGTGAGTATGCACTTCTTTGAGTTTGCACTTCAACATTTTACTTTTTTCAATGTTGGGTGTGCTTATGTTTTCGTAATTGAAATCAGCATATTTTGAAGGAAATAAACTGCACAAACCGCTTGCACTTATATGCATCCTGTACACTTTCATTTTCTTTTGTAAACCAGTTCGGGGGGTACAAGATTACTTTTCACTGGCACACTGATCAATATTTATCATTTAGAAACTTTAGGAAAGTGCTTATTGATTACATTTCTCTTAAGAAGCACCACTGTGGGAAAACTCTCATGTACAAGTCACTTTATAGGTTTTTAGCTTGATAAATCATTTTGCTGGAACGAAACAACAAAAACGAATCTGTATGTGTAGCGTAAAATCTATTGTTGAAGTTAAAAAAAAACTTGCAAAGATGTTCAAAAAATTTCAATAACCTCCCCAAACTGAAGTCCTACAATGTTGCACACCGCTAGAATCAGGACAATGGGGCTCATGTGTGAATTCCCCCCCTGTCCTGGACTTTCAATATATTACATATTTTACTAAAGATTTGTACAATGTTTTCAACTGCGAGTGGCCCCTGAATTAATACTTGTTAACGTTCCATTTCAAGAACCTCATGCTTTAATCTGATACAAATAATTTCTCAGCAGGATTACATAGTATTGATGTCGAACTGTACCTGTTATATTGTACTGTGCTGATAATGCTTCACAATATTTTTCCAGCAGAAAAGACAGGGACAGGTTTGTGGAGGATTCGCAGCAGAGAACCAACTAGGTGAATGAAAAAAATACAAAGTTAGAGAATGTACCATACCTCGCATAAATAGATAATTCCAGTGAAACTGTTATCAAATCTAACGTTTTATCTCAAATGTAAACCTAATTCCTGCATGTGACATTTTGTGTGTGCCTTTATATTTCTGAAAAATAAAAAAAAGGTGAACAAAATTGGAGGCACACAGTACCCATATGGCTAATAGAAATGTTAAAGAAAAAGTATAATATTGGAATAGTATAAAGTTTGCAAAATGTACGTAAATCGCAACATGCGCCTTTGCATTTGCACTCCTGTGCACTTTACATGCATAAAGTAAACATGAAAATCAGCACAGGCGAATACACTTCTATGTCTTGCAGTATGAAAACACATAAAATTGTTGCAAATACAATAAAACTCATGACATAACAATTAAATCTATGGTAAAGCATTGTAAATTCAAATATTAACACAGAGATCAAGAGGTTGAAAAGAAATACAATGGTCACGGTTTGGACATTCTTGCCCCAAGGTGGATTGACATAATTTCTGAAACAATCATGAGATCTAAAAAAATGAATTATTGAAGTTAATTTCCCTAATGTCCTGACATGCTTGGTGACCTCAACTGTCAATCATCCTAATCACTCTCCAACTCTTCTACTGAACGTAAACCGGGAAAGGAATATTCTTAACGTATGGCTAGAAATTGTTCTTTATTTGACAAAAACAGGAAAGCCGCAGTCACTCGAGGAGAGAAGCAAGTTTAGCGGTGGCCAAAGGCACCGTGTTAAGGAAATAACAGGATCATAAAGGAGACATGCTGCAAGCCACCAACGTACTCATTAAGCACAGCCATTAGGTTTGAAAAAAGTGTAGGTTAGTTGTGTGTACCTTGTATCAGAGATGTGATATCACCCCGCCATTTTATTATATATAATGTATTGACCCATAAAAGAAAAGCCATGCATCAGTACTTTTCAAAATGATGGGTGTACAAATGCTGCATGCGGCTCTTTTAGACCGCACATATAGGGTCCATGAGTCAATGAGCAGTAGGCTACTATTTTAGTAGGGGAAGGCTAGGACACACTAAATCCTACTACTTGCAGTATCCTACCACCCATGACATAAAAGGTGTAAAGAAAGAGTTCTGGCCAGCCGGAGTTTAAACTGGACTTATTAGGTGTTGACTACATTAGTATCCACACTGCCTGTGAATCCAATGTGCTTGTAGTCTGGTCCATGAAATTGTTACCTGCCGGTTTCCACTTTAATACTGCAAATTCCTTACCAGATTAGGGAACCAACATTTGCAGAGCAGCATCAACAGAATAAGTACCATCTTTCAAAATGCTTAATTCTAGCAATTGATTGATTGTAGGGGAGATATATATGATATTGATTTTAGACTTCATGAAGACATTTCTGTGTCATATATGCAAACAATGTTGAAGATATAAATACTGAGGTGAAAAAAAGGGAAAAAGGTTTTTTCAAAAACACATTTATGCAGTTAGATGACCGACACAATATCTTCCCGGTATCCACAATGCAATGTAAATTAAATATTCAAATTATGTCATTGTGTACTTTCGCCTATTTATTTATTCATGTATTTATTGATTTTTAACATTTTTGTATGTGACGAAGATTGAAAACAAAATGAATGTTTACAGGTATCATGAAATCTCATGAGTATTACCGGCTGGTAAAGTTGTTGAGCTACAAGGCGACACAAGCAAATAATATAGTCTTTTCACTATGTCTGTTGTGGTCACATGACACTAGGGGGTGTACAAAAAAGATAACCGCAAAACGTTTCGTATGTGAACAGGGTCATTCAGTGACCGAAACGTATAATGACCAGGAAACTTTGAGAAAATAAAAAGTAATAGCATTACTACAAGTGGAGTTCGTGCTCTCCTTCTTTTGCCGAAAGGAAGTGAAAGGGCGCGTTTGTTGGACTCTGATATATATATATATATATATGCATAATACCTGCTATTGCCTGAATACAGGTGCTTACGAAGGACGGTGGTGTGGCTTGATTTGCATGGTCCTTAAGTGGATGGGAAGTTCGTTTGGAATATATATATATGTTCACTGGAAAAAAAAAGTTACAGGGATGTTATATTTAGGCTCAGATTTCACTTGCACAAAACCAGAGAAATTCAGCAGTTACAGTTAGCTGAGCTAACTAAAACTCGCGCCCCGCAATGCACTACTTATGATGTCACATATTACATCACTCATGATATGGTCAGTAACATCATAGTCCCAGGGATGTGGCAGTCGCTGGGGCTGAGGAGGGTGCACGTGGCCCCTGCATTTCTGTGAATTAGCCCTGCGGAGGTGGAAGTTCCCAGGGCTATGGTCAGGGGAATGTGCCCCGCTTTCCTTTGTGTTTAGCCCCGGTGATGGTGGCGGTCCCTAGATCAGTGGGAAAGCCTGCACAAGGCCCCCAATCATAATTTTTATTTGCCCCCGGGACCACTGGTGTAACAAATACTGAGGGGGCCTCCCTGCACGGTAGGTAGAGGGGCCCCTCCAAGCTCAATTAGGAGCTCTCCGGTCAGAGTGCAGTGCAGAGGGGGCCCCCTGGGGTTTGGGGCCCGAGACCTGACCGACCTGGGAGCCTAATTAAAGTAAGCGCTGGAAGCTGCACTTCGTCTTGTAAAAAAACATTGGTGGGATTCTTGGATCCACCACGATTCCCATCCTATTTTTGTCTAAATCCTAGGGTGCCAGGGTAGTTCTACCCTACCTCCTTTTTAAAAAAATGTTTTTTTCTTGTCACAATGTTCAACAGAGTCACAAGATGGCTGCCAATACTTCCTGGTTCGATGTGTTGGCAGACAATCAGATCTTAGCCATGAGATTGGGAGAGGTCGAGGATCCACTGTGGCCACAGTTGTGCATATGAGAAATCTTTTAATTTCTCAGCAACTACTGAATGGATTCACACCATTTAATGAAAAGGACACTTTCTGGACCAAGCGCTACCTTTTGCCAAATTAGGTGTAATTCTGTTCAGCAGTTTGAGCTGTGTGTCTAAAGTTTCCTATGGAAATTAACATGGAGAAAAAGTGTTTTGAGACCCCTTTTTTCTCGGCCCCGCTTAACGGACCACCCTGAAATTTTCAGGACAGCAGCTGAAGTGTGCATCAAATTAGTTTTTACATTTCACAAAGATTTGTCAAACGCCGCCAAAGTTATTGTCAAATGAAAAAAGTCTCTTCCTATGGAAACTGCATCCTAACTATAATCACCTACTGGCAACCAATTCATAAGGTTAACTGCATTAAATGGCACGTCAGACATATTATGAATAATTCGCTGTTTTACAATCACTGTGCTGAATGAGTGCCTTATTATGTTACTCAGTAAACACTTGGTAGACTACCAGGAAAGTGCACAAGTCTCATAATAATTCTAAAGTAACTTTACAATTCTTGTGCTATATTTTGCAAACTGAAATTCCCACTATTCAGAGATTAGAAGGATATACCATGGATATGAGACAAAAGAACGTAATCAGAAATAACATAGTTTTTAATATTGTGATGTAAAGCCCATCATTGTTCCGTGCCACCTAAAAGCTCTTTTATGTGGAAATATAAAATGCCACTTGTTAGCATGATTTGTCAAGACGCTGTAATCAGTCCAGGAAAAGTCAATAGGATATGATTATTTCACAAGATCTTAGTGTGCTACCAATTATATTTGCTCATACTTTTCAGAGTTAAACCAATAACATTTTAATCAATGTGCGGTGAATCTAGGACTCATCACGGGTTTGGTCGACTTTGCAAGCGTTAGGCCAGTGAAGATCCCATGGTAAAATCTCTGCTCTCCAAGTCTCCTTCTCATCATACCATTTACACACCCATTTTTGTTCGTCTCTCTTCCCCTGAATGTGTTGGTTTTCCACGGAAGGTGTCTTCAGCTTTCAATATAAAAGGGCACTGGCCGCAAACCCTCTGTGAAAACATTGTTGACTTTCTTGGCCTGCCTCTTTGATGGCATTTTTTTTTGTTTATTGCATTCATTTATTTGCGTAGGAGGGGGGTGGGTGCACATTGCCTCACACTCCAGTACTCAGTTTGCCCCGATGCATCATAATAAATGCAGTGCATGATAACACTTTCTTCGGTGTCAGGCTTTAGTATTTCATCCTGGTTGATGCAGCCAGTGCTGTGTCTCTCTAGACACATGTTTCAGGATAATTGTCCTTCTTCAGTAAATGGCAACACTTTTTTTCGGGGTGCTGGAGATGCTGCCCAAAGTCTTCTCAGGTCTCAGTACCACTCACTGGGTGCAGGTGCATCAACCAGAGCTCGTCAGCTCGTTAGTTCAAGGGAACCTTTTCAAATAGGAGGGGGTGGTCGCACACTGCCTCACACTCCAGCACTCAGTTTGCCCCGATGCATCATAACAAATGCAGTGCATGATAGCACTTTCTTCGGTGTCAGGCTTTGGTTTTTCAACCTTGTTGGTGCAGCCAGTGCTGTGTATCTCTAGACACGTGTTTCAGGATAATTGTCCTTCTTCAGTAGAGAGCAGCACTTTTTTGGGGGGGTGTTGGAGATGCCGTCCAAAGTCTTCTCAGGTCTCAGTACCACTCACTGGGCGCAGGTGCATCAACCAGAGCTCGTCAGCTTGTTAGCTCAAGGGAGCCTTTTCAAATAGGAGGTAGGTAGCCGCACGCTGCCTCTACTGAAGAAGGACAATTATCCTGAAACACATGTCTAGAGATACACAGCACTGGCTGCACCAACAAGGGTGAAAAACTAAAGCCTGACACTGAAGAAAGTGTTATCATGCACTGCATTTATTATGAGGCATCAGGGCAAACTGAGTGCTGTAGTGTGAGGCAGTGTGCACCCACCCCCCTCCTATTTGAAAAGGCTCCCTTGAGCTAACGATCTGACGAGCTCTGGTTGATGCACCTGCACCCAGCGAGTGGTACTGAGACCTGAGAAGACTTTGTGCAGCTTCTCCAGCACCCCCCAAAAAAGTGTTGCTCTCTACTGAAGAAGGACAATTATCCTGAGATACGTGTCTAGAGATACACAGCACTGGCTGCACCAAGTGGGAAAAACTAAAGCCTGGCACTGAAGAAAGTGTTATCATGCACTGCATTTATTATGATGCATCGAGGCAAACTGAGTGCTGTAGTGTGAGGCAGTGTGCACCCACCCCCTCCTATTCATTTATTTGCATTTAACAATCTCACAGTATACATGACTTCAAAATCCAATAGAAGCATACACATTTACCTTTATACTGATGAAAAATAGGTATTTAGCTTGAAGCTAACAATATCACCACTTTTTATGTATGCATATTAGTTCACAGAAAGAAAAAAACACATCAGATATCCTATTAGCCATAATCATTTGCCTCTAACATAATGTGCAGGTTCCATAGACCATCCCCATTTCACCTAGCTGGAGGGGATCCCTCATCGTCCATTTATCATTATAAGTGATCATTTTAACACTGTCTGCATTACGGTTGTGTAGGAGTGGGGTAGATTAATGTATGTAGGTATCAACAGAGGATAAGGGTAAGGTGGTTATGACTTACTTAATGCTAATCATTTAAGGATTGCTCAGGCAGATTCCCAATCAAGACAACAATAAGTTTTTGGTTTGAGAAATATTATGCCTCCAGACCCCTTCAAATTGTCAGAGTTTATCATTAAGTTTATAAATCACCATTTTGAATGTCTTCTTACGTCTTATAAGCACTCTCTAAAGTTGGGACCTTATTAACTTCCAAAAAAAAAGAAAGCTGTCTTATATACTCCCACAGCCATTGAGAACCATCAGCTGTCCAATTGTGAGAAGCTTGGTAGTGGCAGAGTATAATGAAGGAGTGCCATCCTGGCTGTCAAATGAATTTTAATCAAAAGGTCTTGTTTCATGTGATTCCAAATTTGGGGTCAATAAGTAGTTAGTGAGGGACATTTCCATAAAGGTTGGTGTGAGCTTATGGCATTTCACTTGGTGGAATTCCATGGACGTACATGAAAACTCTGCGAGATTCTGTGCAATTCCTAGAACGGGTGAAATTAGGCATGTTGCACTGCTCATGCCGATTTTTAGCAACAGGAGCTTGTTCGGTCTTAAAAATCTGCATGAATGGCACCACACAGTGAGCCAGAGGGTGCTGCTTCTCTAGATGATTTTTTGATTTGCTATTTGAGCTGCAGCTTTCTGACTGCGATTGGTCAAGACCACCCGTATTGTGCAAATCTCGCTGGCCGACCTAAAATCCCACTAGGGAATGTCAAATCTCACTTGCGCTCACCAACTTAATGTTGGTGAGCCATGCACAAGAAAAACCTCTGCCATGTGGTGGTTGGTGGAATTTGGAAGAAAGCTCTGTATTACATGTGTAACATGGAGGGGCCAAAAGTTTGCCAACTCTGCCGGCAGAGTGGGATTTATTGTGCACCCCTACATGAAAGATGTACAATGTCACTGTAATTTGCATCACATTGCCAACATTTGGAGTGGGTGCTCAATCTTGCTTGTGCCAGTTTCCCTGGGAACTAGTACCAACAGATTAGGATCTTGCTGTATTTCATACAGGATTCCCTTAGTTGATTATTATAGGTCTCTAGTATTTCTCCCACTTTACCCTACTGAAACCTGCATTTAAGCTTGTCCCCTCACCATTGTCACATAGATGTTTCTGATGGGAACTTGGTCTCAATTAGTAGAGAACATATACCAAAAAGAGTGTCTTTAACATATTTCCAGGTATATTTATAGTGTGTTAGTGTGTTTTTACAAGCGGTAATTGAGAGTGTGTCAATGTAATGTGGTTAACTTGTGGGATGCTACTCCTCCTAATGCGTTTGTGCTGTATGATTGGGGAGGCCCGAGTAGAGAGATTTTGCCTTTCACCCCTTTATAGTGTGTGGAAACTAACATGTGGGATAACTGAAGATACCCCTCTCTTTGTGTAGGTGGAAGATTATATTCTGCACATATTGTCTCAAAGTACTTTAGTGTATTGTGAGTGTAAAGGTCATCTTGATGTTTAATAGCAGATAGCCCAATTACCTTAATTTCTCTTTATTCAATGGCAGTATTACACCACATGAGTGCATGCGAATGTATGGCCATATTTGATTTAAAAAAACTTATAAGCCCATCAAGATGCATAGTGAGAGGACCATGTTATATAGTGGTTGCTCACTATTGGTTGTGTGTGCATAGTATAATAGGGTGGTAGGTCCTCAAAAGTGTTGCTATTCAGTGCATGTTTTTGAATAAGGACCCAAGATGGAGTTGTGCTGTAAGTGGATAGAAGTTAAACTGCACAAGTCAATTGATGAGTTTGCCACAAACACTCTATATGCATTAAACAGAGACCCAATGTCATCATTGTTGTATATAGTTCAGATCTTTTCAGTCTTGGTCTTTCTCTATTCCATACAAAGCCAAGTATCACCCTCTCTAATTCTGATAGAAGGGAATTTGGATATTTTATTGGTAGAGTTAGAGTAAATAATTAATCTGTGTGCTAGGCTCATTTTAATGATTTCTACACGTCCCCACAAATCTAAGTTTAATTCTGACCACCTTTGAAGGTCTGACTTTACTGTTTTCAATAAAGGGGAGGAGTTATATTTGATCATATTAGTCAACCCTGGGTTATTATACAAACCAAAATATTTCAGCCTAATTTTTAGCCATTTAAAGGCTACAGGGACAAGGGAGATCTTTTTACTTACTAGAGTTAAGGGAAGAGCGTCACCTTTAGCCCAATTGATCTTATTTCCAGAGAATAGCACAAAGCATTCTATTAGTTTTACTGGTGCTTGTGCTGACTCCAGGGGATTCACTAAAATTAGTAAAATGTCATTAGAATAGTAGATCACCCTGCATTATCCTGCTGTCAACATTATACCTTTAATCTTCTTGCCTTTTGTCAGAAGCACTTTCAGAGGGCCACAGGACATGCAGGGGCTACTGGACCCAACCTTGGTGGTTAAGGCTGTTTACACCTGATGTCCGACCTACTATAGATCCTAAGCAATAGGCCATGTTCCCCTTCAGCACTTGACTCTCGGTGGTAGCTGTGGACGAGCAGTCAAATGGTCCATCGGCGGGGAAGTGTATATAAAGGTAAATCAAAGTGCAAACAATATGAACAATAAATCAATGTCTAGTCAAATACTTGCTTTAATAAGAAAAAAACTTGTCAGTGTATAACTCTACACATGCAAAGGAATACGAACATTCAGAAGCAACAACACAATCCCCTTAAGGTCGTGGTTGTCCAGCAAATCCCTGTTTCTACCTCTCAGTTGTAGGGCATTTGGGGTTATTCCCCAATCACTGGTGGCCGCATCCAGGAAATGCTCACTAATAGGCCATACTCAAGAGTTTGGCTTTGACTCTTCTGGAATGTGTCAAATGTGTCCCCCAGAGCTTGACAGGCCCAGTTCAAGCCTTGCTTGCTTCCTGTAGTACGGAAGCTTTCAGCATTGGAGTGAGTGCCCTCAGCATGAGCGATCATGAGTTCTGATCCTGTTCGAGAAGTCAGGATGCTCGCAGCACACACAGCAACACCAGGCTGTGAAGTCTCTCTCTCTTGAACCGTACTTCTGGAGCTCTCCAATTATCAGAGCAACTCTTAGCTCACAAAGACATGGCAAATAAACCTTTCCCAGCAGCCAGCAGTGGGGGTAAATCCTTTCTTCAGCTTCAGACTGGAGCCCAGCAAGAGTATGCCGTTATCCACTGCAGCCTCAGGGGTCTTCCATGGGGAGTTCTCTCACTGTGCATGGTTGAATTACTGAACACAGCTTCAATCTTTTCTTCAGGAGATGGCTCAAATCTTGTTGACAATGTTGCTACCGGCAGCCACTCCTGGCATACGGGGTTGCAACAGTTATTTACAATACAGGTGAAAAATCCCTCTTGCCAAATTCCTCCAGCACCGCAATTAGAAGTCTCAGCACTCTCACATTAGCAACTTTACTGGTCACCGATTCTGGCATACAAGGTCACCTCAGTGTGGCGGTATGGGTCTGGCAAGTCCCACACTGTTTTATCTCACAGCTAAGGCCTCAGCATCCCTCTCCCGGCATACAGGGGCTGTAAAACGGACACTTCTGCACACAGGCTATGTACGACCCTATTGGTGCACAGCAGAATCCTTACACCTCGCACAGGGAGTTTTAATGGTAAGGCTTCCCAGTGGAACTCACCCCCTCCAATGCTCACCTCTTCTTCACAGAGAACATTAATCCTGGCATTGGTTTTCCTGCATGATGTCCCCTTAGCCAGCTGGGAGACTTGCAGGCCTTTGCCTCCAGCCCTAGTCACAGGAAGAGGTCTTACAGAGCTTCCCCTCCTCATACAGCTTGTCCGGTGCTTGGCAGATGACCCATTTTAGGGTATCAACCCCCCTTCATATAGTCCATTTTCAGGCACCAAAATGAAATTTAGGGTCTGAGTCTTTGACGTTTAATGTTGGGATTGTGCTTCTTTCTGTTTTTCTTCTTCCCCTAGAAAGTTTGTCTGTCTCATAAGGCAAGACTCTGAAGTTGATTGACCCACAACACAATTCATGGGAGTGACCAGAGTTCACTCATGGATGTCAGACACAGTGATATGTGTATCAGGAGGTTAATCCCAGACACCTAGCCCTACTCTTTAGGATTCTCTAACCAGACCCGCCTAAAAACAGCAGTATGGTTGGGCACTTAGGGCAGGTGTACACGTTCTTAACCATGCCAAAGACTTTTGTGTCCCAACATCATTCATTATTGCAAATGCCAGTGGTTCCAAGGCAATAATGATTAACAATAGTAAGAGGGGCAGTCTTGCATTGTCCCATGAAAAAGTTGGAAAAAGGGTGAAAAGAAGTGTCTACAAGAAACTGAGGTTAATGGTTATGTTTAGGGGGGTGAAAATCACAGCTACGTAATTCCGCAAAGTTACTTAAAAACTCTGCAAGATTTTACAAAATTCTTCCTACGAGTGTCAAAACGCACATCTCACTGCTCGCACTGTGATTTAGCAACCAGCGTGTGTTCCATGCTGGAAAGTCTGTGCCAACAGCACCCCACGGCATGTCAGAGGGCGCAACTACTCAAGTTTATTTTGCTGCCACTCAAGTACATTTTCTACTTGAGCAGCAGTCTTCTGACTGCGAACGTTTGCAACACTTGCATTTCTTCGGATGCCCTCCTAGTGACTGGAAGTCATACGAGGGGATGCCAATTCTTGCTCACACTCTGCAACTTACCCTCCTGGAGCTGCCTGTGAGAATAAATTTGTTTGGTGAAGTTCAGCCGTAACTCTGTGTTACAAAAGCAACAAAGAGTAACAAAATTCTGCCAATTCCACCAGCTGAATGGAATATTTTGCTCACCCCTAGTTATGATATATTCCCATGTTCAGGTGAAGGAAGATTTGGACAATACCCATCCGTGTAATCATCCAGAAGAGATACAGGCCCCACTCATGTCAATTTCTGCTTAGATATCACTACCAGACCATTGATTTTACATTCTGAACACTGGCTGAGTGTGTGTATATATGGTTGGAAACAGTATCAAGAATCCATGTTCTGGTGAGAGTCTGATTGCAGGGACCAATGTAATCTATTTTTTAATACCCCTTGCTTGTCCTGCACAAGACCAAAGATGGGATGCAGCTTCTTCACAGAGTGGAGCTGTTTTGTCTGCATTCCTGGAACTGAAGGGAGGAAAACCTGACTCCAGAGTGAGGGAGGATGGAAACACAGCTATCCTTAGAAATGTTATGAGAACCCTTCAGCAGGACATTGATGATTAGTCCTTCCTAAGCTCTGTCACTTGGTAAAGTATCAGAACCCTTCTCCTGCTGTCAGAGGTGCCTCCTGTGTGACCATGATAAGAGCACATCATCAACCACAGTGCTGAGTTGCATTCTTACAGTGAGTTAATCAAAAAGGACATGTTTAGTGACTATGAGACCATGATTTGTGTTTGATGTAAATATTGAAAAGAGTGGCATTTGCCTATACATCTTCTAATACTCAGCCAAAGGTTGAAAGTAGTGTCACACAAGTGGTGGAACAGCCACCCTGCCATCTGTGGAATATACCTGATATTTTGTCTTCTTCCATCACCCAATTAATGCTGTTAAAGGTTTAAGGTTTGATTTCTTTCAATAATCAGGTCAGAAATTCTCCTACCTCTTCTTCAACTTTTACGTTCCTCGAGGACTGCAACATGACAATGTCAGTTTCTGATAGGTTTTCCATGTCGGGACTTCCAACATGGAAAGCCTGTCAGAAAGTGATATTAAGGGTCCCTAGCAGGACCCCCTTCACCCTTTGGCCTCTGGTTGGGGACCAAGTGGCACCTATGGTGCCCCCCTGTCAATCCCCACACCGTGTGACAGGCACCTCATCCCACGCGGTGCAGGGATGAACAGATTCTTCCATTTCTCTATTGGAGCTTGTGCTACAGCCAGTTTATGGCTGCAGCACAAGCTCTCTTGGAGAAATGGGAGTATGCCATGTGCTGTCGTATTGTAATACTGAGGTTGGTCCCGATTCTGCAACAGTGTCGGATGGCTATGTAGTATGTTTAGGAGTACTACGAAATGCTATTAACAAACCTGCGTGTGGAGGTCTCTGCCTCTGCCTTTCCTATCCAATGTGCATTGAGCTGAGCCTCGACTGTGGAGATATCTGCACATGTATATATACGTTTTAAAAGTAAATAAGGGAGAGACAGGGGAGTGGCTTCAAAATAGGGAATATTCATTAATAAAGAGGAGGGATTTTTGGTGGGGTTATGGGATGGGTGCATGAAGGGTTATGCCCCCACCCATGAAAGGGTAAGCCCTTTCATAGTCTCAAACTGCACTTATAAAGTTACTAGAGCCAAAAAGGAGGCAAAACTGTTGACAATCTTCTCCAACTCAGATTAAGCATTGCAGCAGCCATGCAAAAGGTCCTGCAACACCCTCTCATGGAACATATTAGAGGTAGGGACTTAAAATAAAACCCTGTAGGAAACAATGTCAAAATAAAGTAACTGATATGAATGTTTTAATGAATTATAACATTATTTTAATGTTATAAAATGAAATATCAATTATACGTAAAAACTTCATTTAAAAATTATTTAATGACCTTTTTAGTGTAAAAATAAATGTTACTTTAAATTCGTAAAGAAGTTGATTACACTTAATTTAATATACTTGATAGATAACTTTTAGCAGCTTTTCATACATTAAGATTACATATTAATATTTTACTTGAGGTGGTTTAATTTTGTTTAATAATCTTTAAAAATATAATATTAATTTATTTAAATATATATTTACGTTTTAAATATGAAATGTAAAATGTAGTTGATAGTGCAGTAAAAAAATTGTAAAAAGATTCTACATTTAAAAACGTATACAAAATTATTTAATATTAACCTTTAATAGACACAAATTGTTTCTCATTTTTTAAAACTTTAATGAACTTTTCATTTCTTTATACTCGACAATAGAGAGATCTCCTCCCCAACAGCTAAGTGCTCAGCCAAGTGTGTAGAACATAAAATATGGTTGTAAAGTCGTTATTAGTAGTAACGTTATGGTCATATTTGACACATTCACTGTATCTAGGGGTGGGGACTTATAAGTTTACACTTTTGAGTAACTGTACACTTGTAAATGAGAAATGCTAAAAGTAGTACAGTACTCAAAAGTATAAGAGTAGCTTTACTTGTTAGATTTACTCATGTGTAAAATTAACTTAGTTAATATCCGCCATGGTATTTTCTAAACAATATAGATAGTACATTATTAATGGAGCCTCTGTTCTTTGGGGGCCTCCTTCTTAATACAAGTACTGGTATTTGAATTCAGACTGTCAAAACACTTCTGCTTTGGCCTGGCTGTTGGTATTCACTGAAATATCGTCTGATTCATTCCATGGACAGGTGACTACAGAGTTGTTGAAAAAGATCTGTTTTTGGTCAATGGAAACACATCTTGCTTTTAAGAATTTTAATTAGGCTCTGCAGTTTTATGAAATGTCAGAGGAGTTTTTACTGGAGGTGTCAGCTGTAAGGGCCCTAAAATGGGCAATACCGCAAGTGAATTTAAAAATGGACAATAAAAACTGCTAAAAATTGGAATTTTAAATATGTCTTTTAAAGTGGGCCTTAGTTAAAACTATGAAAAACCAACATTGCTAACAATAAAATTTTAACTAATATGATCTATATCCCTATGTCACCTGAGGTAAAACCAGAATCAAAACCTTGCAATTCTGGACTGAGGCTCCCAAAATAAAACCAGGGGATAGACCACAACATAAAGGTGTAGCTGGGACAATGGAACTAGATGGAGAGTTGAACCCACAACTCCTTGCACCCTTAACCACTGCCTCCCTGGTGCGTCTTGACAGTCCAAGAGATTCCTCAGTTGCATGATCAACCTATGTTGCTGGAGTGTTAAAGAAAGACCTTTCCTACAACGGTGCTGAAAATTACCCCTGTAAATTGCAATTCTTAAACTGGTGCCAAATGTGGTATTGGGTTGGAATGAAAAAGTATTCTAGAACTACCATCAAATTTTTTTTGTAAACTTTCTTCATAAGCTAAAGAAATCAGGTGTCTAAGATATCTGATTGCCAGGATAAGAAGAAGGTTTTGATTCTTACAGCCACTCTGACTGGATAGTCATGACTTGTTGATTGCTGGAGAGATTGGCACAATTGCTAGTCGCTGCTGGGATTTGCTATGCCCTGTGTCGTGAAAGGGCTGATCAATACCTCTGGAAGAAGAAACTTGGGCGAGAGATTGCTGGAGAGTTTGGTGCAACTGCTAGTTGCTTCTGGGATTTTTCAGTGATGGGACGACTACAGCTATGCCCTGTGCCACGAAAGTACTGATCAATAACTCTAGAAGAAGAAACTTTGGTTAAGGCTCACCAAAATCTAAAACCAACATTAGCAATTTACGGTCCTCAATAGAATTCTTAACTAACTCCTCCAATTGAGGACCAAAATGCTTCAATCTAGTAAAGGGAAGATGTCTCACCAAAGTCTTCTGAAGAGTGTCCCCTTTCCATCAACGCACTCATATTTGATGTATGGCAGCAATAGAAGAACGGAAAGCGGCACCGCAGCAGACAAGGAGTCAAAGGTATTGTCAGAAAGGAATCTGACCTGCTGTATCATAATGGATGGCCTGGAACTGCAGTCTTCACCTTGTTGTAACTCCTGCCAGAGCCTAGAATTCTTTGAGAAGTGATTGAACTGTGTAAGCTGCATAGGCACAAACTCTAAGGGCAAAGTTAAAGCAGAATATGCTCTTTTTATGGCTCCTTCTATCTTTTTGTCCATGGAGTCTGGGGCGCATCATCCTCTGATATTATGGTCCACTCGATGATGGGCTGGCCATTAGGAAATCCACATTAACTGATGAGGGAAATTCCTCCAGAAAGTTCTTGGGATGAATTATCTTTGCCAGAAACCTTGGCAACCTTTTTGTTATCTCTTTCTGCTCATTCTCTGGTTAACAAATCTTTAATTCCATTATATATAGGTTGAGAGTTTGGTTCATTTCTCCTGGATTTGCAGAAGAAACCATCCTCTTCTACCTGGGTGGATGCATCTAAGGAAGTGAGGTTTTTGTCTCAGTTGGACAATTACTTATTTCAAATTTGTCCCTTAAATGTATATGCCCCTCTGTTCTTCCTCATAATAATCTGATTCAACATCCTGAGGGGAAGGTAATTTAAGCACTTTTGTTGCAGGCTGACCTCCTCAGGCATCAAAAGCTGATTCTACCCAAGGAAGGTAATGGGTTATGCCATAAGGGTGAGCCAGCTGTGCTCAGGGTCCAAGTGCCTTTCCATTAGGACATAAGTTCCTACTGCATGTTCCCCCACAATCTTCCACTTTCAACACTTGATGAAGAGAGCCTATCATGGACACTGCTCAGGCTTTAATGTATTAAGATAGCACAGGGAATTAAGTTGTGAACTGTCAACTGCAAATACTAATTTTTGTAATCTCCCACCGCTAAATTCCTATGCATGACTTTATGCAACTTCTACTCAGAATTTCTGTTTATGATGCTCAGAAATAAAAAAAAGCAAAATGAATGTAACAAAATGTTTTACTCTAGATTCATGCTGCCTGGCTGATGAGGGCAGCATGTCTCCAGTCCAGGGAGGACCTGGCTTGGTAGATCGGGCTGGACTGTTCCCATTGCAGATGGCTGGGTCCAAACCGGAATGGCATGGTGAGGAAAAAAACGATGGATTTAGGCCCAGATCTTTGTATGGGGGGTAATGTACGACATTGTTCTGCATTCTGTCCATCAATTTTTCTTTTTGCATTTGTCACCCCGAGTGGCACGGGTATGCTCAGACTTGGGTCTCGTGCTTGCAATGCCACTGGAGTCAATCTATTCTGACTGATGAGGGCTGAAAGCACGAAACAGGTCCTAGGATGCTTGTTTCCAGTCCAGGGAGGACCTGGCTTGGCAGTGCGGGCTGGGCTGTTCCCATTGGGCGCAGGATCAAGACTGATATGCACATGGCTGGGTCCAAACTGTAATGGCATGGTGAGCAAAAAAACGATGGATTTAGGCCCAGATCTCTGTACTGGGGTGAATGTATGACATTGTTCTGCATTCTGTCCATCAATTGTTCTTTTTGCATCTGTTACCCCGAGTAGGATGGGCATGCCCAGACGTGGGTCCTGTGTTCGCCATGCCACTGGAGTAAAGCTATCCTGGCTGATGAGGGCTGAAAGCCCGAAACCGGTCCTAGGATGCTTCTTTCCAGTCCAGGGAGTACCTGGCTCGGCAGTTCGGTCTGGACTGTTCCCATTGGGCGCTGGGTCAAGATTGATTTGCATATAGCTGGGTCAAAACTGGAATGGCATGGTGAGGAAAAAAACGATAGATTTAGGCCCAGATCTCTGTACTGGGGTGAATGTATGCCATTGTTCTGCATTTTGTCTATCAATTGTTCTTTTTGCATTTGTCACCCTGAGTGGGATGGGTATGCCCAGATGTGGGTCCCGTGCTTGCCTTGCCATTGGAGTCAAGATATCCTGGCTGATGAGGGCTGAAAGCCCGAAACCGGTCTTAGAATGCTTGTTTCCAGTCCAGGGAGGACTTGGCTTGGCAGTTCGGGCTGGACTGTTCTCATTGGGCGCAGGATCAAGACTGATTTGCATAAGGCTAGGTCCAAACTGAAATGGCATGGTGAGCAAAAAAAACATGGATTTAGGCCCAGATCTCTGTACTGGGGTGAATGTATAACATTGTTCTGCATTCGTTCCATCAATTGTTCTTTTTGCATTTGCCACCATACCTTAAGCTGCACCTCAAATATCAGAAGTTACTGTTCAAAGTACAACTTTTAGAGTAGCAATTATAGAAGAAAGGAGAAATTACATGGGAAGGTAGAACTCTTTCAGAACATTATGTGCAATGGAGGGTGTCTCTGACTGTATAATACATCTCTGGGTGAAAGATTCTTTTTAAAATGACATTTTGGGTTAAATGTTCTACGGGTTGAACTCCCATAGCACTGCACGATTCGTACTGCACTGTGGATTTGTTTTCTGGTAAGTAAATTGAGGCAACGCTTTGCAATACTTTGAACAACAGATAAAATATTAGTAAATAATCCCCTATATCTGAAAAGGGAGACTGGAAAAACAGGCAACACGAAATTCCAGAACCTTACTCTATCTACAGAACACTAACATCAATTTAAAGCTCTCCTCGTTTTTTTCTACCTACCTACTAGCAAGAGAAAGTTGATATGTGCTTGTAATTTATTCAGAGCATCTCTCCTTCACTTCTTCCGTCCTTCAGCTGCCAGGAACACTGCGCTGATTTCATATTTTCCATGAGGGCCAATCACATGAATGAACCTATCAGCCAATCCTGAATTTTTAGTGAACCAGCAGGTGGAGTCATGCAAGACTTAGGAACAATACATTTCTATCACCTTGTCAATGTAGGATTTGATCATTTCCATGGAAAAGGGAGATACCAGACAGCAGCAATAGCAAACCTCCTTGCTAAATGCCTTTCAGCATTTTAATCTGCACTACCTCTCTAGTGCATGTATCCGCCATTGGCCAACACAGGGGAGGTATGTAAAGGCCCCTCTGATACCCTGCTCCAGAGGTAGTCTTGTACTCATGTTGTTACACCAGGCTGCTTGTTAAGAGTTTCCCATGCAGCTTGAATTGTTTTTTTTTTACTGCAATGGCAATAGGTGCACTGACGTCATTCCAGTAACAGTGAAAGTAAAACGAGCCGATGAGCTATTTTTACTTTCACTGAATCCGTGCTCAGGGCTTGGGGAATATCTCAGCCCCCAGGCACTGATTCTACTGGGAGAGGTATCCTAGAAAACAGGAGAATCTCCCCTTTACAAATGTACCTTTGCTTAGTGGATCCCTGCCTGAGTATCGTTAAAGGAGAGAGATCCCCAAGCAGGGATCCACACACTAGCCACAAGGGATTGGGGAGAGATCCCTTGGGAAAGGGCGTGTGCTCACGCTTACTGCTTTTTATAATGCAGTCTTTCTGTCGCCCCTGGGTGGCAGGTGTGGGCAATTACCCTGATCTGCCCCCGTAGGGAGGACAGAAATCCCACTACACACCTGCTGGGTTTTTTTTAGGACTATAGGGATGGGCGCTGCCCAGTATGTGCATGGCCATTACCCACCCCCAAATAAATGAAAAAACAGTCTTTATGTCCCCTCTGGGGAGCATAGGGGGATGATTATGCCCAATTTGCCCTTCGGGGAGGCATAAAGCCCACTAGACATCAGAGAATTAAATATATATATATATATGGGTGGGGGCTACACTCACAGCAACTAAACGGGGCAACAATATTTCTGCCACTTTGGGACAAGATGGGGGTAATTACTCGTCAATTTGCTCCCCTGGGGAGGGGGGCAGAAATCCCACTAGACATCAGGTTTTTTATTTATTTTTGAATTCTATAGGGTTGGGAGCTGCTCAGCATGGGCATGCATATTCCTCTACCCCAAATAAATGAGGAAAAAGTATTTGTGCCCCCCCCCCCCCGTGGAAGAGGGGGATAATTAACCCCAAATGTTCTTCCAGGTAGCAAAAAGCCCATTAGCTCCCAGAGATCTTTAAAGAAAAATATATAAGGGTGGGGGCTGCCCACCATGGACATGGCAAAGTCCCCACACCAACTAAATAGGACAACAATCTTTCTGTTCTCCAGGGAGCAGAAAGCCCAATAGATGCCAGGGATTCTTTTTTAAATATAGGGTGGTGGCTGCCCGCCATGGGCATGGCCATGCCCCCACTGCAACTAATTGAGGCAGCTTGGGGTAATCCCTTCTGATCAACCCCTTAGGGGTGGCAGAAAGCCCACTGTTTGGAAGCAATGTATATTTTTAGTAAAATAATCAGGCCCCACCCTAACCCCTAAAACCTCAACAGTCTTTCTGCTCCCCTGCAGACTAAACACCCCATCGAAATGGCAAACGAGAGGACATTTGATTATTTTGGGTGTTGTTTTTACATGCGGGCCAGGAGAATGTGGTAACTCACAAAATCATTCCACTTGCATTGGTGACCAGCTTTAGTTTTTGGGCTTGGGTAGGCTAGCACCTGGAAAACTCCACCAGATTTGGACAGTTCTGAAAACTAGACTTCTAGGGGAGTCTAGGGGTGTGTGCTTTGGATGCATCCAACACCATTTTCTTACCCACAATGCCCTGCAAACCTCGAGTTAATTAAAAACACACATTTTACTCACATTTCTGTGAGGAAATCTTTGGGAATCTGTGAGGATCCACACATTTCCTATCATACAGGATTCTCCTAAGTCTCCCAAAAAAATGGTACCTCATTTATATTTGTGGGCCAAGAGACCTTGACACAAAAAGTCCTAATGTGCTACATGGAGAGATCAGCAATAGGTATAGCTGTGAGATGGGAGGCTGCGCTCAATCCCCACCCATGGAAACCTCCCAACCAAAGACATTTTTGAAACATTGACAACCAGAGGTTCAAGGGTGGTGTGCCTTTTGTCAATCCCACAAGGTCATTTTTACAGAAAATGCCCTGCAAACCATAAACTTTGCCTGAAATCACTCATTTTCTTACATTTCTGTGATAGGAACTTCCAGAATCTACAGGAATCCACAAAATTCCTAACACCCAGCATTATCCCACTGGCGCAGATTAAAACACTGCACAACTTGTGTGGTTGGGTCCAGTGCCCGCAACATGAATGAATCAAACTGAGATCAATAGGAGTCCCAAAGCCAGGGCTCCCATTGACCTTGGTGTGTTCCGTTCCTGTTGCAGGCACTAGGCCCAACCACACAAGTGGGGCAGCATTTTTATCAGCGCAAGTGGGGTAATGCTGGGTGGTAGGAATTTTGCAGACTCCTGCGGACTCTGAAAGTTACCATCACAGAAATGTAACGAAAACACATAATTCAAGCCAAATTTTGAGGTTTGCAAGGGATTCTGGGTTAAACAACCTGGTAAGAGCCAAAAAAGTCACCTCACCCTGGATTACCCAGGTGCCTAGTAATTAAAATGTACAGTTTGCTAGGTTTCCATAGGTGCCCCCTGAGTTAGGGCCCAAAATCCACAGCTACCCACTTTGCAAAAAACAGGTACGTTTTGAGTGGAAATATGTGTTTTATCAATGCAACTTTCGGAGCTATTTCCTATTGCGGGCACAAGGTCTACACACACAAGTGAGGAACCATTTTAATAGACAACGTACAGGAATGCTGTGTGGAAGGAAATGAAGTGCCCCCCACAGACTCCAGAACTTTCCATCACAGAAATGTGAGGAACATTTGTTTTTTAGCCAACACTCACCAACACTCATTTCAGGGCACCTCGGCTCTTTGTTTCTCTCCCACAGAGGGCAGTATTTGCAGTCTTGATGATCGTGGAATCCCTTCACACTCTCTCTATGTGAACATGTTTTGCATGCTGCCTGCTCATCTAATTCATGTTAGTCATACTTTCTCTCAGTTGGCCTAAATCAAGACCATGTGGGCATTTGACTAAAGCCCGTTAGCATTCTCTCTATCTTCCCAAAGTGGCTCACACTGGCAGTTGATTAACCCCAAGCTCCTATATGATTTGTATGGATGCTTGTAATGGTTTGTGAATACCACAAATCTAGCAACGAAGAGTTGAACAGGAGGTGATAGACCAGGGTATGATGTATGATCATTTACAATGAGGTGGAAAACAGGTGGGTCCATATTCTTTAACACTGATTGTTCAGTATTCCAAACTACACACAGTGACTCGACTCACAGAGATTCTCCTATGACTTACTAATATATAGACTTAGTGTAGGATGTAGAATGTCATTTTGAGAGTACAATCCTTACAGTTCACAATATTATAGAGTTTACAACTGCAAAATTGCTTTTTTTGTACTAACCCCGTTTTGGAATTCAGAAAAACATGTTACCATATTGCTAAGTAGGCTTAGAAACCCATAGCAAATTATTATTTGGAGGGGCGTATTTAGGGCTACTCTTCCAAATAGTAATTCATTGAGGTATGTATCGATGTTTTTTGAGATGTTGGTAAAATGTCGATGTTTTGCTACTGGATTAATTTACAAAACATTGATACATACCTATGTTAATATTGATGTTGATTTAAGCACTGATGCATGCATGTACAAAAACTAAATTGAATCACTGTTGTAAAAATACTCCAATAAGACGTCTCCCCAACCCCGAATCAGAAATATGTGACCAGTCAGGCCTAACGCCCTAGGCCTGAGGCTACTGATTGACAGATCAAAGGTGGGGTGGTACGTAACCAGCAGGACAAACACACAAAAAGGAAAAACCCAGATTAGTCCCACAGATAGGCATCAACACCACAAAGGTCCTAGGAGATTGGCCCCAATAAAATACATGGCCAGAGCTGTGCATGTTTCCAAAACTCCATTAAGTTAGATGCCACATGAAATTAGGAACAGTCAGCCAATCAGAAAACAGCACACACTACACACGCATTCTCCATGCCGGACATCCGGACACATTACCCACTGGCCCTCATGATGTCCATGCAAGGTCGAGACCCACCTGCATTTGCCATCAGGTGGGAATAATTTATGGCTTCATGACAAGACACACATTCCCAAAACAGGATCTTTAAATTGTATTATGATGCTTCAATAAATGTATAAAAAGACATTCAAAACTATTGCACTTTGAGTCAGTCCTCATACCCGTTTCTGTATGCTGCACTCTCAGCCCTAGTGTTTGATCAAACCAACTGCCCCATTTTTTACAAACACCTTTTGTCTTTGTTTTTTCAAAGCAATTTCATATTCATGCAACACTTTAATGAATTACTATTTGGAAGAGATGGCCAATGCACACCCCTTCCAAGTAGCGAATGGGTTAACACCTCTTTTGTGATGGTGGCCAAATTATAAAACAAAAATACAGTGTTTGGATACTCTCACATGTGATTAGTCGTGCTAGACAAATCCACATAACATAACAATATGTTTTGCTACCATATTTCAAAAGATGTGCTGGAAAACATTTTTGGCAATAGACAGTGGTCCACTGTACCACTTCCAACTTTCAAACAAGAAAATGCAGCCTGTTTCCTTTAAGAAAAACTGTCAACATTTCATAAACAGTTGACTTTATTTAAAATGATGATCTGCTGACCCCATCAGGCTACCATACATGTGGTGGCATCCAATCATAGTGAGTTACAGTTTATGACCTAGTTCATGAATGTTGATGAGGTAGGTCAGATTGCGACCCACTATGATTCAGAATTCTGTGAACCGACCTATTAGTACATTGGTCGGTTCGCAAATTTACTTTCCATTAACAAAATGTAGGTGTGTAATTTGTGACCAATTTATGTAGATGTAAATGTTGTACATCAGACCCTAAGGCCAGACTAAACCAGGAGTACTACAAGAGGAACTTACACTTACTTATGCACCAGTCTTGGGGCATCGGACAGAACGTTTGTCAATTTGTTCCAAGCTCCCCAAACTGTCAGCTCCAACCTCTTAACACTGGGTCCATATCTGCCAAGTATCCTAAACCCCTGATGCTTATTGCCTGATTCACGAAGTAAACTTACACATTTCTCTAAGTTTACTTTTTTGGGGGATTCACAAACTGTGAGTTAACAGTAGGTTTACTGCTGCATAGAACACCACACATTAGAAGATAGGCCTTTCTTATCTTTTTATGTGTAGAGTTCTCCACTCCAAATGCGGAGTCACTGCAGTTGTAAACTTACTATTTCACAAACTCTTAGATTGCATTCAATAATAAAAATCCATATTTGTTAAGCAGGAACATTCACCCCTTAAGGTTCCAAGGCACTGGGACCATCAAGGAGATTAAGGGAGTTATTGCCCAGAGTCACATAGGGTGGAGCTGTGCTGCCGCCAGCACCTGGGATCAAGCCGTTAGCCCCGCGCTCCAGTGTCAGTCACTCTGGCCGCTGAACCACACCTCTACCACTAGTTTGTGAATACCCAAAATACCAAATAAAATAAACTTTCACAATAGTGCAAGTTTACCTTTTTGAATCAGGGCCATTGCGTCTGAATATGCTTTTTTATTCACATTGCCTCTTCCTACCACGCAGGACTCCCACATTGTTCATGTGTGCAAAGGTTTAATTTATAAATAATTATGTGTGGAAACCTACTTGCTGGTACATAAATAGTTGCTGAAAATTGCTCAAACTGTCACATTAAACAAAGAAAAAGAATCTGTAGAATGAAAGAAAACAATTCAGTTGTCTGTAATATTTATCTGAATTTTTAAAACTGATGAAATAGGTCTTTCAAAGCAAAAGTTAGCACTCATGCCCTCCACACCATTTGCACCATAAGCTTGATACCAAAAGCAGCCTCCATCACTGCTAGCATTTCTACTCTTAGTTCTATGGGCCAATCAGAGTCACGCCTCAAAGATTTTCAGCATAAAAGAAGGTCATACTTCCGATGATTTATGGGGAGGACAAAAAATAAATGAAATGAGAAGCTAAGAGGAAATACCTATTTTGAAATCGGATCCAGATATTGATCGGGAGATCCATATTTTCTTTGTTATATCAGCAAGGACATCTTTTTGTGGAAACAGCACCTACAATATTTATTAGTTCGAATGGTGCATGGTTCAGAACCATTAGTAATTTCATAGTGTAACGTCTACCCTCTTGTTTCTAAATCCAACACTAACTCGGGGAGTCTGAAACACGAACCAACATATAGAATTATGAACAGCAGTTTCTATATATAGATAATGGCCGCCCTTTGAAACATCAATATTCACAGCCAAGCTTTTCACTTGTTATAAAACTTACATTTATTTTCTTTGCCCTTTACCGGCATCACATCCAGTTTTAAAGAAAGTGTGATATATCTCAAATAAATTAAGATCCTGGATTTTCAAGTTGGACTTTTTCGCGGAAGGAGACACATTGTCTTGCCCAACAGTTCCAAATTGTAATTTACAAACCTGCTTATTTGCCTTGGTCATGAGATTGCCCTCTCGTCTGTATAGTGGAGCCATTCATATTAAAATGGCTCCCGAAAGCATTTAGATCTCATAGATTTTACCAGTCCTTTCGGCGTCCGTGCGTCCGATCTGCTTGCTAAATCAGGCCATTACTCTGAATGCATAATCTTTGAAACACTCTCTGACCTAGATGTAAACTTCTTTTGAGCACACCACTTGGCAGGAAACAGGTACGCACCTTTGAAAGGTTAGTAGGGCTGGGTAAAAACAGTCATATAGGAGACATGTACAATAAGTTACATGTACAACATGACAGACTATCAGCCTTACCGACTGTTTAATATATTTGCCTGTAAACCAGTGTCTCTGGAGGCTGGCAGGGCTTGGACAGAGTCAGTGCCACTTCAGACACATTGATCATGTTACCGACCTTGAGTACTTGGTAATGTGATTAAGTTTTCTGTATCATTCTTTCAACTATACCAACTACTTCAAAGCTTCTTCTAATCCGTCTGCTTTTCAAGTGAGATAGCTTAGTGGCACTACTGCCTAGGGTGTGTTACCGCTACAACGCATCTTTTACAACGCGTTCCGTTACAACGCGATTTTTACATCGCAAATACCATTACAATGCATGCCATTACAACGCATGGCATTACATAGCAGATGCTATTACAACGCATGGCATTACATCGTAAGTATTGGTAAGTATTTATTTTTTTTTTATTTTATTTAATATTTTATAATTGATTTAATTATTATTAATTATTTAAAAATATTTATTTCGTTTTTAAATATTATAAATTAAATATATTAATTTAAGTATTTTTTAAAATTAAGTATGAGTATAGGAGTATATGTTTTGGGGTACTGATGTATATGTTTTGGGGTGTTTGGGTATTTTTAGGTTTTAGGGCAGTGTTTGGGTTTTGGGGTACAGGGGTGTTTTTAGGTTTTAGGGCAGTGTTTGGGTTTTGGGGTACAGGGGTGTTTTTAGGTTTTAGGGCAGTGTTTGGGTTTTGGGGTACAGGGGTGTTTTTAGGTTTTAGGGCAGTGTTTGGGTTTTGGGGTACAGGGGTGTTTTTAGGTTTTAGGGCTGGGTTTGGGTTTTGGGGTACAGGGGTGTATTTAGGTTTTAGGGCTGGGTTTGGGTTTTGGGGTACAGGGGTGTTTTTAGGTTTTAGGGCTGGGTTTGGGTTTTGGGGTACAGGGGTGTTTTTAGGTTTTAGGGCAGGGTTTGGGTTTTGGGGTACAGGGGTGTTTTTAGGTTTTAGGGCAGGGTTTGGGTTTTGGGGTACAGGGGTGTTTTTAGGTTTTAGGGCAGGGTTTGGGTTTTGGGGTACAGGGGTGTTTTTAGGTTTTAGGGCAGGGTTTGGGTTTTGGGGTACAGGGGTGTTTTTAGGTTTTAGGGCTGGGTTTGGGTTTTGGGGTACAGGGGTGTTTTTAGGTTTTAGGGCAGGGTTTGGGTTTTGGGGTACAGGGGTGTTTTTAGGTTTTAGGGCAGGGTTTGGGTTTTGGGGTACAGGGGTGTTTTTAGGTTTTAGGGCTGGGTTTGTTTTTTGGGGTACAGGGGTATTACGACTTTATATAAATTAAATTAATTAAATTAATTTTATTTAGTTTAATTAAAATAATAACTATATTTACAATTATTAATTTAATTGTATTAATAAACGATTATAATTAAATTATATTATTTAAAAATGTTTAATTAATTAAATTCTTTTAATTTTATTAAATATAATTATATTATGTATTATTTATAACTTAATTAAATTATAATTATATTTATTGTTATTAATTACATTATATTATTTTCTATTTATAAATTTTTTATATATCATTAATTATATTATTTTGAATATTTTACATTAATATCAATTTTAATATTAATTAAATTACTATAATTAAATTAATTACTGTTTTAAAAATGTTATATTATTTTTATTATTTTAAATTAATTTAATTAACTTTATTACATTTTTTTTAAAAAAGATATACTTACCTATACTTACGATGTAATGCCATGCGTTGTAAAAGTATCTGCTATGTAATGCCATGCGTTGTAATGGCATGCATTGTAATGGTATTTGCGATGTAAAAAACGCGTTGTAACGGAACGCGTTGTAATACATCGCGTTGTACTGACACCAATCCCTGCCTAGATCTGCATATAATTTGCAGGTCATATGATTGATTATCATTCAGATATCTTGGTGTATTTGTGCACTTGTTGCAGCGGAATGAGTGCCTCCGTAACCCGAGGTGACAGGGTTGGCTTTCAGTAAAGATTTGTTGTGGTGTATCTCCAGCCCATATGCCAGCAAGCTGTACTAGTAGCCCGAAGTAGCCCTGGCAAAAATGTTAAAAACAGTGCACTTCCACCCTCCTCCTCTCTTGCCTTCCATCCATCCCCTCATTCTCTCAAGAAAAAAATCAGTTGTGCAGAACACTATTAAAATGATCAATCAAGAAATAATTAGTTCGTAGCCATTGAAGATTCCAGTCACGCCTCACAGGCTGCAGCATTTTTGCACCTCCCCACCTAATGGCGCTCTTGTGAATCATAAGAGTGTACATATGCCTTCTCTAATCTGAAATGCCCAGCCTATAACAAACCTGAAGCTAAAGATTTATCCCCACCATGCATGCAGGAGGACCCCATGCACCTGCCTCTAGCTGCTATTTTATTTTTAAAGAGCCTGACTAATCTTAATATTTCATCTGAGCATCGTTCAGAAAGGTATGACATATTTACTGTTGGATTTATAAAAATTCAAAGGTAGTATAAAGCTTTTTAAAATCAAAGTAGCCTTCCATGGTAGGGTTCGAGCCCACCCTGAGCCCGTTTTTTACCTGTGTGAGCCTTTTGTTTTACTGTGCTTGGTACTGTTTTCGTGAACATGTCACATCATATTTTTGCCCATTACCGTTTATTTTTAGATCTCTCCTCTTGGTTCCCCCGTTGTTTCTTGTTTTTCCCCGCGGCTTTCACCCAGTTTCCTTCCCCGCTCCCGCCTCCCAGCTGCTTGTCCCTCCCCCTCCCCTATAAATGCCGACCGCTGCGCGTTTGCGCCTAGGGCAAGCCCGTCTGCGCTGGTCCGCGCCTGGACCGCACCTGGACCGTGCCGAGCAGCAGAACCCTGGCCCGCGAGCTCCACAGGATTCATTGCCGCTACGACGCTAACACCCTCCACGCACTCAATGCCGGCTGAAATTCCACCTGCTTCCAGGCCTCCCTGAAGCTCACCCATGAACGCTTCACCTGTCGAAGCTGCAGCTAAACCAGCCTGCGCACACCAGCACGTCCTGCCCATCTCAACACTTCAGGCCACAACCATCTCAGCTGCATACTGCTCAACACCCTCTCAGTCCACAAGCACACCATCGAACTCTGGGACCTACTCCACTCATCTGCCCTGGACGTCGCCTTCCTGACGGAGACCTGGATGAACACCTCCTCGGTTCCGGACACAGCAGTAGCCATCCCGGATGGCTACAATATCACACGCAGGGACCGGAACAACAACAAACCAGGAGGAGGAATCGCCATCATCCACAGGAACACCATCAGAATCTCCACCAGCACTGAAGACACCCTCAGCATGGCCAAACGCCTACACTTCCAGATCCACGTCAACAACACCACCACCCTCAGAGGAACCCTTCGTATACAAATCCCCCGGGATACCGACCACAGTTCATCGAATCCATCGCCGACCTCATCAGCATGCACTCCATTGCCTCCACAGACTACATCCATCTCGGAGGTCTGAATTTCCACCTCGAGAACACCAACGATGGAAACTCCACAACACTTATCAACAACCTCGGACTCCAACAACTCGTCACGACACCCACCCACTCTGCTGGACACATGCTCGACCCCCTCTTCTCCGCCATTGACCACGTCACCTTCAGCCACACCACCGAACTCTACTGGACCGATCACCACTGCATTCACTTCTCCTTTGAAAACACAACGCAAACAAACAACCTCAACGTATCCCGTACAGCAACTGGAAAAGAGTCACTGAAGACTAGCACATCACCACACTCACCCGAAACTCTCCACCCGAGCCCTCCGAGCCCGACGCAGCAGCCCACAACTTCAGGCAATGCATCGCCGACTGCGCCAACAACCTCGTCCCGATCAAGAAACCCTCCAACAGGCACACCAACACGAGAGCCATCTGGTTCAACACCGAACTCCAGAACTCCAAGCCCACATGCATAAGACTCGAGAAGCAATGGCGCAATGACCAAACACCAGACAACCACGCAGCCCTCATGAACGCCAGACGCAAACACCACCAACTTATCCGATCCTCCAAAAACCCCTCCTTCAAGGAGCGTATCGAAAACAAAGCATACAACAGCAAAGAGCTCTTCAACATTGTGAAAGAACTCACCACCCCCAGCTCCGGGTCCAATGACGTACCTCCGTCACAAGAACTCTGCAACTCCCTGGCTACCTTCTTCCACTGCAAGATCGCAGACATTCACAACAACTTCGACACCCAGGCGCTGACGACACCCCCGGACCAAAACCCACCAAACACGCCGACCTTATGCTCTCCTGGACCAACATCAACTACAAAGACACCCTCAGAATCATGAACACCATAAACTCTGGCTCACTTTCCAACTCCTGCCCCCACCATATCTTCAACAAGGCAAGCTCAATCATCGTACCCCAACTCTGAAAGATCATCAACAGCTCCTTCGAGACCGCCACCTTCCCAGAGAGCTGGAAACACGCCGAGATCAATGCCCTCCTCAAGAAACCCAAGGTGGACACAAAGGACCTCAAGAACCTCCGACTAATCTCCCTGCTCCCGTTCCCGGCAAAACTCATTGAGAAGACCACCAACAGACCGACTTTCTGGAGGAATAACAACATCCTGCACTCCTCCTTATCCGGCTACCGCAGCAACCACAGCACCAAGACCGCCCTCATCACTGCCACTGACAACATCAGGACCATACTGGACACGGGCAAAAACGCTGCCCTCATCTTCCTGGACCTCTAGGCCACCTTCGACACCGTCTGCCACCACACCCTGCACACATGCCTTCACGACGCTGGGATCCGGGGAAAAACCCATGACTGGATAACCTCCTTCCTCACCTGCAGAACCCAGAGAGTCTGCTTCCCCCCGTTCTGATCCGAAGCCACCACAATCACCTGCGGAGTACCCCAAGGATCATCCCTCAGCCCGACCCTTTTCAACATTTACATGGCACCACTCGCCAACATCGTCTGAGCACACCACTTCAACATCATCTTATACGCCGATGACACACAGCTGATTCTCTCCCTTACCAAAGATCCGGCCAGCGCCAAATCCAACCTCCACGAAGGAATGAAGGCTGTCGCAGATTGGATGAAGACCAGCCGACTGAAATTGAACTCAAGACAAAACAGAGGTCCTCATCCTCGGCTCCACGCCCTCCACATGGGACAACTCTTGGTGGCCAACCTCACTGGGAGCTGCCCCGACAACCACAAACCACACACGCAATCTGGGGTTCATTCTGGACTCAACGCTCTCTGTGACCCAGCAAGTCAACATTGTCTTCTCCTCCTGCTTCAACACCCTCCGAATGCTCTGCAAGATCTACAGATGGATCCCCACAGAAACCAGGAGAACGGTCACCCAAGCACTCGTCAGCAGCAGGCTGGACTACGGCAACAATCTCTACACAGGAACCTCGACTACACTCCAGAAGAGACTCAAATTCATACAGATCGCCTCCCAGAAGTTTGGCAACAACCACAAACATGTATGATTTTTGAATTCTCAACCTCTAATCTTACCCTTTCCCGCTGTGAAAATTGCCAGACCCTTTCCCCAAACAAAGATGGAGCAAACACCTTTTCAGAGTGGGAAGGGGGAAAGATCACCCTAAGTTTGCTGGAAAAAATCCGGACGGAGAAAAAATACATTTGCACAGGGGATCCTATGTTCCTGTACAGAATGTTGTGCTTTGGAGCATTCCATAGTGTGAGAATAGGGTTCCATAGTAAAAGTCACCTGAACTTCCAAGGATAATTCTTGGAAACCTTACTGGTCTCATAAAGATATTAAGTAGATTTAACATCATCTTCCAAGCCATTGCAAGTTCAAATCTATTTCTATTTTGAAGTGCATAAAAGCTATTATGAAATACTTTTTACACAAAGTGAACATTTTGCAGATTGTAGAGTGTAGCTAAACACAATTTTTTGCAAAAGACAGATAATGTTGTAGAACATTGATTTTAATTATTGATTCAAATCCATATCTAAGCAAATCGAATTCCTAAAGCTATCACATAAGCAACATTTGTATTTATTAGCTATATTATTGAAGGAGAACAAATGATGATGGTGGGGTATTACATTATTCATCATTACAGCAACGTTTGAAAATGCTATTAAAGCACCAAGGTTAGTTTGAAGCTGCCATTTGGACTCATTATTCTGGGTTTCCATCACCTGCAAAGCAATCAAACAAATACATTGAAACCTACGATATTGCATGTGCTTTGTAGAGCACATCTGGTAGGAGCAACCTCAGCATGATACTCATAGAAGGAGATAACCATCCATAGTGCTCTGTGGCTACATTTACCACAACTATGTCAGCATTTCCAGAAAAAGGTTCATACACCAAGTATAATTTAGATTTTGTAGAAAATAGTTTCTTAAGCTTAAACGTGATTCCAAATGGCATAATTTACATCTATGTTTGGAGTGGTGGTATTACCTTGTTGGACAAATTTTTAAATCAATAACAACACATCAAAATAATATGAGTTCAATTAAAAGAAAAGTAAAGAATAATAACCTAAACATACTCCCATAGATATAAATGATAAAATATTAAAATCCCACCATGCGAAATGCATTTTTGGTTTGGTTATAGTTTTGGCAGAGATTGATGAATCTTCACAAAACTTTCCAAAAAAAGGCTCATCCACCTTTGCATCCCTTCTAGAAAATGTCAGGGTGATCCATCAAATGGGAGTTAATAATAAGGGGGTCCCCTAAGCAGTTTTCCTTAGGGAAAATAAGGCGCATATACAGCCAAAACAGTTGAACTGAATTACACCAACTTTGGCAGAAAGCTATATTGCAGTCCAGAAAGCATGCTTTTGAGATTTGGTGTAAATCCGTCCAGCAGTTTTTGAGAAATTAAGTTAAAAAAATATATATTTCAAGCCCTGGAGGACCCATAGATCCAACAGAACAAAACATTTGGTCTGATTGGCTTCCAGCAGGGCTTTAAGTAGACCGGGTCCTGCTAAGCAGGATCTGAGATGGGTCCTTATCGGGCTTTCCATTTCTGCCCTCCACCTTGGGGTGAAAAACAAATCTTAACTCTGAAGCAGTACCACTCTTTAATGCCTTTGATGTAACTTTGAAGAGAGTCATTGTAGGTCTTTCATAGTCTCATCATTTCAGAACTGAAGCATTTTTAATATTATAAACAGTGAAGCCATAGTTGTTGCTTATTTATCTCATGCAACTGACAACCAGTGACAAAGCCAATAGTTCTGGCTTATTATAATTATAATGTTACTTACTGTATTATATATCTGGATGCATAGTGGTTTACCTGCGGCCGTAGGAATTGGCACCACCCCCACCCGCTCTTACCTGCGCATGAAGTGCCAGCACCCCCATCCCCCCCACTCTTCGATTCTGCTGTCATGGGCGGTAGAGGCATTGGCTGCCACGGGAGGCCTATGGCCTAGCTACGTCACTGTGGATGCAATGACAGAAATAGCAACATACCAGTCTGACAGCACACTATGCTAAGCACAGCTTTTTAGCATGATGTTAAGCCCCACCCTTATTTACATAGGCCAAGTCCCTTTGAGAGACCCACCAGTTTTTCAGCCCAGTTAAAGCCCTGGCTTCCAGCATATCAACTCAGTCCTGTGTCCTATAAAAAGCGTTGAAAAGCATCGAGGGAGAAGGGTAGGGATACCCTGCCCCCCCTAGGCCAGGTGGGGTGGTCCTGTTACTACTGCCCCTGTGGCCCCCAACATTTCATAATATTGTAGCTGCCCTGGGTGGGCAACAGGGCACCCAATTTTAAAAGAAAGAAATGCTGTTTGCTGCTGGTACCCAGTATGGGTGCTTGCTGGGGTGTCAGCAAAGACCACTGGAAAAATCAAAGGCAACCAAACATCTATAGAACAGTCATTCAATTTCCAAAAGTGGGAAGTCCCTTTGGTGGTCGCGCAACAGAGTTGTCTTCAGGCTGCTTTCAACTTTGCCATCCATCTCCCCCAGTACGGCCATTGAGGCACCATTACATTCAGCTGAGGAGTTCATATGTTGCAAGGCCCGAGTCTTGTCCGGCCTACTTGCCGCAACTCGCTTGCTATCCACAGAGTAGGGGAAGTGTAAACCTCCAACGGTACAGCAGTTTCTTGTGGCATAAGTAGGACAGCAGCTCCCTAAAGTCTTGGCACTTGGTCAGAGTCTGAAAACAAGATGCCTTGGAAAAGGATAAGAGTATTGCCACTGAAGGTGATGGAGCGCAACTTCTGAGCTGCTTTCACAATATCTTCCTTAACCTGGTAAAAGTGGACACTAGTTAGAACATCCAGAGCTAGCTGATTCTCCTGCTGATATGAAGATACTACTTGATGTGTGCAGTCAAGGGTGAGATCCCTACCATTAGGGTCCTGAAGGATGTGACGGAACAATGCCTGCACATAAAATTCCAATTCAGAGTTGGGGATTCTGGCACTTACTCCCCTAATCTATATTTTATTTCAGCTAGAGTGGTTCCCATAATCTTCCAACACAGCACTCAGTAGTCGTTGTTGGTCTTCTAATGCTGACACCCTTTTGCCCAGGGCATCCTGAGCCTGGTCCTGATACGTCCCCATTGCCTCCACCAGGTCCATACTATTTGACGCCCTTTACCAACTGGTGCCTTGCTCTCATAGCCACAGTAACTGTCCTCATTTCTAGGAGGAAGGATTGTATGTCTCTGTTCATGGCAGGAAGGTGTAACTTTGGTGCAGAAATGACCTCATCACGTCCTCCATAATTCCCAGGCCGCCAGTGCTCTTAGAGGATTGTGTGGGAGTTAGCATACTCTTTATGGTGGAGGGCCTTGGGGGCTTCTGCCGCAAGGACACCATAGAGGAGTGGCCCCTTGCCAGAAATCTGCTATCAGTGAGGGCAAGAATGGCCGGCGTCCCAGTGGGGAATAGCCAAAAAAAATCCCCCCAAAATGTCCCAGTACAAAACACAGGGTAATGGCAGTGCATAAATCACCTCAGAGATATTTCTTTTGCTTGTGGGAAATGCAGTGATACAGGAACATTGGCGCCCCCAGACTATGCAGGCATGGTAAGGAAGACTTACAACCTCAACCTCGGGTCCAGGAGGAAGCCGGCCAGCGTCATTTGGGCCCAGCCCCTCACTGTGAATGTTAACACTCTCATGTGGGTGGCCGTCTAGGAAATGCTGCTACTGTAGGCCCTTCAGTGCAGCAACAACACCCCATTCAAGGCCTCCACATGGTGATAATTGGCACTGACCATGTCATGAGTGATATAATATGTGAGATCATAACCAGTGGGTGTGAAAGTTATAGTTAGCTCAGGTCTCTATAACTTCTGAATTTCACTGGTTTTGTATGAGTGAAATCTGAGCATAAGTATATTGTCCCTATAACCTTATTTTTTCAGTGAATTTTTGAATTCTATTTCCTAACTATTACGTCCCTGTAACCTTTGGTTTTTGTAGTGAATTTCTATGTTTAAAAAAAATTCTATTTCCTAACTATAATGCCCCTGTAATCTGTGTTTTTTCAAGTGCATTTGTAAGGTTTTTTTAATTTAATTTTCTATCTATAACCCCTAACATTTGGCACTGAGTGTGCGAGTGAGTGCATGAGTGTCTCAGTGGGTTTATGATTGTCTGGGTTTCTTAAGTGGGAGTGAGAGAGTATGAGTAGGGCTGTAAGTGGGAACATGAGTGTCTGAGTGGGTGTGTTAGGGTCAGTGAGCTAGTGCGTGAGTCTCTGAGTAGATATGTGAGTGGGGGAAAGAGTTTGAGTAATTTTCAAAGTGAGGACATGAGTGTTTGACTGTGTCTATGAGTGGGTGTACATGTCTGAGTTCATCTGTGAGTGAGTGCATGAGTGAATGGCTCTGTGAGTGGCTGTGAGAGTGCCAGAGTTGATCTGTAAGTGAATGCATGAGTGCCAAAGGGGGTTCTGCTAATTTCTTACTAATTTCTGTATATCTGGGTGGTGTTGGCAAAGTTTTACTCTGTGGAATTTGGGTGGTGTTATCTAAAAACTCGGCCAAATTTTGCAGAGTTGTGTGAGCAGCTGGAGTTTTGCTCGACCACCCCTAATAAAGTCTCCTTGGCTGCTGAGGGTCGGTGGGACAAAGAACCCCTATTCTTATCACAAGTTAGTCCCCCACAGCAAGATTGCTGATACCTCATTGGAGGCCCCACCCCCCTTTCTCAAACACCCTGCAACTGGACATCCTGGTGCACTACTGGTTGGGGGATGAAGTTCCCTTGGCTGTAGAGTGTGGTTGGGGGCTAACAACCCCTATTGTTGCCACACGTCTCATAGAGGGATTGCTGAGATATCATTGGAGGCTGTGCACCCTTTTTCAATCGCTTTTGAAATGTGACTCTTGGCAAACCACTGGTTGACGGATGAACTACCCTTGGCTGCTTAGGGTAGTTGGGGACATTGAAGCCCTATTGTTGCCACATGTGAGTCTCCCACAGCGGGATTGCTGAGACCTCAACGGAGGACCTGCTCCCATTTTCAACCACTCTGTAAAGGGGACTCCTGGTGCACTACTGGTTAGGGGATGACACACCCTTGGATGCTGAGTGTCATTGGGGGCCAAGAACCGCTATTTTTGCCACATGTAACCCCCCACAGGAGGATTGCTGAGACCTTGTAGGAGGCCCAGCCCCCTTTCTCCACCACTCTACAAAGGGGCCGACTGGTGCACTACTGATTAGGGGATGAAGTCCCCTTGGCTGCTGATGGTCATTGGGGTCTAAAAACCCCTAATGTTGCCACAAGTAAGTGCCCCACAGCAGGATTGCAGAGACCTCGGAGGCCCCACCCCCTTTCTCAAGCACTCTGCAAACAGGCCTCTGGCACACTACTGTTGGGGGATGAAGTCCCCTTGGCTGCTGAGGGCCCTTGGAGGCCAAGAGCCCCTATTGTTGCCTCCAGTAAGTCCCCACAGTGGGATTGCTGAGACCTCGTAAGTGGCCCTGCCCCATTTCTCAACCACTCTGCAAAAGGACCTCCTGGTGCACTATTGTGTGGGTTATGAAGTCTTCATACACAACAAACAATGAGAGTAGGGTCTAAGGGCGAGTTTACCGACCAACCAGGTGCATGCCCCAAAATACAGTATTATCACAACAGAAAACACCTGGGGGTCAAAAATAAGAGGTGGATCATAAAACCAATGCAACACAAAAGACACCAGTGAGTGAGCTTCGATAGTGAAATGCAGGCCGGGTTAAGGCTCAAGAGCAAATGGAGAAATAGTTCCCATCAGAAGCCACACTGTACCGCCCTTATTCTCATCATCTGGGTTCTCCTTACCCAGGAGACTGAACGGCCGGTCAGGTGTTACCGTAACCGATATGTGTGAGATAAGGGAAGTGAATGAAGTACAAAGAGTTAAGGTGGCTACTGTAGAGGCAGTGTTGTGGTGGGAAAAGTGTTTAAGTGAGGGAAGAGAATATAAAATTAGGTGATCGGGTAGACGAACAACATTTATTAGTGTCTCCCAATCCCTAAAGTTTAAAAAGCAAGTGTAAGTGCGGGTTCCAAATAATCACCGTACTACATGGTGGTCGACATGTTTCTGCATTGTGTTGAACAAAGTTTCAAATGCATTCTTCAGGACCGAAAATGTAAAACACTGCTACTTAGATTTAGAGAAATTAAAAACAATATCACCTGAACTCTAATCCGTCGATGTCTCCTGGCAGTCAGCTGTACTGCTTGGGGGGGCCAGCTGACTGCCAGGAGACATCGACGGATTAGAGCGGTGCTCCTCAAACCTGCGCTGTGGCCAGGTGGGGTGAAGCCTCTCAACCACAAAATTTGGCATTCGGTTGAGTTTTTACCTGAAGATCAGGTGATATTGTTTTTAATTTCTCTAAATCTAAGTAGCAGTGTTTTACATTTTCGGTCCTGAAGAATGCATTTGAAACTTTGTTCAACACAATGCAGAAACATGTCGACCACCATGTAGTACGGTGATTATTTGGAACCCGCACTTACACTTGCTTTTTAAACTTTAGGGATTGGGAGACACTAATAAATGTTGTTCGTCTACCCGATCACCTAATTTTATATTCTCTTCCCTCACTTAAACACTTTTCCCACCACAACACTGCCTCTACAGTAGCCACCTTAACTCTTTGTACTTCATTCACTTCCCTTATCTCACACATATCGGTTACGGTAACACCTGACCGGCCGTTCAGTCTCCTGGGTAAGGAGAACCCAGATGATGAGAATAAGGGCGGTACAGTGTGGCTTCTGATGGGAACTATTTCTCCATTTGCTCTTGAGCCTTAACCCGGCCTGCATTTCACTATCGAAGCTCACTCACTGGTGTCTTTTGTGTTGCATTGGTTTTATGATCCACCTCTTATTTTTGACCCCCAGGTGTTTTCTGTTGTGATAATATGGGTTATGAAGTCCCCTTGGCTATTGAGATTTGTTGGGGGCCAAGAACCTCTATTGTTGCCACAAGTAAGTCCCCCACAACGGGACTGCTGAGATCTCATCTGAGGACCCGCCCCCTTTCTCAACCACTCTGCAAATGCACTGTCTGTTGCACCACTGATTAGGGCTGAACTCCCCTTGGCTGCTGAGGGTCATTGGGGGTCACAAACCCCTATTGCTGCCACAAGTAAGCTCCCCACATTGGAATTGCTGAGACCTCATTGGAGGCTTCACACTCTTTGTAAATGGTTAGTAATACTAAGACAGGGGTACAGGGTAAGACACTTGACTGCACTCTATCCACTATGTCTTGGTCTAGTTGTGTTTGTGGGTGCCAGAAACCTGAGGCCACATACCCCTAGGCCTCCAAAGTCAATGCCCAAAGGCACTGTATACAATTCAACACAATGGTTCAGCACACCATACAGTATATAGTAACAATATTAATACAATTAATGATTTAATTAATCTAATTTTAATAATGGTTTGCCCAAACATGTAATCCTTTGAAAATAATCACTGACCTAAGTGACACCAAGCTCTTTGCACTTTAGATCCTTTTACAAAACAGACTGTGATATGTATTCTTTGTTTTAATGAGAATAAATTGTTACTCTTGTCAGTGGGCCATGTCTGTTTATGGACTATGTAGTAACATCTTTAAAGATTTTCTTATTCACTTAGATTGTATAAAAATTAGATTTGTAATTGAAATATAGCATTGTATAATATGTATATTTTGTATATTTGTTTATTGTAGCCCTGAAGAAGTCCTTCGGACGAAACGCGTTGGCTACTTGTGTGTGAAGATTTGGAATAAAAACAAGAAAGAAACTCCATGGCTTATTGATATCATTAATTGTATTAATATTGTTACTATATACTATATGGTGTGCTGAACCATTGTGTTGAATTGTATACAGTGCCTTTGGGCATTGACTTTGGAGGCCTAGGGGTATGTGGCCTCAGGTTTCTGGCACCCACAAACACAACTAGACCAAGACATAGTGGATAGAGTGCAGTCAAGTGTCTTACCCCGTACCCCTGTCTTAGTATTACTAATTGTTAATTTGGGTAGACTTGCACCTTCTGGGTCATACTTGCTAACATAATGAATTTTGAGGATAACCGTGAAGAAATGCTGGGTGAACTATTTTAAAAAAGTAAACGTTCACCAAAAAGGGCATCAGAAAACATAAATCAAAAAGCGAGGGTTTGAAGGAGAAATGTATCCGTCTAGAAAGATTAAAAAAACAAGAACTAGGAAAATGGTGGGATGGGGCCACTTTAAAAAAATATGTGGAGAACAAAAAAATACCCCGTGGCCTAAGAATTTTAATCTTTCCTAACTCTAAAGACCTAGATAGTGATTTATTGGAGGATTGGGAGGAAGGTCTGTACGACTCTTCATTTTGCATGATGCAAATTTTGATAACTAATGCCGAAAGAAAAGGATTGAAAATCAGAGAAGATATAGCCAAATTGGAGAAAGAGATCTTGGAAATGAACTTGAAGGATAACACTGAGAAAAATAACCAAATTCTAAAGAAAGAGCTGATGAATTACCAAACATATCTTAAAGATAAAAAACAGAAAACAATCATGAGGGATGAACTAGACTATGAGAGGGGTAGAGTTTTCACATTTGCTAAAAAATATGATGATGTGATTACTAAACCCACAGCCACAGAAAAAACTGTAACAACAGCATTAGACATCTCTGCAAGCAATAGTTCCCTGTCATCCATCGAAAGTGATCCAGGAGAGGGCACCAGTAATTCGATGGCCACTCCACAGACATCCCATTTTTAAAGGAGGTACAACACTACAGGCTAGAGAACAAAAGAAAAAATTCAAACGCAGAACCAGACGGGGTGGGCAGAAATGGAAAAACAGGAGTACAAACTCGCTTGCAAAGCAAAATGACAATGTCGAAGAAATAGTAGAAGTAGGTTTGAATGATGTTTGCCCTGTCAATGAACTAAACATTGTAAATCTATCTTCAAGACAATTGACTGATAATGAAACATTTATTTTGCAAAAAGGTTTGAATTTTTGCATCAGCAAAAATTGTAATTATGTTGATTTACACGCTGACGTACAAATTTGTGCGAAAACCTAAATTAAAGAAATACTTTGCAGAACATCAGACTATCGCTACTAATGATTTAAGAAATATGAGTGATGATCATGGTCTAACAATTTGTGATTTGGATGGTATTCATTTGTTGGCAACTTTGGATGAGGATGACCTAAATGTTGATATTAGAGAAATGGCCAATTTACTTAATATCCATGAGGATACTACCATTGATAGTGGTCTGAGGAATAAATCCACATTTATACCACCAGGTGTTCATGACACAGACTTAGACAAATTTCTGGAAAAGGTTACATCTGAATTACACTGTCTTGAGGACAACCATGGACGTCGTTCTCATTGTATCCACCGTTACAATTTCTCTAAAAACGATTTGGCCCTCCTAAAAAATCTGCAAGAAGACAGTGGGGTAGTTATACGCGAAGCTGACAAAGGAGGTAATATTGTTTTAATGGATCTTAATGACTACCTGGGTGAAATAGAAAGACAGTTAAGTGATCATTCTTGCTATAAACTACTAAAAGAATGCCCTATCCCTAAAATTGAGAAAGCCATTAATGTTAGACTAAGAGAATGGCATGAAATAGGATTAATCTCAGACAAGGAAGATAAGTATTTACAGGCTAAAGACAGTAGACACCCATGTATCTATATACTACCAAAGTTACATAAGGGAGGGGTTTTCCCTCCAGGAAGACTGATAATTTCTGGAAATGGTTGTCCCACTGAGCATTTGTCTGAATATATAGACAATTTTTTGCAACCAATCGTGCGCAATTTACCAGCTTATCTAAAAGACAGCAGGGATGTGCTGAGTAAATTGGATGACTTTGAGTGGAATAGTGACGAACTAATGTTCGTCACTATGGACGTAGAAAGCCTTTATACTTGCATTCACACTGACCATGGTATGAGAGCCTTGAAACATTTTCTGTACAAAAGAAGTGCCTCCCATCTAGATCATTCAGCGATGTTATTGGACATGGCACACATGGTGTTAACGATGAACGTATTCTTACATGATGGTTCTTGGTTCTTACAGAAACATGGTACGGCTATGGGATCCAGGTTTGCTCCGTCCTATGCAGGCCTCTTCATGGGCCTGTATGAGACGGAGCACGCCTGGGGACCTGCGGCCATGCAATGGATGGACAATATAATCTTCTATGCTAGGTACATAGATGACAACCTTTTAATCTGGAATGGAAGTGTTGAAGATTTGGTAGCTTTTCAACACTATTTAAATAACAACAGATTTAACGTAAAATTAACGATGTCATACTCCAGAGAAAGCATAGAGTTTCTGGACCTAAAACTGTTCCACAGAGACAAATAAATACATAGTACCATGTTCAAAAAACCAACCTCATGCAATAGCTTATTGCATGCCGAAAGTGCACATCCCGCTGGCACGATCAATGCCATCCCCTATGGGGAAATGATACGAGCAAGGCGCAACTGCAGCCTTGATGAAGCATTTAAAGAAAATGTAAACCAAATAAAGACCAATTTTGCGAAAAGAGGGTATTCCAAAGCGAACATCAAAAAAGCTGAACAGAAAATACAAAAGGTTGAGAGGAAGAGCACTTTGGTCTCTAAGCCAAGGAATGTAATCTCGTCCCAAACTGATAGTGTCCCTTTCATAACTCAATACAATGTACAAAGTCACCATATATATAACATCCTTAGACGTAATTGGCACTTGTTACAATCAGCAAAATTGCCGCCTGGAACGGTTACTGAAAAACCTAGGGTAGTGTACCAAAGAGGACAAACAATCAAAAACATGCTTTGCCCAAGTTACGTCCAAAAAGCAAAGAAAAAAAGCACAATAGCTTGGCTTCCTGAGAAACCCAATGATTTCTTCACGTGCAGCAATTGCAATATGTGTGAATTTGGTCTAAACAGAAAGTCCAAATTTAAATACAACACCGAAAAAGAATTTTCCATAAATTCGTTCATCAATTGTAATACTACCTATACTGTATATATCATTGTATGTGCATGTAACAAAATATATGTGGGCAGTAGTATTAGAAATTTGAAAATCCGTATTCAGGAGCACGAGAGAGCCATACGAAATAGAGATGATAAATATCCGGTGTCTGTACACATTCACGAAAACCATCCACACCAATCAAATATCTGCTTTTTTGGTATAGATCACGTCAAACCACCAATAAGGGGCGCGGACGGAATTAAAATGCTTAGACAAAGGGAAGCTGCATGGATTTGTCGGCTTTGCAGCATTTCAAAGGGACTTAACATCAATAACGAGTTATATCATTTTCTGTAATAATAACTGTCTTCCTGAGATGCTCTGTTGTAAAAAAGTTATTCTTTTCCTGATGTTTTCTAAAAATGAATTAGTCTTTGAATTGTACAAATCTATGTGCCATTGGTCATTGGCAAACACTTTTTGTAAATAATCTTTTGAGATGCATTAGGATATACGAGCTATTCTTTATTGCTAAACATTGCTCTTTTAAATACCTTCTCTTGGGATACTGCACGCTACAATATAGTATGAGACTTGTTGTTTGTTTGTTCTGTTTGGTTGCAAAATGATATAATTTTGTAGGATCTTCTGGTTAGGTGTGAGCGGGAAATCCGTTACGCTCGCGGATTTTGCGGATTTTTGGGAAATCCGCAATCCGCGAATTTTGCGGATTTCCTGCAAAATCCGCAAAAAAAAATCCGCGAACGTAACGGGTTCAAAAGTTGAACCCCCACTCATGCAACTATTTTACAATGGCGCCAGCAAGCTGCCAGCGCCGTTGTAAAATAGTTACAAAGTTAGCTTGCACAGGAACCACTAGATAAAACGAAGCAGGTGCTGCTTTATTTTATCTAAGTGCTTCCTGTGCAAGCTAACTTTGTAACTATTTTACAACGGTGCTGGCAGCTTGCTGGCGCCATTGTAAAATAGTTGCATGGCTGGGCACAGGTCTGCAGCTCACTCAAGGGACCCCTGCGCCCTTCGGGGCGATTGCATAGTAACACACACATGGTCGCTCGAACTAGTTGATGCTCAAATTCAGTGACTCATTCATTAGCCCAAAAACAATTGTGAGCGTCGTCGAGGCTGGACAGGTGTGCCTTCTTCCCAAATCTACCGTGGAAAATCAGCTGTGATGCTGGATAGGCTTTGCATCCTTGACTTTCACGAGCGCAATACCCGTGCTGTTCCTGTGACCAGGAGCTTCTTTCTCCTTATCTGCTGAACTGATCTTTCTATTCCTTTTATTCACACAAGAGGCACATACCCTACTGGGCACATTGTGTTCGCACGGGTTTCTGCAAGTTCGCACGCGTTTTGTACAATTTCGCAATTTGCGAAATTGTACAAAACCCTCGCAAACCTGCAGAAACCCGTGCGAACATAAAAAAAAAAAATCCGCAAATTTGCGGGAATTCGTGGATTTTGCGGATTGCGAGTTCGCAAATCCGCAAAATTCGCAAACGCGAGATTCGCAAAATTCGCCCATACTTACTTCTGGTATAAATAATGTGGATCCAATATAGGGAATATGCTTGGATATTGGTTCTAGTAAACATTACTGTCTATTTCCCGCTCCAAAATGGAGCTTAAAAACTAGCCATCTCCCAATGTTAAACACGATCTGCAAATAACTTTTCTTTGGTATGATATGACACTATGGATTAAGCCATCAGATATGTGATGCCTTTGGCCTTAAAAGGAGGAGTACTCTATGTAAATAATACAAACCTAAGAAGAGAATACACTTATATATTGGTTCTAGCCCCTTAAGTGCTGCCTCAGTGCATTGGCCGACGGCAGCACTACCTCCCCAGTGCTGCGCACGACCATTGGACGTCCATTCAGCACTAGTTCCAATGGACAGCGCAGCACTGGGGAGGGATGTTTACGAGCATCTATGAGGCTAGCAAACTATCTTGTTTGTTTCCCGATCCAAAATGGCGCCCAAAAAGACGATTCGGCAAAATTCATTGCACACCCTTTGAACAAAATAACTTATTCCATTTTCCTTATTAACTCGTAAAATCTTGGCGACCTATGTATAGAACACGGATAAAATAACCTGTGTTTTATTTTATTTTCGGGGGTTCAAAAATAGTGGCCACATTTAAGACTTAACGCGCTGCTGCCATACAGAATTTAATGTTTCAAAATTCATTACTTTAAATAACTCACAATTCCCCCAAAAACCGTTGTATCATATGCCTCTCATGGATAATAGGTAAACGATAAAATCCATTGCGTTTTTAAGATAAACGCTTCATTTCCCTAACTTTTATGGATTAAGGGCACACCTTAAGATGGCGGCCGCATTTGCATCAATTAACGCGACCCCTTAGATAATTGGGAGCAGGTGACATTTGTTTGCGGACTATTTAAACTGGGTCTTCGTGGCCTTATGTTCGAACTACCCTTTCGAGGCTGCGACCGGGAAGAACGGAGACATGAAGATCGTCCAAGTAAGTGCAACCTTGGGAGGGCGCTTAAAACCTTTTAAAACCTTTTGGATAGAAGGGCTATTTAGCCTCTTTATGTTCTGGGTCGAATTTAAGTTCTTAGACTAAGATAGGGTGCTCCCCTTTCCACTTCTAATATGTCAGCATAACGTTGCTCTTTGCAGTTTTAAGATAAGGAGCAATGATGAATCTTTTTGCTCCTATCTATCCTCCTAAGCCTACAACTTGCTGCCATTAAATCAGGGCATTTATCCCCTTTCTTGTACAGCAATGTTAATAAACTGTGTTTGATGTGAGGTATTTGGGTTAAGTTGTAGCACTATAATATGCGCTTGTGTATCTCTACCGTGACTTACTGGAACATTAATGTCATAAGTATGACCCTATATATGTAGGTCCTACTAGGGAACTCATTAAACACCTTATCACTGTTCATATGACATGTATGATAATGTCTGGTTGCTCTAGGGTTCTAAACCAGCTCTCACCTCTATTTTTATTAGGGTGAATATTGATATCACTGTCAATGGATGTGAATTTTGGCATCCAAATCTCGTTTCCACCTAATAGAGCATTCGCAGCGAATTGACTAATCCATCTTAAAATAAGGTATGTGTTGTGTCCGGTCATCAAACCCTGGGCAAGTGAATAATATATGCATAAGGTAGAAAAAACTCATACCCCACTCCTTTTCTTACAATAGGATCCTTTCCATTTAATTTTCTGAAGACTGGTTCTCATTGATAAAGCCCTGGAACACATAATCCATGACGTAATTCTGATAATTATTCGGTAAGATACAGTTCTTTTTCTAATTACCACCACTAGTGAACCTAACCTTAAAAATACAGAATATTCCTCCTTCCCCTCCATCTAATTTTAATAATGGTTTGCCAAACATGTAATCCTTTGAAAATAATCACTGACCTAAGTGACACCAAGCTCTTTGCACTTTAGATCCTTTTACAAAACAGACTGTGATATGTATTCTTTGTTTTAATGAGAATAAATTGTTACTCTTATCAGTGGGCCATGTCTGTTTATGGACTATGTAGTAACATCTTTAAAGATTTTCTTTTTCACTTAGATTGTATAAAAATTATATTTTTAATTGTAATATAGCATTGTATAATATGTATATTTTGTATATTTGTTTATTGTAGCCCTGAAGAAGTCCTTCGGACGAAACGCGTTGGCTACTTGTGTGTGAAGATTTGCAATAAAAACAAGAAAGAAAACTCCATGGCTTATTGATATCATTAATGTTATTAATATTGTTACTATATACTGTATGGTGTGCTGAACCATTGTGTTGAACTCTTTGTAAATGGCTCTTGAAATGTGCCTCCTGACGAACTACTGGTTGGTGGATGAACTATTCTTGGCTGCTGAGGGTTGTTGGGGGCCTAGAACCCCTATTGTTGCCACAAGTTAGTCTCCCACAGCGGGATTTCTGAGACCTCATCAGAGGCCCCACTTCCTTTTCCAATTACTCTGCAAAGGGGACTCCTGGTTCACTACTGGTTGGGGGACGAACCACCCTTGGATGCTCATAGGGGTCAAGAGCCACTATTGTTTCCACAAGTAAGTACCCCACAGTGGGATTGCTGAGACCTCATCAAAAGTCCCATCCCTATCTCAACCACTCTGCAAAAGGGCCTGCTGGTGAACTAATGGTTGGAGGATGATGTCCCCTTGTCTGCTGAGGGTCGTTGGGGGCCACAAGAAAGTCCCCCACAGTGGGACAGCTGAAAGCTCATAGGAGGTCCTGCCCCCTTTCTCATCCACAAACGCACCTCCTGGTGCACTACTAGTTGGGAATGAAGTCTTGGGGTGGTAAACTCTGCTCCACAGGCTGTTGACAGATTTTTTGAAACTCCGTGTTCCAAGCAAATTGAAGAGTGGCAAAACCCTGCAAACTTTTTTGTTTGTATTGAGGGTTAAGATGCAATACAAGGATTAAGCAGTTAAATAGACAAAGACAGAGCATTAAAATTTGATACAAAAATACAATAGCAAAGACATGATTTTCAAGATATATATAACCAGATGTACAATTCATGATGTGAAAATAAAATTCATTTACATTCAAATTAATAAACCGATAAAATGCTGACTCCAGATCAAATTCTGGCCTCCCTCCATTTCAAAACGGGAGCCCAAAGACGTCTTCCCATCTCCCGTTTTTTAACTCCTTTGAGTTCATATAAACATGACTCAATATTGTGAATACCCAGGAGTCTCGAGAGCCACATCTGAAAGGAGGGTGCAATTACATCTTTCCAACCAGCTGAAATCAGTATTCGAAGCACAGCTACTGACATAAAAACCAGGGCTTCCTCATCCTCTTCCAAAGCCAATTTTGAGTCTGTACCCATTAATACCAGCGTAGGGGATAGATCGATCTTGTTGCCCGTACACCTTCCGCCCGTTGCTGCGTGCCCCACTGAACTCCATTGCACAGATCCCCTCCTCCCGACTCTGCTTTTCACTTTTTTTGAGCAGTTTTATATACCACCAATACCACCCGAATCTATTAGAATGCTTTACATTAGCACCAGCTACTAAAGGTATTGGAGTACTTTAAATTAGCACTAGTTATTTTACAAAAGGACACATTCATTTTTGTAGGCACTGGGAGATTAAGTTCTTTGGCCAGAATCAGGAATGTTAAGCCAACACTGAAACTCAAACCCGGTTTCCCAGCTCCACAGTAGGCAGCACTGGCCCTTACGTCACATCCTCTCCCAAGAAGATGCCACATCGTCTCCTAGCCTCAGACTTTGTTCCACATTTTGTGATTGCGGAAAAATCACTTAATCTTCCCGTGGCTGCCCGCACTTGCTGTTGGGTGCCCATCCGCTTCCAGCCTTTAACAATTTTCCCCCGCTAAACTCCATTGGATAGATCCCCATCGTCAACCAACTCTGTTTTTTAAATTTTTTTGTGCAGTTTTGTGTAGTGCCACCACCACCTGAATGTATTGGAGTGCTTTACATAAGCACCAGTTACATATTTTGTGCTGTTGTATATAGCGCCAACACCACCCAATGGTATAGGAGCACTTTAGGTTAGCACCAGTTACTTTTTTTGTGCACTTTTATATAACACCACCCCCACCAGAAAGTAGTTCAGGGCTTTATATTAGCACCAACTAATTTACACAACAACACATTAATTTATGTTTGCACAGCGAGATTAAGTGATTTGCCCAAAATGAAGTATGTTAAGCCGATGGAGAAACTCAAAACCCAGTTCATCAGCTCCATAGTCGCCAGCCCTCTAACTTTCTTTGTTTCTATATGACCTTTATTTTGCCTCTTTCTGCTCATTGCTGACCATTATTTTTTCCTCTTTCTGCTCGTTTCTGAACTGTATTTTGCCTCTTTCTGCTCATTTCTGACATTTATTTTGCCTCTTTCTGCTCATTTCTCACCTTTATTCTGACTCTTTCTACTTTGTTTCACACCTTTATTTTGCCTCTTTCTACTCGTTGCTGACCTTTATCTTTGCCTACTTCTGATTGTTTCTGACCTTTATTATGACTCTTTTACCTCGTTTCTGGCCTTTATTTGGCCTCTTTCTGCTCATTTCTGACATTCACTTTACCTCTATCTGCTCGTTTCAGACCTTTATCTTGCCTCTTTCTGCTGGTCTCTGACTTTTATTTTGGTTTTTGGCTCATTTTTATCGTTTATTTTGCCTCTTACTGCCAGTTTCTCACCTTTATTCTGCCTCTTTCTCCTAGTTTCACACCTTTATTTTGCTTCCTTCTACTCATTGCTGACCTTTATTTTGCCTCCTTTTGCTTGTTTCTGACCTCTATTTTGCCTCTCTTAGCTTGTTTCTTACCTTTATTTTGCCTCTTTTAGCTCTTTTCTGACCTTTATTTTCCGTCTTTCTGCTTTATTTTCACCTTCATTTTGCCTCTAATCTGCTTTGTTGCTGACCTTTATTTTCCCTATTTCTGCTTGTTTCTGATCTTTATTCTGCCTATTTCTGCTCATTGCTGACCTTTATTCTGCCTCTTTCTGCTCGTTTCTCACCTTTATCTTGCCTCTTTCTGCTCATCTCTGACCTTTACTTTGCTTCTTTCTGATTGTTGCTGACCATTCTTCTGCCACTTTCTAGCCTTTATTCTGCCTCTTTCTGCTTATTTCCCACCTTTTTCCTCGTACTGCTCATTGCTGACCTTTATTCTGCCTCTTTTTGCTCATTTCTCACCTTTATTTTGCCTCTTCCTGCTTGTTGCTGAACTTTATTTTGCTTTTTTCTGCTCATTGCTGACCTTTATTCTGCCTCTTTCTGCTAGTTTCTGACCTTTATTCTGCCGCTTCTGCCTCTTTCTGCTCGTTTCTCACCTCTATTCCCTCTTTCTCTGCTCATTTCTCACCTTTATTTTGCCTCTTTCTGCTCACTGCTGATCTTCATTTTGCCTCTTTCTGCTCATTTCTGACCTTTATCCTGCATCATTTTGCTTTTTTCTAACCTTTATTCTTTCTCTTTCTACTAGTTTCTGACCTTCATTTTGCCTCTTTTACTTTTTTTCCTCCTGGACCGCTGGGAGAGCCCCAAGGCTCCCACTGTCCGAGCCGGCTCCCTGCCTCCTGTGGAGCCAGCATTGACTTCTTGCAGGAACCAGCATTGCTCTCACAGACAGGGCGCTTCTAAACATGCAGCCCCCTGTCTGTCAGAGAAATTGTTTTATTTGTTTCCCTGCCCGCTTGACACTGGGTAGGATAGAAGAAGGAAAACTCCACTCTCAGCAAGCAGGAGTGGTTTCACAGTTCTTGCTTGTTGAGAGCAGTTTGTGTTTACTCTGACTTGGCAGTATCTGTCAAAGCTACCGCCAAGTCGGAGCAAACAGCTATATCCCAAGAGGTGGGCACCCCGGGACATAGCAGGAGCTTGCTCTGGGGGGTGGTGGACCCCTGGGCCATTATTGGCGGTGGTGGTTGTTCCCGGGGCCATATATGGCATAGGAAAGGGGCTGCTGGGCCCCTTGCCCATTAAAAAAAAGACATTGGGCCCCAGTGAGGTGGTGATCCCTGCCCCCCCAAATATGTGTTACTTTGCCCCGGGTAGGTGGTGATCCACGCGCCTCGGGGGTCAGCGTGGCCCCCCCATATATCTTTCTTTAGCCCAGAGAGGGGGTGAACCCTGGGGCCTTATGCTCCACGGACCTGGCCCATCCTTGGGCTGTATTCAAAACAAGCCTGTCTGCTCACTTTTTGCTGCAGATTCACAGCTTGCATTTTTGCTGCAACATTTCATTGTAAGTGATTTTTGGCCCTGTCGGTATCACAGGGGACCCAACCACCACACCTAAGGGGTCAGGGGATTCCTACCTTGCTCCATTTTCTTTTTAAAAAACATATTTTTTGAGGGAAAAGGCTGAAGCTGAGTCCCAAGATGGCTGCCAATATTTCCTAGTTGAAATGTTAGCAGCCAATCAGATCTCACCATGCGGTGCTTAGGATCCAACCAGATATCCTTATTTGCTTTCCATTCAATTTCTCAAGAACTAATGAACGCGTTTTTACTGGATAGCGGAAAGTGTGATCTGTAAACCAAAATCTACCTTTCTGCCAAATTTGATGTCATTCCGTCCATCCCGTTCATGCTGTAGTCATGTTCAAAGCTTCAATGGGAATTAACATTGGAAATCATATTTTTTCGTCCCCCCTTTTCTTGGCCCCCACTTGACAGATCACCATGAAACTATCCAAGCTTCAACAAGACTCACTAGGATATTTGTTTGGGAACATTTTGTGAAGATTCATCAAATGGCACCAAAGATATAGGCAACTCAAGAAAAAAAAGGGCAGCAGCATGGTCCTAACTATAACTACCTACTGGTGACCGCCAGTAGGTAATATATATGTAAATATACATGTAGGCAAGTAAAAAAACGCTTTTTCTATAGGAACATGGCCCTAACTATAACTACCTACTGGGAACCACCAGTTAAATATAACACAGTTATATATACACAATAAATATCCTAAAGAAGATGGGGTAAACCAGTGTGTCTACCAAAATGCAGCATCAACAGCCTTCTGTTGATATTATATAAGTATGAAACGCGATGATTGTTATAAGAGTTTGTCTGTTTTACTAAATATTAATTTTAAGATAAATCCCCATCAACCAATATTAGTAGAGAGGGATTTGTGACAAAAAACATGGAGGTTGCACGGGAACATTATTTTGAAGGACATTACTTCTTCCTGGATATTCTGACACAATACCATATCCTACATTTAACACATTTCTAGAACTTACTGGAAAGGTAGCAGTCGCAGATTTCCTGGGGCATTTCTGGAAACCGTTTTGGAGTACTTGCTTATAGGAAATCTGTTTGGCGAATGCACCGGCAAACTTTTTTTTTCTTTTTCTCTGTGGGGAAAATAGTGTTCTTTCTCTACATCGCCAATATTTTTCAGTTTTTCATTCCCTTGCCCCTCTTGAAGTTCTCTGGGGTACATTTAGACCCTTTCTAGGGTTGGAAGGGGTGAGTGAGATGTTTTTGAATCCCGCTCCTGGTAGTACATTAACGAACACAAAATTCGCGTAGTGAGTGAATCTTTCTACAAGTGAAAAATCAACTTTTGGGCATCCAAAAAGTGGTTTGAATTTGTAAAAACAGCTTTGTGCGTGTTTTATGTAATCTCGCTTGTGAGAGCTTTTGAAATCGGTCCTTTCATTTTATACACAACAACATTGACATTAGCTAATTACATACAAAACCAAAAAACACATAACGTTGAAATGTCAAAATGTAAATTAAAGCTTAGCAGAATGTCACCTTACAATTAAATAAATTAACCTGTAAAACAGAGGCACTTTTAAACTCGTACGACTAACAATAATATCCCACCATGCTAATTCGTAATGCTTGCAAAATCGGAAAAAGTTCTAAAGGTTGCTGAAGGCTGACATTTTTCAGTTATTTTGGTCCGCTGTACCTTGAAATAAGCTGTTCTTCATGATGCGTTACTTCCTAAAGCATGCCCATTCGAAAGGCCAGCTCATATGCTATTTCCGAACGATGCACATCTGTCCTCAAATAGAAATAGACTGAGAATGCCAGCTGGTAAGAGTGCCATAGAGAATGGGAGTGAGAAAAAAAAATACGAAGAATGCTGTGGGCTGCTGAGTGATCTGGCAAAACTGTGATTCTCATAATTCTCATTTAGATCAAAGTCAAAGGCCTATAGGCCTACATGCACACAAAGAGCCTCAAAATGAATACATGGTGATGCCACATTGATAATAGTTGTTCACTCTCTACGTATAAAGACAAGGGTTTTTTTTTTATTATTATTGGTGTAAGTTCCCCAATGTTGTGTTTTAAGGATAGGGTAAATTATTAAGGAGTCCTGTGAGCTTAGAGAACAAGGAGGACGAATGCCAAGTTGCATTGTGAGGTCATTAAATACCACACCCTTTGCTAAGGAATAGTGGGTACATTATCCTATAAAACACATGGCCACCGCCATTCAATGCCCTCGTCAATGCTGAGCGTTCCAACTCATAACTACTTGTTTTCATACAGCGCTTCGTGACACACGTATGCCATTTCCAAGCACTCTATACGTGTAACTAGTGTCATTGTTACCAAGGTAAGGCGCGCAATATGTTTACCGACTTCTAAAGAGTGAGCTGGTCTTGCTAGGATTCGAACATAATAAGGTTGTCAGAGATGAATGTGTAACTCACTTAGCCATCCAGCTTCTTAAAGATAACAGATTTCGCCAGGATGCAGTTAAAACAGATCAATGTGGAATTGGCAATGTGAGAAAAAAACTAATATGCATCCGGAAAGCTGCCTGTCTGTTGCAATGAAGGAAGAAAGTCACTAATGAATTAGAGCTATCTGTTCAATTCGATTCTTGAAGTCTTGTATAGCACATGGCTGCCCGGAGTCCTCCCAGTGCTGCTGTAGACACTGTGAATGGTCAGAAATGCCCTATTACTTACCGGTAATCTTGATTACTCCTGGTCGCGTTGTCGTCGTCCCTTCATTAACAAAGTGAGATAACCCATCTTCCTGACAGAAAGAAAAGAACGAAGGAATGCTGTCCCTACCTCAGCCCCTCCCTCTGGGAGTACATAAGCATACCTATCCCAGCATTCCTCCTGAGAATAACAAGCCCAGCGGAAGGCCGACAAAACAGGGAGGGAATGTGGGAAGTTATGAAGGGGACGAGGACAACGGGATCAGGAGTAATGAAGATTACCAGTAAGTAATAGGGCATTACTCCCATGTCCCTCTGTCCTCACCCCCTTCATTAACAAAGTGAAAATACCCAAGCAAGCACCGACATTCATCCAAAACAAACCACAAGGGCACAACATACAGCAAACCCAGTCATTTATTGAACAGCAGAAATTCAGGAGCACACAGCATGTAGTACCCCCAAACTAAAATTAGCATTATAACCCAGCAAATTCGGGAGCCGATAATGCCTCACAAAGGTATTAAAGGATGCCCAAGTGGCCGCCCTACAGATCTCGGACAGGGCAACCCCACGAACCTCAGCCCAGTAAGCCACCAACCCCTGAGTCAACCGCCCCGCACCCCAACTGGAGTAAGAGACCAAGAAAGAGAGTAAGCCACCCCAGTGACCTGTTTAAGCCAACAACCAATGGAAGCTGAAGAAGCCTTCTCACCACGAAAGGCAACCCCAAAGGAAACAAAAAGTGAGTCAGACTTCCAAAAGGAACTTGTGCGATCCAGATAGACACGCAAAGCCCTGCAAACATTCAGCAGAAACCAAGGAAGGTCATCGGGAGGGTCAAGATCAGCACTCAAAAAAAAACACCAACTCCTGGGACAGATGGAACTGAGAAGACACTTTGGGAACAAAAGAGGAATTCAGCCAAAGGACCACCCCATCCTCCAAAAAGGACAACTACTGTTCCTGAGCCATCACAGCCCCCGATTCCCTAAGGCGACGAGCCGAAGTTTTGGCCACAAGAAAGACCACCTTAAAAGTAACAAACTTGATGTCCAACTCAGTCAAAGGCTCAAAAGGAGGAGCCACCAAAGCTCTCAGAACGAAAGGTAAATCCCACAATGAAAAGGAAGGCCACACCACAGGAGGAGATAAGGAAAAACTCTGCAACAGACAAAACACAAAATCTTCCACATCTGACAAATTCCCCCTAGGGGAACCGAAGGCTCGTATAGCGGCCTACTGAGCCCTCAAAGTGGAAACCGTCAATCCTTTCTCAAACTCCTCCCAAAGGAACTGCAGAACCTCCTGCAAAGAACAAGCCAAAGGGGGCAGACCCAGAGCCAGACACCAGCTCTACAAATGACCCAATGACGTCCATATGTGTTCAAGGTAAAAGGCTTATGAGACTGCTGAAGAGCCACCACTAAATACTCCAGAAACCCCCAATGTCGGCGCCCCTGCCTCTCAACTTCCATACCAACAGCTATAGCTGAGGGAGAGACAACATAGGAGCAGACCACAGGGGAGATGGATGGCAAGGGATAAACCAGGAACCCTGCACAGCCAACAGACGCAAAAAGGGGAACCACAACTGATGAGGCCAAAACAGAACCACCACAATCACCTCCTGGACTCCCGGAATCGGAACAGCAGATAGAGACAGCAGATGCCCCTCTGCCCAATAAAACAAGGGAAGCACCACCGCATTCAGAGACTTGGACCGAGAACTGCTGGTACGTGAGGCTGCTGAGGCTTCGTGCATTACCTGAAATTTTAATAACCTTTAAAGCACTACTTTATGTTGGAGTGAGCGCTTTTCAGCGCTTCGCTTTACTTTGCATTTCTGTTGATTTTAAAAGCGCATTTGTACCTTTCCTGATCGCCACTCTGGCGCAACGTTTGTCATTTGATCGCCGCTTCTGGCGCAACGTGTGTAACTGATTGCCACCTCCTTACCTTCGCTCCTGGCACCGATCCGCCACGGCTTGTGCCGTTTGCAGCGGCGGTGGCCACACGAGCGCACTCTAACTTCCGCCCTTCATCCTCACTTCCGCCCTGCTCCCCAATTGGCAGGTTAGCGGTGTAGTGGTTATCTCTCCCAGTGTATTTAATGCCACAATGGCGGAAGCGCAGCTGACGAGCGCAGCGGGAGCGCCGACTTCGCGCCGAAGTCGTGCCAAAGTCCTGCCCGTCTGCGCCCGTCCGCGCCAGTACGGGCCCAGGGCCCAGCCCCTCTGCACACACTCCTATCTCCTACTCATGTTCCGCCCTACTGCAGCTGCGAGGACCATTGTGCCCTTCATATACCGCCCTGAGCTGTCAAGATGCTCCTATATCCTGCTCCCATTGCTCCCTTGCCTTGGACTCCCTCGATTCATGTACGGACAGTGTGTCATCCACGTTTTGGAACTTTCCCTCTCCTAGGTGCACCCCCCCTCCCACTTTGCACAATTCTGTACCCGCTCTGAGCTTCATTAGCATTAACTGTCGCTCGCTCCCTAAACACAAGAGAGATATTTTCGACCTGTTGGAGACAGCCAAGCCTGCTGCCATGTTTGTCTCCGAAACTTGGCTAAATGATAGCTCTGGCCCCGATATCGCCATGGCTCTTCCCAATGACTACACCTATGTGGGACGAAATCGACTACTTAAAGATGGCGGGGGAATTGCTATCATCTTCAAGAGAGAATTCTCTTGTAAATGGGAAGACCTAGACTTTCCAAATTGTGAAGCAGGTTTCCCCTGCTCGTTGCTCACCACTACTGCACTTCACGCCTGGGATCCTATTTCCCCCGCGCTACTAAAAAAGTATCTCCAGGACATCAAATCTGGCTCACCCCTCGACCCTTTGCCCCCTCAAGTTCTGAACTCCCTTGACCCAGCCCTACTCCACATTATTCTGGATGTCCTGAACGCCTCCCTAACAGAAGCGATTGTTCCAAATGAATGGAAGCACGCAATGGTGGTACCTTTATTAAAAAAGGCCAATGCAGACCCCAATAATCCTTCAAATTTTCGCCCTATTTCTTTGCTTTCTTGCTTTTCCAAGATTCTGGAGAAACATGTTAATTCTTTGCTTAACTCTTTTGTTGAATCCACCAATTTTCTCCATGGTTCTCAATCCGGGTTCAGGGCTGGCTTCTCCACAGAAACAACTCTGCTTGGCGTATCAGAAACCATCAGACGCCAAGTGGATAATGGTGAGACGGTGGCACTCATCTTGCTTGACTTGAGTGCCGCTTTTGACACCGTCTCCCATTCCATCTTATTGTCCACCCTGGAGGCAGTCGGCGTCGGTGGCACCGCCCTGGCCTGGATCGCTAATTTTCTTTCTGATCGCACGTTTCAAGTTTTTTCTTCCACATCTGTTTCATCTATTCTTCCTTCCTCTCACGGTGTTCCCCAGGGGTCTATCCTTAGTCCCCTTTTCTTTAACCTGTACGTGAGGCCTCTTGCTTTTCTGGCGGAACAGGCTGGCCTCACAATTTATTCCTACGCTGATGACACTCAAGTCATCTACTCTCTTTCCACCAACAAAAACCTCCCCTCTTCCTCTCTCCAAGTTGGGCTAAAACATATATCTGACTGGATGCTGAAGCACAAATTAAAACTAAACGGGGACAAAACTGAGCTGCTCCTGTTTGGCCCAGACACCTCTCTCTGGGGCCCACACTACTGGCCTCCGGAGATGGGTCCTCTACCCATTCCATCTGTGTCTGCCCGCAATCTTGGTGTAATCTTCGACAACCAACTTACTTTCAAACAACACACTGTGAAAGTCTCAGCCACCTGTACTACCATCATCAGGTGGCTGAGAAAGATCACCTGGATGCTGCCGGCGGACACCTTGAGGACCGTAGTCCAGGCTCTTGTCATCTCACGCCTGGACTATGGAAACATCTTGCTCTTAGGTGCCGCTAAAGAGGTAATCAAGAAGTACCAGGTGGTACAGAATATGGCTGTCCGCCTGATCTGTCACCTTCCGGCCAGATCCTCGGTCGCTCACCATATGCGTAATCTGCACTGGCTGCGGATTGAAAGCAGAGTCAACTTCAAAGCACTCTGCTACATGCATAAAATCATGACTGGTAGAGCCCCTCGCTATCTCTCTGCTCTGGTGCAGCAATATATCCCCCCCCGCACACTCAGGTCCTCGACGCAGAATAAATTTAAGATTCCGCGCACCAACAGAGCCAAGATGGGAGGACGTTCGTTTTCCCTACTGGCTCCTTCCTTATGGAATTCTCTTCCTCAATCTCTGCGCACTGAATTGTGCTTTCTGAAATTCCGTAAGGGAATAAAAACTTGGCTCTTTAACAACTAATACTATGAGCGTATGTTCCTCTCTCCCTCTTACCGTTTAGTTTGCCCTAGCGCAGGGAAACCTCCGGGTAGCTGCGCGCTTAACAAGTGTAATTATAAATAAATAAATAACCCCCCTGATGATTCAGGTAGGCCACTGACACCATGTTTTCGGGAACGCACCACTACAAAGCGCCTGGACAATTGGATGTGAATCCCCATCATAGCTTGGTACACTGCTGTCAACTGCCAATAATTGAAAGAACTACGACCTTGAAGAAGGGACCAACTACCCTGACGAGACAGAGCCGCTCCCAAAACCGAAAGAAGTGGCGTTCACAATCAGGAATCCTGTAGGAGAGGGTTGAAGCGGCAGCTCCCGAGAAAGATGGTCCTATACCATCCACCAGAGCAGGGCAGGGAGGATGGAAGGGTACACCAGAACCCAAAGTGCCAGATTGCGAGACAACAGATTCCAATGAGCCAACAGATACAACCACAAAGAAAGGAAGTGAAAATGAGTCCAAGCCACCGTAAACACCATCGCCGCCATGAGACCTAGAACCCGCAACCAAATCTGAACTGGAAAGGAACCCTCGTCCCAGAACCTCCAAGCAAAGGAAACACACACACGTCACCACCTGAGGGACCGGCAGGAAGACCCTGTTGAGATCGGTCCAAAAGCGAGCCAAGTCAAGTCCTGAGAGGGCTCTAGCTGACACTTGGGAAGATTCAGAAGAAACCCATGAGCCCTCAACAAGAAGCACATCACTTCCCGGTCCAAAACAAAAATCGAACCAACATCTTACTATAAATATTTGAGTATCTTTTTGTACTGCATATTTTCTTTCATCAGACAAAAAGAAACGCTAAGGACCAAAGCCCTGCCACTAGAGGCCGCCGCCATGAAATTATCAAAACAACTACTTGGCCCAAGTCTAACTCCCATGCTGAAAGTGATGAAGGTGAGGATAATCAAATCTCTGTCGTATGGGCACAACATGAAGGGCACAACTAGCTCATTACTAAACAAATTAACAACCAAAATCTTTAAACGTGCCTTCCATCTACTAAATTATCAAGTTCACCATCGCAGGTTATTCTTGAACTGGGCCTATTGGATCCTCACATCGTTGAGGCCGGCGCATTTATAAAGTTCTGCAACAGACTGCACCATTCAAGGGAGGGCTCCCTGAAGGTTAAACTTTGGCGAGAAATAGCGAAATGCCAGTCAAGCCTGAATCACCGGCAACACCTGGATCACAGCTTAAAACTACTAGGAGTCAAAGAACTCTGGGCAACAAACCCCTCCCAGCAGGTGCTAAAGGATGTTATTAAGAAGAGCGTCCGATTGTGGTCATTTAATTTAGACAGGGCAATTGTGTCAAAAAGGAAACATGCCTGGGCAGTAATCTCCAATTTCAAACCAGTAGTTGAGTCGCCTCACTTATCAAGCACTTTTTCATTTTACTTGAAAACAAAAGTTCTTGGCTCTAAGGATGTGTGACTGGCCATTTCTAAAAAACTGGCTCGACTGGCGTCTCCCAGATAAAGTCATTAATGATTTAGAGAAATAAATTGGCCAGATTTCACAGAATTTGGAGAAAAACATGAGCAAAGATGAATTAGACAAAGCCCTCGAGGATATTAACATCCAGTTGGACAAGTACACCAAAGAAATAAATGATAGAAAGATAAGGAAATATAAAAGAGACACAATGGATTACAAATTGGGGTAGGTGTACAGTTGGGCAGAGGTCTATGCCCAACGAAGACAGCAAAGACCTTTCACCAACCCGTCATCTGATGAAGGCAGCTCTTCAGATGGATTAACAGTCTTTAAACGTGGTCAACCCCAGGGGAGACCCCAAAGAACGACCGCCCAGGAGAGAGGTGGAGAAAATACAACCCAGTCCGTTCCTAGTACTTCCCAGGTTCCTTTTTTAGAGAAAGGTCCAACCGTCACCATAGAACCAGGAGGGGTAGAAACCGCAGTCACCGCTACAGCAATGTCCATAGCACAGGGAACCAGGAGCAAAAGAGTTTAGTTATCAATATTTCAAAAACTCCATTGTCTACCAACCAAATGAACGTGTTACAGAAAGGAATATTGTTTGTTCCTACCTATCACCCCAACACACTCGAATTGGAAATTTGTTTTTTTTAATTTATGCGTAATCTAAGATTACGCCATTTTTTCACCAATGTGAATCCTATATCTGGTCCTCCTATCGAACATACCTGCAAGCATTTGAGAAGCAAGAGCTCGTTCATGGCTCCTGTAAGCCACAAGATTTTTGATTCTTATGAGACCATAACTTTGAACGCGCTGAAGGACCACTTTAAAACTCCACACACAAAACAGAGCAATTTCAACACCAGAGACTACAGAGCTCTCAGAGAAATCACAGCGAACAAAAACATCATTTGTTGCAAGGCAGATAAACGGGGAGCCCTAGTTGTTTTAGACCAAGATTTCTACCAGACCAACGTAACCGCTCATGCGAATGACAAGAATCTATACATGAAAGTGATGTCAGATCCTACTGAAGCTTTCTTGAAGATTTTGAGAACCATCCTGGAAAAAGATATGGAAATGGGGACCATCACCCAAAGAGACCTGAAATATTTGATTCATCCTCATCCTAAATGTCCCAGCATTCATATGCTGCCAAAAATTCATAAAGACTTAAACCACCCACCACTGAGACCTATTGTGTCCACAAAGAATTCAATCCATGAACCTACCGGGAAATTTGTAGACATGTACCTTCAGCCCATAGTGAGGGGCATGTCCACGTACATACGTGACTCCACAGACTTCCTCAACCAACTGAATAAAGTGACTCTGAACCCAAGCATTCAAAATACTTTGGTAACGATCGATGTGTGTGCTCTATACACATCTATACCACACAATAGAGGCATTGAAGCTTTGGAATCTTTTTTACTGAACTACACCTTGAAAGAGGATCTGAAAGTGTTACTACTTGAATTGATGCAATTTACGTTGTACCACAGTTATTTCACCTGGAACAATGAGTTTTTCATGCAACTAGTTGGTACTTCCATGGGCAATTGCGCAGCGCCCAGCTACGCAAATCTGTTCATGCACCGGCTTGAAACTGATCACATTTTGAACAATGTCCAATGGTCCAAAAAAATCAAGACTTATTGGAGATATATTGATGACATTTTTTTAATTTGGGCAGGACCACCAGAAGAGATACCAGAATTCATTTCTTGCATCAACAATGTTGATGACCATATCTAATTTACCTACAACGCAGACACTAAGTGTTTACCTTTTTTTTTTACATTTTAATCACTCGTGACAATGCCAATCTAAAAACCTCTCTGTTTGTTAAAACTACAGATCGTAATAACGCTCTTTTATACACCAGCTGTCACCCACCAGCATTGAAGAAACACTTACCGTTTTCACAACTGCTGAGGGCCAAAAGAATCTGTTCTGAATCAGAGGAATATCGACATACCAAGAAGAATATACTGCAAAAATACAGAGAGAGAAAGTATCCTGAAGTGATTCTGCAGGCCGCCGGCGACCGCATGATGCTCAAAAATAGAGCGGATCTTTTAAACTCTCACACTGTCATTTGTAAAACTGAAAGACCAGTATTCGTCTCCAGATATTCTTCCAGAAGCTCAGCCATTAAAGACATCAGCTTAAAGAACTGGAAGATGATACAATTTGAACCAGATTTCCAAGGCCTGTTCAATTGCGTTCCATTATTCGCTTATCAAAGAGCCAATAACCTAAAAAATATGTTGGAACTCAAACCTAAACCACTAGACACTGTTTTCTCTGCACCAAACCTTGCCATAATTGCAGTCATTGCAATAACGTAATCAAAGGCAACTTCACCAACCATCCATTATCTGTGAAACAATTCAAAGTAAGAACCAATGCCACATTTGATTCTATGAATCTGGTATATTTACTGAAATGCCCTTGTGGGGTTTCCCTATGTCGGGAAAACCGAAAGAAAACTCAAAGTTAGACTAACTGAGCATAAAAGCACCATAAGAAACAAAAATCTGAAATCTCCTTTAGCAGCTCACTTCATTGAATCTCAACACAACATCGGTCAGCTGAGGTTCCTTGTACTGGAGGTTGTACCTACGAGATCTGGCGTGGACAATCGAAATAAACTATTACAACGCAAACTGTTCTGGATCAAATTGTTGGACTCATGCACACCGAAAGGATTGAATGACTGTATTGAATATAGTTGTCATCTCTAAACATGTGTCTTGATACTTTCTGATTCTGTTTCTGATTTTGTTCTGTTCTGCTTATTTTTTTACATTCTCTTACCCTACCTGACCATTCTTATCTTGTGCCAAATATCTTTTATACTCTTTTATACTCCTTTGCTCTTCCCGTTGCTTTTCCTTTTTATCTATCTACTAAAAGATTTTTTCTGTTTCTTTTTCTTTGATTTTTTACTTACACTTGACTATCCTTCACTCTTTATACTCTTTATAATTATACCTTTTGTTGTAGCTGTGATTCGCATTTCTGTGCTTGAATGACCTTTCCTACCTAAGATGGCCGACACTTTACGATGATTCCCTGTTTTCACCTTGTAAAATATTTTGTCTATCCGACAATCATATTCCACTTCTAAATTCATTTTAACTTCACACATTTATTTTTGGCTTCTGAATATGGCCTGCACGTTTATCTAATTTTAACACACAAGTTCATTGCCTTTCCCCGCAGTCTGCTTTCTATGCAGACAGCGGAACCGCTCTTCACCTCACATGACCTCCCTCTCTTTAACACACTTCCACTCGCACGTCATGTTTCCTACTGCCAGCTCCTGAACGCGTTATTCTGAGTGTTTCGGTAAGCATGTAACTTTTCCGTAGTCACTAGAATCTAACCTATTTATTTTTCGTGACACACGATAACGTACACTATTTCGGGTGTTTTCTTTGTGGGTTTCCTAGGTTTTTCCAGTAAAATCGGCTTTCACGCACGAGTTTGCACTATACGAAATACTGATTGTTGTCTTGTTTTTTTCTCCTACCTTTCCACAACTTTAGGGCACCCGTTTAATGATTCGATTAACCTATTAGTTTAATGATTCGACTAACTCACTGATTCTTGTCTGACACTTATGTTTTCCTTGTAGTTGGCCTTTTTTCAGTTATTACTTACTTTAATAGAGGTTTCAGTCCCCTTCCTAAATCAGTGTTTATTTCCCTTCTAGATATAGTTGAGTCCCCTGATGAAGGGACTTTCGTCCTGAAATGCCTAGGGATTTTCTACACTTCTGAATAATGTTCACGATGGATGAGATATTTCTACAGTCTATATCAGAGTTATTCAAACTGTGGGGCGCGCCCCCCTGGGGGGGCGCGACGCCATCTCAGGGGGGGCGCCACTCCACCAGCACCATAAAATTTCACCTTTCATTGTTCCCCAAGGTGGCGAGGCAGAGTGGAGCTGCAGGGGCCCTAAGAAGGGGTGAAGACTATCAACACCTCATTCACATGTCAAAAGGTTTTTAAAAGACGGGAAACAGGCTCCAGTAGGACGGCGAAGCCCGGGCGGCACTGTGACCACTGCCCTGCATGGAGACTTCTCTTCCCCCACCTCGCTGCGAGCGGCCCCTTTCCCTCACCCCCCCCACCCCCCCATCCCCGACACAGCTGAACGTTTTCTTCAGTGACCTAAACATCTACAGTTATGGCAACCCAAATCACTTTTCAAGTGAAGGCATCAACTATACCTGTAGAGAAGTATGTATTCCAGCGCAGTTTTGTCAGACTGCAACTCGTTTTCCTTTATTGCTGGTGCCAAGTCTATCGGGGCTGACGCTCCTGTATCAATATGGAGCACCAAAACAAGCAGCTTTCCGGGTTGCGATTCTAGCCAGTTTGAAACACTGGTACAGCAAGTGTGTATTGTGCCCTAATGCAAGCAAGCAAGCAAGGAAGGATAGTACGACAGCCTTAACTGAGGTTTAGCTGTCTCATTATGCCACTGGGCCCTGGTGTCCAGTACCTGCAGCACCAATGATGCCTACAACTCTGCGAAGTAGACTGTCTGCTCTGCCCACTCCGCGCAGCAAGAAAAGGCAAATCATGTGCACTGGTTAATGCTATCTGGGCAAAGGTTTCACTTCATTAGCACCTGCTTTATTCCAGAATACAGCAATAAGCATAAAAAAGGAACAAGACAACCTTTTCAAACCCTGTAACAACTGTTGCGATTGTTTTCTGTATAAAAATAATAAAAATCGCGGTGCCATCACACCACGACTTTTACATCGCAGTGTCGTTTGAATCGCATGCATTCACTATGCATGCGACAACGGCGCGATGCCGTTAACATCGCATGCGATTACAACGCTTACCGCTACTGTGAACTTATTGTAATGCGGTAACTTATTGTAATGCGGTGTCAAATGCCCAACACAAGCACGAGGCTAGGTTCCTGCAGTGTCAACTTATTGTAATGCACAAGCGGTTCCTGCTCTGGTCGAGGCTTTGGAAACATGCAAGTACGGCATGAAAAACAAAACACAAGCACGAGGCTTTGTGAAATAACTATAATTATGCATGAAATAAGTATATTTCTGCATTACATTATTGTGTGCCAAGAGGTTGGTGGTGGATGTATGGGTGATGGGATGGATCAATGCCTGATGGATGGATGCCTGATGGATGGATGGGTGCATGATGGATGGATGCATGGATGGGTGGATGGTGTATGGGGGGATGGATGGATGGATGGATGAATGAAGGAATATATGGATGGATGGATGGATGCATGATGGATGGATGCATGATGGCTGGATGGATGGATGGATGGATGGGTGGGTGGGTGCATGATGGATGGATAATGGACGAATGGATGTATGGGTGCATGGATGCATGCATGATGTGTGGCTGGTGGATGTATGGGGGATGGATGGGTGGATGGGTGCATTATGGGTGGATGGGTGAATGATGGATGGATGGATGCATGATGGATGGATGGATGGGTGCATGATGGGTGGATGGATGCATGATGGATGGATAGATGGGTGCATGTGGATGTATGGGGGATGGATGGATGCATGATGGGTGGATGGATGGCTGGATGAATGATGGATGGATGAATGATGGATGGATGCATGATGGATGGATGGATGGGGGCATAATGGATGGGTGGATGGGTGGGTGCATGATGGATGGTGTATGGGGGGATGGATGGATGGATGGATGGATGAATGATGGAATATATAGATGGATGGATGGATGGATGCATGATGGATGGATGGATGGGTGGGTGCATGATGGATGCATGGATGGATAATGGATGGATGGATGGATAATGGATGGGTGGATGTATGGGTGCATGGATGCATGATGTGTGGCTGGTGGATGTATGGGGGGATGGATGGATGGGTGCATGATGGGTGGATGGGTGAATGATGGGTGGATGGGTGAATGATGGATGGATGCATGATGATGATGGATGGATGGGTGGGTGCATGATGGATGGATGGATGGGTGCATGATGGATGGATGGATGGGTGCATGAAGGGTGGATGGGTGAATGATGGATGGATGCATGATGGATGGATGGATGGGTGCTTGTGGATGTATGGGGGATGGATGGATGGATGGATGCATGATGGGTGTGTGGATGGATGGATGGATGCATGATGGGTGGGTGGATGGATGCATGGATGCTGCAATGCCAAACACAAGCACGAGGCTTTGAAAACATGCAAGTACGGCATGAAAAACCAAACACAAGCACGAGGCTTTGTTCCTGAGGTTCCTGCGATGCCAAACACAAGCTCGAGGCTTTGGAAACATGCAAGTACGGCCTGAATAAATGCGGTGAAATAAAAAATGCGGTGAAATAAATGTAACTCTACAGTGCTTCTCAGTGGAGAACATAGTCTTTGAATGGTACTCATTTTATTGACCACAGAAGTTTCTTTGAGGAGGCTTTGCAAGAATTAAGTGGAGAACCCGTTACAATTTGCACGCATTTTATCTTGAAAAATGTAGTTTTAGACTGTGTAGTAAGCCTCTGCCATTTCACCGCACCAACTCGCAAACCTGCAGTTTTCTAAACACTCTTACTGTGTTTAACATTATTAGCCAGATATGGACTGCGAAATGAGGATGACGGTCGATTATGTAGAATACCAGGTTCCAGAATTTTTTGTCAAGTGGTGGGGGGGCCCGACATCTAAATAAATGTAGCTGGGGGGGCTCAACCTAAAAAAGTTTGAAGACCTCTGGTCTATATGAAAACAATATACGACTATTTGACTATATGAATACTTGAATAAAATTCTGATAAATAAACAGATCTTTTCGAACTTGAATACTTATTGAAGATTCGGAGGCTTGTTATACCTCCTGAGGAGCACCATCAGGATTCAGTGTGGGAACCTCCCACACTCCCTCCACATTTGTCTCCCAGATAACAACATTGAATGCAGGATGTGTGGCTATCACTCTGAAGCAATTGAACACATAGTTTGTGCATACCCCGTTATGCTCACAGACAGACGGCTACTACTGCGGGCGAATGGATCAGGCTAGGAGTTCGAACCTGCCACCAGGCCATAATAGCATCCCTAAACCCTGAAAACACCAAGCTGAACATTGGGTTCACTAAACTAGTCAACAAAGCATCAAAGCAGCTGGAAGAAATTAGCACCGCCAAATATCCGCCACCTCAGCAGGGCGTCAGCCAGCCTGCTGGATTAACAAAAGAACCTCAGACGACGAACATCAACCATACTGCTCCCGGTCCCCCAGGCAAACATTATCTGTCCACAATGCATTCAAAGGTTTTAAATAATTTATAAGTTCTGCATTCTATTTTTAAACCCATGGTTTTTCATTTTTTTATTTTTTTTATTTCAAGTTGACCATCATTATTGACAATGATTTAGTGGGTTTCTACTCAGTGGTCCTTTTTATGACGAACCAATCAAGTTTTAATTTGAATGGTTTTAACTAAATAATAAAGAATATATATTGAATTCACAAACCACAAACAACAGGTCGAAAGAGGGAGTATGAATCAACTAATCGTCCAGGTAATGTAAATCAGGATGCCCAGAAGATGCAAGGAAGCCACCAATGGAGCCCCCACCTTGGTGAGCATCTGCGAAGCCGAACTCAGTCTGAAAGGCAGGATCTGAAACTGAAAATGGCGGCCCTGAATTCAAAACCTCAGGAACCGCCGAGAGCTGGGGTGAATTGGAATGTAATAATAAGCATCCTGGGGATCAAGGGTGCACATGAAAGGACCTGGAAGAACCAACTGAATCACCTGTTGAAGAGTCTCTATCCGAAAAGGCAGATGAACCACCCATTTGTTCAGAGTCTTTAAATTCAAGGACCAGCATGAATCCCCCGTCACTTTAGGAACCAGGAAAATCAGGGAGTACAATCCCCTCCCCGCCTCCCGAGGAGGAACAACCTAAATTGCCCCTTTGCGCAAGAGAGACTCGACCCCTAGAGATAGATCGGACCTCTTGGCCAGACACGATGGCCAAGAAGTCGGATGAATCCCTGATTCTGGAGGAGGCTCAGAGAATTCAATGACTTGACCCTGATGAACAATGTACAGCACCCATACGTCTGAACATGATTGCACCCAAGCCGAAGGAAGAACCGCAGCCGACCTCCGACCAACAATCCGGGACCTGCAGACATATAGTCAGGTTAGGAAGGGGGGACTTAGCCTTCCTGTCCCTACCCCTGCAAGCAGAGAACTTGCTGTGGCCCCTGGAAAACTGCCTACGAGAGGGAGGATGGGAAAAAGATTTAGGTTTAGGGAAAACTCCATTAGCAGAGGACTGCTTAAAGGCGAAGGCTTTTTCTCATTAAACAATGTAGGCAATTTCCCCTCTAACTCCTCCTCAAACATCATAGTCCCTAAAAAGGCAGGCGAAGAGTGCTAGTCTTCTGAGCGGAGTTCATTTTCCAGTCTTTAAGCACCAAATTGCGGCGGGCAGCCACCCCCGCACCACCGGACAGGGCCGAGGCCCGCACCACATTGAAGGAGACATCAGAGAGGAACTCCACCTGTCTTTGATATGCTCCGAAAGCCCAGAACAGTCAGAAGCATCATCCATCGACTGATACAGAGCTTTGGTTTCAGAAATGAGGGATTGAGCAACATAAGTACCATAAATGACATGAGAACCAGAGTACAACTTTTTGAGGGAAGCATCCACCTTTTTATCAACTAGATCCTTAAGCACTGCATCTTCTGCAAAGGAAGTCCGATCCACAAGACTGGCCACAAATGAATCAATAGGAATAGAGACAGGTAGTTCTAAAGATCTATACTGAAGAGGGTTAGTTTTGCCATAAACCGTGGAAGCATGATACGGTCGGGATCCTTCTTTCCCACTTCAAGACCTCACTGATGTAAGGATGGACAGAAACATCGACAGTGACTGAACTCTGGAATTGCCACAACACGAAAACACTGGATGTGCTAGGAGCCTCTTCATCTGGAAAACCCATGTGAGATTGGACATGTTTATTCAATTCTGGGAACATATCTTTGTCAACATACTTTCCCTTATGCTCCACACCCTCCATCCATTCGTACCCCGTACCAGAAGAATTTGAGGAATGAAGAGGCAGAGAGCCCTTGGGACGAACCTCCCCCCCCCCAACTCACGCAGTCTCCTTGATCCTGGCATAATTTCCATCCTGGCGGCGTTTAGACATGGCTGGAGAAGGAGACAAAGAGGAAGAGGTGGAGAAGGAGCGCTCCATATGGCGGCTCTTATGAGTATGCCCGTGAGAAAATAGAGCCAGGAACCACAGGTGACTGTCCCAGGCAAAAAATACCACCAGAAAGGCAAAGAAACAGACCAGAACGTGCAGGAGTGTCAACGTCCAGTGACAACCGAGAAGGTCAAGTGCTCTGAAAACTCAGAGGAAGAACCTCGAGAACCCACACGAACGACTCAAAGTACAAAATCTGGGGGGTGATTTCTTTGATGGGGCCCTGCGTGTGCTTAAAACCATTCGTTTTGCTTTGTTTATTTAGAAGCACACGCAGGTCCCCATCAACGAAATCAGCCCCACTGCAGTGAAATCGGCTCCCAGCTTGACCGCACACCAAAAAGCCCGGTAGCCAGTCCGGCCCTAGACAGGAGGGACCTGGGGGTAATAGAGCTTGTGGGAAGTTCAAACAATTAACAGCCAGGTTTTCAAAGCCTTATGGAAAAAAAAGCGCACTAATTTGGTACATACGTGATGAATCTGAAAGGAACGTCCCACATTTAATTAAATGCTTAACTTAGTTTGCTCATGAAGAGTTGCTTTTAACGCTCTATGCTTAGCCTGCAGGTACCAGGGTGTGTGTCACCTGAATATCGAATATACAGAATATTGAGGACAGAATATCGAAAATAAAATATCTACAGGTAAGTCTAGATTTTCCATAGTTAATATACGTACCTTTACATGTATCTTCAAGGTAAGCAGATGTGCAGTTAAGACGATATTCTTTTCCCGATATTAGTAAGTGACAATATTTTTTCAGTCGATATTCAGTAGTATAATAGTCCCAAAGTCATTTTGGCATCATAAATAGCCTACTGTGAAATTTTATAGGATACCTCTGACATCACAACCAATATGTACCTAATTACTGCATCTATGCTACTCTAACGAGACTCATTCTAAGCTTCAACATGACCCTGTTAACATTCGGTTTGCCTGTTAAAGAAGTTATGCGGCATAACTCTTCCCTTCTTTTATTTCCTCTCCTGTATGCTGGTATTTCAAGGTTCAGGCTATCTTTCCACATAACACTAATATTAAGATTACTTAACTGCATCAGATTTTCTCTGATTCTTAATATTTCTCATCACGTTGAATACAAATGAGATTAAACTCAACCCTATTATAGGACACCCAATGAATCAACGCTGAAAATGATTGCCCACCCACATCAACCTTACAAGGGGTGCAGCTTTATTCAGCATCATCTTGAAAATATATTTCAAAGCACTCTCCCAAAACAAAGTGCACATTCTCTGATGAAGTCGAGGAAGGGGGGGGGCAAAAGAGCTTAGATTAATGTGGAACACAGGTAAGTGATCTGGAGATGAGAAGGATGTGCTTCCTTCTCACTTTAGGCCAAACAAATGATAAGTACACAATCAAGGCTTTGATTTGAGACAGGGAACTATTTCACAACCTGTTAAAAAGCCACTGCAGTTTCAATAAAGTTAATATAAGAAATGATAGAACCATTTGGGTTGAAATAAACATAAGTATTACAACATTAACCCTTGAGACACTCAAGTTATCAGCATGCATGAGATAATCATGAACAAGGTGGGACAAACAGACCACGTTTTTACTCTAAAAATGGCCAGCTAAGGGAACTCCTATTATCTCACCCTGAACAGCAAAATGCTTCCTTCTAGTATATTTGCTCTTTCCTCCATACCCCCCCCCCCCCCCACTCCACCCGGATGAAAAAAGGTGTGCAGCAGATACAAATAAAGGGCCTGAGACATGTTTAGTGCCATGGTTCAAGTCTTCCTGTTCGTCTCCACACAATTAACAAAGTCGCTTTTTAGCTTTTGAAAAGCAGCAAACCCTATACAAAAGTGGAAGTCTCCCATTCTTCAGGCCATAGTAAAAGCCTCTAGAATAGTAACCTTCATAGTCAAACGTTTCACATGAACTGTAGGAATTTGACAGAATGTAACAGCTGAGCTTCCAGAATCTGAAGTAAACCCCAAGATGAAACTAGAGATCTGGCTGGTGGAGGATGAATCAAAAGCTAGAGCCCAAACCTCTCTTCTGAATTACTTTACAATACTACTGGAAAGCTTTACCTGCTGCCTAAATCAGAATGAGGCCAGAGTAGAAAGAACAGGAGAAACCCCATCCTTGTAAAGCTACAAACTCAGAGAAATTCCATAAGATGCACTTATGCTATGCTCACCATGCCTTCTATAAGCCTGCATTGTTAGATAATGTCTGGGATATCTGCTGTGCCACTAATATTAGCTCCAGCAGTTCTTCCCTTAGTGTGATCAATGCAGGGGAATACGATGGAAAGGAGGGAAGGCACAGCATATTAATGTGTCCTCTGAAGATGCAGGGATCACCCAAATGCAGCAAATACTTGTACGGCGGCTGTGCCCACCTACTATCAGAGAGATTGCAAATTGTAACCTCAGGCTACCAGTATAATGCAGTCAATGCTGATGTTCTAGGCCTCCACCCTGCACAGAAGCTCTTACCTAGAATTTTGTTGCCTGGGGTCTGAAAAGCCAATAGTGTCTTTCATCCGATTATGTACAGACTATTAAAATATCCACTGATCATTGACCCGCACCCTGAAGAGTATGAGGGCACACTGAATGTCTCCAGGCAAACCTCTGCACGTGACCTGCGAAAGCAACCTCAAAGGAGTGACAAAAAACTCAAACAGAGGAGATTTGATCAACTTTTTGGAGGAGATACGAAACACATCCAGAATGATGCTGGGATATGGGAATATCCCTTAATGCTGTTATGCTCTGGTAAAATGATAGTGAGAAATGTGTATTTTGTATTACAGAGAGGAGTATTGATAACATATTTACCAACAATGATTTGGAAAATACTCCAACTTGATTAATACTTAGACTAATTAAACACATTGCTTAATCAAACTGGAATGCCATTATGCAAATGTACTCCTTAGAGTTTAGCAGTCACTCCCAGCATGTCAACATTCTGCTTGAAGGTCATACTACATATAGAATTATAAACGTGCAACAGTGAATAATAGGGGTGTTTTTCACCAAGGGGTTCTGGATGACATTGTTAGAAGTGGCAGCCTTAGGGTGGTCTTCCTCACACTCTTTGCCTGTGTGCCTCACCTTTTTGCTGATTTCTTTTTGTTGGCCTTGCACGTGCTTCTCGCCAAAAATGGTTTGTTTGACTTATACACAATTGGCATATTTATTTATTCTTCAAGTCTCTAGTAGAGTTCACTACTTGTGCCCATGGTCTGAAAATTAAATGCTAATAGTGGGCCTGCAGCACTGATTGTGCCACCCACACTAGTAGCACTTTAAACTTGTCTCAGGCTTGCCACTGTGAGGTTCCGTGACAATTGTAAGTGGTGTTTTCGACTCGCACGAATATGGTCGAGTCTGGTATCTATGAACCGCAAATGACGAGTTTAGTGAGTGTGCGCAGTTTCGCTGTGCTAACTTAAACCGTTCATTTGTTATGTGGGTTTTTCATCTGTACCCACGGGTTCCATCTTAGGTACGGCATCCATTTTGTCTCTTGCCCTCAAGTAGCCAGCGAACGGACGCTGTCCGCTTCGCGACCCTGGGACTCCCAAGATATTTGCGGAAGACACATGTTCTTTGTAAGTGTCTTTATGATGAGGGGGATGATACTGTAAGGCAGATGGCCCCGCTCGAGGCTCATCTCGCCGTGCCGGTTTATTGTCTCAGCCGTGCATCTCATTAGGCACGTCCCTTTGATGCCTGTATCTCGTGTTTCCCGATACCTCCCCTTTTACACCCTTTCCGATCTCCCCACTGTCTCCGTCTTCCTCTGCACCTGTCTTTGTTCCTATTTCGATCTGTTTTACTGCCGATTGGAATGCACTCATGTTGGGAAGATGGGTTTTTACAGTTGGGAACCGCCGAATGTTTCCGCACTTATGTTCCGGACCTTATGTGTATCAAAGTGACCAAAGCGACCCCTCTGGGAGCTAATTATGGGAACCGGGTTGTAAACTTTTGTGTACCATGTTGTCCTATGGGTAAGAACTGTATAAAAGGAGCGATCCACAGAACCAATTTGAAGCAGTCTCCCCAAGTTGCACGTGTTGTACTTGTCGTGACTTCTGTGTTCCCTGCAGTAAATAAACCTTGAATCTTTGACGCCGAAGGAAGTGTCCCGTGTCTCTGTCATTCGTACGCCGGAGCAGGTTACCCACGAAGGTTTCAGGTGTTGTGCCCTGGCACTGCTGGGTCTTAAAGAACCCAGTCCTTCAGTTGGCGCCCAACGTTGGGCTGCATCAGTGGTACCGGTCCAAGCCCGACGATCGTGAGGAACTTCGTGTGAAATCTCCGAGGGAAGGTGCACTCCGCTTCATCGATCCTGTTGTCGAAACAAGTGGCCCGAAGACTTTTCCCGCGAAGATTCCCGCCTCCTGACGGCTGCGACGGACTGCTGCCCTGACTGTAGACCTGTTTTGGCGCCTGGCGTAGACCTTGGTATAGCGAGACGATTGACGGGCCTTCCTGAAGACGCCATCGATCTTTGAGTTAAGTATTTGTGGGTCGCTCCCAGAGTTCTTGGTTGTTGACACTTTAGCGAGTGTTTTTGTTGTTGACGCTGTGTGAGTGTTTTTGTCGGTGACACTTTACTAGCGTACTTTGTTGTGTTATTTGACGACTGCAGCCGCCAAAAACCGAGGGTTTTTGTTCTTTGCTGGGACTTGGTAAATCCCGTAACCCTTGAAGTTTGTGAAACTCGGCTAGTGTGCAAGATGCCTGGTCGTAGTACTTTGTTCAGTTGTTTCAGACCTTGTGGTGTGGATTCCCGACTGGAGGACTCGTGTCCGATACCTCCGGTTGGAACTCTGACTTATGAACTGTACAGTAAACATGGGCTAGGCCCGATTACTTTTAATGAATACTGGATCAAATACACGAAGAAGGACGGTGACCTTCGCTGGCCACCACATGGTAGCTTCGAGGCCCCGATCTTAGATAATCTAGAGGTTAAATTGTTCGAAAGAAAGTCAAGGCCGGCCATGTTTGATGCCTTTCGGTTGTGGCGTAAAGAAGCCCGACAGAAAGAAATCAGACAGACTAAGCAAAATCAGAAAGATAGTGCTGGTACCATTGTAAAGAAAGCAGAGCAATTTCAGCATGATAAGGAGGTTAAGGAAAAGGAAGTGTTTGATAGATTACAGCGTATGACTATAGATAAGTGCTATCCTGCTTTGCCTACGGAGTCGGAAAAGAAGGATGAGTCAGTTGAGGATCCTTTAATGTCCTATCTTATGAAATCGCCACCTCCGTATGTACAGGGTACCACAGCCCCTGTGATTCCCTCTGTACCTGTTCCTGCACCTATTCTTCCTTTGCCTGTTCCTCAACCTGCACCCGTTCTTCCAACTGTTCCTGCTCCTTTGGCTGTTGCTATTCCCACTGCTCCTCCGCTTCCACATACTCCTGCTCACGCTACTGCTCCTGCTCTGTTAACTCCTGCTGTTGTCTCTGTCTCTACTCCTTCACTTGTTAGTCCTGTGTCCTATACTTCTCCCTCTACTCGTAGCCGTAATTCTCCTCTTGCGGCTAGTTTCTTTCACTCGCTCGGACCTGTTCTTGGGTCCGCTGGTTCAGATGGTCCTCAGAGACGTAGTCAGCTTCCTGGTAACAGGGAACGTGCTTCGCTATATAATATGGCAATGGGTTGGATGACGCACCCCCTTAGAAATCCACCACGTATTGTACTCGACACGTTTTGTCAGTTCAATATACCAACCCAAAGATTTGTGTTCGAAGAAATGTGTAAGGTCCTTCGCGATCAGATATCGGCCGACGCACCTGACGAGGTGCTGACCACTTTGTCTGATCTACAGCTTCAGTTCTCGGCTGGACTGATAGTGGATACCAATGTTCGACGTGCTGTTGAACGGTTGCTATCTTTTCGTCCCACTCCTATACCTCAAGCCTTGTTTGTTGAGGATGTCGAAAGACAGTCAGATGAGTCTGGTCAATTTCCTATGCGCGAAGTTCCTCCGGTTTGGATGCCACCTAATCCTAATGCTGCTCCTCCGACACTGGGGCATTTCCAGAGAGTATGGATACATCTCCCATGGAAACGCTCGGAAGTGTTACAGGTGAAGCAATCTTTGCCTGACCCTCGCAAAAATCCTACAGGGTATTACAAAGAATTATCGCAGCTCGTAGATGCCACGGTAATGAATCTTGCCGATATCGATATGTTGTTCGGCAATGTCGTACCGCAACCGGTATGGGCTAAGATTCGTCAGGAAAACCATCCGAACGAATTAGGTGGTGCTTGGGCTGCCATTGTAGCGGCAGATGCCGGACAAACTGGTGGTGCTAAACCCGACCAGCTGATTGTTGATCTTCCTCAAAGGATAATCACGTTAATGAAAACTCTTATGCCAGCTATGAGGGTAAATTGGGACAAATTGACAGCTTGTAAACAGAAAAAGGACGAGAGTGTCTCCGACTTCTTTACGAGGTTCGAGGAAGCATTCATTGATCATAGTGGTCAGGATATGAGCACTGAGGGTGGTCAAAGGTTGTTCGTGGATAAATTTGTTTCGAACTTATTGCCCGATTTGAGCAATAAATTAAAGAATTCAGAAAGTGCATGGGCCGTTTTTACTTCAGCTCAGATATTGGCTACGGCACAATATTATGAGAACAGAGAGAAAGAAGAGAGCGACCGTGCTGATAAAAAGACGAAAGAGCTTAAAACTAAAGTGTTGCTTCAGCAAGCGTATCCTCCGCGTTCAAATCAGAATAATTCGCAACAGAATAGATCACAGCCGCAATCGAATAGATCACAATCTCGTAATGACTCCTCTTCCCAAAGATCATCGTTGGGGTACAATCAATGTGCCTATTGTAGACAGGAGGGTCATATCAAATTCAATTGTCCTGTTCTCAACGAACGTAATAGTGGTAACTCATCTAGAGGAGGTCTTGGTGGTTCGCAGCAGACACCACGTGGTAGAGGTCGTGGTGCTCAGAATGATCGTTCAGATAACTCATCAAATTCCGATAATTGTTTTGATCAACGTGGATCGTCGCAAGGACGATCTGCGCAGTACAATGTAGACGATTATTACGTCGATCAGGGAACTGACGACAGTAATTACTAGGATAGCCATAGACAAGGAGAGGGAGTGGTATCAGTTCCGGTTGATCAGAGAGGGCCTTACGTCGCAGTTGCTACATCGGGCGTCGTTGAGCCTTTTCTGTTGGACACTGGTGCAGCGAAAAGTTCCATTAAGCATTCGAAACTCCCTGGCGCACCTTTGTCTGGCTTAACAAATGTTTCCGTCGGATTCTCTGGCGCCCCCGTTAGCAATCCAGTTTCGCGCCCTTTGCCCCTTACAATTGGGCCTCGTGAGCTAGAAGCTCCGTTGATTTTAACCACGGGTTGTGGTGAAAATCTTTTGGGCCTGGATTTGCTAAAACGTTTGTATGCAACTTTGTATTGTTCTCCTGCGGGTGTAAAGCTTACGTTGGGAGAGAGGGTTGTCTCTCCCATGTACTTGTCTCTCGATAAGCTTCCACCGGAATTGAGTTCTCTTCCTGCGTCTTTGTGGGCAACAGGTCCCAACGATGTGGGCCTACTTGATATCTCACCTTATGTTGTTCAGTTGAAATCTAATGTGCGATTGCCACGTATTCCCCAATATCGTATCTCCCTTGATGGTGAACGAGCACTGTTAGCGATCATCTATGATTTGATCGAGAAAGACGTTATTGAGGAAACACGGGGAAACGTGTGCAACAGTCCTGTACTGCCCATTCTAAAACGTACTGATCCTTCGAAACCACCTGTTTATCGTTTTGTTATCGATTTACGGGAGGTGAATAAAATTGTGATTCCTCAGTTCCCTGTTGTGCCTGACATCACGGCATTACTGACTCTGATTCCAGCTTCTGCATCGTGGTTTTCGGTGATTGACTTGAAGAATGCGTTCTTCAGCATCCCGATTGCAGAAGAGAGCAGAGACCTTTTCGGTTTCTCTCTTGGTGGACGCAGCTTCCGGTTCAAACGCGCTCCTCAGGGCTACTGTGAAAGTCCATCGATTTACAGTCAAGCCTTGAAGGGTCAACTGGATGCGTTTAGGTTGCCGGCTGGTGCGGCCTTAATCCAATATGTCGATGACCTATTGGTTGCTGCAGATACTCAGGACATTTGCAAAATTGCTACGGTGTCGTTGCTGCAATATCTCTGCGAGTTAAATCACAAGGTGTCACCTTCTAAACTCCAATATTGTTGTCAAGAAGTAACCTATCTAGGTCACTTATTGTCAAAGGAGGGAAGGCGGTTGACCCCAGAGAGAATTGCAGCAATTGCGCGAATGGCTGTGCCACAAACCCAAAGAGATGTGCGTGCCTTTCTAGGTATCACGTCGTACTGTAGGCAATGGATTCCAAATTTCTCATTGCTAGCGAAACCATTAGTGGCTCTTACGTGCAAGGATGTTTCGACTCCTTTACCATGGACGGAAGAATGTCAGAAAAGTTTTTCTGAATTACATGATTCATTGTGTTCGGCTCCTGTGTTAGGTACTCCTGACTACAGCAAGCCGTTTACATTATATGTTCACGAGAGAGAAGGTTGTGCGTTGAGCGTTCTGACGCAACCTTTTGGTGGTAAGCAACGTCCATGTGCATATTTTTCCTCGACCTTGGACCCGGTAGCTAGAGCATTGCCGAGTTGTTTACGAGCAACGGCGGCAGCCGCGGTCTCCATCCGACAATCAGCAGGATTGGTCATGGATAATATGCTTACGGTGATGGTCCCGCATGCAGTCGATACTCTTTTGAATCGTACGAAAACTCAGCACTTGACGAGTGCGAGGTTGTCTGGGTACGAGCTGACGCTGTTGGCAAGCCACATTCAAATAAAACGCTGTAATGTTCTGAACCCGGCAACTTTGTTACCAATTAGCTCAGAGTCAGATGAAATAACAGAACACGATTGTTATTTGAGGACAGAGGAGGAAACGAAAGGTCGAGTGGACCTTAAAAACACCCCATTGGAAGAACCAGATGGTACACTGTATGTGGACGGTTCATGTTTCAAGTTGCCGAATGGTGATGTGACTACTGCTTATGCTGTTGTAACGTTGAATACTGTTGTTGAGACTGCGAGATTAAATCAGAATTCTGCCCAAGCTGCAGAGCTGATCGCTCTTACTAGAGCGTGTGTGTTAGCGAAAGGGAAACGTGTGAATGTGTTTACCGACAGCCAATATGCATTTGGCGTCGCACATAGTTTTGGACGTTTGTGGAGAGAGAGAGGTTTTCTAACATCGCATGGTACGAAGATTCAGCATGGCCAGCTTGTGAATGATCTTTTGGATGCACTTACGTTGCCTAAGCAAGTGGCGATTGTCAAATGTAGTGCGCATTGTAAGGTGACGGATGATGTGGGTCGTGGTAATGCGTTTGCGGATGAAACTGCTAAGGAGACTGCCCGGAACCTTAGCACTCGAATGTATGTGACGAGTTCGGTTAGGTGGCCTACAGAATCGAGTATGTGTGAAGACACTATCGAGAGTGTGAAAGCAATTCAGAATGAGGCCACCGAGACTGAAAAGACGAAGTGGAAAGAAAGTACGGGAAAGTTGGATGCGAATGGTTGTTGGATTGATTTGTCGGATCAGAAAAGATGGATGTTACCGGATGCGTATGTGCTGGCCGTTGTGACAATGGCGCATGGGCTAGCACATATTAGCACGAAAGGTATTTGTAAATTGTTGTCCCCTGTGTGGAAGAATGATGGTATTACGAAATGTGCTGAACGCTTGGTTAAGAACTGTATGGTGTGTATGTTGTACAATCCTGGCAAGGGAACCCCAACTCCTCCTGGCAGTTTTGCTCCCCCTTCATGTCCCTTTGAGGTGATTCAATTGGACTTTATCCATATGGAGAGATGCAATAACCTGAAATACGTCTTAGTTGTGGTTTGCGCATTCTCCCGATGGATCGAGGCCTATCCTCTCAAAGACAATACTGCTTTGTCTACTGCGAAAATCCTACTGAAGGAATACTTTCCTCTGTATGGAATGCCTAGAATCGTGTGGTCAGATAACGGAAGTGAGTTCGTGGGGAGTGTGATGAAGAGTGTATGCAAGGGCCTTGGAATTAATCAGAAATTCCATAGCGCCAATCATCCCCAGTCAGCTGGTTTGGTTGAAGGGTATAACGGCACCCTTAAACTAAAGCTAGCAAAGATTCAGGCTACGACTGGTCTCTCGTGGCCTGACGCTTTACCCTTAGCATTACTGTCAACTAGGGCGACTGTACACTCCCGAGTAGGGCTTAGCCCCTACGAAATAGTGTTCGGTCGTCCTGCGAATGTTTGGGGGGTTCCTAGGCCAGGTATTTTCTGTGATCTTGAATATCCAATGTTGATCTATTATCTTCATGACTTGACTGCTAAACTGAGGTTAATTCACCAACAGGTTCACGAAGCATTGCCGACGCAGACGGAGGGTCCAGGCCACCAGCTCCAGCCCGGAGATTGGGTGGTGACGCGGAACTTTTCGCGCAAGACCAACTTGGACCCGAGGTTTACTGGACCCTACCAGGTCCTCCTTGCCACGAGAACTGCAGTTCGTCTTGAGGGGCGGAAGAATTGGGTGCACGCCACCCATACAAAGAAAGTCCCTATCCCGTTGCCAGCAGACTCGTGGGTGAGGAGAGGCATTGCATCAACTGAAACCGAAGGATTGCCGGCGTTTGTACCTTTCAGCGACGCACAACCTGTCGGAGAATCCTCAGTGCAGCAGAGAGACATTGTTGAACATTTGTCAGCAAAAGATTCAAGACCAGAACATTCAGCTGATCAACAGGACGCTGTCTCTTCAACGGATCCTTTGTTTGACGAACAGACACGTCCTGGGAAAACCCGATACTTTTTGCGATCCAGTACTAAAGACTAATAAAAGATCCTGTTCTGTCCCTTGATAATTGCATTATCCCGTTTTCCACGATCAGTTTGAACATTCGTACCATTGTAATTATTTTGTACATATTCATTGAGCTTCGTTCCTTACACTTTTTGCTTCCACAGCTGAGAGACATTGTTTTTGCATATACACTTGTGAAATAAAGGCCGTAGGGCCGCGCGCGTACTTCCTTCTGGTTAGTAGGTCTTGACGCTAGGTTAAAGACCGTCGGTTCCTGGGAACTCCTAGGGATTGACTATTGCTACACAGAACGAAGTGCGTCAAGAAACGTTGCGGACGGTCATAGGGAATGGCATTCTCGAAGCTGACGGATTTGGAAGGAGCTCAGGCTCATAGATTCAAGCTGCAGTAACTCAGTCGTACCAAATGTTTTATATTCCAAATATTTGTATTGTTTTTGACTGTTTCTGCATTATTGGCGGGTGGGGTGTATTACACGATGTTTTACTTCTTACCTACTGCTACACCTACTCCTACCCCTGACCCTAAACTTACCTCCACTGCTTCTCCTCATTCTTTCCATATCTTACCTGAACACGAGCAGGCTAGACGTGCAGAATTCCGCAATAATTCCTTTATTCAGCTCCTTCATCAGCATCAGTTAGTGGTTAACACTACTAATTGTTGGGTGTGTGGGTTGATGCCACATACTACGGATAAGGGAATTCCATATCTGGTATTACCGTATAGTTCCCAAGGGTCTGCTCGAGCATTTCAGACAATGTTTCGAAGCGCACTGGGTTTCCACCCCATTCGAGAACCACGTTCCCCCTACTCTGGTCCTACCTCGTATCAAAAACCTTTGTCTATAGCAATAGAGGATTTAGATAGCGATATCTATGATCCCTCGCTTATTCCCGAAGAAGAGGTACAAGCCTATAGGGTCCTAAGTAGAGGCGAATATAGTGTGTTCACCAGTGAAAAGCAGCTTAAAAGCTCGCCTCCGATATGGGTCGTACCCCACATTGGTAATTTTTGTCTCATAGGTCGTGGCCGAAGGTCGAAAGCCCGACTTGGAGAGAGTGCTTGCACTGAAAATTACATTCTGCCGATGGTCTCGTCCCCTGTGTTCCTGGCCGCCAAGGGTACATACTTTATCTGTCATGATCGTGCATATGCATGGTTGCCCTCTGACTTCATGGGCTCATGCTTCATCGCAAACTTGTTGCCTCCGACGTTCACTGTAGATGCAGATTATCACAAGACTAGAGTTGTGAGAGGCGTAATTAGCGAAGAGGATACTGCCGGTCAAGAGGCAGGAGACTTTTTCAAGGGTTTCCTCCCGTTTTGGGGACCTATGGTTAATAGTAGGAACCTGAGACAATTTACTCGAGTGGTAGAATCGACAGCTAATATTACTGCCAGTGCCCTTGGTAATATCACCACTGAACTTCAGGCGGATAGACTTATGACGTTACAAAACCGTATGGTTTTAGATGTGATCTTAGCAGATCGTGGTGGGGTATGCAAGGTGATCCATTCGAGCTGCTGTATTTTCATTCCTGATAACGCTCCGACTGTCTATCAAGCCATCTCGAAGTTGCATAAGATCTCCGAATCCATACACGTGGATGTAGGGGATTGGACGCTACTTGGGTGGTTTTGGGGCCTGATGTCGACTTGGGGTTGGAAGATTCTGATGATCATCGGAGTCGTTGTGGCGTTCCTGTTCACGTGTTGCCTTTGTGTGCAGTGCGGTCCTGCCTTATGTGGCCTCTGTGCTACAACGTGTATGAGACAGCCACCTGTTACCAAGGGGACTCGGTTGGACAGAGCTATGCTACAGCAACATCTCGATGGTCTGATGAATATCGAATATGATTCCGACTAGTGCTTGCCTACATGAGGGCAAAAGGAGCGTCTGAGGTTCCATGACAATTGTAAGTGGTGTTTTCGACTCGCACGAATATGGTCGAGTCTGGTATCTATGAACCGCAAATGACGAGTTTAGTGAGTGTGCGCAGTTTCGCTGTGCTAACTTAAACCGTTCGTTTGTTATGTGGGTTTTTCATCTGTACCCACGGGTTCCATCTTAGGTACGGCATCCATTTTGTCTCTTGCCCTCAAGTAGCCAGCGAACGGACGCTGTCCGCTTCGCGACCCTGGGACTCCCAAGATATTTGCGGAAGACACATGTTCTTTGTAAGTGTCTTTATGATGAGGGGGATGATACTGTAAGGCAGATGGCCCCGCTCGAGGCTCATCTCGCCGTGCCGGTTTATTGTCTCAGCCGTGCATCTCATTAGGCACGTCCCTTTGATGCCTGTATCTCGTGTTTCCCGATACCTCCCCTTTTACACCCTTTCCGATCTCCCCACTGTCTCCGTCTTCCTCTGCACCTGTCTTTGTTCCTATTTCGATCTGTTTTACTGCCGATTGGAATGCACTCATGTTGGGAAGATGGGTTTTTACAGTTGGGAACCGCCGAATGTTTCCGCACTTATGTTCCGGACCTTATGTGTATCAAAGTGACCAAAGCGACCCCTCTGGGAGCTAATTATGGGAACCGGGTTGTAAACTTTTGTGTACCATGTTGTCCTATGGGTAAGAACTGTATAAAAGGAGCGATCCACAGAACCAATTTGAAGCAGTCTCCCCAAGTTGCACGTGTTGTACTTGTCGTGACTTCTGTGTTCCCTGCAGTAAATAAACCTTGAATCTTTGACGCCGAAGGAAGTGTCCCGTGTCTCTGTCATTCGTACGCCGGAGCAGGTTACCCACGAAGGTTTCAGGTGTTGTGCCCTGGCACCGCTGGGTCTTAAAGAACCCAGTCCTTCAACTGCAGAGACTGTATCTGCATTTTACACTGTCATGTCGACATCGTATTTAACTTCCATTGCCAAGCCTTAAACTGCCCTTTTATTACATACTAGCAGCCCGCCCCAGCGTTGCCTGGGGTAGAAGTGGGCTGGGGGCTGCATTTCAGGTTTGCGTGCTCTCCCGCCCAGGCCCCCGCCCGCCACTACATTGTCTGTGTCCCGGACAATGTTGTGGCGGGCGGGGGCCGGGGCGGGAGAGCACGCAAACCTGAAATGCTGGCTTCCCTCACCCCCGCCTGCCCTGACATTCCCCAGCAGCCCGTGCCCCGCCCGCCCGCCCCGACCCTGGCTGCCCCGGATTCTTACCTTGCCTCAGCTGCTCACACCGCCGGTCCATATTTCTCCGCTCCGCCGCTCCGCCGCTCTGCCACTCACCACCTGTCCGCCGCCGATCCTCCCAGCGCCATATCCGCCTCTCCGCTCCGCCGCTGGCCTCACTTCACCGCTCCTCCCCTGCGCGCCATGTCCGCCGCTCCTGGGACGCTGCTCCTCCCCTGCTCCTGACGTGACGACGCACAGTCGCGGCCGGCGCTACTTTGGGGGAACTACTTTTTGTAAAATTGTAAGTTTTTATATAACAATTATTTAAAAACAATTTAAAGCCTATGGCCATCTACACACCCTGCCGATTTCAACGGTGTAGCGGGTGTGTAGATTGGCGCTGTGGTTCCCGAGTTTACCTTGCCTAAAGGTGTAAGTTCTCTCTTTATAATAGTAGTATAGATATAGATAGATAGATAATAGTAGTATAGATATAGATTGACCATGCTGCATGCTTGCTGTACTGCATCGCCAAAAGGGTGAGACCTGCTTGTTTCGCCAATGCTTGTTAATACAAATCTCTATAGTGCAGTCAAGCAAGGGTGGTTCCTATGCATTTTTGTGTCGTTTGTTTTCTTTGTATCCTGAATCTAATTGTTTACTGCTAGGTTTTCAGTAGGTGACAAATTGAATTATACAGAGTATAAAAGGCGAAGGCTGCCAAACGGCCTAATGGTTGCCTTTGCAAATGCATGTAAATTTGAAGATGAAACCATATCATCACCCTCTATTTTATTAACTTTACTCCCCATATTTGCACAATATACATTTACATTTTAGGCTCATGTTTTTAATTTTTCCTATAAATGTCAAAGCTGCGCTCTCATATTTCTCTGCTGCTTTTCCACCAACTGAATTTTAAAGGAAAGTAGTGTTTTTAAAGTTGCATATACACACACACACCTATCGCTGGTCAGAAGTCACCTAAAATTGAAAGTTGTTTGAAATCGAGCGTCACCCGATGCCCAGTGTAGCTCTGTTCTTACAGTTCTGTTCATAACAAACAGAAGTCTTTGGAGCGCAGACACGTCTACTGACTGATCTGTGCATGGCATGTGCAAAGATTGATCCGGTGGCAGTGTGCAAACGTTAGAATAGTACTGCTAAATCTGTTCCTTGGCGTCCGCAATATTTTGCTACATTTTCGTTTTTGAATTGTAGTTTAATTCTTACAGGGTAGGAAGGTGGGCGCCTTTTCATCCCGGTTAACGTGATTTCGGCAAGGCATTACTTTCATTCAATCTTAAAATCAGGAATGTCAGGCAGCAACATCCCAGTGGTCCTGCTGTAGGCACACGGCTGTTTACCGATCTGTTAAAGATTCTCAGCTACTGTTTCGTACAGATGCATACTACACAATGAAGAGGCGTGCAGTTCTATGTGGGGAAGTACTGGACAGCTGTGTTCATGCTTTCATTCTGGGGTCGGGTTAGCGCTATATAAATCTCTCAAATAATAACTCACATTTTGCAAGCACACATCCGCTGCTCCGCTCCACTGACGCTGCTCTGACGTCGCTCCTCGACGTGAGCACGCACGTCCCGGCCGGCGCTACTTTGGGGGGACTACTTTATTTTTAAAATACATTTTTTAAATAAGGTTTATTTTTTAACTTTATATAGCCTATAACCATCTACACTCCCTGACGTTTTGTACGGTGTATCGGGTGTGTAGATTGGCGCAGTGGTTCCCGAGTTTACCTGCCTCAAAGCCTGAAAGTTTCTCCTTTATAATAGTAGTATAGATAATTCACCCCTAAGGTAAACCCTAGGTAGACCGAAGTCCAGGGTGCTGGGAAATTAAGGTACACCATGTTCTGTTAAGCTTTGCATGTCCTGGATGTGAAAAAAAAAAACAAATTCGTTTTTCACTACTTTGAGGCCTACCCCTCTTGTAGGTTAACATTGGGAATGCCTTATTACACTTATAAGCTGTAATTGCTGGGAAAACATTGATTGGTTGAATACTGGAATTCATTTGTAATTGATTCATGTGTTATAGTTGTAATGTTTATTTTGATTATTGTGTTAGTCTGTGTATATGTTCAATGTTGAAACAAAAAGCGTGTTTCTCAACTCTGTTTTCCAAAACTAAATGAAATGGTTTTCCTTAAAACAGGTTCATAAATAGCTAACGTAATAAATTATGGAGACCAATACTGTTCGAGTTTGGTCTTAGTCCGTTGAAGTAGAAAACAGCATTGTAAGCTGTCAGCTAGACATTTTGTTTTCTAGGACTTTTAGGAAGACAGCATTTCTCTGTTCTTAGAACTGAGTCCTTGCAGCCTGTATCCAATACACATCAGGGATAGGTAACAGCAGGACGTTCAGCATTCCCCTAAACAAGCCACACAAAGAGGAAGGGTAGGTTTGACTGAGTTGACTTCTATACCCTAATGGGTCATTCTTGGCCGGATGGGAAGGAGGAGATGACACTTACAACTGAATAGGCATTTTAGTGTCCCCACACAAAGGGCTGTATACGCCCCTGTAGTAAGTCTGGAGACAAAACTGGGAGTGATGAATTATGTGCAATTGAAAGTCTCTTTTTGAAGTCACCTCCACTTCAAAGGCACAACTAGGTATAAGTATTGGGTCGCTGACTCCACCAAATCAAACACTGCTGGACCTGTAAAGAACTCTGCCAGGTGGAAGAATTGCTATGCTGCTACAAGGACTTCCACTCTGCTGGACTGCTGCTCTGGAAGAACTGCTTTTCTGTTGTGCTTCCCTGCTGCCTGCTACCCCGCCCTCTGCCCTGCTAAGGAAGAACAGGACTCTTTGTCTTGAACCTAGAGTGATCTCCAAGGGCATACTAGCATGTGTCCTGTTTTGAGACTTAGGGATATCAAATTCTTATCACCTGCTCCTGTGCTTTTTCCATTGGAAGTGGATCCAGATGCTTGCTATTGTGGAAACAACACATTTCCTGTTGCATGAAGCAGAATCGACGCATCGTCACTGTTACGGGAACAGAACTAGCACATTGCACTTGGAACCTGTGCATCTCCATCAGAACTGACACATCTGAACCACTGCATCGCCTCCACTGCAGCGAGAGTCAAATGACGCATCTCCTTGACTTCATGAAAAAACCTGGTGCATCGGCTTCAGAACCAACACATCTCAGACCCTGCGCTTCATCTTTGGAATCGGTGAATAGCCTTCATTGTGTGAAGAAAATTGATGCATCACCTTGACTGTGGTATCCACACCGACGCATCACTCAGCTGCACCCATCATCTCACTGTTGTGACCAGGATCAAGGTACTTTTTTTGGTGGGTCTTGCGTGTTTTATGTATTTGGCCCTCAACCCATCGCAATGGGCCTCAACTCTTGACTTTTCCCTGGTCCAGCTATGATTGGAAGCATGGGAGTTGAAGAAGCACTGGAATCCCTTCTCTGTTGATTACACTCTAATACCACAGTTGCCATAAGATATGGCACCCGAGGGGAAAAAAACAACCCGATTGCTTCAACAGAGGGCATCCGGCAATGGTGTGTCTTGGCCCCCTTCCTGTTCCTAATTTGTACATATGGTTTGGAGGCCTTTTTATTAAGCAGGGAGCTTGAGTTTCCTAAAATTGGTAGCAAATCTGTCCCTTTCTTATCATACGCCGATGACACAGTGTTAAAGGCACTGACAGTTAATAGCCTCCAGAAATCCCTCGAAACTTTCATTGATTTTACATCATCACTTGATTTAAAAGTCAAGGTTATTAAATCATACATCATAGTATGTGGCCCTAAGTCCACAAAAAATAAAAAATGTTGTTGTACGGGGCAAGAGAATAGAAAAGTTAGATAATTTTACATATCTGGGGAATTTATTTAATAACCAGATGAATTGGTAACCACTTTGAACAGCAAGAACCCATCACTCAAATAGGGCAGTGGATGGGCTATTTCAGTTTGCATGTAAATTAGAATGCAAGCCTGTGGGGGAATTAATCACTCGTGTGAGAGGCTGCGCAAGGCTGCAGGCTCCCGACTGGCTCCAGACCACCGAAAGCGAGGCACGAGAGGCGCAAGTGGCCACAGTGAGCAGAACAAGAGGAGCTGAGCTTAGTCAGATCTGGCATGCATGTAGGCCGCAGAGGTAGCTGAGGTTGCTTGGCTCGGTTCTGTGGCTTAGCGGCCCTGAGTCGGCCAGAGGGCAGCTGACTGGACACAAGACGGGGGGAGTCCCAAACCCCAGGTCGAGTTCCTGCACTATTCTCGCAGTTTCACTCTTTATAATGCTAAATGTCTCTATTGAAACCTATGTGGCAGGAGTGTGGAGACATCATAAAAGTTGTCAGTTACAAGTATTGGAAAATAAATTAACTAAAAGATTATTGATGACCCTGAACAGTGCCCTCACTTTCTTCTGCCCCTTTTTTTCTATGGGCAAAAATGTGGCTGTCGATAGACTTAATGGTTTCAAGAGAAGTAATCATAGACTGCAACAATTTGGCCAACGCAGTAAAGATACTATGGCGCTGCTTCTTGAGGGATAAATATCACAAGATAGGATTAGGGCATTTTTATGATAACCCCAAAAGTATTCCATCGAATGTCAAAGCTATCATTTAAGAGGCGTATGACACCAGGGCCTTCATGCGCTATACATAACATGAAGAGATGGGCTTATCATGGATGTCCCCTATCCCACTGCAATTTTATTTAACTTTTAATACTAATTTGCAGAATAGATTTTATTTAACTAGCATTTCGTATGCACTGTGCACCTTTTGCTTGTATTTCCATGCCAAAGAGGGTGGGCTGATAAACTCATGCCTTGTCCGTGTGATAGCTCTACAAGCCAAAACACTATGCACTTTGTTCTATTCTGCACCTTATATTACATTTCGAGGAGTAAATTTTAAGCCCCATTATTAAGGAAAATACGCCCCTGCACATACATTTATGGTTTTAACTTCTTGCACACACAGGCCACCACTAATATCTGCATTGCGGTAGCCAATTACATAAAGGTTTCTATGGCTATTAGAAAGCGTTATGAGTACAAGTTGTTGATAATGAATGGTTTAATGCTGTTTCAAACTGATCCCTGTACGTAACAAATGTTATGCTAGAATTTTATGTACTGTGTAATATCATGGTGATCTAAACAGATCCCTTTATGTATAGAATTTTATAGTGTCTGGAATTTTATGAATTGTTTTTCTTTTTTAATTTATTGATTGTGATTGTTTTATAAACTGTGATAATTTAATTGCTAAAACTTTTATGGTTCCTGCAACCAAAATAATATTCTTGACTTGTCCAGATAAGCCATAGGCATTTATTGCTTATAAGCGCTATTTTTCACTTTTAATCATTAAAAATTCATATTCAGACTTCTACGTATTGGATTTTTGTTGTGTTGGTTTGTTTTATTTGTCAAATCATAATCTATTTTTCAAAACTTATGTGGAGTCTTTTTGTGATGTTTTCCCAGTGTTACAGTTTGAAGTGTTGCACACATATTTTACACATTGCCTCTTAAGTTAAAGCCTGGCTGCCCTGTGCCAAGCTATCAGAGGTTGAGCAGAGCTTTATTTATGGTGTATCTGACTTACTCTGAGTAGGATTGTGATTTCGGCTTGGACAGGGTGCAAACCTCTGCCAACTAGAAATCCAATTTATAACAGACATCGAAAAAGACAAGAATAGTGAAGGTCAAGTTTTCCATGAGATCACTTCCCTCTGGCATTCGCCTTGGTGCCTTTGCTACGTGTTTTCAGAATTACGGGACCAGTGCATGTTTGTTTAAAATTACTTTACAAACTACACGGAATAGAGTTATTTACAATAAGGCTTCCTGGAACAGCTTGACCCATAGCGTATATGCTGTCTAGATACAAGGGGCTAACACAGTTTGCCTTGTGTTAAGATCCATGACTCGTGCAAGGCAATACGGTATATTACTTCACACTACTGGAACAGCTTGGTTCATAGCACACTCGCTGTTAAGATTTATGGGGCTAACTTAGTTTGCCTTTTTTCGTTGAGAGACCTTATGCCACGTCTTTTAGAATTACGGGGCTTGTGTAGGTGTGTCTGTAATTACTTAAAAAAACTGCACGGAATAGAGTTATTCACAATAAGGCTTACTGAAACAGCTTGATCCATAGCGCATATGCTGTTAAGATACAAGGGGGTAACATAGCTTGCCTTTCTGTAAGATAATACAGTACTTTACATCAGGACCCTCCGAGGTCCACCCAAACAGTTGAGAGACATTTGGCTGAATATACTGTACTAAAATAGCTGTAATGTACGGACTTGAGTATACTGTATCGAAGCATCTTTGGGTTTGTTTTTACATTCTATCATCAGTGGTATACAATGCAGAAATAATGAGAGTGTATCTGACGCCTAGTTGGTTTTGTATTTGCGTGCTGTGGGCAATTGTCACTGTTTTTAACGTAAAAGTATGGTACACCACAAGAATCTTAGTCTGGTGTACTTTTCTTTTTAGAGAGGTGCCTCCTATATCTTGAGCCGTTTCCAGGTGGGGTGAGGCTTTGTCCTCCATACTACAAAGGTAAGATGGAGCTCTGCACCATTCAGGGGCATATATGATGGTATAACACTTCATGGCCACATATAATGAGAGAACTATTTAGTCATTCTTTTCCAAGAATCATTTGTGCTATTCTATTTATTCTTTTTTTCTTCAGAAAATTGAAGATATCAAGAGGAAAATCAGGATTGTGAGACCCTACACTCACACTATATCCATTTTTGATGAATTGTAAATAGCAGTAGCTGTATTGTTGTCTTTAGAGGTCCTGACGAAAGCACATGGCTTAATCTTTTGCCTTTAAGTGCTGAAACATGTTGAACACTTCTGCTTAGGACAGCTATTTGTTAAAACTGGTCCTGGTATTTACGTTTTTAATCATTGATCGTGACTGAAACGAATAAAATTTGATAGTCTGTTCACGCATCAATTTTAAATATTTTTGCACTTCACTATTTTGCACTGCACTTAAAAAATCTGTTCCCACATACTCTATCTTGCTCATCTTGATAACCATACCTTTCTGACATTCGAAAGCTCTGATATTTATACAGCTAGTCTGCCACTTTCTACACTAAAGGATACCCAAATGATGAAGCTGATCACCAGGCTTGATGAATGATGGGAATCCATACACATACATTTTTATGTAGATTTGCCAATTCACAATATTGATTCTTGCTAAGAACTTTCTTTTTTTGTTCTCTTTTCATTTAGACGCTGGAGTATATTTTGTATTTACATGTCAGTTTGGGGCTTTTTATTCCAGTTGGTCTTTATACTTTGGCCTCTGACCCTAACTTATCTTTTTTGTGTGTTGTGCCTTTGAGTGAGAGCCATGCAGAATGTATAGAAGTATAGATGGGTCACAGAGGAGTGATAGAAGAGCCATACATACCATGGCCTGCCCTCCATATAAAGAAAAATACCTAGGGTCCCATTATAATGTTGGGCGGATTGCTGCCGCCAGGCTGGGGGTAGCCACTGCCGGCCTGGCGGGGGCAATCCGCCCAATATCCTCTCCAGAATTCCCCCACGCCATATTAGAATGGCGGGGGACCGAGGTGGGCGGAAAGACCGTCCGCCGCATTTCCGCGGCCGGGGCGGAGAATGTATAATATGGTGGTGGTGTCTATTAGACACCGCCAGCCATATTAGCATGGGCTTTCAGACATGCCTTTCCGTGGCGGCAATGCTGTCACGGAAATGCATGCGGTCTTCAATCTGGGGGCCCCCTGCGGGCCCCCAGAGTGAAGGAGGGGTGGGGGTTGCACACGGGGGTACCTGTGGTACCCCCCTTCATTTGCATAAACAAAGCGGCAGGCACTGCGCGGTGCCTGCCGCTTTTTTTATGCAAATGCTGAAATGCATTTTTAGCAATGTGGCGGGCGGTGCTGAGAGCACCGGCCGCCACAATGCTAAAAATGCAGGATGTGCCAGCCACAGTGGAAGGCACATCCTAATACCCCCCCACCCGACCCCCGCCCTGATGCGGGCGGTCCCAATCCCCGCTAGGATGGCGGGCGGACAAAGTCCGCCCATCAATAGGCCCCCTAGTCTCCTCACACCCATCTGCCTCCTCAGGCAGCCTGGGATTCCTTTAAGGTGAGGCAACAGTGGGTGACAAGTTTTGTTATACCTTGTTGCTACTTTATAGCTGTAAATTACTGGATTTAGAATTCAGTTATTCACTCTAATGGCCATGCATTCCAATCACATGTTTATACAGATGATCCAGTGTACTACATTAGATTATTGAAGCACCTCTTTTGAAAAACTAAGTACACCCCAAGATATTGAGACAGATTTTATTGAATCCGAGGAGTACCTTTCCCCGATCAGCATTTATTTATTGGCAGCGTCCTGCCTTAGATAGGATATGGGAAAGCAGGTAATTATAAGAATTTATGAGCAAACGGTAACAATAGTCAATGAGGTTATTTTTTGACATTCATTTCTTGTTCAGTCTGTTGAAAAATTGCTGTGGTTAAATCTATTTCCCCTTCTCCTTTACAATAAAGAAGGCAGAGACAAGACTGATTAAGAGAGGCTTAGTTTTCCCAGAAAGGCAATTGATCATTTCGTGTCTGGAAAAATAATGACTGATTAAACAAAGTCTGAGCTAAAGTCCTCATCATGCTTAAACATCCGCTTAAATATGTTGGCGGAAATAACCAATACATGAACAACCAAAAGTCACAACTTGAGATCCTATAATTTATGACATAGTTTGCAGAGGGATAACAACACATTTTATTGAATATATTTGCATAGTGGTCAGTGGTAAAATAAATTACTTTATTATATATGGTGCACATTTATGGTGTCATATATGATGTACATTTCTGGTGTGCATTTTTCATATTGCATGTGAGTTTCACAAATACGATTGTGCTGACGTGATGCACTTATCAAGGCCAAAGAACAAATCAAATAAGGCGAGGTATTTTAGTATTCTTTAGTTTATCATAATACTAGCAGCCCGCCCCAGCGTTGCCTGGGGTAGAAGTGGGCTGGGGGCTGCATTTCAGGTTTGCGTGCTCTCCCGCCCAGGCCCCCGCCCGCCACTACATTGTCTGTGTCCCAGACAATGTTGTGGCGGGCGGGGGCCGGGGCGGGAGAGCACGCAAACCTGAAATGCTGGCTTCCCTCACCCCCGCCTGCCCTGATATTCCCCAGCAGCCCGTGCCCCGCCCGCCCGCCCCGACCCTGGCTGCCCCGGATTCTTACCTTGCCTCAGCTGCTCACACCGCCGGTCCATATTTCTCCGCTCCGCCGCTCCGCCGCTCTGCCACTCACCACCTGTCCGCCGCCGATCCTCCCAGCGCCATATCCGCCTCTCCGCTCCGCCGCTGGCCTCACTTCACCGCTCCTCCCCTGCGCGCCATGTCCGCCGCTCCTGGGACGCTGCTCCTCCCCTGCTCCTGACGTGACGACGCACAGTCGCGGCCGGCGCTACTTTGGGGGAACTACTTTTTGTAAAATTGTAAGTTTTTATATAACAATTATTTAAAAACAATTTAAAGCCTATGGCCATCTACACACCCTGCCGATTTCAACGGTGTAGCGGGTGTGTAGATTGGCGCTGTGGTTCCCGAGTTTACCTTGCCTAAAGGTGTAAGTTCTCTCTTTATAATAGAAGTATAGATATAGATAGATAGATAATAGTAGTATAGATATAGATTGACCATGCTGCATGCTTGCTGTACTGCATCGCCAAAAGGGTGAGACCTGCTTGTTTCGCCAATGCTTGTTAATACAAATCTCTATAGTGCAGTCAAGCAAGGGTGGTTCCTATGCATTTTTGTGTCGTTTGTTTTCTTTGTATCCTGAATCTAATTGTTTACTGCTAGGTTTTCAGTAGGTGACAAATTGAATTATACAGAGTATAAAAGGCGAAGGCTGCCAAACGGCCTAATGGTTGCCTTTGCAAATGCATGTAAATTTGAAGATGAAACCATATCATCACCCTCTATTTTATTAACTTTACTCCCCATATTTGCACAATATACATTTACATTTTAGGCTCATGTTTTTAATTTTTCCTATAAATGTCAAAGCTGCGCTCTCATATTTCTCTGCTGCTTTTCCACCAACTGAATTTTAAAGGAAAGTAGTGTTTTTAAAGTTGCATATACACACACACACCTATCGCTGGTCAGAAGTCACCTAAAATTGAAAGTTGTTTGAAATCGAGCGTCACCCGATGCCCAGTGTAGCTCTGTTCTTACAGTTCTGTTCATAACAAACAGAAGTCTTTGGAGCGCAGACACGTCTACTGACTGATCTGTGCATGGCATGTGCAAAGATTGATCCGGTGGCAGTGTGCAAACGTTAGAATAGTACTGCTAAATCTGTTCCTTGGCGTCCGCAATATTTTGCTACATTTTCGTTTTTGAATTGTAGTTTAATTCTTACAGGGTAGGAAGGTGGGCGCCTTTTCATCCCGGTTAACGTGATTTCGGCAAGGCATTACTTTCATTCAATCTTAAAATCAGGAATGTCAGGCAGCAACATCCCAGTGGTCCTGCTGTAGGCACACGGCTGTTTACCGATCTGTTAAAGATTCTCAGCTACTGTTTTGTACAGATGCATACTACACAATGAAGAGGCGTGCAGTTCTATGTGGGGAAGTACTGGACAGCTGTGTTCATGCTTTCATTCTGGGGTCGGGTTCGCGCTATATAAATCTCTCAAATAATAACTCACATTTTGCAAGCACACATCCGCTGCTCCGCTCCACTGACGCTGCTCTGACGTCGCTCCTCGACGTGAGCACGCACGTCCCGGCCGGCGCTACTTTGGGGGGACTACTTTATTTTTAAAATACATTTTTTAAATAAGGTTTATTTTTTAACTTTATATAGCCTATAACCATCTACACTCCCTGACGTTTTGTACGGTGTATCGGGTGTGTAGATTGGCGCAGTGGTTCCCGAGTTTACCTGCCTCAAAGCCTGAAAGTTTCTCCTTTATAATAGTAGTATAGATTTGCATATAAGCCATTCAGAGGCTGACTTTCTCCTCTGAACAAGCTGTTTTAGCAGCCATAACTAATACCTACACTGTTTGATATCCTTAGTATTAAGAGTAAAAATATTTTACTACAAAAATATGGAGTGCAGAATTACAAGTACCACTATATCATGGGTACTGGCAAATATTTTCCCGGGGAGCCAAAACGTTTAGTCACTGGTGTGACCGAGGGCCACACAGATACCAGCAGGGAGTGGACGGCTGAGGGGGGGAGGGTAAGGTGAGTGTAGGGCAAGGGTAGCATGTGCATCTACTGGCTGAATTGAACTGTACAATGTGGAAACATAAAACCCAGGAACAATCCCGGCTTTCCAGCTTGACCAAATTGTGTGAGCCTGGACAATTGTTTTATTTTACTTTCCCTCCTTTTTCTTCATTTTCACATGTAAGAGGACCTCAAAATACATGACTTCAGAATGTGTGCTGTACAGAAACTTCTCCTGTGATTCATTTAATAAACTATAATATTGCTTGTGTATGATAGCAACCCCAGCCACCCAGAGGTTGCACATAACAACTGACTTGCCTCCTAGTTCTCTATTGGCATTGTTGCCAGGGAGGTGGGGAAGCATGAATGTCTCTAAATTAATGTTTGAAAATGATCACCATTTTAAAAAAAAGTACTCCTCAATGCCCTCTTTAACTGCAATTAACATTCAAATAAACGCTTGCCCATTAATTTAACATATTTTTAATGTTAGTGCTCTGTGAAATAAATAGTAGCCCAGTGCTGCTGTTGACCAGAGGGCTGCATGTTAAGGTCAGGAGGGCCTCATAGTCTCCCGGGACATACTTTGAGTATCACTGCAGTATATAGTTACAGTAACTATATTTCCGTAAGTGTATTGTATTTATGCATGCTTTTCAGTTCGGGAGAGGCCATAGCTATAAAATGGCCTGCTGATATATTTTTTTACTTACATGCCCATCAGTAGATCTTGACCACAATATGCCCACCCTGAAGTCTCACAATATCTTCTTTATAAGCTCTAATCTGCTTCTCTTTACTGCCTCTGTGGCCAGGTACATGTTTCTTCCTTTCATCTCCCATTGAGGGCTAATTTTTTACATTACCACGTTGGTGCCTCAGGAGGATCACTGACAGAATATCAACAACACAAATGTCAACCTACAAAAATATCGTTGTCGAAAATATCGAACTCCCATCTTCATAATGGTAAGTACAAAAATATATAGAAAAAAATATTGTTGGTGAAAATATCATTGTTAAAAAACTTTTTTTTTAAATGTTTAAAAATAATGTCAAATAAATTAAATAATATAATAAAAAACAGAAGTATTACAAAATGTTTAAAATTATGAGTAATAAATATAATGTAAAAATAAATTAATCATACATGTATATAAAATATTTTTATGAATTGTAAATTGTTAGAAACATATAACAAATTATAAAAACATATATATATATATATATATATATTTTTTTTATATATATATATATATATATATATATATATATATATATATATATATATATATATATATATATATATATATATATACATACACCTGTAACATAAAAATAAAACCAAAACATATATGTAATAAATTAAAATATAAAAATATTTTTAATCTTTTTAAAATACATTTTTCACTACATTAACTGCAACGGTAGGAAAAATGTTGGGCAGAAGGGATAAAATTACTATTCTCACTCCAGCGAGTGCAACAGTAGGGAAAGTGTTGGATAGCGAACGGGTAAAAATTACTATTCTTACTCCAGAGAGTGCAGGAGTAGGGAAAGTGTTGGATAGCGGCCACTCCAGGGATAGCAAGAATAGGGAAAGAGTTGAAAAGCGTAGAAGTAAAAATTACTATTCCCACTCCAGAGAGTGCAACAGTAGGGAAAGTGTTGATTAGCGGAGGGGATAAAATTACTATTCCCAATCCAGCAAGGGCAACAGTGAAGAAAGTGTTGGATAGAGATGGGGTAAAAATTACTATTTCTACTCCAGAGAGTGCAAGACCAGGGAAAGTGTTGGATAGTGTAGGGGTAAAAATTATTATTCCCACTCCAAGGAGTGCAACAGTAGGGAAAGTGTTGGATAGCTTAGGGGTACAAATTGCTATTCCCACTCCAAGGAGTGCAACAGTAGGGAAAGTGTTGGATAGCTGAGGGGATAAAATTACTATTCCCATTCCAGCGAGTGCAACAGTAGAGAAAGTGTTGGATAGCGGAGGGCATACAATTACTATTCCCATTCCAGCGAGTGCAATAGTAGGGAAATGGTTGGAGAGCGGAGGGGTTACAATTACTATTCCAACTCAAGCAAGTGGGACATTAGGGAAAGTGTTGGTTAGCTAAGGGGCTAAAATTACTACTCCCAATCCAGAGAGTGCAACAGTAGGGAAAGTGTTAGATAGTGGAAGGGTAAACACTACTATTCCTTCTCCAGCAAGGGCAACAGTAGGGAAGGTGTTGGATTGCAGAGAGGAATAATTTACTATTCCCACTCCAGCAAGTGCAACAGTAGGAAAAGTGTTGGATAGCGGAGGGGAACATTTTACTATTCCCACTCCAGAAAAGTAATCAACATTAACAAACAATTAATTATTAAAAAATAATTTACCTCCCACCATATTCACCTATTAATCACACTACCAATATTGTAAAACATAACAAAATACATAATTACATACCACTTAATTAATCAATTAATAACAATTAACAAGCAATTTGAAAACAAATAGTAATACATTAAATCAAAATTTACACTATAAAATAAATATTATATAACATTTTTGAAAAATATATTACAATTCAATTACTTCCCAGCCTACACCCCTTCAACCCACATCCCGCTCTTAAACAAAATGACAGAATTAACAATTAATAATTAATTATTAATAAACAAATATTAAATATTGATTAATAAAATTAACTCCGCAATTAACAATATACAAAAATAAATACATAAATACTACTTAATAGAAAATATTAATTAATAAATTATAATTAAATTACTTGCCACCCTCCTACCCTATAAACCCACAACACACTCCTAAAAAAACAACACAATGTACATAATTAACAATGAATTATTATTTATAAAAAACTAATAACAAATTAACAAATACATTTCCACAATTAACGTTATACAATATTAAATACATAAATATTAATTAATGGAAAACATTAATTAGTTCATTATTATTAAATTACTTCCCACCCTACTCCCCTATAAATCCACAACCCTCTCCTAAGAAAAGACACAATTAACATATTTACAAACTCATTGTTAATAATTAATACCTAATTAATAATACATTGTCATAATATAAAATGTTAAATACATAAATATTATTTTATAAAAAATATAAATTAATTAATTCTAATTAAATTACTTCCCACCATATGCCTCTATAAACCCACAACCTGCCACAGAACTAAAACGCAAAATTAAATTAAAAAAAATTAATAACTTCTACAAATTATTAATACATTAATTATAATAATATTACTTCCCACCCTATTCCCCTATTAACACACAACCCGCTATGGAACTAAAATGCAACATTTACTTAAAAAAAAATTAATAACTTCTAAAAAATTAAACACATATTAAAAAACAAATGCAATACTTACACAAAAAATAGAACACATGCATTTAAAATACACACTAACATGCATAACACTAACTAAAACAACAATATTTTTAACAACAATATTTTAGCAAACAATATTAATTACTTTGATATTTTTTTAAACAATATTACTTACCTGGAACTCAATATTCCTGACACCGATATTCTGACAGTCGATATTTTTGTATTACAATATTTTTCACTCGATATAAGTGCAAGTCAAAATTAACATTCGATATTATGTCTGTTTACTGCCTCAGAAAATGGACAATGCAATTCTAACACCAAAAACAGTTCCTGCACGGCTGGACTGTACAGTCAGTGCCGTGCAGAAACTGATGTGCATGCACATGGGGGGGGGCACGATGTATCCACATGGCGTAAGGCACCAGCGGGGCCTGTAGGGTTCCCTTTATTTCCTCTCCGCTATGGTTTTCATAGTGGTGGAACCACCATGTAAAACCATGGCGGAGATGAAATTTGAAAGAAGCTTGGTGGCACCGTGGCAGTCCCGCCAATCATATTAATGCCTCTACACCAACACACCACCGCCAGGGAATGGCAGTATCTCAGTTGGCTGTGGTGTGGCAGGGGAGGTCAGACCGCCCTAATTGTAAAAGAGCGGTTGGGAGACCGCAACCGCTATTCCCCAGCAAGTCTGGTGGTCAATGGACAGCCAAACTCGAAATCAAGCCCTTAGCTTAAATGATTCACCATGGCTCATTACAGCCTGTGTTTATTAGGATACCACCGATGTTTATGATTCTACCATAAAATTCTTTACATTTAAAATTTGGAAAGCTGCAAGGAAATCTGGAGAGAACTGAGCTTTAAACTGTTTCTTTATTTTCCTAATTTCCTGCTCTGGACACCAGTGACAGTTACCATTGCACTGGAAGCTGTAAATTTAAAAAGGCAAAACCTTGTTTCAATTGGAACAGTTGTTCAGCTTAAAGTGGAGATGGACTTGGAAAGGTGTAGGATTGCATCTAGGATGTCAACTTTAGGTTTCTTCTAGTTGGCTGGCATGGTAGAAACATTCACAATAGGAAATCTGTGGCGCAAGAGTGTAGAGATTCAAGAAGTATACAAAGTGCTCTGAAATTCTTTTTTCTGTTCGTTGTGTATATAATTACTGGTCAGTGAGGGTTGGCCGTAATGATTAATCTTAAGTGTGGATTTTACATTGTATACTTCTTTTAATATATTGAATCAATTTGTATATATATATATATATATATATATATATATATATATATATATATATATATATATATATATATATATATATATATATATATATATATATATATATATATACTACTATTATAAAGGAGAAACTTTCAGGCTTTGAGGCAGGTAAACTCGGGAACCACTGCGCCAATCTACACACCCGATACACCGTACAAAACGTCAGGGAGTGTAGATGGTTATAGGCTATATAAAGTTAAAAAATAAACCTTATTTAAAAAATGTATTTTAAAAATAAAGTAGTCCCCCCAAAGTAGCGCCGGCCGGGACGTGCGTGCTCACGTCGAGGAGCGACGTCAGAGCAGCGTCAGTGGAGCGGAGCAGCGGATGTGTGCTTGCAAAATGTGAGTTATTATTTGAGAGATTTATATAGCGCTAACCCGACCCCAGAATGAAAGCATGAACACAGCTGTCCAGTACTTCCCCACATAGAACTGCACGCCTCTTCATTGTGTAGTATGCATCTGTACGAAACAGTAGCTGAGAATCTTTAACAGATCGGTAAACAGCCGTGTGCCTACAGCAGGACCACTGGGATGTTGCTGCCTGACATTCCTGATTTTAAGATTGAATGAAAGTAATGCCTTGCCGAAATCACGTTAACCGGGATGAAAAGGCGCCCACCTTCCTACCCTGTAAGAATTAAACTACAATTCAAAAACGAAAATGTAGCAAAATATTGCGGACGCCAAGGAACAGATTTAGCAGTACTATTCTAACGTTTGCACACTGCCACCGGATCAATCTTTGCACATGCCATGCACAGATCAGTCAGTAGACGTGTCTGCGCTCCAAAGACTTCTGTTTGTTATGAACAGAACTGTAAGAACAGAGCTACACTGGGCATCGGGTGACGCTCGATTTCAAACAACTTTCAATTTTAGGTGACTTCTGACCAGCGATAGGTGTGTGTGTGTATATGCAACTTTAAAAACACTACTTTCCTTTAAAATTCAGTTGGTGGAAAAGCAGCAGAGAAATATGAGAGCGCAGCTTTGACATTTATAGGAAAAATTAAAAACATGAGCCTAAAATGTAAATGTATATTGTGCAAATATGGGGAGTAAAGTTAATAAAATAGAGGGTGATGATATGGTTTCATCTTCAAATTTACATGCATTTGCAAAGGCAACCATTAGGCCGTTTGGCAGCCTTCGCCTTTTATACTCTGTATAATTCAATTTGTCACCTACTGAAAACCTAGCAGTAAACAATTAGATTCAGGATACAAAGAAAACAAACGACACAAAAATGCATAGGAACCACCCTTGCTTGACTGCACTATAGAGATTTGTATTAACAAGCATTGGCGAAACAAGCAGGTCTCACCCTTTTGGCGATGCAGTACAGCAAGCATGCAGCATGGTCAATCTATATCTATACTACTATTATCTATCTATCTATATCTATACTACTATTATAAAGAGAGAACTTACACCTTTAGGCAAGGTAAACTCGGGAACCACAGCGCCAATCTACACACCCGCTACACCGTTGAAATCGGCAGGGTGTGTAGATGGCCATAGGCTTTAAATTGTTTTTAAATAATTGTTATATAAAAACTTACAATTTTACAAAAAGTAGTTCCCCCAAAGTAGCGCCGGCCGCGACTGTGCGTCGTCACGTCAGGAGCAGGGGAGGAGCAGCGTCCCAGGAGCGGCGGACATGGCGCGCAGGGGAGGAGCGGTGAAGTGAGGCCAGCGGCGGAGCGGAGAGGCGGATATGGCGCTGGGAGGATCGGCGGCGGACAGGTGGTGAGTGGCAGAGCGGCGGAGCGGCGGAGCGGAGAAATATGGACCGGCGGTGTGAGCAGCTGAGGCAAGGTAAGAATCCGGGGCAGCCAGGGTCGGGGCGGGCGGGCGGGGCACGGGCTGCTGGGGAATGTCAGGGCAGGCGGGGGTGAGGGAAGCCAGCATTTCAGGTTTGCGTGCTCTCCCGCCCCGGCCCCCGCCCGCCACAACATTGTCCGGGACACAGACAATGTAGTGGCGGGCGGGGGCCTGGGCGGGAGAGCACGCAAACCTGAAATGCAGCCCCCAGCCCACTTCTACCCCAGGCAACGCTGGGGCGGGCTGCTAGTATATATATATATATAAAGTTCCACAAGTGCCCAAGACTTCAGGACGCACTCGCCTTCAGTAAATCTCCATTTATCAGGCAGCAGCGCAGTTTAGCAAACTCACAGTTCCATATTCTAATGCCTTACGCGTTTCAGATTACCATCCTTGTTCACAGGCACGGGCGGCAGCACAATAACTGGAAGAAGACTCACGATGTTATCACCAGCACTTTTATTGCCCACAGGTGAGAGCCTTGCATAATGTTCAAAATAGCATTCTGGGATCGGTAGTCTTTTGAGTATATTCCTCAGTTCACAATGTAACTGCTGCTGCTCGCTCGTAAATAACATGTTCCTCAATTCAGCCATAAGTGGGCTCACTGAAAGTTGCATGCTGCGTTGCAAAGTAGAATGCCACAACTGATGGTCCGATGACAGCTCCCCACGTTGGAAGCCCACCGGCCCGCTGTCAACTGCTGCGGTGGTGCAACCTCACGGCAGGACTGCCGTGTATAGATAAAGTTCCACAAGTGCCCAAGACTTCAGGACGCACTCGCCATCAGTAAATCTCCATTTATCAGGCAGCAGCGCAGTTTAGCAAACTCACAGTTCCATATTCTAATGCCTTACGCGTTTCAGATTACCATCCTTGTTCACAGGCACGGGCGGCAGCACAATAACTGGAAGAAGACTCACGATGTTATCACCAGCACTTTTATTGCCCACAGGTGAGAGCCTTGCATAATGTTCAAAATAACATTCTGGGATCGGTAGTCTTTTGAATATCTTCCTCAGTTCACAATGTAACTGCTGCTGCTCGCTCGTAAATAACATGTTCCTCAATTCAGCCATAAGTGGGCTCACTGAAAGTTGCATGCTGCGTTGCAAAGTAGAATGCCACAACTGATGGTCCGATGACAGCTCCCCACGTTGGAAGCCCACCGGCCCGCTGTCAACTGCTGCGGTGGTGCAACCTCACGGCAGGACTGCCGTGTATAGATAAAGTTCCACAAGTGCCCAAGACTTCAGGACGCACTCACCATCAGTAAATCTCCATTTATCAGGCAGCAGCGCAGTTTAGCAAACTCACAGTTCCATATTCTAATGCCTTACGCGTTTCAGATTACCATCCTTGTTCACAGGCACGGGCGGCAGCACAATAACTGGAAGAAGACTCACGATGTTATCACCAGCACTTTTATTGCCCACAGGTGAGAGCCTTGCATAATGTTCAAAATAGCATTCTGGGATCGGTAGTCTTTTGAATATCTTCCTCAGTTCACAATGTAACTGCTGCTGCTCGCTCGTAAATAACATGTTCCTCAATTCAGCCATAAGTGGGCTCACTGAAAGTTGCATGCTGCGTTGCAAAGTAGAATGCCACAACTGATGGTCCGATGACAGCTCCCCACGTTGGAAGCCCACCGGCCCGCTGTCAACTGCTGCGGTGGTGCAACCTCACGGCAGGACTGCCGTGTATAGATAAAGTTCCACAAGTGCCCAAGACTTCAGGACGCACTCGCCATCAGTAAATCTCCATTTATCAGGCAGCAGCGCAGTTTAGCAAACTCACAGTTCCATATTCTAATGCCTTACGCGTTTCAGATTACCATCCTTGTTCACAGGCACGGGCGGCAGCACAATAACTGGAAGAAGACTCACGATGTTATCACCAGCACTTTTATTGCCCACAGGTGAGAGCCTTGCATAATGTTCAAAATAGCATTCTGGGATCGGTAGTCTTTTGAATATCTTCCTCAGTTCACAATGTAACTGCTGCTGCTCGCTCGTAAATAACATGTTCCTCAATTCAGCCATAAGTGGGCTCACTGAAAGTTGCATGCTGCGTTGCAAAGTAGAATGCCACAACTGATGGTCCGATGACAGCTCCCCACGTTGGAAGCCCACCGGCCCGCTGTCAACTGCTGCGGTGGTGCAACCTCACGGCAGGACTGCCGTGTATAGATAAAGTTCCACAAGTGCCCAAGACTTCAGGACGCACTCGCCATCAGTAAATCTCCATTTATCAGGCAGCAGCGCAGTTTAGCAAACTCACAGTTCCATATTCTAATGCCTTACGCGTTTCAGATTACCATCCTTGTTCACAGGCACGGGCGGCAGCACAATAACTGGAAGAAGACTCACGATGTTATCACCAGCACTTATATATATATATATTCACTGAAAAAACCATAGGTTTCACACCAGTTATAGTTAGAAATTAGCATTTAAAAAACCTTTGAAATTCACTGAAAAAACCATAGGTTTCACACCAGTTATAGTTAGGAATTAGCATTTAAAAAACCTATTAAATTCACTGACAAAACCATAGATTTCACACCATTTATAGTTAGCTGGAAATTTTACTGACATAAAACCATTGAAATTCCCACGTTATAGTTAGTTGGACTCACTATAACTTGCGCGCCTGTAATGCACTGCTGATGACGTCACATATTACATCACTCATGACATGGTCAGTGACATCACTCATGACATCACTGATGACACCATCCAGTGAATGTGTGTCTTTCTGAAAAATACATTTGTTTTATATATGTATTTGTAAAGGTCGATGGAAGAATAAATGTTTGAATACGTGTGTAAATGGATGTTTTTTTAAAAAAAAATTGGTTGGGTAACTGGCTTATTACGTGTATCTTAGTGAATACATATATTAGCGAGTATTGTTTAAATATTTAAATGTTTGTATCAGTGTTTCTCTTTGTGTATACGTGGCTGCAGGGGTTGGTGACTGACTCACTGTTTGTATGTGTTTTGAAGACAGCATATGTGCAGGACTGTATGGGTGGATGAGTGTGTATATGTGTGTGTTAGTGAGTGAATGACTGTCTCACTAGTGTCTTCATTAGTAACGACATATGTTTTAATCTAGTATATGTGAGTATTGATGTATATAAGTGAGTATAGTATATATAGTGAGAGATTGTAGGAGTTCCTGTTTAAATAAGTATGTGTTTCTATAAGTGATTGTTTAAGAGAGTAAGTATGGGTAAGTTTCCTTAGAAGTAAGGTGGTAGTGTGTGTATAAATGTATATGCAAATAAATGGATGTTCAATAGTTTATTTGCATGTGTGAGTATGTGTGTGAGTAACTTTTGGATGACTGCTGATGTGTAACAGGATGTATAGGTGTATCACTACATATGATGAGTGAGTATATATATGAGTGACTATATAGAACTGTTGGTGAATGAGTGGATGTGTATATAGATGGTGGAATTACTGAATTGGTTGTTTTTACTGGTTTGGGTATCTCCATTTTTTTGAAAATGTTTGTTTCTATTTTTGAATATGTGTTTCAAGCGTTACATTACACTGAAATTAGGTCTGTCACTCTGTCACAAGGATGGTGTCATCAGTGATGTCATGAGTGATGTCACTGACCATGTCATGAGTGATGTAATATGTGACGTCATCAGCAGTGCATTACAGGCGCGCAAGTTATAGTGAGTCCAACTAACTATAACGTGGGAATTTCAATGGTTTTATGTCAGTAAAATTTCCAGCTAACTATAAATGGTGTGAAATCTATGGTTTTGTCAGTGAATTTAATAGGTTTTTTAAATGCTAATTCCTAACTATAACTGGTGTGAAACCTATGGTTTTTTCAGTGAATTTCAAAGGTTTTTTAAATGCTAATTCCTAACTATAACTGGTGTGAAACCTATGGTTTTTTCAGTGAATTTCAAAGGTTTTTTTAATGCTAATTCCTAACTATAAAAGACCTGAAAGCCCACCAGGAATCTCCAGTATGCGCCAGGGGACTGCATTGCAGAGAGGTGTAATGAAGCCACAACCCTTTTTACACCTCTCTGCAACGCAGCCCCCGTGCATGTTTGAAGAGGGGGAACTAATTCCCCTTGCATACTGGGGGCCCCTGGGGGCCAATTAGCCCACCTGGAACCTCCAGTATGCGCCAGGGGCTGCATTGCAGAGGTGTAATGAGACTATGCCCCTTGTTACACCTCTCTGCAACGCAGCCCACTGCCGCGTTTGCAGAGGGGGAACTAATTCCCCTTGCATACTGGGGGTCCCTTGGGTCAACTGGTCCACCAGGAGCCTCCAGTATGCGCGAGGGAGCTGCATTGCAGAGAAGTGTAATGAGGCCACACCCTTGTTACACCTCTCTGCAATGCAGGCCACTGGCGCGTTTGTAGAGGGGGGACTAATTCCCCTTGCATACTGGGGGTCCCTGGATCATATCTGCCCAAACACCGATATTCCGAACGATTGTAAATTACTTTTCTTGAGAAACATTTGGATTTGGATTATCATGTCCTATACTTTGGAATTTTTGAAAGACTGACTTTGAGGATGCTATAAATTACTCAAGTCTGCCCGAATTGTGTGGGTAAAATTGATACCTAGTCACTTTGAATAAGAATATACTTATGTCTCGTCTAACATTTGGAAGAAATATCTAGTTATATGACAACTGGATACCGACATAACTTGAAGGAAATAAGAACGCCCTGAAGAAGTTCTGTTGTACAGAACGAAACCTTTCGGCTGGCTGTGGTACATAAACTTAAGGAAAATAAAAGCATTTGAATATACACCAAGATTCAGCGCTTCAATAAGGACTCTAAGTGATATGATTTGATTGGACTCATTGTGAAAGTGGTGCTGTGCCAAACTTTGGAATATTCTCCACTACTCTCTACTACTTACTCTCTCCTACTCCACTACTCTCAAATACTAACTGTCTACTACTCATTCTCTACTACTCTACTACTCTCTACTACTCTCTCTCTACTACTCACTCCCTACTACTCGCTACTCACTACTCCCTACTACTCACTATCTACTACTCTCTACTACTCACTCTCTACTAATCTCTCTCTACTACTCACTCTTTACTACTCACTACTACTCTCTACTACTCACTCTCTACTTCTCACTCTCTACTACTGTCTACTACTCACTCTCTACTACTCTCTCTCTATTAGTCTCTACTACTCACTCTACTACTCACTCTCTACTACTCACTACTATTCTCTCTGCTACTCATTCTCTACTACACTCTACCACTCACTCTCTACTACTCACTCTCTACTACTCACTCTTTACTACTCTCTACTACTCACTTTCTACTGCTCTCTACTACTCACTCTACTACTTACTCTCTACTACTGTCTACTACTCACTCTTTACTACTCACTCTCTACTACTCTCTACTACTCACTCTACTATTCACTCTACTACTCTCTACTACTCACTCTCTGCTACTCTCTCTACTGCTCTCTACTACTCTCTACTACTCACTCTCTACTCTCTATTACTCACTCTCTACTCTCTACCTCTCTACCTCTCTCTTCTTCTCTCTCTACTAATCTCTACCTCTCTACCGCTACCTCTGTACCTCTCTACCTCTACACCTCTACCTCTCTACCTCTCTCTACACGCACACATATACACATATATGCATATATATATATGCATATGCATTTATATATATGTATGTGTATATATAAAAAAAACAACAATTTTTTTTTTTTTTAAACAGCTACTTTTAAAACTGTCATTCTTTTTCCCCATGGTAAGCTCCCCGGTACGCTTACCGGTGCGCGTACCGGTGCGCGTACCGGGCGCTCACCCCGCGAAAATCAAAAATTTTTTTTATTTTTTTTTTGCTCCGCGGGGCCCTTTTATGGCCCCCACATCAAACCTAGGGGGTCAAGGGGGGTCTACTCTGCCCCCTTATGGTCATTTCCCTCTTTGTTTTGGCCACCTCTCGTGTCTCGATCCTACCGAGACACAAGATGGCGGCCGCTCCGGACTGTTTAGAATGTTTACAGACACCCCAGAGCCAATCAGCTTTCTGCGCGCAAGTCGCGGTAAGCGCCCGGTGCGCGTACCGGTGCGCGTACCGGAGCGCGGCTATAGATATATATATTTTTTTGAACCTTAATTACTCAAAATCCACTGGAGCACATATCTTGAGACATAGCAAAGGCACATCGGGCTACCAGTCCCTACAATTTTGCCAAGTTTGGTGGAAATCCATTCAGCCGTTCGGGCTAAAAGTGAAATCGACCGCCCTATGGAAATTAACATGGGGAAAACGCGTTTTGGGACCCCCCTTTTATCTCGGCCCCCGCTTGACGAATCCCCCCCAAACTTTCAGGGAAGGACCGGAACGCCGCGAGGCCATTTTGAGGAAATTTTCAGGCAGATTCGTCAACCGGCGCCAAAGTTATTCCAAATAGAATTTTCAGATTTAACATTGAAAAAAATCCTAACTATAACTACCTACTGGCGACCGCCAGTAGGTAATATATATATATATATATATATATCCAAACACAAGGTTGCCCCAAATGAAGACGCCAGCTCACAGGGAAGTCTACACCCTTTAATGGAGGACTTCAGTGAAGCAGCACCCAGTACCCCTCCAATCGATCAAGCCGCCCTACGCGTTTCGGACACACCAGTGTCCTTGTTCACGGGCATGGAGAAGTGCAAACAGCAGCAGCCTGGGGAACTTCTGTTAAAGGACCCAAGTCCCGCCCCAGTGGGCGTGAGCATAAGCATGCTGGTACTTGTGGTGAATATGTGTATATATATATATATATATATATATACACACAAAAATTGAGACGACTTGAATCAAAGTTAATCATAAGATTCCGAACCAAACAGCCGGCAGGCCTGAACGGAGATGAAGAACTTTATGTTCATTTATGACACTGGACAATTTGCCAACTAAAAATGCTTTAATATCTGCATTATAAGATAATAGCCATTTTGAATATTAATAGGTTTGTCGGTGATTGACTGTTTCAAATGATAGACCCAACCTGTTAGAAATGTGAACTAATAGCAACAATCTCAATGAAATTGCACAATGTGGTCGGTGACATACAGTGGGGACGTAGGGCACTCAGCCCTTAATTGTTGCATGACATGCAGTCCAAAGTTACACACTATGATCAACGATCAGGTACACTGATTTATGATCAATCTCGCTCGTGCTTGTTACGATTGCGAAAGAAAGCGGCAGTGTCCTATAACCAAAGGAACGCTTTCAGTGTTGTAACAAAACCAACACCCCGCTGACACGCACAGCCCCCAATGTGCAATGCATGAAATTTGCAATTTGAGCTATAGAACGTGCTATAACTACAAGTCTTAGTTACAAGCGCCCTGACGCAGCCCGGCTAAATAGCTGTGACCCAGTCCGCCCCAGCACCTTTGGAATTATCGTGGCAATTCCCATCGTCTTGATGTTTTTCTCAGGTAAACAATGGTAGTCCTGATGATGATCCACTATTCGTGAAAGGATCGAAACGCCGTCGACATGATATGTCGGCTTAACACTAGTTCACTATTATGTGCATAATATGTTTTGTTCCCCACATATGTGAAGCAAGTGTATTATAGAGTTCCCCTTCTTGCTCCATTTTTTGTTTATATGCCTGATGCATTTTTATATGTTTGTATTGTCTCTTAGTCTGTGTAAGCTTTGTGGATACAGGACTGTGTCCCACTTTTTTATTGCTCTTCTCCAACTGGTTATTGAATTATTGAATACATTTGCAAGTCCGGCTGGACTTTTTTGCTATTATAGCGCACATTGTGGCCTATAATTATTATAACCTTCTATCTCTGTGCCAAGGGCCATTGTTTTTCGTTAAAATAACTACAAGTTCCAGCATGCCACAGGTAGTGAAAGGGGTGTGCAATTGTATAAATATAGAAATGGAAAGGGGACTAGTCACAAATACTACCGTGAACAGGAACTATGGTTCAAAACGCGTAGGAGTTTTGTGTCACGTTTGGAATAAAATAACTGCGTGAAATCCAAGAAGTGTGCAGCGACTTCATTTCTTTGTATTGAATTAATTTGAGACACTGTCCTGGTCTCAACGCTGGCACCCACTGAACTGCGCTCCCGCTGCGACAGGACAATTTGTTCATTCATATATATATTGCGCTTGGTCCGATACAACACAGCACAGCGTAGCAGTATTACGCCGTGCAGCAGGAACGGAAGTTGAGTAAAGCCACAGACTCCGTGCTATCGTTACCAGTGAATTTTATTCGTGATAGAGAATAACAGCCCACCAGTCGCCATGACGCGTTTCACCTCAGCCGAGGCTTGATCACATGTCATGTTTAGGAGGAAGGAAGTAACTTTAAATAGCATCATCGGTGACATGGTTATTGGTACCTCCCATTAAAATTTAAAAGGGTATGCCTCACAGAATTATACAGGGCGTAGTGCCCGTTTCACATTGTAGTCACATCCCCAACGAAAGTTAATAAATGCAGTTATCATCTATTTACATTATACCGGAAAACATTGTAAATAACTTGATGTATCAAAATTGAGGCCAAAAACTCATAAATTCCTGAACAAATTCTAAAAACATTCACTTTTGTAGAAAAATAAATGTATAGATATAGTGTTCATATATAAATTCATATATTTACATAATGTGCAATAAATATATATCATAAAATTTCATTTATTCAAGCCTCATAGGTCCTAAACCAAGTATGTTATTTTAGCTAATGCTATTTGTGGAAAGGGTACCTCATGTTTTCATCAGTTATGGTATAATACATTGGGGAATAATGGCATACGACATACTAAGGAAAAAGATAATACCCAAGTGGGTGTTGGAGGAAAATTAGATGTTAAACGACCGATTATATTGTGTACATGCCTTAGCCCGTTACTATCCTCAGGGTTGTATATATAAACCAAAATTTAAGTGAAGGTGCAATTGAAATTAAAACTTAAGTTTTTAGTTTTTCTTATTTGATAAGATTTAGCAGGCTACCGAACATGATGTATAAGTATTTTAAGTGTTTCATCAGACTTATACAAATCAGAGAAAACTTTGCTGACGATCGCATCACCCATTATAGGCAGGTATAGAGGTCTTCCGTGCTGTTAAGCCCCCCAGGGTGTTTACTATTAAACTCGAGGATGTATCGGGTCTCAAGCAGACGTAATTTGCTGTCCCTATCTCCTCCCCTCCTCAAGGGTGGTACAGAGTCCACTAAATAGTATTTTAACAGCTCTGGGTTGCTCTTGTGACATTTTTCAAAATGTCTCGCTACCGGATAGGCTTGGTCCTTCCCAGATATCGCTCTAAGATGCTGTAGGATGCGTTTGTGGGCTGGAAGACGTGTACTTCCTACGTATTGTAGTCCGCATGGACATAGTAACACATATACCACACATTCCGTCTTACACCCCAGTTTCTGTTTGATTGCTATAGGCTTCTCATGGAAAGGACTTATGTAATGGGTCTTGTTTATGGCATGCTTACAGGCTTTGCACACTTGACATTTCTTGAAGCCCGCAATGCGTTCCCACCACTTCTTTGGAACGTCCAAGGTATTGCTCACAATCGCACTGCCTAATGATGAGGATTTTCTAAAAGTGATCTCAGGTCTATTCTGTATCAGATCACCTATAATTGGATCTCCCTGTACGAGATTCCAATTCTTCGAGAAAATCCTACGTATCTCAGCATGCTGCTGGCTGTACGTAACAATGGCCCTACATTGTATCTTTTCTGTTGGCATAATCATAGTTTCTGTTATAACAGTAGGGACAGGGCAAGTTCCTAATAGTTGTTCCCTTCTTATTTTCATTGTTTTTCTCATGGCTTTGTCTATCATTCTCTCGCTGTACCCTCTTTCCAAAAAACGCATCTTACACTGTAGTTGGGCAATGTTGCATTTCTCATCAGTGCTACAGATGCGTTTTATTCGCAGCATCTCCCCGTAGGGGATGCTACGAATTAAATGGCGAGGATGGCTGCTAGAGGCATGTAATACCGTGTTACCAGCGGTAACCTTTCTGTGCAGTTTGGTTTCTATTTTTCCATTAGTAACATACACCTCTTCATCCAGAAAATTAACTGAGACATTACTAATCGTTGAAGTAAATTGCAGATTTAAATTATTTACATTTAACCCATCAACGAAATTGGCGGCACTTTCTTTGGACCCCCTCCAGATAAAAAACAGATCATCAATATATCTGAGGTACAATATTGCATGTCGTTCCATTGCCGCCCTGTGTTGTCCCATCAGGGTCTGCTCCTCCCACAGCCCCATGTGTAGACACGCGAAGCTGGGGGAGAAGCAAGAACCCATGGCCACCCCTCTTAGTTGTTGATAGGCTTGGCCTCCAAATGTAAAAAAGTTCTGTTGTAGGCATATGTTTAACATTCCCATGAGCATTTTGTTGTGCTGTATGTGATACATGGGACGTTTGTCCAGAAAGAATTGTACTGCCTTTAGGCCATCTACATGTCTGATAGACGTATACAATGAACTAATGTCCAATGTCATGAGTAAGTAATCTTCAGACCAGCTTTGCTCAGATAGTTTATACAAAAAGTCAGTTGTATCTCGTATATAGGAGTTCAATCCTTTTACCCATTCTTGTAAGAAAATATATATGTGTATGTATATATATATATATGTATGCATATATATAAATATATATGTGTATGTGTGTATATATATATATATGTATGCATATATATAAATATATATGTGTATGTGTATATATATATATATATATATATATATATATATATATATATATATATATGTGTATGTGTATATATATATATATATATATATATATATATATATATATATATATACACAATAAATCCATAAAAATATAAACAATTGAATAAGAAAAACTGTATTAAATGATGTAGACAATAAATAAAATTGAAAAAACACATTTACAAAAAATACTATAAAAATTAAAATACATTTAAAAATAAGAACAAATACTATAAGATATAAACAATAATAATTAATACTATAAAATCCATGTAACTAATATTATGAAAACTATTGGGGTCTAAGAATATTAAATGCACTATTCCCAATCTAGATTATGCAACAGTAGTGAAAGGGTTGGACTTCGGAGGGATGAAAATATTATTCTTACTCAGTCTACACAACAGTAGGTAAAGTGTTGGACTTTGGAGGGGTTAAAGTTACTATTCCGACTCCAAATAATACAAAAGTAGGTAGAGCTTTGAATTTTGGGGGGTAAAATGTCCTATTTCCACTCCAAAAAATGCAACATTAGGGGAAGTGTTGGAATTTGCCTGGGTTACATTTACTATTCCCACTCCATACAACACAACAAAAGGGAAAGCGTTGAACTTCAGAGGTATTAAATTTACTATTCTCTCTGGAAACAGGATAGGCAATGGTAAACAATGTTTACCATGAAATGTTTTGCCAGCAGGGAATTACAATGCAGTTGTTACAACAACTGCGTTGTAACCATGCATACCATTATTCCTCAAGTCGGGTCAATGACTTGCGAAGGGGGCAGAAGGTGTTGGATTTAAAATCCAACACCTTGTCTAGTGTCTGCACAGATTGGAGTTGGAATAGTAAATTATACTATTCCAACATCCAGCGGGCCCCCTCCGCAAGTCGTTGCAGGGTTATGGTATGCGTGGTTACAACGCAGTCATTATAACAACCTCATTGTATTTCACTGCGGGGAAAAACAATGCGTGAAAAAGAGGTATATTCATTGGCAATAGCAGGGAAACCATTGGATTTCTGAGGGGTAAGATTTACTATTCACACTGCAATCTGCGCAACAGTAGGGAAAGTGTTGACTTTGTAGGCGTAGATTTTACTAATAGGCAGCAGCAATGATGACAGGTGTTGCTTACCTCTGATATTTACTATTTGTTAGACACTTCTGAAAACTAGACACCCAAGAAAAACCAGGGTGGTTTGAGTTGCATGGATTCTAGGGAGTTTTCTTACCCAGAATGCCCTGCAAGCCTCCAAAAGTTTCTAAAATTACATAATATCCTCACATAAGAGCCCATTAGGATGGCAGGCGGACTACAGTCTGCCCACCATCTTCGCGGTGCTGGGACTGGCCGCCATGCATGTGGCGGTCCTGTACCACTGATCAGGAAGTGACCGCCACCCTCCTTACAGCAGCACCTGCAGCACTGCCAAATTGACATGTTGTGTATTCCCATGCACAACATGACAGGCACTGTGTTGTGCCTGCCACCTTGTGCATGGAAATGCAGGAGGGTACCATGGATACCCCACAAATGCACCCCCACCCCCTGGGGACCCGCAACAGGCCCCCAAAGCACATCCCCGCCAGCCTTTCCATGGCGGCATCACCGCTATGGAAAGGCCTTTTAAACCAGGCATCATGATATGGATGGCGGTGCCTTCCAGGCACCGCCACCATATTATGCCCCAACTCCGCCCACCCAGCCATCGTAACAATTGCTGACCTGTGGAAAAGCAGCCAACAGACTTTCCGTCCCGCGGTACCCCTCACCATGATAATATGGCAGGGGGTAAATCAAGTTGGGATCGCAGGCGGATTGCCACCTCCGGCCTGGCAGTGGCGATCCGCCCGCCATTGTAATCACCCCAATAGTTTTTTGGGAGAAAGTATTGGAATCAGTGAGAATACCCAAAATTCCTTCCACCCTGCGTTCAATATTAAAAATTGGACTCCACTTTTTGGGGCTGGGTCTATTATGAGCCCCATCAGGATCCGCTGGTGGAAACCTGAAACTGACAGCCCCACAGACATAGGGCCATCAGCCTACATACCTCAGACCACTCACCCTAATTTGAGTGGACATGCTATTATTCCTGTATAGACCCATCAGGAAAAGCCTGGTGTTCCCAAACAGAAAAAATAAAAAGAACTCTCAGGGTGCCATGGCTGTTCATTTCCTTTCAAAAACAAACTCTTGCTTTGGAAGTTTGTTTCTGAAAAACAAAAATGTTTGCTGAGTAAACAGATGAAAGATGGCAGCTGCGCAGCAAACTTAAGTGCCTTTAAAGGCCTGGAAGGTGGCGATCTCTAAACATGGCAGGCTATAGTCTGCAAGGGCAGTGGGGTACCAACCTCTGCCGTCGTGGAGGAACAGAATACAGCCTGACAAACAATAAATATTCATTTAAGTCTGAAGGCAAAACTTTGGAAAAGGGCAAAGCAGAAAATGTGTCCTCTATGGCAATGCATTCCAGCTTTGTCCCGCTTGTAGAGTTTGATTTCAAATCGATGGCTTCAGAGAGAGCTTGACAATGACAAATCTTACTTCAAGAGACCCACATCAGCTTCAGCCTTGGACCCTGCCCCTCTGGAAGACCTTGATCTCCAAGTAGTAAACTTATTCAGAAGGTACAAACATTGACTAGGTCGACAATTTTACATATGTGACCTTCGTCCCATTGCAGTTGGCCTGAAATAACACCTAGACCAAGTCAACCATGAACTAAGACTTTATATTGGTGCTGTACTTTTTCTAAGCACTTTTTTACTTAAAACCTAAAACAAAAAATCATACTTCTGGCTTCTCTTATCTGATTTTGATTGTTTTGTTGATTCTTTCCTTATAGCTATACATATTTTCATATTATAAAAACTACTCCAGTTACAAATGCTCTATTGTGCAGACACAATACATGGTACATCCTCTACATGAATTAAAATGGATTGAAATGTTGTGTTATATGTAATTAGCAAATTAGCAGCAGTTCACTCTTATGGGTCTTAGGAAAGTAGAGTCCAGATTTGCAATTTCTCACTTTCGAGCTTTGCGCAGTTTTCAGTGTTATTTGAGACAAAGACATGATGTGCACATCGAAAGCATTATGTTAATTTGTTAATCCCTATGTCCTTTCTTAATTTTCGGTGCATGTTTTCTATTATAATTTTGCTTGACAATACATTATTGATATGCTTAGAAGTATCTGCTCAGTAGCATTCAATTCAGACCCCACTTTCATGGGATCCCTATACCCCCCCCCCCTTAAATTCAATGTGAATCAAATAGGGGGATTTAACTTACATAGTTGACTAAGAAATTTTGGTTTAAGAAATCACACAACATTTACTGTTGTGTTGAGTAAATCAAACATCTCAACGGTCTGCTGTTTAAATGCTCTGGACTCATATTTAGTCAACTCACTGTTCTGAGAATTGTGTATATATATATATATATATATATATATATATATATATATATATATATATATATATATATATATATATATATATATATATATATATATATCTGACGCAGGATTAAAGTTTATCTCAGATTGTAAGTGTTGCGTGAAAACATTACATTTATGTAATGTAATGTAATGTAATGATGTCTTGTAAAGCACATGAATCACCCCACATGGGGTATCTCCGCGCTGTAGACCGCTGGGGAACCAGTCCTGGCTTTCCCTGTGAGATGGTCCCTACTGGGTATCTCCAAGGTGAAACCAGGCATCCCTGGCGTATGTGGGGGGCCGCTGTGGAGATGAGGCAAGCTAATGCCCAGAGTTGCCGAGTGTGATCCCTGGTTAGAGTAGGCACCGAGGCAAGAATTATCGAGTCCGCTGACCCTGGTCCACGACCCTGCCGTGTCGGGAATTGAACCCTGGTCCCGGGCCGTCCTCTGCTTCCAGGTCTGCCGCCTCTAACCAGTGAGCCACACCACTCCACTTATGAGATCACATAACGTGCATCTGTAAAGCGCACATTCACCCAAGGGTATCTTGACACTGAATAACAGATGGTTATCCAACATGCGGTGGGATAGAAAGCAATGACACAGCAAGACATGCAACAAGCAAAGGTAGAGGTCATGGTGAAGAAGGAAACTATTTAAGGAGAAATGCTGTCAATTTTCAATTCAATTTAATTTCAAAGCTTTATTCGATTATTAAAAAAAATCACAAAAGCATACAATAACAAGATACACAGGATACACATTATATTGGAAACGACAAAAGAAATCATCAGTTTGGGGTTTGAAAAAGATTAAAACACCAGGCTTTTCCTATGCGAAACAGCTTTGAGTAAAAAGGTGGCAATAAAAAAACAAGTATCAACAGAGTCAAGTGCAAATAACAGTTTCATGGCTTGGGCTGTAGTATACACAAAGTGTTTTCTAAAAACAGGTCTAAGATAATAGCGGCGAAGCTGCATGTAAAGAGGGCAAATGAGCATAAAGTGCAAGGTGCTTTGCCTAGATTGGCCATCACAGGGGCAGGGGGATTGACTATGAAGTTTCATCACTGGGAAGGCCACTAAATTATGTACAATGCCAAGTCTTAGCCTCGTGAGAACAAACAAATGTGATTGCTTGGTAATATATTTAAGGTACATAGGCATGCCCTTGTGCTCCAACAAGTTAGAATGATAGAATGCATAGGTTGACGTGGTGCTACATTTAGCCCTGCGTAAGTTAGATTTAGTCCCAATAAAGACATTTTTGGGTTCCTTTTTAGAAACAGTAACAGCACTATGGGGATCATTAACAATGCCAAGGTTAAAGATATTACTGTAGGAAGATGAAACATAACTTAACCAGGGGATATTGCAGGCTTTGCTTAATTTAAGACAATCTAAAATGATCTGCCTGGTAAAATCAGTCTCATCTTTAGCCCAAATTGACCTCCAGACCAATAAAGGTCTCATTCCCATCAGGTCTGTTAGATAATACAAACTCACCTCGCTATGACACAGTTCATTGGAAGCCGAGGGAGGTAAACAAAGGAGTCTTTTAAGGAACCCATTCTCGGTGACTTGAAGTTCCCTGTGCGGACAGTAGCCCCAAATACCAGATCCATATAGAGCAATAGATACACACCTATGCCTATAGATTTCAAGCATATCCGGTAAGCGGCGGCTACCAAGCTTAGAAGCAAAGCGAAAAACTCCGGAGGAGCTTTTAGCCATCCTAGCGTTTACATTTGAAAGCTCATGCGCCCAGGACCCTTTGTTATTAAAGGTCACTAAAAGGTAGCAAAATCTATCCACCACCTCTATTTTATGATTATTAAAATGGAACCGCTTTAAAAGTTTCATACGTTTACCACAAGCCATGATATATGTCTTAGCGTTATTAATTTTCAACTTTCTCGCCTTGATAAAGTCGTAAAAATAATTAATTAATTTTTGGAGCCCGTTTGGAGTGTGCGAGAGTAATACCGTGTCGTCGGCATATAGCAAGACGGGCACGGCATTGCCACCAACTTGGGGGGAGTCAGCCTCTACCTTCTTCAGTTCAGTCTCTATAGAATTTATAAAGAGGGAAAAGAGCAGGGGGGCCAACACACAGCCTTGTCTAATGCCAGACTTAACCTTAATTTTCTCTGTGCATTCACCTGTCTGGCCAAATCGGATCTGGGCTGATAAATTAATATAAAGTCTGGCCAGGAAATGTATTATTGCTGGGGGGGCACCCATACCCAATAAAGTGGACCATAACAAGTTATGGTCCACTAGATCGAAGGCACTCGAAAGATCAGCAAAACAGAGAAATAGAGAACCCTGCTTCGCCTTCGTATACTTTCCGATAAGGAGGTCAAGATTAATGCACTGCTCCGTTGTCCCCAGTCCTTTGCGAAAGCCATATTGGGATTCCGCCAAAATTTTGTTTTCCTCTGCCCATTCCTCCAACCGCATCAAGAGAACCCTACTCATAATCTTAAGGGAGGAATCAAGAAGGGAGATAGGGCGGTAGTTCTTGGCCTCTCCTCTATCTCCCTTCTTATAGATGGGTAGATTTATAGATTCACTCCAGGTAGGTGGTGTGCTCTCCAGGACTGAAGCATTAAACACCTGGGTTAGGAGTGGGCTCCAGAGTGTCGGGTTGGATTTGTACAGGTCAACCGGGACCCAGTCTGGTCCTGGTGCCTTTCCCCCTTTACTTCGACTAATAGCAGCGACAACCTCAGGTAGTGAGATGTCCAGGGGTAACTTCATTCCGGGCAACGGGGTAGGATAACTGACACTGGCGGGTTAAAAATCCAGGTAAAGTGGGCAACCCAATTTGCTTCGCTCACCTGGGCTGACAATATAGGGAAATCTTCTTTTGCAAGATAGGGACTATTGACAGTAGACCAAAAAAGCCTACTATCACGCAGTGATGAGGCTTGAGTGAGGGCATCCCAGGCTTGTTCCCTTAACTCTTGCTTCCTATGTATCAGATTCTTTTTATAGGTGAGTCTAAGGGATTTAATAGCCTCCTTATCTCTGGGGTGTACAACTAGAGCCTGCTTAAGTTCTCGCAGGGATTTAGTACACAAGCTATCGAACCACCCCGCATTTTCCTTCTTAATTCTGGCTTTGGTGATGGTAAGACAATTATTTATAACAGTGCCGAGGTCCACAAAATAGGCTATAATACACTCACAGGGGACCTCTGGATCTAAACATTTATAGATTGCGGCAAACCCAGCTTCAATAATTTTAACCTGCAGCTTCTCGGAATCATCCAAACACCACTTTATACGGATACCATTCGGTCTACAGGGGGTAGCATCTTCAACTGTCAAATGGTGACTGTTAACTGGTAACCCCCAGGCAGAAATCGATATGGTGATGGCATTGTGGTCGCTACTTCCAAGGTCAGCAACAATGGGAACCGTACAAAAGGGAACAAGGTGCGTGGAGACCAATAAATGGTCAATAACAGAAGCCGAGTTCAGTCCTACAAAGGTTGGGACAGGTTTGCCATCAACATCTACAGCCGGAGGGTGTATCATAAGGTCCAAGCTTAACATGAGAAAATTAAGGGAATCACCATATGGTGAGTGAACAAAGTGTGCCCGATTTTCCCCATTATCCCCGTCAAATCCACAAATTCGAGTGAATGAATGAGGACAGGTACGAATGTTGAAATCCCCTCCCCAGATAAGATCCATTGGTTTTTGGATTCCCTTTCGGATGTTACTCATGGCAGAGGCCAACTCCTCCACCACCGAGGTATTGGATACATCAAACAAGTTATTATAGTGGTTGATTACCATTATCATTTGTCCCTTTATATGTTCTAGTATTAAGATTTGGGAATGGTGACCCACGGACTGGTGCAATTTCATACGGGCTGGAAAATTCACAGAAAGTAAAATAACTAACCCCCCTTTAGCCCTGCCCATACTAGACCTTTGTGCCAAGTTGTTTTATGACACAAAACCATCAAGGTTAACATCAGTAGTTGCCCAAGTCTCTTGTAGACATAGGACGTCAAAGTCTGAAAGAATTACACTCCATCCTAGGGACGTCGTATGCCGACTCCATCCTGCAATATTCCAACTAGCAAACTTAAAACCAGGGGGACAGGGGGAAGGTTTAAAAGATGCTGGAACAAGGGTAATAGAAGGATTATTGCCAGCTACGGGAGCCGTTGGAACAGGAAGAACAGCAGGGGCATTTGATATAACTCCCTGCAAAGTTACAGGCATTTGAGAGGAAGTAGAAAGTGATCTAATTACCAGACTTAGACCCATGTCATCAACTAAGTTGGTTTTTAAGGTTCCTGTTCCCTGAGAGCATAAATGCACCGGGGCAATAGTTGGAGACATTACAGGGGTGGGGATGATGGAGGAACTAATGCCAGTTGTTACAACAAAACCATTGCCGGGAGAGGGTAGGGTGTGATCTGGGGCAGGGGGCAGTCAATCAACACCGTCCAGTCCGTTGAGACAGCTAAATCGATTGTAGTCATGGAAAGGTGTCGCCGGAGGTTGAAAAACCGGTCGTGGTGTGTAGCCATAATGTCTGCCCCTCCGAACAACCCTCGTCCAATTATCATGGGCTTGGTCGTGGTACATAGGGATAGGTGGGAAGAAACAGGACACTGGCAAAGTCCGAATGGTGGATTCGAGGGAACGATTTGACCCGGCACATATATGGAGAACAGTCCTTGGGTCCCGAAAGCTCACCATAATACAATCCCCTGTTATGGATTTTCTAGTTTTACCCAGCCAGGGAACCCTTCTCACCATGATAATTTCGTTGTTAAGGTGGGCCGGGAGAGGTCGGTTCCAGTTCAACCACTTTATAACTTTACTTTTCAGTGAGCGGAAGTTCTCGCCTTCGCCCACTTCAAGTGGGGGAACACCGGCCATAACTACCATATACCCATTAGCCTCAGGAGGGAGAACAGGTCTCCGGGCCTGGGGGCGGGCTTCTCTGGGGGTGGGGGAGCAGTACCATCAGTAGTTGTTGCAAGGGAGACTGGGCCTACAGGTTGAGAAGATGGGGTAGTAGAATTGCATAGTTGAGCTGGGGCTAGATTAGCCATAAGGGGTTGTGGAAGGGGGGCAGCAATAGTCGCCAGGGGGGGTCCCGGGTTAGCTGGAAGGGTTAGGGGGTTAGGAGGGGCAATGGAAGGTGGGTTAGACTCTGAGGGTCTACCCTGGAGGTTAGTGAGTCTAATTTCAACTTTCTTAATGCTCTCGCTAATAGGCAGTGCAGAGCAGTGACCTAAGTAAAAATTCCAAATTCCCTAAAGGGGCAACCCGAAGTGAAGCATTAGAAAGATTATTCACAGTGGCATCAATCAGGTCGGTAGTGGTAGTACCCTTGACAGGGGGAGAGTTACGCACATCAACTAATATCCTTTCAGCGATTGGGGGGGGGGGGCTTGGGGCTCTCCCAAAATCAGAGTGGGGGATTTTGGTTTTACCCTGGCCTCCCCTCGATTTCCTTCTATGTTTATTTGGAGGGGGGCCATGTACCTCTGACACAACAACCTGCTTTGGTTTGGCTTTCCTACCTTTAGTTACAGGAGGGGGCTGGCTAATTAAATCAACAATCACACAGCTAGGACTAAGGGGGGAGGGTGACACTAGGGACTTGCTCAATGGATATACTGGGGTTACGAGTACAATCCCTCAGCAAAAGGGGGACGCCATCTGGGATAATATCTCCTCGCTAATGTTAGAGGTACCTCCCTCTTGGGAAATAGAAATATCTGCAAGGGGCCTATTTTTCATGTTTTCAATAGAGCGACGGCGCTCCACCCTGCGCTCGGCCAGGGAGGTTTCCTTGTCCCCATCACCCAAAGCCCGGGAAAAATAATTGCCCAAGGTCCCGTTTTTGACTCCCCCCGGTTTCATAGAAGTGATCTCCAGAGCCGGGGAAGGCATGTCAGGAACCTATAACAACAAAACTAGAGCAAAAAAGGACCAACATACACACAACAGGCGAAAGAGGGTTGGCCCAGCCCAGCCTACTCTGGCCTACGAGGGCCTTAGAGGGTCCACCCTTTGCCCGAGCTTCGGCCCGCGCGCGTCCCGCGTGCGCGTAGATGGGTGGGGTTATGTAGATAGGAGGAGGGAGGGCGGGAAGAGTCGCAGGTGCGCTGGTGACCGAGGTGCTACTCCTGCTGGGACTCGCAGTCCCGCCCTCACAGACCAACACAGCCTTCAAAGCCTCCCCGTTCAATCCAGGCAAGATGCGGCGATGTTCAGCTTTTCCCCGTGGTAATGAGCACAGCCAAAGTCTCCAACACAGTCACAAGGCTGCAAGCCGCTCCCGCGGAGTGGGGGCCGCGAGCCGTCTTTAAGCAGCAGGGGGAGGAGGGAGGGCGGGAAGAGTCGCAGGTGCGCTGGTGACTGAGGCGCTACTCCTGCTGGGACTCGCAGTCCCGCCCTCACAGACCAACACAGCCTTCAATGCCTCCCCGTTCAATCCAGGCAAGATACGGCGATGTTCAGCTTTTCCCCGTGGTAATGAGCACAGCCAAAGTCTCCAACACAGTCACAAGGCTGCGATAACAGAGGACATGGTAGACAATTGCAGGGAATATTAGGCAATAAGACACACCACTGTAGAAACTACCTGGGCAGCCTACTGGTGTCTTGTCCGCCTTTAAGTCTCCAGATATTGATTTCCCTCAGAACTGTGTAGGCCTCCGAGGTTGAACTTTCCATGAATGATTAACACATCACTGAAAAACTAATGCCATCACACACACCAATTAGCCACCAGCAAGTGCTGATAGTTTCATTGGATTCAGACAATGCACACATTGTGGATTCCATCTGTGAAGATCTTGGAGGGTGACCAATAAATCTGATTTCTCAAAGCTGCACAGAAACTGACTGCCTGGCCACCTGACACATGCTCATTGTAGGGAAAAGTGCCTTACATTTATATTGAAGTGAACATCTTCAAAGGTGTTATGGACCAGTTTGCAAGTATCTGGCTGTTATGTCATATATGTAAGTCCCGATTTGTGTTTTTTCCTTGTGTGGTAGCTTGGTTGTCATGTCAAGTTCTGTGAATGTGTACTTAGGAATGCTATTTGTTTGAATGATGCTACTTATCTACATCTGGTGGGAAGGGTTCTGAATCAAGGGGACAGTTGGATGGAACCCAGGAAGGGGTAGATACAGGGTGGCCTGCAAGGCCAGAAGTAAAGCGAGGTGCAATTCTGTAACCATGTGCTGTGTCCCCATAATAGTGGTGACAAAGATGGGATCAAACCTGCTGAGGGTAAGGACATCATTCAACTCGTTCTTGGTACTTTCAAAAGCTACATCTTGCTCTTTTTCTATTGAAAAACCTCTCATTTTCAAGAACCTTGCCATTGACTCAGTTAAGATTCAAATAATCCAAAAAAGGACATGAATTCCTCTTCACTTGTAGGTTTCTGTACATTTGCTATGACTTTAACAGACACTCCTTTGGTTTGATACCTTTAGATGTTAACACATGTCCAAAATATTCTCTGTCTTGGTTTACAAAAATAGATTTTTCCTTCCTGAATCAAAACCCAATATCTCTCAGAATCTGTAATGCTTCTCTCACTCTGCTGGTTTGAAAGAATAATGTGGAATGTCCCAAACTCAGGAAAATGCTTTTGTAGAGAGGGGCAATCAATTGGATAATCTGCATATTTCTAAGTGCATGAGAGAGGTGTTAGTAGTGTATTGCTGTTGATCACATTCTACCACCACGGTCTAATGTTTTTTATCCTCAAAGTGGAAGTGGAGGGTATTCAGAATGAATTCCTTTGTGATGTGTTTCAGAGAGGACAGGAGTGGGTGTCAGAATTGTGGGTAAAATACAATAACTGAGAATTCTAAGAGGGTAGAGGTGGAAAGTAAATTGCAGTATGATGTGAAGAAATGTGTGAAGAAAATAAGATGTAAATGTGGGAGAAGTAGTATGAACAAGATTAACTGAACATTTCATGCTCTAAGAAGGGTCGAACGCGAACCTGAAGCTAACCTCTGCCATCCAAGGTCAAAAGGAAAGATTTAATTGCCGAAGACATCAACGGACCTAGAGATCAGAAGGTAACTGCGACCGGCCGGTGTAGAATACGAAGTGACAGAACGAGGGCATTGGACGGAACGTCAGAGTCCGGTTCACATACGGGGGCTCCTGCAGGCCCAGAGAATCAACCAGCCGAGCCATACCCAGCTTAGACCTCGTGTGAGCAGCGCAGGGGTATCTTGCCCACCCTGGGGACAATTGTAAGTGAGGCCCGAGACAGCACCAAACCAGTGGCTGGCAGGGTAGGAGAGGACGACTCCGCCGGAGAACCGGTAATTGCAGCGGCTGGCCCATTCGCAGGAGGTGAGCGTGTTGTAAATCAGCAACAATTAGATTAAGCATTAGCAGAAGACATGCTTTGTTTTGACCATTATCGTAACAAATGTGCCGACTCCATCTTGTATTTGCAGCGGCCATTTTGTATGCCATACATTGCCATGTGCTCGTCATGTGCTTAGTCCTACTATCTTGTTTACCGCTCCTAAAGTCTGCCCGCAACAGGCTATTTTTAGGATTCTCCGCTTTCAGCATGTCCACATGCGCAGTAGGATCAGAGACCGTTATTAATTGGTTCCAGATAGGAATGTGTTTACCAGTTATTGGAGACTGTTAACTCCGCCTACTCATCGATTGTGTCTTTCAAAATGTCCTTGTATGGTCATAAATCTGCTCTTGTCTTTTGTACAGCCTTCTCTTGAGCCCCCTCATTGTGTATAAAAGGGGCCATGTGCTTTAGTTCGGTGTGCTACTCGATACAATACCGAAGGGTGTTGTGTGGACTGTAGTACCACCTTTAAAGGTTTAATAAACTTTGCTTTTGTATTTTCCAGTTTCATTGCCAACTTCTTCCTAAGGTCTGAGGACTATGTGCAGACAAGGGCGAACCCTTGCACTAAGTAGGCCTAGCTGAGGTTTGCTTACAACAAATTGGCGCCCTACGTGGGGCTCATCGGCGACTCGGATGCCCGAAGGAGCGGTCGTGACAAAGGATTGGAATCTTGCTGCGGACGCGTACGCATGCCAGAGGAGACCGGAGTCTTGGCATCCAAGGCGTTTTTTCCTTTCTTTCCGATCTGACCATCCAGGTGGTGCCGGTCCTCGACTGAGATCTCTTTTGTTGGCTTGCCGTGCAGTGGCCGTTTGGTCGAATTTAGAACTTGGGAGTTGGAGACTGGACACCCTGTGAGTGGTAAGAACCCTTGTACGGTACTTGCTGTGGGTTTTGGAAGCCTGTGAGTGGCAAGGCAGTTTTAGGATATGCTTGCTGTGGCAATTTTGGAATGACTAGTCACTGATGTGTATGTGTATGTGTATGTGTATGTGTAATATATGTGTTGCAACACATATAGGCAAGTAATGAGGAGACTTTTCTCCATAATGCGATTTTGATTTGAACGGCACAACGTATTACAGATACCTTAAGTGCTACTTTGATTTTAATACTGCATATTCTGCACTATTTTTGGCATGCCTGTTTTTAGCGCACTTCGTAGGATGTGCTGCTTTTGTGGAAATAACCGGTTAAAACTAGAGGAATTGCAGCCGGCTCCCCCAGAGGGGACGGCGCATAGAGAGATGTATGTGAAATATGGTCTTTCTTCTATAATGTACAGCACGTTGTGGAGGAAATACACGCGAAAGGATCCGGAGTTATGTTGGCCGAAGTATGGGTCATTTGATATGCAAAAAATTGAGTATGTGGAACAGTGTACGTTTAAGCGAAAATATAGACAAGATATGTTTGAAAGTGTGCGAATGTGGGTGAAAGAAGTACGTTAGCGTGAGAAACGTGAGCAAGCGCTGATTGAGAAAGAGCAACGGAAGAATGTGTATGAAAAAGTGCAAGAATTGAGGAAAAAGGAGGCGAAAGAGTTGGAAGATTACAGCGCAGATTACAGATATCTGGCCAATATGGTGTTCGACAACCTCTTTATCCTGTCTTTAATAAACCACAAGATGATTTTTCTTTGTTAGATCGTCCGCCGCCTCCGTATATCGTTTCCTCGGCTCCATCTGGCGACAATGAGGATTCCGGTACAGATCGAACGAAACCAGATACCCGCTCCATGATTCCGGTCGACCGTGGAGCTGAACTTAGGAAACTGGCTCAGCAGTCACTTAAGGATACTATTGCTGTTTCTTATATTTTAGAGACTTTTAAGGGATGGCAAGATAGAGAGCAGATGTATTTTACTGAACATTTTGCAGAAGAGGTAGGACACCGAGCAATACGAGCAGTGCCTATGTAGATCGCGCTTTAGTGCTGGTGGGCAACTACGATTTTTAAAAACCTGTTTTGTCATTTGATTTTTTGTAAGTTAATTCTCCCCTGTTTTTAAAATTGTGCAAAACCCAACTACATGCATCTTAAATTGTCAAATACACAGCGTTTTAGCGGGTCCCTGCATCCCTTTCATCACCGGCGGCAGACACAGTGGGGGGAAAACGGGACGCTTGGCAGCGCCATCTTTGTTTGCGCGCTAGCTGCACAGAGGCAGCTATTTAGGGCGGGCAAACCAGCAAGCAAATCTTGATCAGGTAGGACACCTAACAATTCGAGCAGCGCCTATGTAGATCGCACTTTAGTGCTGGTGGGCAACTAAGTTTTTTAAAAACCTGTTTTGTCATTTGATTTATTGTAAGTTAATTCTCCCCTGTTTTTAAAATTGTGCAAAACTCAACTACTTGCACCTTAAATTGTCAAATACACCGCGTTTTAGCGGGTCCCTGCATCCCTTTCATCACCGGCGGCAGACACATTGGGGGGAAAACGGGGCGCTTGGCGGCGCCATCTTTGTTTGCGCGCTAGCTGCACAGAGGCAGCTATTTAGGGCGGGCAAACCAGCAAGCAAATCTTGATTAGGGAGGACACCTAACAATTCGAGCAGCGCCTATGTAGATCGCGCTTTAGTGCTGGTGGGCAACTACGTTTTTTAAAAACCTGTTTTGTCATTTGATTTATTGTAAGTTAATTCTCCCCTGTTTTTAAAATTGTGCAAAACCCAACTACTTGCATCTTAAATTGTCAAATACACCGCGTTTTAGCGGGTCCCTGCATCCCTTTCATCACCGGCGGCAGACACATTGGGGGGAAAACGGGACGCTTGGCGGCGCCATCTTTGTTTGCGCGCTAGCTGCACAGAGGCAGCTATTTAAGATGGCCATACTGACGCGCAGCGCTCGCGCGCTGCGTGAGCACGCCGGAGTCAAGCCCATATGTGCCCATCTGTGACCAAACGGGACCCGGGGCCACGACCCCTGGTCCGCGCTGCACCTACAGCAGAGGTGAGTTGTGGGAAGCAAATCTCGGCAATATTCCTATCAATCAGGGGTGTGCTGCCACACTCGGCCAGGAAGGACTATTGAAAGTACCCTGGATAAATCCTGGTCGGGATCATGTGCACAATGCTCGTGGCCTGCACTATGGTCTACTCAACACGCGTTCCCTTCAAAAACACAATTTGGAGGTTTTTACTCTACTGGAGGACGGGGAACTGGACATATTAGGAGTAACAGAAACGTGGTTAGAGGACTCCTCCATGCCAGATCTCGTAGCGTCTTTGCCAGCTCACTTCTCGGAGCTGTGCCATAATAGAGCTGATGCTAAGAGAGGGGGTGGGGTGGCCCTTCTCTATAGCTCTCGCCTACGGGGTGAAAGACTTCTGGCCGAAAGCATGGGAGGTGCTGAGGTGCTGGGTGTTAGACTGAAGCTGGGGACAGACTGTATGATCATTCTTTTAGTTTATCGCCCCCTGTGGGCATCGCCGGACTTTTCTGATCTGTTCCTGAGACTGGTCCAGGATATACGCTCAAGATATGACGAAGTGGTCATCATGGGTGATTTTAACTATCATTGGGAGAAAGTCCCGAAAGAAGGACAAGATCTCCAGATTGATGAGGCATTGACATCACTGGAGTTTGTCCAACAAGTGAGGGGCCTGACACATGTCAAGGGTCTTACCCTTGACTTGGTCTGGATGACATCTCCAGCGCAGGGTGCGGTAGTTGCCCAGCCGTGCGTTTGGTGAGGGGCGAGATCCTGTTGGATGAACAAAAAATGAAGTCTAGGGAAGGGTGGAAGGCGGTTAGAAAGTGGAAAAACATCAATGGAGATAAAATGTTAGATTTTCTCCGAACTTATCCATCTCCTAACAACCGGAAAGAGAATTCAGATGTCCTCTGTAAGGAATTATTGGACAAACTCAGGAAGGCTATGGACTGTGTGGCACCAATACGTAGGATGAATATAGTGGACAGAGGATCCGGGGCCCCATGGTACAATGAATCACGTAGGGAGAAGAAACGGGGGTTATGGAAACTGGAAAGAGCTTGGCGGAAGGATCATGGCTCCTACTCCCGGAGCCGGTATATACAGGCACTCGCTAGCTACAAGCAGGCGATTATAGCTAGGAAAGCCGAGTTCTTTGAGGAGAGAATTGTAACTGCTAGGAACCCCCAGAAAGAAATCTTCAGAGTCCTTACGGAACTCAGGAAAAACAAGGAGCAGACCACAGAGTTCATGCAGGAGGACTGCCAAAAATGTCAAGATTTCTTTGTTAACAAGATTTCGGATCTTGTATCCGAATTTGCTGCGACCCCCAAGATTGACTGCCCTCCGCAGACTATGCCTGCTAGAATGTCAGTGACTACCCCATTAACTGCCTTACCCTTGATTACGAAGGAGAGGCTGACAGTTCTTATGGGGCGGGTCAAATCGGGCTCCCAGGCAGATCCGTGCCCACCAGAAGTGTTCAAACTGGCACTTCCTGGTATAGAGGAAGACGTGTTGAGCCTTCTGAATACATCTTTACAAACAGGACATGTACCGTCTTCCTTTAAGGAGGCCTGGCTGATTCCCCTGCTGAAAAAAATGGGGGCGGACGTGAAATGTCTGAAAAATTTCAGGCCTATATCTCCGCTACCGTTCTTGGCGAAGGTGGTGGAGCAACATGTACTCACCATCTTGTCGGAACATCTGGAAAGTAACGTCCTGCTTGAGCCGAATCAGGCTGGGTTCCGTGCGTATCACAGCACGGAGCTCATTATGCTGTCTATTCTGGATGAATTGAGGAACCGGGCAGATAAGAAAACTCCAGGTGCCCTGGTGCTGTTGGACCTCTCCGTGGCATTTGACACCGTTTGTCATAAACAACTATTCTCGCGGTTGATGGACTTCGGCATTCAGGGCACAGCACATGCCTGGCTCTCCTCTTTTCTCCAAGGGAGGACACAAAGAGTGCAGCTTGGTGACCTTCTTTCCACCACAACATCGATCACCTGCGGAGTGCCGCAAGGGTCTGCCCTTTCACCCCTTTTATTTAATATCTATCTACAGCCTTTGATTAGACTGCTCAACCAGATGGACTGCCAGGTGTACAATTACGCGGATGACACCCAGATCGTCATCCAATTGACGAAGGTCCTAGTGCTTTCGCAAGATTGCAAAACATCCTGAAGTACACAGCCAATTGGATGTCCATGAACTCACTAAAGATCAACCTGGACAAGACCGAGGTGTTGCCTATTACCATCGCTGGCAACCCATGGAACGATCAATTCTGGCCAAGAGAACTAGGGTCACCTCCAGAACCTGCGGTCGTGGTTAAAAGCTTGGGCATCCATGTGGATGGCAAGCTGTCCATGCAGAAACAAGTTATGGCTGTTGTGGGGACCTGTGTCGGCCTCCTTCGACAACTCAGGAAAGTCTCCTCACTGTTGTCTTTTTCTACCCTGAGGCGTGCGGACTCTGCCACGATCCTAGCCAGGTTGGACTATGTCAATTCGTTATACATAGGGCTGCCGCAAAAACTCTTGAACAAGATGCAGGTTGTCATGAATGACGCTGCTAGACTCATCTTTAAAAAGTCGAGGAATACGCATGCATCCCCCCTCATGCGAGAACTGCATTGGCTGCCAGTTCAGCAGAGAGTAATGTTTAAAGGGCTGTGCATTGTGCACAAAGCCCTTTATGGTAAGGCGCCAAGCTATATGAAATCCCGCCTGACTCTCTACAGGCCGGGTAGGGTACTTCGATCTGCAGAAGCTACCCTCCTTACTCAACCACACTGTAGACTGGCCACTGTGGGTGGTCGTGCTTTTCCTATACTCTCCCAGCATCTTGGAACAAGTTGCCAATGGAACAGAGGAAGGAAACCAATTTGTTGTCCTTCCGAAAGAAATTAAAAGCAGTGCTTTTTCAGCAAGCGTGGGGTGGCCTGTAATATATGACCAGCTGTTTCTCTGTACTTGGTGTGTTGATCCTGATAAAGCGCTTAGAGACCCCTAGGTTATAACACGCTATATAAATCAAATAAATAAATAAATAAAACAAATAAGAAGTTGTTGATATGTTTTGAAAAGTATCTGATGTTCTCGAACCTGATGATGTGGCAATTGATTGTAAGCAAGGTTCTTTTCCTCTTTCCCAGGTGACTGATATGATCAGGCGGCTGGTTAAACTTCGAAATGATGCGCTTCGGCTACGGGAGGAGAAACGAAAAGCTAAGACAGATGAATGAGTGGGATTGGTCAACCGGGGAAACAATCATCTATTTTCGAAACAGATAAGACCGCGATAGTGCATGCAAAGCCTATGCGAGAGGCCGCGCCTTTATATGTTCCTCCTAAAGGAGCGGGTACTAGTGACGATAAATATTCTGTAGATCCAAAAGGATATTTTATTTATAATTGGGTGTATACTCCCTGGAATAGAGCAGATGTTATGGCACTTAAAGCTGCCTGCCTGCATTGCCTGATCCGCGTAAAAATCCTGCCGCCTTTTATGAGGAAGTCGAGGGAGCCTTAAATTCTTGTACCATGACGCTCGCTGATATCGATTTATTTTTCGGGCTCATATTGCCGCCCGATATGTGGCAATCCGTGCGTAAAATAGATGATAGCAGAGCGTACGGGGCATTGTGGAAGGAGATAGAGAGGGAAGATACGGACAGGGAACCAGCGCAAAAGCCATGTCAATTGATTTAAGATCTTCCCGGTGCAATATTAGCTAAATTAAAAACGATTATTCCCCCTAAAAAGATTGATTTGACTGTTTTAGCATCTAGTAAACAAAAGACAGATGAATCGCTTTCAGATTTCTTCACGTTTTGAGGAAGCTTTTCATGATTTTAGTGGCCAGTCGCTAACGGACGATACGGGCCGTCACTTGTTTGTAGATAAGTATGTTACGAATTTATTACCAGGAGTGGCTAGCCGCTTGAAAGCCAGCGAAGCTCTTGGACAACCTCTTCTCCGGCATCCGTCCTGACAATGGGTCAATATTACGAGCATCAGGAACTTGAAGCGAAGAGCAATGAGGATAAAAAATCTAAAGAATTAAAAACGAAAGGTATGTTATCTCAGGTCTATGGTGCACCTCTTCGAGGTAACGACAGAGGCGGACGAGGATTTTCTAATTCCTCCTCTACTCATTTCTCTTTGGCTACTGATCAATGCGCGTATTGTAAGAAATTTGGTCATTGGGCACATGAGTGTCCATTGTTGCGCTCGCAGCGCTATGTTCGTGGCCGAGGATCCATGAGGAACCGCTCGGGGAACTCAGGACCCAGAGGTGCCATGAAGGATTGTGCTAGGTTTGATTCTAATGTGCGGGTACAAAATGGGTTCAATACTTTTGATAGGCGCAATCAATACCAAATGTCTGATTATGTGCAGCCTGAGTCGCATGATTCTGCTTATGCATAGGATTGCGTAGGATGGGGTAAGGAATCAGTTGAAGTTCCAGTAGATCAGAGGGGTCCTTATGTTACAGCACATGTTTTGGGTTCTACTGATCAGTTTCTGGTTGATACAGGAGCTACTCGTAGCGCTTTGTCTAAACAATTGGTTCCGAGGGCTCCCCTGTCTGGCTTAACGATTACATCGATAGGGTTCGATGGAACACCTTCCCTTAGCCCATTGTCACAACCACTTGCATTTCATGTTGATAAGGTTGCTGCTCCATGCCCGTTTTTGCTTTCCCCGAACACGCCAGATAATATTGTGGATCTTGATATGCTCAAGTATTTCAGAGCCACAATACGATGTTCCCCTGAGGAGTGCGTGTGATTTTGAATGACAATTATTCAGTAACAGACAGAGTTTGTATTATTCAAGAGGTACTGCATTAGCTTCCCTACCTAACACTCTGTGAGCTACTTCAGATACCGATGTGGGACAGATGGTTATTCCACCAGTGCACATTAGTGTAAAGGAGGGAGCTGTGTTGCCGTGCCTGCCTCAATATCGAATTTCACAGGAGGGTGAGGAAGCACTCACACGAATTGTAAAAGATCTTATTGAAGTTGGAGTTGTTGAGGAAGTTCCCTTTAACATTTGTAACAGTCTGATCCTCCCAATTTTGAAGAAAGACACTGATACTAGGATCTACCGATTTATCATTGATTTGCAGGAGGTCAATAAGATAGTGGTGCCACAATATCCAGTGGTTTCTGATATCACGACACTTCTTACTCTAGTTCCACCTACTGCAACTACGTTCTCTGTTATAGACTTGAAGAACGCTTTCTTTTCAATCCCTATTCATCCTGATAGCCGATATTTGTTCGGTTTCACTTTGAATAATCGATCGTATAGATTTTTCAGAGTTCGTCAAGGCTATACTGAGAGTCCTAGTATTTACAGCCAAGCCTTAAAGAGACAGCTTGATTCCTTTGTTCTACCCGAGGGTGTGGCGCTCATTCAGTATGTTGATGATATTTTGTTAGCAGCTGATACCCCCGAACAATGCGATAAATACACGCTGTCCTTGCTTTCTTTCCTTGCTTCACATCACCACAAAGTATCAAGAAAGAAACTGCGGTATTGAAGACCAAAGGTAACCTACTTAGGTCCCCTTTTATCTAAGGAGGGGCGTGCACTCACATCAGATCGCATTCAAGCAATTCTAGATACACCAGTACCTTCCACACAGAAAGAGATTCAAGCATTTTTAGGTCTTACTTCTTTTTGTAGGCAATGGATATTAGGATTTTCACATATCGCTAAACCCTTGTTAGCACTGTTGACAAAAGATACTCGAATACCCCTCCCTTGGACAGATGAATGTAAGAAAGCATTCCAACAGTTACGACAAGCCCTTAATTCAGCGCCAGTGTTAGGTACTTCAGACTACACGAAGCTCTTTACATTGTACGTACACGAGAGGGATGGATGTGCATTGTCAGTTTTAGTACAGACACATGGTGATAAGCACGCCCTTGTGAATATTTTTCAGCAGTACTTGATCCTGTTGCCTGAGCGTTGCCTGGATGTTTTCGCTCGGTTGCAGCAACAGCTGTGTCAATACGCCAGAGTGAAGGGATAGTCTTATCACATAAACTGTTGGTGTTGGTACCTCATGCTGTTGATGCTCTTTTTAATCAAACAAAGACGCAGCATTTAACTAGTGCTCGTCTGACAGGATATGAGCTGACGCTGCTGGCGCCTCATATTACATTGCAGAGATGTGCAACGCTAAACCCAGCCACGTTGTTGTCATTTCCGGCGACTCAGCCTGAGGCACAGGAAACACACAATTGTATTTTTCTGACTGAGGAACAGACAAAGGGTCATATTGATTTGCAAGATACGCCCCTTCCAGATGTAGATGGAGAACTGTGGGTTGATGGGTCTTGTCTGAAGTTACCGGATAGTACAACTTCAGCCGCATATGCAATTAATACGCTTCACACGATAGTAGAGACAGCTCGCATACCACAGAAATCAGCTCAAGCAGCAGAACTGATAGCTTTGACACGAGCGTGTGAGCTTAGTACAGGATTGTGTGTGAATATTTATACAGATAGCCGCTATGCTTTTGGAGTGGCCCATGATTTTGGCCTGCTCTGGAAGGAAAGAGGCTTTTTTGACATCGCATGGGATGCAGATAATGCACGGAGAACTAGTGCATAATCTTTTGACTGCATTAACATATCCAAAGAAAATAGCTATAGTAGAATGTAGTGCGCACAAGAAAGTGACTGATAAGGTGGGACAAGGAAATGCCTTTGTAGATCGAGTGGCACGTGAGACTGCGATGCAGCCTGATACTACTTCTGTGTATGTAGTGAAATCACAAGCTGAGCGGTGGCATGATGCCAGCAAAGAAGTACTAGAGATACAGAGGACCGCTTCTGACAAACAACGAGAGCAATGGTCCATAGATGGAGAGTTGGATGATGAAGGTTGTTGGCGAAACAAACAGATGGATAAATGGAAGTTGCCTATAGCTTTTGTACAATCTATGGTTCAGATGGCACATGGGCTAGCACATGTTGGAGCTTCAGCAATAGTGAAATTGCTTACACAAGTTTGGGAGCATCCAGAAATTGATAGCACAGCTAAGAGAGTAGTACAGTCCTGTATGATTTGCTTACGATTTAATCCTGGAAAAGGGACACGAACTCCGGCAAGAGGATTTGCTACACCGACTGCACCTTTTGAGGTTTTACAGATGGATTATATCCAGCTCGAATGCTGTAATAATTTAAAGTATGTCTTAGTGGTGGCATGTGCCTTCAATAAATGGATTGTGGCATACCCCACCAAAGACAATACTACAATTACTACGGCAAAGGTGCTTTTGAAGGAATTCTTTCCTCGCTACGGTGTTTGCAGATTTTTGTGGAGCGACAACGGACCTCATTTTGTAGGGGACGTTATAAAGTATGTCCAGAACGGATTAGGGATTAAAGAGAAGTTTTATGCAGTATTCCACCCACAATCAGCAGGTTTGGTGGAAAGATACAATGCAACTCTGAAACTGAAATTAGCTAAAATACAGGCTTCTACTTCTCTGACTTGGCCAGATGCGTTGTCACTGGCATTGTTGTCAATCAAATCGGGGCCTCATTCTCGAACAGGTCGCACACCCTATGAGATCCTATTTGGCAGGCCTATGAATATATGGGGAATTCCTAAACTGAGTTCTGTGTATGATGTACCTTGTGTCTTAATGAATGACTATTTGGCACAATTAACTGATAACTTGGTTTCTATTCATCAACAGGCTCGAGAAGCACTTCCTGACAGATCCACAGTAGAGGGCCATAATCTCCGACCTGGCGACTTTGTTCTTCTGAAATCTTTCGAGAGGTCAAGCAGTCTGGAGCCAAGGTGGCGTGGGCCAGAGCAATTGCTACTTTCTACAAGAACAGCAGTTCGAGTCACGAATCGGAAGAATTGGGTCCATGGTACCCATTGTCGCAGAGTACTCCTGACTTTGGTGGAGCCTGCTGTGTTGACCGACCACCGAGAGGTTCTGACTGCAGAGAGAGGTGGCGCTGTGACACCTGACGCATCTGAGGAGTTCTTCCCGGACCAAACAGTCTCTGGAGCAACAAGATATAATTTGAGGTCGAGAGAGAAATTTGCAGCATTATGAAAGTTGTCTGAGCATTCCCTGGGTCAGTGAAACGGAGAGCCGATGTGGCAAGGGGCGGGGATCAGCCCTGCATTAGAGTAGTGACACCCATCTTGGCCCGTGGTGAAGAAATCAACGGCTACCCAGGGGTAAGAGCTCTGACAACTACTTTAGTTTCAGGAATATTTATTTTGTGTTGTGACTAAGAATGGAAAAGAAGAAGAAGATTTTTTGTGTTATAGGGTTTGTTGTTGCCTTGATGATTGTGGCAACAATAACATGGTCTGTTGAGGAAACAACTCCTGCTCGTGAGTTGTTTGTTGTTACTACGCCTACACCAGAGGAGCATTATTTCTTTACGCTCCCATATCAAGAATTGAAACATCGACAATCCTATCTTAATACCACCTTAATTCAAATGCTACATCACACCCACATCGCTACTAACGCGACAAACTGTTGGATTTGTGAGATGATGCCTGCACATCAAAAGAAAGGAGGTACACCGTTTATACCTCTATTCAATTCAATTCAATTAATTTATATAGCGCGCTACATACCCAGAGGGTCCCAAGGCGCTTGGAGAAGGGTGGGGGATTACTTGTCGAATATCCAGGTTTTAAGTTGCTTTCTGAATGCTAGGTGGTTCTGAGTGAGGCGAAGGTGAATGGGAAGTGAGTTCCAGGTTTTAGCCGGCAGGTAGGAGAAGGATCTTCCTCCCATGGTGGTTTTGTTGATACGAGGTACAGCAGCAAGGGCTTGGTTGGAGGAACGTAGCTGGCGGGAGGGGGTGTAGAAGGAGAGTCGTGTGTTGAGGCATTCGGGTCCAAGTTTGTAAAGTGCTTTGTTTGCGTGGGTTAGGAGACGGAATGTTATCCTCTTATTGACGGGGAGCCAGTGGAGGTTTTTCAGGTGACCAGAAATGTGGTCGTTACGCGGGATGTCTAGTATGAGTCTGGCTGATGCATTCTGGATGCGTTGGAGTTTTTTCTGAAGTTTTGCGGTGGTACCGGAGTATAGGGTGTTTCCGTAGTCCAGGCGACTTGTAAACAGTGCGTGGGTGACCGTTTTTCTAGTTTCGGTGGGGATCCAGCGAAATGTTTTTTTGAGCATGCGAAGAATGTTGAAGCAAGATGATGAAACGGCGTTGACTTGTCTGGTCATCAAGAGTGAGGAGTCCAGGATGACGCCAAGGTTCTGTGCGTGGTCTGTCGGGATGGGTGCTTTTCCAAGGGCCTCTGGCCACCAAGAGTCGTCCCAGGCGGAGGGGGGGGTACCTAAGATAAGGACTTCTGTTTTGCCTGAATTCAGTTTCAGATGGCTGTGCTTCATCCACTTGGCTACTTCTTTCATTCCTTCATGTAGGTTGGTTTTGGCGGTGTTAGGGTCTTTGGTGAGTGAGAGGATAAGTTGAGTGTCATCAGCGTAGGAGATGATGTTGAGGTTGTGTTGGCGTGCGATGGCCGCGAGGGGGCTCATGTATACGTTGAAGAGGGTGGGACTGAGTGAGGATCCTTGTGGCACGCCGCAAATGACTTCAGTGGCCTCTGACTTGAATGGTGGGAGGCGGACTCTCTGCGTTCTTCCGGCAAGGAACGAGGTGATCCATTCCAGTGATTTTCCTTGGATTCCGATGTTTCTGAGGCGTTGTAACAGGGTCTTATGACAGACTGTGTCGAAGGCTGCGGAGAGGTCGAGGAGGATGAGGGCGACTGTGTCTCCATTGTCCAGTAGAGTTCGAATGTCGTCTGTTGCTGCGATGAGTGCGGTCTCAGTGCTGTGTTTGGTTCGGAAGCCGGACTGTGAGGAGTCGAGGGATTTGTTGGTTTCGAGGAAGGCGGCGAGTTGGTTGTTGACAGCTTTCTCGATAACTTTGGCCGGGAATGGAAGGAGCGAGATGGGGCGGTAGTTTTTGAGTTCGGTGGGGTCAGCTGTGTGTTTTTTCAGAAGGGCGCTGAGTTTGGCGTGTTTCCAGCTATCCGGGAAGGTGGCGAAGTTGAGGCAGTAGTTGATGACGTCTCGGAGGTGTGGTGCTATGATGGAATCTGCTTTGTTGAAGATGTGGTGAGGGAATGGGTCTGTGGGGGATCCTGAATGGATGGAGTTCATCAGGCGGATGGTGTCCTCAGTGGAGATTGGGTTCCATTCGTTAAGGATGTTCAAGGGGGGTGAAGGTACGGCAGAAGGTTGGGTGGGTTGGTCTCCGGGTTGATTGTCGAAGCTGTTGTGTATGTCTGCGATTTTGTCGTGGAAGAACGAAGCTAGGGAGTCGCAAAGGGTTTGAGAGGGAGTGATGTCATTGGAGTTGGCAGTGGGGTTGGTAAACTCTTTGACGATGTTGAATAATTCCTTGCTGTTGTGGGCGTTGTTGTCTAGTCGGTCTTTGAATGCGGCTTTCTTGGCAGTCCGGATCAGTTGGTGGTGTATGCGGGTGGCGTTTTTGAAGGCGTCCCTAGTGCTGGTGTTTGGGTCTTTTTTCCAGGCCTTCTCAAGGGAGCGACAGAGTTTCTTGGATTTCTTGAGATCATCGTTGAACCAGGGGGCCTTTTTGTTGCCTAGTTTGATTTGACGTTTTTTCAGGGGTGCTAGGTTGTCAGCGCTGTTGGTTAGCCATTGGGTGAGGTTAATGGCTGCTTGGTTGGGGTTCGAAGAGTGGGCAGGGGGGTTTTGAAGAAGCGATGAGGAGATCTGGTCGATGGTGATTTTGTTCCAGTTTCTTCGCAGAGTAGGTTGGGGATGGATGTGTGTTGCGGTCTTATTGTAGATAAAGTGAACGCAGCTGTGGTCCGTCCAATGGAGAGCTGTGGTGTGACTGAAGGAGATATGTTTGCTGGAGGTGAAGATAGGGTCGAGTGTGTGACTTGTAAATGTAAATGTAAATGTAAATGTAGGTATACTTATATAGCGCAACCTGTCACCACAAAGGGCATCCTGGCGCTTGCCTAGGGAACCCGTCCTGGTATTCCCCTGTGAGAAGCCCTGACTGGGTGTCCACAGGGTGAAAGTCAGGCATCCCGCTGCGAGGGGCCGTTGTGGAGATTAAGCAAGCTATTGCCCAGAGTCGCAGAGTGTGAACCCGTGAGTCGAGGAGGCACCGGGACGAGAATTATCGAGTCCATGGAATTTTTAGTCCAAGACCCGCCGGGGCGGGGAATTGAACCCTGGTCCAGGACCGATCTCAGATTCCGGGTCTGCCGCCTCTAACCCCTGAGCCACACTTCTCCACTTGCGTAGTGAGTGGGGGTATTAACAAGTTGTTTGAGTCCGAGGTTGGCGAGATTGTCCAGAAGGGTGGTGGTGTTGCTGTCATTGCTTTTTCCATGTGAAAATTGAGGTCTCCCAATAGAATGTAGTCCTCGGAGGGTAGGGCGTGTGGGGTGATAAAGTCTGTGATGTCTTCACTGAATTGTGCACGGGGTCCTGGTGGCCTGTAGAGGAGGGTGCCTCTGAGTGTGGTCTTGGGGTCGGTGTGGATCTGGAAGTGAAGGTGTTCGGCGCTAGCGAGGTTGGCGTCTGAGCTGGTTGAAAGCTTTTTCGCATAATTGTCGAGCCTGGTATACTTTGCTCTTTGCGACTAGGAAGCCTACAGTGGGCAGACTACTTTTCCGGTTGAATAAAGAATGCCATCAAGACAAAGATGGGTATCCCCAAGCGAATGGAACTAAATGGGAGTGGGTGGAATACCGACCGGACAATATTTCAACGCCATATATCTTCACCAGCACTAAAGACTCATCTAATGCTGAACATTTTGTCATTTCTGTTACCCAAACGCAAGCAGAACTATGTGTACAGAGCATTGGACATATCCCTGTAGGGGTCAGTGATTGTATCACTGTATTGAATATAGATGGTCTAAATATTAGTACCTTTTTAGCTTCACACAACACTTATTTTGTGTGTGGAAATCGTGGATATTATTGATTGCCGGCCGGATGGACTGGTATTTGCTATGTATCTTTTTTGTTGCCCCCTGTGTTTCTAGCACCTCCACTGTATCACCGAAATCTTAAGTTGCTCAACAATATTACTGTACATAGGTACAAGAGGACATTGACTACTGATAATGTTGATCAGACTGACACTAGCCTACAACAATATATAGATTTTAATTTAGGATTGTTCTTTTTTGTAGGTGCTGCATTAAATAGTAGGAAAGTGCGACGATTGACTAGAGTAGTAGAAGCTGTTACCGATCAAACAGCTGCAGCTTTAGGATATATTACTGAAGAATTGCAGATTGCTAGAATTGTACCTTTGCAGAATCGGATGGTGCTAGATGTAATGCTAGCAGACAGAGGTGGTGCATGCCGTGTTATAGGTAGTAGCTGCTGCATGTTCATACCTGACCCCACCCCATCAGTGTATAAAGCGATTAGACGTGTGGCTCAATGATTAGAGCGGCAGACCCTGATGCAGAGGTTTGGCCCGGGACCAGGGTTCAATTCCCCGCCTCGGCGGGTCTTGGGCTCAAAATTCCAAGGACCTGACAATTCTCGCCTCGGTCCCTATTCCAATCATGGAGTCCCACTCTGCAACTCTGGGCAAAAGCTTGCTTAATCTCCACAACGGTCCCCACAATGCTAAGGATGCCTGGCCTCCACCTTGGGGGTGCCCAGGAGTGGACGCCTCACAGGGAAAGCCAGGATGGGTTCCACAGCGGTATTGGTACAAGCGCCTTGAGACCCTTGCGGGTGAGTAGTGCGCTATACAAGTATCAATTTACATTTACATAAACTTCATGAAATCACTGCAGACATTCACACAGAAAATGGTACATGGACTTTTACAGGGTGGTCTTGGACTCTGATTTCTGCTTGAGGCTGGAAAGTATTAACAGCCCTATGTATAATAATTCCAATAATTTTCACCTGCTGCGTCGTATTCAATGCAGCCCGATGATTTGTTCTATGTGTGTCAATGCTTGTATACCAACTAAAAGTAATATTACAGAAGTCAAAATGCAGAATGATCTGAAAAAGGAGATAGCTAGTATGATGGCCATTGATGTAAGTGATGAATAGCTGGCTTTTCCTAGGAAGTCGAATGTCTTCAGCTAATGCTGAAAGGGTCGTCTGTTGTAAATCAGCAATGATTAGATTAACCCCTTCGCTGCTCATGACGAGCTCAGCTCATCATGAGGCACACTGGAGCTGCGCTTATGACGAGCTGAGCTTGTCATGAACAATGGGGTTCGATAAGGATCAGCACAGGAGGGGAAAAGTCATAGCAGCCAAGGTGTTAAGCATTAGCAGAAGACATGCTTCGTTTTGACCATTATCGTAACAAATATGCCGACTCCATCTTGTATTTGCAGTGGCCATTTTGTATGCCATACATTGCCATGTGCTCATCATGTGCTTAGTCCTACTTTCTTGTTCACCGCGCCTGAAGTCTGCCCGGCAACAGGCTATTTTTAGGATTCTCCGCTTTCAGCATGTCCAGACATGCGCAGTAGGATCAGCGACCGTTATTAATTGGTTCCAGATAGGAATGTGTTTACCAGTTATTGGAGACTGTTAACTCCGCCTACTCATCGATTGTGTCTTTCATAATGTCCTTGTATGGTCATAAATCTAATCTTGTCTTTTGTACCGCCTTCTCTTGAGCCCCCTCATTGTGTATAAAAGGGGCCATGTGCTTTAGTTCGGTGTGCTACTCGATACAATACCGAAGGGTGTTGTGTGGACTGTAGTACCACCTTTAAAGGTTTAATAAACTTTGCTTTTGTATTTCCAGTTTCATTGCCAGCTTCTTCCTAAGGTCTGAGGACTCTGTGCAGAGAAGGGCGACCCCTCCCACTAAGTAGGCCTAGCTGAGGTTTGCTTACAACAAGCGGGCCAACACACCCAGACGGTCCTGCAGGGTGGAGTGGACCACATCTCTAGCAGGCCCTTCAACATTTGAGAGCTAAAACACCCATGATGGCCCATGCCCGACCACTGCATGGTCCTGCTGCTGTGTGGGGCTCCCCCACTGCAGGAATTTTTGGGGCTGGAAACATCTAGCCAGACACCCCCTGGGCCTTTACAGGCGCAGCATAGTGAGGACCTCGCCCACCTCACAAGACCGGAAATAGGTGGGTGAAGAGGAGCAGACACCACCAAGGATGGCACACCTATGAGAGGTGAGCAACACTGGCTGGAGGACCAAGTCAGTGAGCAGACGGGAGCATCCAGCCACATTGGTGACATCAGGGTGCATGGGCCTGGGTGGACAAGGATCAGGGCGGGGTCTTCTCTTCACCTCCCCTGGTTTGAGAGAGCATGGCAAGCCCGAAGTGACCCAGAGCAAATCATGAGGAAACCCGACTGCTCAACAGGTTGCAGATAACACCCGATGACCACCGAAGAGAAGGGTGACTTCACTGGCTCAGGCAGGAACTGCATACCAGGTAACCCCACAGGTGGAACAGTGAGGGGAGTAGAGACCCGGCCTGTGGCAGGTGGCCGCAATGCTGGCCTGACATGGATGACAGAGATGATGGGAGCCACCGTCCATCTCACAATACAATGACACTCCCCCAACAGCCAGTGTGTTAGCCCATAGGAACCAATCACCTATAAAGAGAGGAAGAAATAAAAAGAACCCACAATCCAGAGGTGCAATGGTGAAACCCAAAGGGCAGAGTGTTCTCTGGACAAATAAAATGGACATATATGCGATCCCGAAACCCCAACAAGTGGAAGGGGATGATGGGGCAGTAAAACAATCTGTGAGTGCCATTATGGCAACCATAAGAGACCTGAAAGGCACCCTAGAACTGAAAATAGACATGGTAACAATTTAGGTGAACCTGATCAAAACAGACTTAATGAAGAGAGAAAGTCACGAGAACCAAAAAGCAGATCACCCAACTTCAATCAACAACAAAGCGCCTGCAGGCACAGGTGCAGACACTAACCCAATGAACCATGATGATGGCAGTCAAGCTCAAGGACCACGAGGGCATAGCCGGAAGAAATAACATCAGAGTGGTGGGAGCCCGGAAGGAACTAGCGTGGAGCTCTTCATGGAAGATTTCATAGTGAATACACAGCGACCCAAGAGACTGTCTAAGTCGAGAGGCCGCACAGGGCCCTGGACCCCACACCCAAACTGGGGACCCCCCTCAAGTGCAGAAATTGCAAAGATCTTTAACTATCGGCACCGCAATGCTATCCTACAAGCAGCCAGAGCTACGGGGGAGGTCCATTTCGAAAATACCTAAATAAGATGTTTTCCTGACTTCACATTACAAGTACAATAGGCAGCGCAGGAACTTTGAGGCTGTGAAGCGGGAACTCTGTGAGAGAGGAGTCAAATACATAATGCTTTTCCCAGCAAAACTTTGACAGAGGACAAGACCTGGCACTTTGTCACCCCGGACGAGTTGTGTGTGTGGCTGGAAGGGCGACATACTGGAGGCAGTAACAGGTGGAGGAACAAAGCAATGCCGGAACAACACAAAACTAGGCCAAAAGAATAGAGAATTGCCACACTGCAGGAAGCTGTGGGGAGTTGGGGACGGGACCAAATACCGCAAGCAACGCCACAAGCTAAACGCTCTGGGTTTCCGACCTGAGATGAATCAGTGCAGGAGATGATGGTATGACTTTCAAACTGTAAGCAACTCTCACCAACTGCCAACCCCTTTGCAAGGGTGAGAGTCAACATGGCAGTCTCACAAGTATTTACTCTCCAGAAAGAGACAAGGCAGGGCTGCCCACGGTCCCTCTCCTTTTTGCCCTGGACCTGGAACCCTTGGCCTCATGGGTAAGGGAAGACACCCTGATTTGGTGTATCCCAGTAGGAGAGGAATGGGAAGAATGAATTTCCCTCTATGTAGATGATGTCTGCTCTACATCAGAAGGCCGAAGCAGTCCATAGACAGAATGCTTCAGGTATTGCGTATCTATGGGGATCATTTAGGGTATCGCATTAACTGGGACAAATCTGTACTATTTCCTCTGGCAGGAAGCGCCCCGAAACTTACATCACATTTCAAGGTACCAATCGAGACTAAGGGCTTCAAATATTTAGGGATAAAGATAACTAGAAACACTCAAAAATGTAACCACAAGAATGCTGAAATATAGCTAAATAGGTACATCAATAATGCTAAATGCTGGAGGACTCTCCAGCTCATGCTAATGGGTCGTGCGGCCCTATTTAAGATGATGGCGCTCTCCAGCTACATTATACAATGCAAAACACTCCTCATGAGCTCCCAGACTCATTCTGTCAACAAATTGAAGTTGAGTTGAGAGCCCTGCTGTGAAGCGGAGGAGCCCCTCGTACAGCCTTGCAGCAAATACAAAAAGGAGTCAATGAGAGGGTCTAGCGGGGCTAGACATTAAAATGTAATAATGGGCCTCACAGCTGGTGCGCGTTAATGACTGTGTTTTCAGCGATAGCGCGGAACCGGCCTATAGGGTGGATAGAGTGGCCATGGGACCCCAAGGGTACCCCCCTCCTATATGACAAGGGAGGAATTGCAGGCCTCCGACACAAACTGTAGGAAGGGTATGGCACATGGCAACTAATTCCCTGGGATAAGAGTGGAAGTTGACAGAGATGACCCCACTCTGGGACCGCAAACAGCTTCGAAAAGTGGGCCAACTACACAACTTCAGTAAATGGAAGTTGCTGGGCCTGGAAAGATTGGGGGCATGTACAAATCCTGCAGCCGATTATGAGTTGGGTCAAGGAGAATTGTTGAAATATCTCCAACTGGGACATGCCCTTAAAAATTATATTTGGAAGGGACGGCCTTGTTGGAGTGTCCCCACCAAAGGAGAGACTACTGACATACCCTCTGACAGACCGAGTCATATAAAGCATATATAGGAAAATCCTCAGCAACTCTCCTGACCCTTGGGAGCACTAAGAGCCTCCTGGGAAAATGACATAGGACAGTTGGACGAAGAAGAATGGGCAGAAGCCATACAGGGACCGAGGGAGGTAGCAATTTGTGCCAGATCCTGACTGATCCTACATAGGATATGCTACCACTGGATTATATTACATCATATAGGATGCATTGAAAATGGTGAGTGTCAAACAGGATGCGGGCAGGAAGGGTCCTTCTGCGATTTGTTGTGGGATTATCCTGTGATGCAAGTATATTGGCAGGAGATAGGGAGAATCACGGTGGATGTAGTGGGGATGGAGATCCCGATTGACCCAAAATTATCCATGTTGATGAAATCGAACGAAGAGGCATGGCTCAAATATATGAAGTTATGACTTACACTGGCAGCAGTGATTGCTAAACGTAATATCTCTAAACATTGGGCGGCGGTTGTCCCCCTAGGGTGTCAGACTGGATCTCCGACCTAGATTGGTGTCAGCAAGCAGAGCACATGATTTACCTAAGCAGAGGGTGCCCAAAAAAATGGGAGAAAATCTGGTGGTTTTGGCAAGCATTTTGGGGCACAAAGAGGGAGGTGAGGGTAGGGAGGGTAAAGGGTGGGTCCATCAGTGAAGCTTCTGTTTATTCGCCTACTGTAAAGCCTTAACGTGGTTAGCTACATAACTTCTAGATTCCATTCAACAATATGTAACTGAAATGCTGTTTACTGAGCATGATCAATTAAAATAGAGTGTAAAAAAAAGAAATGTCAAACTCTATTGAGCTGGAATGAGTGGAAGAGGTGTCAAAAACATCTTTCCAGCTGAAATTCAACTAGTATTAGAACAAAAATAGTGAGGTGCATCTTAAGAACACAGAAAAAGAAGGGATTCACAAGAACAATACATTGAAGATTAAAAGTGTACTGGATTTAGGTGAAGCTTCTAAAAAGACAAAAGTATGTTGGTCAAATCTTATGAGGTGATATCTTTGTTGAGATCACAATGTACCCGACTCAAAATGGTAAAGTTACATGTGTACAGGGCCGGCTTTAGGGCGGTGCGATCAGTGCCACCGCACCGGGCGCTGACTTGGGGTGGAGGTGTCATTTTTACAAGTATATCCAAATTTTAAAAGCACCTGCTGCTGCGTTTCTCGCCTCCAGCCATTTTCAGGCATCAATTAAAATGTCAAGATAACTCTGGTGATTAATCGTCTTCCTGGAAATAGACTGGAGGTTTGTTTTGTGGAAGTTTTTACTCATTTTAAGGTAGTGCAGAGGCTTTAAATGCCTGCTGCTAAGAACGTGTACCATGTAGATCACAAAGTGTATATAATGTAAATAGGTCAGTGGGTTACTGCTTTTGTCGGAGAGCTGGTTTTGTTACTTGTAGTTTATAAGTCAAAGTCCTATTATAGAACATTGAGCTACTAACTGCCATCAAAGAGCTGCATGCAACCTGCAAGGTACATGTTAAAGCATTATGTTTTTTTTTCCCAGTCTTTCATTATCCTAATATTCCCAAAAGGGTTCATTTGGGTAGAAAACCATTCTTATTATTAAAGAGAACCCCCTATCAATGGTGTTACGTTTTAAATTCTGAATTGTGCTTTTCAGTAATAAGGACTCTTAAACGGTATTGCCTATCAGTAGCGATGACATGTCACTACTACACTACACCTGGTAGTCCTGTCTGATGTAGCATTTCCTATACACTGATTTAAACACATATGATTGTCTCTGTGCAATGTTCGTGTGATGTAAAGTGCTCTGACACCTTACACCGGTATGAGTGGTGCTATAAAACTAAATTAATCTGAGAGACAATGGTTATGGAGACTTGAGGGATACTGTAAAAAGGGTTCTAGTGAGGGAATCCACGGCAAAGGTGGTCATTGGGGGGCGCCAACAAACGTTGTCGCACAGGGCGCCCCCAGTGTTAAAGCCGGCCATGCATGTGTAGATTTACACATTTGTAAATATACCCTTACAGTTTGTACTAACTTTACCACTTATGCATTGGTGGCTCCTCCACTAAGGCAGAAGAGCATCGCCCCACTGCTCTATGAGCATTGTAAAGGAAAAATAAAATGATAATAACTGAACATAATTAACATTGTATTTTTACTATGAGAGACTGGAGCCAGGTTAAGGCAGGGCGTGGCTGGGCTTCTTTCAGAGGGAGCAGTTGATGGTGTATGTAAGTTGGCCAGCCGTCTTGGGCCAGCCAAACCATCATGCGCACTTAGCATGTTCTCAACTGGGCTGTAATAAACATCCTGGGTGGAGAACATGCACAGGCTCCTACTTCCTATCTGAGTGCTGAACCACAGCCAGGATTGAGGAAGACCAGCAAGGGGTTTTGTTTGTTATGTAAATTTTCAGCACGATCAGATTTGACGTTCTGTGGCCAAAGACTCCAAACAATCTCGAGCGATTTGAAAAGTGACATAAATTGGACTAACCGCCAGAATCTGTCTACTACAGCATTGTATTCACTACGAGTGTATGCTACGCAAAATTGATTTATTTCTTTGCCCGATTTCTACGTCATAATTGAAGGTGCTGATGCCGTCACGAATTCCAAACTGACGTGCTTTTGATTCGAAAAAGGGTCATCAATTGTATATACCACTATTTTGTCCTGATGATGGTCTTAAGAAAATTTGAAAAAAGACCGAAATGTCGACTTGTTTAGTCCAATTCTGCATATTTTGTCTCATGTTAGCTTTTGATTTTCTTCTGATTTTTAGTTGAAATCAATTAATTACTGTGACTCTGCAGTCTGGACTTAATTTTTGGATATGTCAAAGGAAAAGCAACCAACACCTTGAATATCCATATTATATCTATGTATGTACCCTACCCTATGTCAATGTTCATTTTTTTGTACAGAAATTCATATTTTTTGCCTTGAATTTAAATAATAATTTTCAGACAAACAAAAATCCTGGTTTCATGTTTTATTAAACATTCATTGTATATATGATGTTAGTGTGGTAACATCCTGTGTTCCTTTTTTAGGAACTTCTTTCTTTTGATTTAAATAGAACAGCCACTGATTAATCTCAGGTTTAGGTACTCTGATTGCCCTTAAACAAGTCCTAACAGTGCTGAAAATTTACATAACAAACAAAACCCCTTGCTGGCCATTCTCTATTATAACAAACTCTGCCCGAGCCCGCAAGGGTATATTGGGTTGCTCACCTTTCTACACACAGGATTGAGGAAGAGCAGAGGACAGATGAAAAGCGGTGGCTGGCAATCGGCGATGAGCAGGTAAGTTGTTGTAGGGGAAGAACGCTACCAGAAATGATTTGTTAATCAATCATTGGTATTTGATTATAAGCAACAGAGAGCAGTTGGTGTTCCAAGTCTTTTTTATTCTTTTATGTTTCTAACCTCCGCCCACCTCCCACCACCATGGGGGACGGAGGTTCTAACTTCCCCCCGCCAGCTGCTACCGCACTTATGGCTAGCACAATTTTTGAGTGGACAGTTACTACAAAGTGTACAATTACATGTCCCCACCCCATGAAACCAAGTAATGGAGTCAAATCTACAAGTTTAAACAATCTACTAGTAATATTTCACATGTAGGGGAAAGTCTCTGTCCCTAGGGAGAAGGTCTTCATACAGTAAAGTACAGGGAAAGTAAAAAAGTTTATTAAACTTTAAAATCATTTAGTAAACATATTGTAATGTTAAATATTAATGTTAAATAACTTAACATATTTATTAACCCTAGAGCAAATGGCAAAAAGTGTCAGTGCTATTATGTGAACAGTATATTTAAAAAAATACATTTAAATATATTTAATTGATACATAATTCTTTATTTTAAGATACGTTTAAAAAATGCCACCTACAGTAACATTTTTATTTTTATTTAATCGGTCCATAATGTATACAATTCATTTATTAAATTCAATTTTTACAGAAAATGTACATTTATATTTAAATGTCATCACGTTTATTAAAATATATAATTCAGTACTATTTTTTCTTTACTAACAATATTTTTACATTAAATACAATTTATATATATATATATATTTTGAAAGTCAAAATACGTTAATTTATATTAATAATATTTCCTTGGGGGTTCTATTTTATGTCTCTGCCTCCATTATTTTCTAAGGAAGGGTGTTGCGGTTACAGTTATTGGCCATGTGTGGTGCAGGACCTACTCCAGGTTTGAGCCAGAGTACATTGACAACTGTTTTGGGCCCTTTTTGGCTGTAGTAACGTACTTAAACCACTCCTAAATCCTCTCTGAACTCCTCCATCACGTCCCAAACCCCTAACGTTGTGTAGTAATTAACAGCAACTCCTTCCTGTCCCCCCGCGATTTACTCCAAAAACATAGATGCACATCAGGGCTGCACTGGGAACCCAAAGCAGCCCTGGCAACTTTGTCAGACCAGCCTCTTGGAAGTGTGTGGAGTGCAAGTTAGAAGCACTGCTGCTGTTGTTAGTGTGAGCCGATATTGCAGCATCGCTGCAAAACTGGCCTCCAGTAACAAAACCGGACACCACCACTGAAAAAATGGCCTCCACCCTTCCAGCCTCCTGTGGAATTGCCCGATTGCCGCCACAGCCCTGATGCACATGTGCAGATACATTCGCAACCAGGCAGGGATCTCTGCATAGAAAAGATAAGAGAGCTGGAGGTAGAAATCTTAGCATGTAGATTTGTAAATAGTCATTCATAGTATGTAGTTAGTAGTACTATTACAGCATAACTAAGTGCACTATAAACAGCAATTTTTAAATAGGCCAAAATATGTTTAAGGAGTCTACATTTCTCTTTTAGTGGATCGCTTATCTGAATTTGGAGTTTCCTTTTCTTTGAAGTTTATTGGTCTTTATTTATGTATTATCTGTAGAGGACGAGGTGTGTAATGTCTTGTATATAAGTGTGATCTCATGGTCTTGTCTCATGGCGTATGTCACCTGGTTGTCATGCCATTTTCTGTGAAGGTTTCGTTTGGAATGTTATGAGTTTGATGGATACTGCCTACCTTCACCGTGTGAGAAGGGATATAGAGCCTGGGGTCTGCTGTGTGTGACAGAGGAGGTGGTGGACTAGCTATCCCCCGGTAGCCCAGAAACAAACCAAGTTCAACTTCAGTCACCTTGAACTGTGTTTTCTTCTGGAAATTCATGAAAAGTACTCCCGTGAAGGAAAGGAGGAAGATACTTTCGAACGAGGGAAACTGGAGAGAACACATCCAATTTGGAAATTGGGGGGCGGGCAGCTATTGACCTGAATCATGACATCAAGGCATACAGGTATATGGTCTAAGATTTACAAATAAATTAAATACTTGATAGGTATGTAGGCAAAAACAATTGCTGCAGTGGATAACAAAATGTGTGCTAAAGCAGATTTCACAGTCGTTTTCGTGCAGTCTACTTCACAGAAATTTCACATGAGAACATTTTGCACCTTAGAAAGCTCCTGGAAATCTATGACTATTTTAGATTTTTAGAAGTAGCCTTGCGATTCTTTGTGACTCACATAAAAGTCAAACATATGCATGAAGCAAAAAAAACGACCCTAATAAAAGATTTTAGACATTTCAAAATAGATCTTTGTTAATCGATTCTAATTTATTCCAGTCAACCTTCCATGATAATCTAATTTCGTGTTTATTGTTTTCGCCTTAAAGATAGGGTGAGATTTAAATATTACAAGTAAGTCACCGGCTTTATGTTGAGTTTTCTAGTGTTATGTGTAATTACTTTTCATTTAGATAATTGGCAAGCAAATTAAACTCAAATCTAATTTTAAAAAATTGTGCCGACATTCCTGCAAAGCCACACAAGAGACAGTGGGGTATTTTTCACAAGAACTTGTGATAACTACTGCAAGAGTAGCGTAACGCAACTTTCAACATCGCAGCCTATCTCAGGAAAATAACCCTGTGGCAATGTGGAATTCACAACGCTGCGGTGGCAGGCTATAGTCTGCCAAAAACGCTGACAATGTCCACGATACATCCACCTCGATGGAGACAAAAATACAAACCACAACACCAAAAAACCTACAATGGGCCAAAGCGCAATGAGGAAATCAGCGATAAGCTGTGCCAGGCGTGCAACACGCACCTGGCTGGTGGGAGAAATCACCATAAAAGTAGGAAAAACCCAAACACAAACTGACCAACACCCAAGCACCATGGAGGCAGCTGGAGTAGGTGCAGTGGACAAGCGCAACCCCACAAGCACCCCGGACGACCAGCCCGGGACCTCAGGGACAGGGAAGGGCAAGGACAAGAGGAAGAGGAAGACGAAGTTCAGTCCGCAGGTGAACAGGATCATAGTCACAGAGGTGATAGAACACCATCAACAACTGTTCATCACCTCCAACGTGTAATTGGGCACCAAAAATTGAATATGGCGGGACATTGTTGACAAGGGGAATGCAGTCGGTGAGCATAAGAGGATAATAGACAAGGTCAAGAGGTGATGGAATGGCATCAAGCGGAGGACCAAGGAGAAATTCACTGCCAACCAGAAGGCAGCAATGCAGACTGGAGGTGGGGGCCCAGCGCCACAGCTCGAGCTGGATGATATGGAAGAGCTGGTGTCGACAGTCATCAGTGTGGAGACTGTGGCCGGAGTCGGGGGATAGGACACTGCTCGACAGGACACAACACAAACGCAACAGGGTGAGTGCCCACTAGGTACTGGGGGGATGGTTGGAGATGGGCACAATGGCACACATGCACAATCAAGCAGAGTACAGTGCACTCTGGGTCCTCGTCCAGATCTACAGACTTTCACAATGTACAGTGGCATGCTGTCTGAATCTCTACATGTACCATGCAGCTACATACATGTGGACACATTGTAAGACACCATCTCCTCTTGACAGAGCAGTCCCAGCCACTCTTCGCTAATGACGAGGAGGACAACACCAGCATCAACACCTAAACCATCCAAGACACCATTGACCTCATCTGCCACTCACATCCAGGATCAGGGCAGCCCAGCTACATCGAGGAGATCCGACCCACTACCCAAAGCACCCAGCAGGAGTCACCCACAGCCCCAGCACCCCCCCATGACCCCCAGGAACAACACATGGCCTTCCAATGCCGTGTGCTGCAGTGCCAGAGGGAGACCACAGAGCAGGTGCAGTTGGGCTTTGGCTTCATGGCAACCAAACTTGATGCCCTGTTTGGGTGTGTCGGCCCGCTCCATGGTCTCCAACGAACCCTGACTGACATCGCTGGAATCATGATGTGGAGAGAAGAACACCTGTCCACTCAGAGTGGCTCCAGCCAAACCAGCCGTGAGCTGGCACACATGCGGAGGCTCATGGAGGACATGGTAAGTTTGGAGGCAGAAAAGATGACAGCCCCCGCTGCACATCAGCGGAATGTAGCTGGGATATACCATGCCCTGATCCTCATCATCAAAGAACACCAAAGGGCCTTGACTTTACTCAGTAAGGCTGAGTCAAATTAACAACAAAATGTAACAAGTGCCAGTACTGAGTACTATTAGCTAAATATTGTAATATTTAGACCCATAAACTAAATTACCAGGTCCACACTATTTATACTGCCACTACTTAATTTATTTGGCAGTAAGCTTTTTCATTGCGTATCAAAAAAACACTCAATTCTCAATTTATATTTACAAGAACATCAAAAGACAAACCTAATGAAAAATCACTAAACAACAAAGACACCCACATACATGCAATACATCCCTTAATTCATTGCCTCACTCACTCAAACCCATTTAACCCACAAACCAGATATACGCCTCACCGGGTCTGGCCAAACCAGGCTGCTCAAATTCAAAGATGGCTACGAACCAGGGAGGCCTACTCCACACACAAGTCAAGCAACCATACAGTAACACTACAATCTCACAGTGGAGCACACCTAAATCAAAAATTGCGACAGTCTACAATGTCCCAAAAAATGTACAGTGCACCAGTGGACAACCTAATTGACAACTAGGTTTGTTTGACAAAAACCAACACAAAGGGGGTCGATGCGTTTCAAACCCAACAAGTTGCAGGGTTCTCATAAGGACCACAGAATCTACAATAAAGAGAGAAATAAATACTCTTATTTAGTTCGAAAGAATCTACAACTAAAAGGTTAAGAAAACACAAAACCACGGTGTATGCCACCTACCTGAGTCAAACGGCAGAAAGTATCAGCTGTATCACGAATAGAGAAATGAGGGAGTGTCGAAAAGAGGCAAATTAACGGAAAGACAGTCTTACAAAATATTGTCCTCACATGAAATCCGTCATTTCTAGTCATACTACAAGAAGTTGAAAAAACTTACAGGGAGGTGTCTCCAACTAGTCATCACATAAGTTTTATTTGCTGAACAGAATGTACCTGCCAAGCAAGGACCACTATTTTAGTACTCAATCATAATCACAAAAGCGTGGTGCTACAATCCGAAAAACACATACTAGTGGAGAAGAATCACCAAAGCACACCTTGTTGTTAAAACATTCCCAAGTGTTTAGGGCAATACTGGTATAGTGCGTCCAAATAAATTCAACCAAAAACTATAAAAGAAAGTATAATGACTATTAGTTCCTCGGTGTATGTTAAATCCGTTGGAATGTTTGTTGGATAAATCAAAACGTACTAATCACCTGAATTCACCTAATTCACGACTTCCCATAAGTCTGAAAACAACATGGTTCTGGTCACATTTTCTTAAAAACAGCTGTGGCAACACCTACCTGCCAGAGCCAATATCACACATCATGAGGTATACCACCGGGTGCTGGGCAATCCATTTTGCACTGGCCCTATTTTTTCAACATTGGGCTTTTTTGGTACATCAGTCCACATCCCAAAGTCCAGGATGATGTATTGTGATTATCTATTAGAGGCATATCCTGCTGACAGCCTGTCTATTACCGGCCTGTCTGTTATCAAATGCAAGCCATATAATCATTACAGTTGACTGAAAGTAGACCCAAAGGTCATATTAAAGACGATGATAATACAATAAATGGAGCATACCCATGGACAAATTGACCCACTGTCTAAAAAAGACAACTCTTCTGGCATATTAGTTAAATTTCAGCAGCCTGGTTTGGCCCGACCTGGCGTATGTGTGGTTTGTGGGTTGAATGGGTTTCAGTGCGTGAGGCAATGAATGAAGGGATGTATTGCATGTATGTCGGTGTCTTTGTGGTTTAGTGATTTTCCACTAAGTTTGTCTTTTGATGTTCTTGTAAATATAAATTGTTTATAAAGTGTTTTTTTGATAAGCAATCAAAAATCTTACTGCCAAATAAATTGAATAGTCGCATGATAAATAGTGTGGACCTGTTGATTTAGTTTCATGGGTCTAAATATTAAATTATTTAGCCAATAGTACTCAGTACTGGCACTTGTTACATTTTGCTGATCCTTATCATGGCATTGCTGCCAAAAAGGCGTGGCGATGATGAATGCTGCTGCCCCCACACCATCCACAACTCCGCCCCCTGGTGTGTCTCTGCCTCCCAGTGCGGCAGGTCTATCCACTCCGGCACCTGATGTGTCAGTGGCACACAGTGCGGCCAACAATCCACCTTCGACCCCTGATGTGTCAGTGGCACACAGTGCCGCAGCCGGTACAGCAACACTCCCAGGTGGGGCAGAGCACACATCCGGGGATGAGGATGTGGATGTGCCTGTGATCAGAAGGACTCAGTAGAATTCATTTCTGACACCTGGCCTGTTTCTGCTTGGTCCCGCACATGGCCTCATGACCTTCCACTGACCCCAGATTCACACAGATTCACTCACCTTGGGCTACAACATGGACTGCCACATCCTGTTTGATGACCAATGACATGACTACCAGACTGCGGACTGCACCCCTCCTCTTCTGCAGTACTTGTCATCCCCGGATGGACTCTGGCTGGCCCTCCATGGGCCCATTTTGTGAAGTGTGTCCAGCATTGCCCTGTACCCCTCCAGCTGCAGAACTGCACTGAATGTGCAATAAACACAGTGATTTCCCTTGCGTCAATGATGCTCATCCTGTGGGATACCAGTCAGAGGGTGCTACATAGCAATTTGGGTTACAAGTCCTGTGGACACCACAACAGAGACACACGCATCAGCCACTTTCTTGTCCGGACATGGACTGAACCATGCCTAGAGCCCCCGAGTCATTGTTGCAGGCCCTGCACTGGTACGCCGTATGCCAGGCCAGATCACTCCACTTACGCTCCTTTGGGGGCCTCATTGCTACTTGTCACAGGTGTACTTGCTGGTGGTGTGCAGGTCACTGGTCTAGTTGTCAGCATGTCACGCCACTCCCTGAGGGCAGGTTTGCACGCACACCACACCCAACTGACACAGGAGTCACAGACCATGTGACCCCACAAATATAAGTGGCCGATGACATCACATACCCCTCTGCTGGTGGTGACTGTATGACGGACCCGAGGCCCTGAGGCCGGCATGGGCCTGTCACCATGTGGCACTGACTGGGGTTGGACAGGGTTTGTGGCACCCGCTGCATTGCGGACGGTACAGGCAACCCGCCACAGGACTGTGACTGGTATTGAACAAGGTTTGTGGCACATGCTGCATTGCGGAAGGCACAGGCATCCCGCCACGGGACGGTGACTGGGGTTGAACAGGGTTTGAGGCACGCTCTGCATTGCGGATGGCACAGTCCCCCCACCATGGAAGAATGTCTTTGGGTGCACTGAGTCAGTGGCACCTTAAGCTGCTGAGCGGGTGTGCAGCCTGCGATGATGACCCATCGGGGCAGCCCGGAATGCTCAGGATTTGTGTGCCTTGCTGGACCGCAGTGTAGGCCGAGCCAGTGGGCTGCGCGGGCCTACCGCTACGTGGCCTCGCTTCCGGGATCGCAGAGTTAGCCGCTCAGACCCATTGGTCTGAGCGGCTGTGCAGGCTGCGATGTTGCCGGGTTCCCTGGTATGTCCTATGCCATGGTGTAATCAAGACCCAGTACCAGACGTGAGACCAGGTGGCCTGCGCAGCTTGGCTGCATGATGTGGACGGTGCCATGTCTGCGGGCCCCGGGCTTTTGAATTGCAGCGGCAAGTGGTGAGACCTGCTGTCTACATGCCGGTGGCGGAAGGTGAGCAGTGAGGCCCGGGTGTGCATGGGCAGGCATGCTCCGATGGGTGTCGGGAGGGGCTGGGATGCCTCTGCCTGGATGTGCATGGGCGGGCGGGCGGGCGACGTTGTCTTGTGCAAGTGTGTGTACTGTGCCAGTCATGTAACTGGACTCTGTTTCAGATGAAGCTTCTGACTCGGATATGTGACCTGGTGTACTGCTATACATACCAGCAAGTGGTTGGAGACACACCGGTGGCAGCAAGTGAGCAGTGTGGCAGGGGCGTCTCTCTCTCTCTCTCTCTCTCTCTCTCTCTCTCTTCTCTCTCTCTCTCTCCCTCTTCCTCTTCTCTCTCTCTCTCTCTCTCCCTTTCTTCTCTCTCTCTCTCCCTCTTTTCTCTCTCTCTCTCTTCTCCTCTCTTCTCTCTCTCTCGCTCTCCTTTGCTCTCTCTCTGTCCTTTGATGTGTGCAGGACACACCTTCTGATCATGTTTTTTGTCTTGCAAGCTGTCACCTACAGATTGTCCCAAGGGGAGCAACCATGTGTCGTCATTTAATTTCTGCGTTCATTTTAATAAAGTTTCATTGGTTGCTTCGAAAGTGAATATGTAATGCTCATTTCTGTGATGACACATGCATGTCACCAGTAGTGATTGTGAGACATCAGGCAGATTATTTGTTAAGGTGTAGCTGATGTGGCATGTCTTTGGTCGGGGTGCCAGGGAGGGGGGGGTCAAGGGTTTGGTGTCGGTGGGTGTAATGGCCCTCTTGGGTGTTCGTGCTGCATGTTCAGTTGCTCCATGGCATCTGTTTGTCTTCAGGTGTGGCTGTGGGCTGGGCTACCTTTTGTGGTGCAGGCTGTGGTCCGACTTTACACCAGGTCAGAGCAGGTGTTAATTTCCTGCTGCTAACACACCTTATCGCATGTTTTGTGTTCTTATAGCCGATCTGGCTGGCCGTTATGAATGTTGAGGTGTCGTGTTGTCATGGCTTTTTTCACGGGAACGCCTAATCTGCATCTCATTAGCGATAGTTGTGGGGGTCCTCTGTGGCGATGTTTTTTGTGGCTGCTATCCCGGGAAAACTCGTGCTGTGGGCTGTTAGCACCTGCATATGAACGGGCGGGGGTACATTTATCACGACTTTGGCTGTGATAAAGTGCCGTTAGTTTGGCAAAACTCCTTGTGAATATGCCCCAGTGTCTTTTTAGTTACCATTGTAAAGGCCCGCATGGGCAGCAGAAAATCGTGTATTATTTTGAGAGCACCCGCGTAAACTTTAGTAAAAGTGGTCCTATCAGTATTAGCCCAGTGCGTTTAGTCCTTTTCTTAACGATTTGCACTTGCTCATCCTTAGTGTAATCGGTGTGGGTGTAAAAGAATCTCTCAGAAATTGCTGGTTATTGTCACAATATTTTGCCTAACATCAACAATGTGCTCAAAATGCCTTTTTAGGTCTCGCTATAGCAATTGCGTAAGCGATGCTTTGCGAGAGTATAGAAAGCGGGTTTTAAAAATGCTCCCAAAGTCTGCAGGCGGATCGGGCACAGTGCATGTGCGGCGGGCGGGCACACCATTTCTCTGCCTGCAGCTTTGGGAGCAATTTTGCGGCCGCTTTGATGTTCTCAGTGAGCCGGGCAGCCACTGAGAACATCAAAGTGGCTGCGAAATTGTTCACCATTTGCCACTCCCTCCTTTATCCCACTTCCTGCTTGTTTATTTTTATTAATTTGAAGATGTTTTCAGTCTACAGTCCACTTTATCTGCCCCCGAAATCTTACGCTGTCTGCATCCTTGGTCCCTCCGTCTCTGTTTTAATTTCCACCCTACAGCTATATTTCAACAACCCAGTTTCACTAACTCTTTTCCTACTGTTTGTATCAAATTTTTTTCAAAAATGTGAACAGGGGTATTCCATTTGCGCACTTCTACCCGCCCACCCCCATCCTTCACACCCTTTGGCATCACTCCAGCCCCGATCCTGAGCCGTCCCTACGCTCCCCGCCCACAACCATCCTTCACACCCTTTGGCATCACTCCGGCCCCGATCCTAAGCCGTCCCTACGCTCCCTGCCCACACCCATCCTTCACACCCTTTGGCATCACTCCGGCCCAGATCCTGAGCCGTCCCTACGCTCCCCGCCCACCCCCATCCTTCACACCCTTTGGCATCACTCTGGCCCCGATCCTGAGCCGTCCCTACACTATTTCACTTGCTGTATTTTTTCTCATCAGTTAATCTGCTTTCTCCATGCTCTTATCTACAACTCCTCTGGTGCTCACCTCTGTCCCCTTGTTCAAAGCCCTCCTAGTTCCCAAACGGTGCCAATTTGAAAAATGCCTTTTGGATAATATTGTGCTACACATTTGTTTATTTCTTACATACACATAATTTTTTTGTGAATCTTTCTTGTTTTTCCTTCTTTTTAATACTTATGACATTTTACCTTTCTTTCTAAGTTTGTACTCGAGTTTTCTGACTAAACTTTGCTAACGCAAACCAACCGTTTGTCCTTTTTCTGCACATTTATCGAGAAAGGTACATTGTTCGGGTTAGGTGTTTGGCACAGGCTCTGGCTGCAGCATCTCTCATGGGAATGCCCAAAACCTGACATGTCTTTGGGAACGTTTGGTGTCATTGCATAAAAGGTAATCACTGAATGATTGCTTGAACAAAACCTTTTAGACCAGTAAGGATTGTGTTATGCAAAGACAGTACTCAACAGCCATCTGGGTCACCTCCATCACGGGAGTCCAAAAAGGAACCTAAAAATATCAAATATGAGCCATTTAACATGTAAAGAAGTGGATTGGGAACATTGCACTTAGCATGCGGTGGTGAAAATAATGTAACTGTTCTGGCCGACCTCAAACTCGCCTTGGTTTACAGTGAATGATTGTTCAGTGAAGCATTTAAATTTGGCTGAACATATAGCGTCAACGCAAGGTGATGAATTTGTAGTGAACAAAGTTGATCGTCTCATCATCTTAGTCCCCAACCACAGCCAAGAGCGTTTAATAAATGGACAGCATCACTCGCATTGCTGTATTAATATTGTGCAGTGAGTCAGTTTAGCACTACTTTTCTGGGGCGTGACACGAACCTCTGGCCAATTCCATGGCTTCGAGGAGTTAAGGTGTCGCTTGACCTCTTACCCTGATGGACAAGTTAGGTCCTTTCCTCCAAAGAAGGTTTTAGCAGTAGGTGAATACCTCAATGAAACATAAGCTATTTTACACAAAAGCAAAGGGCACTTTCCGGCGTGTTTTAAAGATGGTTTTAAGAATCTGTAATTTTACCCCATCTTTCTTAAAGGATCAGTTGCGTCAGGTCTTCTCAGTCTCAGAGAACGCAAGGTTAGTTTGTATTTACTTTATTTGTGGCGTTCTTAAAACACAATACTAGCTTTGGTAAACATGAACATTTCCAATAAAGTGCAAATAACAACCTCACAAAGGAGATTCATCAAGTATTCAACCCCCTCTGGCTTTATACAGTGTGGTTTCGTCAGGCACTATATTTATCCTACTTCAATGCTTTCTTGATTTCTGTGCTGTTTTCAAGATGCCCAAATGTATTTTGCTACAGCTAGCACCGATTAGAATTCAGTTGACTTTACCAACTGTATAACAGATCTCTGCAAATTTCTTATCCACAGAATAACGCTAGCTTTTTCTTAATAAAGCCACACACAATCACACACACACAAGCACACACACACACACACACACACACACACACACAAAAGCACACACATAAAAAATACACACACACACACACAACAACACCAGACATCACTGCACACTTACACCGGGCACAAACACCACCAAACGTCAGTGCACGCATCCACCAGGCACACACCACCAAACATCAATGCACGCTTACACCAAGCACAAACACACACCACCAGCTGTCAGTGAACGCTTTCAACAAGCACACACTCACCGCAAACAATTAGTTCACGGTTTCAATGGGCACACACTCACCAACAACCATCAGTACATGCTTCAACCATGCACACACCACCAGCAGTCAGTGCACGCTTCCATCAGGCACACACACCACCAGCCATCAGTGCACGCTTTCACCAGGCACACACACCACCAGCTGGCAGTGCACTCTTCCACCAGGCACACACACAACCAGCCATCAGTGCACACATCAATTGTTAACGCATCCACAATTAACTATTGTAGCAATCGCAGTATAGCGCAATTTTCTTTAACATATATTCATCTAAAGCACTGCATGCCACCATTGCTACAAAAAAATTACACAGTTTTTTATCCAAAAATGTTGAGACTTTTGTTGCAAATGGTGTTGCAATGTTTAACAATGCCAATAGCTCAAACGTAATTAATGCAAGACCTATTGCATTGCAAATGCTTGTTCCTTATGATGTCCCAAGCGGGTGGGCTAATTTTCCCATTTCGTCCAATCCCTATAAAATGCAGTGCTCAGCCCAATATTGGTATGCAAGTGCCTGCCTCCTAGAGGATTTATAAAGCACACAAACAGAAAGTAAGACGTAAGAAAAGGAGGCACAGAGATTCCCCTGAATAAATGGATCTTCTAAAACATTCTGAATTTTAGTGGGGGGGTTTTCTAGTCTAGGAAGATGTGGAATTTTTTCAGTCGTAAAGAACGTGTCACTGGAGAAAGGCAACCTCTCAAAATGCCCTCTCGATATTTGAGAAAGTGAAATATCGATTTTCAGATACATCGTGACCATGATAACTACCAATTTATCATCAAACTAGGTGAAGATGTAATATTCTTAACTCCACTGAGAAGATATTTTGAGACACTATATTATGATCACAATATATTTGCAGCTCGAGATTACGAAGGTGGTGTTGATTTTGTGACAATTCAACTTCAAGAACTGGGTGTCTTTCTCTATAAAACAATAAAATGTTACTTGAAGTGGAAGCCTATAAAAAAAAAAATCAGGGTCAATATTTCATAAACTTGCACTTTTTCACTGATACTGCCAGAGATGTATCAATGCAGAAATGCCATATGAACGGATAACTAGTCCAAAATATACGATTTGAACTGACCAAACAAGGAACAAATCTGGCACCAGGTGAGAAGAGATTCAATCGCTCATTAAAACATAGAACACAACGTTAAGGCGACTGCAGGCGGTTGAGAGCGTTCACGTTGATAACCACACATTTAATATTTCAGTAAACAAGTTCAGATACGGCGACAGCTCTAGTTACTGCTGCCTAATGATCTTAAGAAATGGTTGAAGTAGGTGGAATAGCTTTTAGCAAAAGCTGCTGAATCAGGTAATCCTATTAAGAAGCTTTTCCATATCTCTCCCATCAATCAGCATAAAACCTCGTAAATCAAGACTGGCAACTGTGATTAAATATTTAGGAAAGGTGAGCTGCTGAAAGACCTATTTTGGTATTTGCACTGAAGAAAATCAAAGTAAGCATTTTGTATTACTTTTACAGTGCGCAGTTCGAAGTGTGCCAGCTGAATCTGGCTGGAAATATGTGGAACGATCAAGATGCCAAATTTGGCTTGTAACTGGCTGCAACTGAGTATTATTGTTTGAATATGAGTGTCAAAGATACGGTGTTTTATCCTATTTGCATTTCTAATTTTTGGTGTGATGGCGTCCAGGTGCCTTTAGGGCAACACATTTGAGTCTATCTAGAGAAGAACCACTGAAAGGGAATTAGATGATGCATCACAAATGCTTGCAACACCGAAGGGTGCCCTATCCGCTAAAGTTTACAGGATGAATGTAGTATGCTGCTACATGCAACTCTTGGATTGTCCAAAAGAGGCATAAAGGACATTTTGGGTTAAAACTCTGAATGTATTAGGGTATTTTTGGTGAGAACATGGCTGTGAAAAAGAGGAGCAAAATGCAACGGAAGAGTAACCATCACTGGGCATAAGTCAAACAGGAGAGATATTAAAGGAGAACTGGGAGGACTGGCCATAGTGCAGTCAGAGACACCTGACTTTGTTATTGCTAGCATGCATGACAAGGACAAGACAGAGTAAACTGGGTTAGGGAGACCCTCAGATGGTTACAGGAAATCAAAGTGCACCTTTGATGTGCCCAGTGGCAGCATCACCTTGCAGCAAGCATGAGATAGTGGCACAATGATGTTGTGAATCCGTGCGGCAAAGGCTGAGAGTTGTTGTATCCCCTGATTGGACATACATCTATGAAGGCTGACAGTCTACCATTAAGTTCGGAACTCTTACATCTACAGAGGAAACATGGATGAATGACTGATTCTGGGTGACTTAGACAGTTGCAGATGATCATGTTTTCCAGCTCATTACTGACCTGGCTTATTATTCTTGTTTGTTACTGCTTGGGGATACTGATGCTAATTAATATCTGCTGCCACTGGTGTTCTTTACTGTCTGGAGCCCTTGAAGCTCTTTGCTGTTTGGATAGATGTATGATCATTACAGATTTGGAGGCATTAAGAGTAACTACTGCCTGTGGGGGACATCATTTAATATTATGCCTGGTAGCCATTATGGCTCATTAATTCATTGGACCATTGAGGTTTGCTTCTGTTTGAAGTCATTGAGACTCATTATGGGAAAGAGGCATTGATGTGTGCTCTTTATAGCTTCTTTGTGGGTCATTGTTGTTAGAGGCCACTGAAGCTAATTACTGCCTGAGGCCACTGATGTCCATTCCCGTCTGGGACAACTGTGAGTCTTTATTGCCATTGCTTCTTCAAACTATTGAGGCATTTTACTCTCCCGTCATGGATGTATGAACAGGTGTTTGCCTTAGAAACCCATCCCTGTCCTGGGAGCAATATTGATGCTCATTACTAACTGGGGCCAATAATAACACTTACTACAGACAGGGGCAAATACTGAAGTCTGTTACTTCTTTAAGCAATTGATATCTATTAATGGCTTTGGCCAGTATGCGTGCTTGTTACTTTATGAGAACTGTATTAATCCTCATTACTACCTTAGGCCACCGAGGCTAACTACTGCTGAAAGACAATCTTGATGCACATTGGGAACACAAGGTTACAGGACAGGTATTGATATTTTATGGATTTTATGTGGTTTGCATTGAGGTCCATTAGGTTTGCAGCAGGACCGTAGGGGCTGCAGGAATTGCATGGGGTGGTGGGTAGAATATGGGTATTGTTGTGGAAGCACAAAAGTCAGAATGGGAGCATGGGAGTTATGGTGAGGGCACATAGACAGCAGATAAACCATAGGATTGCAGCAAAGGTTTTGGAGTTAGAGGCAAAACATCTCCCCCCATCAAACCTCACTCTTACCCTCATTCTCTTTTCAAAACAGCACATGCAAACTCATACATCAAACACATCACACAATAGCATCCCCCACATACACACCAAATGTTGTACCTGTCCTATGTGTGAGGAACTATGCACAGGGGTTATCTGGGTTTAATCTGTTCTGTGTGTTTAATGGAAATGTGGTTCACTGCTATTGCCACCTACCTTGTAGCTTTAATTTGTGTGTTAGGTACTTGCAATGTGTTGCACTGGGGATATGTGATTCGATACTAGAGCATGTGAGTTACAGGAGGGCAGGGGATTTGATTGAAAAACTTCAGCGATGGCAGACAGCATGGGAACTGCAGGCAGAATATGCTGTGGAAGCACATGGAGATTGTGGGAACTCATTGTTCTTGCGGGCACCTAATTCCATCCCCTCACTCTTCCTTCTGTTGTGATCGTATCTAGGACCCTAATTAAATATTCCCGATGTATGCCCTTATGTGGTTATAACAAATTATATCCTTATGAAGGCATAAGATTCATATCCATATTTAGTAATAGCCAATGCAATCCAAATACAGCAAGGCTACTTCCTTAGACTCCTAGAAAGTACAATGAGTTCTTTAAACAAACCAAAGCTCCAGCAACCTGGGAATTCCCCATGCTTTTGTTTTGATTCGTCCTAGAACTCCTGCGAGCACTGAAAGAACAGCCAGTTCTTAGTGACATCTTTTATTGATGTCTTATGTCCAACCTTACGTCAAACACGGCACCTTCCAGGTATAAATATACCAGCGTTTGCCTTAAGCAACACACGGTGGTGTGGAGCAGAGCGGCTATCTACTTATCCGAAGCCCAGCTGATGCGAGTGCCGAAGGAAGCCGTCCCTCCCATTTGACGCACTGAGAAAGACGCTGTATTTTTCTCTAGCCGAGAAAATCCAGCACCAGTGTTTCCAGTCACCCTTGCGGGTTACTGGGAGATCGAGTCCTGAGAGCGAGATGCAAGACCTCCTTCATTCTAAAACCAAGGTACGGAGCTGATTAGATCCTTAGAGAATTCTTGAGTCAGATTCTTGGCAAAACTAACTTAACTTAAACTGCAACTCCTTTACTCCTTCCCACGTACTAGGCTTAGGTTAGATACACTGGGGTAGGCGTATCTAGAAGCATCAGTTGAGTATGTTTAGTCAAACTTTTATCATTGTATGTAACTGTATATATTTTATACCTTTTAAGTATCATATGGCACAGAAACCATATCAATGCTTTTACAGTATTATTTCATAATACTCCTTTTACTGTACTCACTTTACTTTATACCAAGTATTGCAATTGTGGCAATTCATTTCTCTTGCATGAGAAAGAAGCCTGCTCAATAAAATAACACCTTTTATTGAAAACGCCCGTCTCTCTATTTCTCTGCACTCTGGTGAAACTAAGTATGCACGATTGACTGAGTGAAATAGCTATCTATTGTTTTCACACGACTCTGGAGATATACTCCTTATTCTGGGGGATCAAAGTTGTCATGTTTATGCGGTTGTCAGAAGCTGAATCCCTTCTTGTCTAATCAGGGAAGTTCACTCCTCCCTGTTTATTCGAGAAAGTTTCTAGTGACCTCTGAGCTAGCTGGCAAACCAAATTTAAGTCCAACATATTCAATAGAGCCCTAATCAACCTCAGTCCTACGTCTAAACTATCGCTTATGTTATTCCAATGCGTAGAGCCTATTGGGAAAATAGGAACTACACTACCTGGCGCCCAACATTTGGTAAGGCGATAATCTAACGCAAGATACTAGAGTAACTCAGTCGTGCTTTTTCACACAGACCCCTTTTTCCCGTAAAAACTCCAATAGACGTCTGGAGTGGGTGAAAGGTTAATATCCGCCGGAACTTAGTAGGACAAGAATCCTATGTATTCGTTTTTGGTATAGTCAACGTTGAAGGATACAGTGTTCCAAAATATTGTGCACCTAATCTTCGTTTCCTCAAAAAAACTTGCTCTGCAAGAAACTTTCATTAAACAATGTCAAATCATGGAGACAACAACGAAACCGGTGAAGCCGCAGTAAATGCGAATCAACCGGGTGCAGACCTTACAGGGTTTAAAGAAGACGACCATGATGCAATAATCATCCTGGTCAATATAAGAAAAACGATAACTATAAAACTTATAGAAAATGGAGTAACATCAAGAGGTGGTACGGTCATATTTGTGGTAGAGGCACATGAATATAGGCAGACAGAGCTATTCTATTCCTGGATAAATTTTCCAGCAGCACACGCTGTAACACATGAGTTCCACTACTACAAAATAGCGGAATCTCCAGCGGAATACTCTCCTTTCGAGGAAGTTGAAATCCCACTAACATACCAAGAGCACCTGCTCTTATTTAATGGTGACCTAAAACATCAAAATCACATTACCAGGCTCGGTCCACTAGGTAGACCAGGAGCCACATGGCCGGTTCCAGCCAGCTACACTCCACATCCGGACTTCGAAGCAATGTCAGATGGAGAACTTTTAGTATAGCTAAAACAACTAATTACAATTTATAGACAATTGGTCCAATATGTCATGCGGACTTCAACAGTCCAACCTGCAATTAAAATTCCACAAAACACCCCTCAACAGGGGAACACAAACAAGATTACACCACAGAATATATAATCATGTCTTGGTAAAACACCCGCAAAACGGGAACAAATTCCATTCTGGTTAGCTCAAAAAATCGCTCAGATAGAGGCAGTATTTCCTGATACTACCCCTCATGAAAAACACAGAATTCTGACTATCTGTCTCCCAATGGGGATCGCACCGCATGTGGAGGACTGTGACACTTGGGCCACAGTCTTTGCCTCTATCTACACAAAAACACATGGTGTTCCGTCTATGGCGGTTGTACCAGATGTACTAAGACAGATTCAAAATGAATACGGTCCAGAACCTGCTTTAACTCTGGGTATGAAATTACTGAAAGACTTTGAGCAGGTCTCTGCTATATTATTAGCCAACATAAAAGGAGAAGCAGCATGTGTGGCAATCCACCAAAAATTGAAGGAGACAGATATAACAGACCAACCTTTTGAGCTTGCTAAAATAATTGAAAAATCCTATGAAGAATTAGGCGGAGATAGTTTGGGTGGTAAACCAGTAAAACCCCAACTAATTGAAAATCCTGAAAAAACTTTTATTAAAAATAATCTCAATTAAAAAAAAAGAAGTGGGAGGGTAATAAACAAACCACTCCCAGAGAAAAACAATTTCAGTCCAGAGGAAGGTCTCCCCAACGAAGAAATAGATAAATAGATCTCCCGAAGTGTGGGGGGGGGGGGCAAGTCTCCCCAAAGGGAGTCCCTCTGAAAAAAGATACAACCTTAGAAATAGGGACAATTTGAGAAAACCTGACTGATATCAAGATATTGATCGTCCCTCTCTATCTTTTCAGACTTCATCAGAGAAATCGGAAATCTGAGGACGGTCAGAACATAAAGAAGAGCACATCAAGTCCAAAGTCAAGGAACCTGCTCATCAAAGTAAAAAATTAAAATTTCCCAGAAAGAAGGTAGCCAGTATTAAAATAAAACATGCCGAGAATCCTAAGGACACAACTGAAAAATGGAGAGTGGGCCCAGACAATGCTAGACAGCGCAGCAGAAGTGAGCATAGCTCGCAAGATCCTGATGAATCTTCTGGAGACAGTGGACACGAATGAATACATTCAAGTGGAAACTGCAGATGCCCGAGTGAGCGTGCCCCATAAACTATATGAAATAACATTACGCATACAGGGAGATAAAACTAGGAAAATAAAAGGTCTCTTTTGGGAGAATCTATCTAAAGGCTATGATATCCTTCTAGCAGAGAAAGACTGGCCACCAGAGTTTGTCAGGGAGTGCCCACATGGCGAAGAAATGATTATGCCTGCCTTCTCAGATCACATTCCAATTCATAAAAAATACACATTTGCTAGAAAATGGTAGAAAATGGTCAGTTGCCCAAGACCCTGCATTATATAAAAATCATGTAGGATGCCTGCTGTAAAACCTTTGCAGTACAAAACTCACAAAGTGCAGTACTAATGAATAATGAATAATATTGTTCGCAAAAAATATAAAACGACATTAGATATTTCAAATGGTTTCTTCTGTCAAAACATAGCACCTGAAAGCAGATATTTGACCGCTTTCTCCAGCATGGGGACCCAAAAAAAATGTTGTTGTCTCCCACAGGGATTCAAGAACAGCCCAGGATTATTTTCAGCCAGGGTAACAGAGTTACCACAAATTTATGATGATGAGGCATTATCCTATGTCGATGACATCTATCTTACAGACGATGACCTGGAGACTAACTTGAAAAGAGTGAACACCATAATACTTGGGTTCGCATCTGAAGGGTACAAATTTAACTTTAAAAAATCACGAATTGCCCATCTAACTGTCCTATTTTTATGTAACTGCAACTGTAACTGATGTATCTTTTGTAACTTGTAACCTGCGGATCCTCATGTAAAGCGCTCTGATACCTCCGGGTCTAGACAGCGCTATATAAAACTTTTCAAATAAATAAATAAATAAATATGAATTATCAAGTGAAGGCAAAGGCCTAGAAGACAACTTCTTAGAGAGCAGTACTCCAAGCTCCAAAAACGCTGAAGAACTTACAATTAATACTAGAACATACATTCTAAATTATGCAGAGAGGGTTAAACCTCTCTACGAACTAATACAACCTGATTTTAAACCAATTAATTGGACTCAAAAACACACAGAAATTTTAAGATCATTACAGACAGACATGTTAACTAAAACAAAACTGCAAACACGCGCAAACGAACGCAACCTTGTAATCTGAGTGATCCCATGAAGATGTGGATTCACATACCCGACATCTAATGAGGGAGAAACGGTACCAATAGCTTACAAATCACATTTGTACACACAAGCTGAAATGAAATTCAGTTCAACTGAAAAAATTCTAACTGCGGTTCAAACTGCTATAGCAAAAGAAAGAGCCCTCGCACAAGGTAAAAGAATAATTATTGTTACACCAATACCTGCCCTAGAAGCAGTAACAAGAGCAAGCATCCCCAATGCTAAAGCTTTACATCCGAAATGGATACAATGGGTTAATTCTCTTGCTGCACTGGACGTAGTATACGATTTGGATCCTAACTTAAAAACACAAGAATTTCTACAATATGAATATGAATGTCCTCTGCCGATCGAGATTCTGCCTCTAGAACATTACGGTTGTATAATATATACAGACGGATCAGCACAACCCGAGGTTGGAGGTAAACAAGACTACAGTGCTGCGTGCTCGATTGTTAAAGGTCGTTGGCACGAAGGAAAATGTAAACCTTTGGTAACTAAAACTCAATCACTCGAAGATTGTACAGCTCAGCGAGCTGAACTACAGGCTTTTAAGATGGCACTTGAAAATAGCGAACGAGAATTCCCCACACTAATAGTGTGCAATTCCTATTACTGTGTCCAGTCTTACAATGAATATTTGCAGAACTGGGTTCAAAACAACTACAAAGATGCAAAAGGTGGCACAATCAAGCATAAAATGCTTTGGGAACAGGTAATTCTTTTACAAAAAGAACTACAAAAGACTCACGTGATTCATACACTGAGTCATCAACGTGATGGCGTTCACGTTGTGGGGAATTCATTTGCTGATGAGATCGTGAAAGCAGCTGTACAAACGGATTCCGTAGCTGCCATTACTCGGTCAAAAACAAAAATAGACAGCGAGATAATGCAAGCTGTCAGTGCTTCATTCAAAGATAGCGGTAAGACACTCCTGAAAGGCTTTCCAGTAAAGTACTCATACAAAACTGATGCGAACAGCGTTCCGTTTGCTCAAATCCCTGGAGTGGGGGATAGAGCAATTCCAAACACGGAGCACAGATTAGGACTCATTTTAGCGGCACACGAAGGTCTCGCCTCTGCACACGCTGGTGTTTCTGCCACAGTATCATTATTAAAACAGAGATATTGGTGGCCACGAATGAGAAAACAGACTAGAAACTATGTTCTAGAATGTGAAATATGTCAGAAAATGAAAGTATCAACGGTGAAACGTTCAGCACAGACGCCCTTTCTAATCTCAGACAAACCATTAGCATGTGTTTACCTGGACCACTGTGGTCCCTTACAAAGGGACGTCAACTATAAATAAATCATGGTCGCAGTGGATTCCTGTACGAGATTCATTTGGATGTATCATTTGGGCGCTCGGCTGACGCCAGAACTGTTATAAAAGATTTGCGAGTCTTTATCGGCACATACGCAATTGGCATGCTACATTCTGACCAGGGTCCTGCGTTTAGCTCTGGGGCTTACAAGGAGGCCATGGCCAGCATGGGCATTACATTGCGGTATTCTAGTCCATTCCATCCCGAGGAAAATGCGGTAGTGGAGAGAAAAAACTGGGACATAAAGCAATCTATAAGAGCGAGGGTATTAGGTTTGGGTGACGGGTGGGTCAAACATCTAATAAGTGTCCAACGTAGTTTTAATAATATGCCAAGAAATTCTCTAGGAGGTATCAGTCCGTACGAACTTTTAATTGGTACTAGAATGATCATTCAGGACTTGGATTGTCAGACTTCAGTGGTGCAACAAAAAGCCTTTGATATCAAAGATCGTTTGGCTGTTTTACAGGACTTAAATGAAACATGAAAAAGTCTGAGTAACGAAAGCTAAAGCCAACTACCACTGAAGAAAAACCACATGTCCCAGCAAGACCTGTCTGGATTCCAAAGATTGGGGATCTGGTCAGAGAAAAGATCGCGGTAAAGAAGGAATTTGGGCCTTCCTACAGAAAAGCAGTACCTGTCTTAGCTGTCAGCGGAACAAGATCAGTTGTACTACCGCCCCTTGCTGGAAAAAGGAGAACCGAGTTGTATCAATCGACCTGGTGAAACCACAACCATGTGGCCAATAATAAGTAGTAGGCCCAGTGGACTCCCAAGAAATATCAGAAGACCAAGTCTTGCTACAATCCAAGAGGTTCAAACTGAGAGACTAATCACATTTGATAAACCTGGAGTAATTAAAAAAGGACTATGCAACAAAGCCATACAACTTGTGCCTCTTGCAACCCAAATTGCAACAATTCATCAAGAAACACCAGTCTACAATGATGTAGCCTCGAACTATACAAATTTAACAAAAGACAATGCAAAGATCAATGGAAATCCGGAAGCAATCCCACCAATTGACAGAACGGCTTCTGGCTACTTTATCAACTTTGATGACTTTTCCGATGATCCAAGTGAACATGGAGACAAGTCAGCAACAAAAACATTCAAAGAAAAAATCACAGAACTCTTTCATCAACTCAGAGAAACATATCTAACTTCACAATGGATTAAATTATGGATTGTGTTAGGCATACTTTTCCTCCTTCTATGGCTCATCTTGGTTTTAAGTTTGGGTAGATTTATTGATGGAAAATATAGTACAATGGACTCAGCAAGTCAGAACATCAACTTGGTCCTGAAACCACACAGATCATCACACATCAAAAAAACAGAACTGTCATCAGTGAATATCACAGCCATCCCTATACCTGATGGTATAGCATGGGACAAAACTGACTATGAAATCTATGGCCCGGTTGAGCTCTTGAAATATCTACACCAATTTAAGATTTCTTTAAGTGACTTTGTATCACCTAGTACCAATGTTCCCTCTAATTATTTTCCTCTGTGTGCGGCAGTGTAAGGTCTCAGTGCGCTACAGCCAAGCTATGTTTACCAAGAACCAGACTGCGGGTGCAGCAACAAATATCCGTGCAAAAATCACTCCAAACATTTGCTTAAAAAGTGAAAAGACGGTGCATTTGCACACATACATTGCCACATGATGGGTCTTATTTATATAGCGTTTGTTACCCCTGATGGGATGTTAAAGCACTTTTTTGGCGAGTAGCACTCAACGCCGGAACCCATAAAGGATTAGTGGTGAATCAGTATAGTGAAATATGAAAGTAATTTGAGCGGTGAATGATGAAGTTGGCCTCAAAAATGACACGGTCTTATATAGAAAACTTGTGTAGTTGGTTCCTTGACCATCATTTTATCCTCGAAAAGGGAATGTGGCACAGTAATTCAGGTCAGAATGTTCCTTTGGGAGTGAGGTCACAGCTGATTTGCTAATTGTTCTTTATGCGCACAGATGAGCTAAACAGCCTTGTAAAGAAAAGCAAATTGGTATAAAGTGTTGATTTATGTATTACATCCCTCACTCTGCTTTTTTCAGCCAATCTCCATAAATATGAAAAAGAGGACACCTCATTCCAATATGTGAAACAAACAGGAATGGCTAAGGAAGGGCCAGGCCAGCTAGTCACTCACTGGGCACCACTAGATTTCAGTTCCCAAGAGAATTAGCCTGAAGACATGAGTCAAGTTATTCAGAGCCGTTTTAACTTTCTACCAACAACTTCCATACTACCCTCTACCAGCAAGACGAAATCTCCATTCATGAACCAATCAGACAACTCTGATCATCTAGAGCAGTTTACATTCAGGATCGAAGAAGCCACTGAATCTATGCAAACCACACCCTTGCCAAAGAACAATGGCTGTACTGGAATTTTTTAACACATTTATCACACTCCATTACTCTCCACTCACTGGCTTGTGAAAATCATGGATTGCTCAGTACCTAACTAATCATAGGTTTTAGGAACCACAGAGTGGCTGTGAGTTTGTAGCTCTGGGATAGGCTTGTCGTCATGGAATTCCTTTATGCAGGGTTCAGGCATGTCCCATCCACAGGAGTGGGAGATGTAGTTCGTTCGGGGATATAACACATCAGAATGTTGTCAAAAGTATGGTGAAGGTAGAGATAAGGCAATTTTAGTTTGATGTCTGCTTTTAGGTAAGCATATCAAATATGTCAACCTCATTTAGGTAGGAGCAATCATAGTACGAGGTAAGGCTGCTGCCTTAGGATGACAGCACTAGGTCACTTGAAATTACTAGATCTGAAAACGGTTATCTCACCTCCTTTCATCTTGATGGCAGCACTCAGTGGTGTCAAATAACAAGAAAAGACCTCAAAACGATATTTCATCTCATCGTAGATACTAGATGGTGTTAAATTAGGCCAGAAAACAGCTCCTTCATCTCAACATAATATTTTACTATTAAGCGGTGCCAAATTACAGGCAAGACTGTAGAACAGTGAAGGTTTTGGATCCAACGTCTGCCCAGCCCGGATCTCAACAACAGGGAAAACAGAACAAAGTGGCTGGACAGGAAGATTTAGCAAAACAACTTTCTGCCACGTAGTCAATATATACCACGTGAACACCGGGCAAGAATCCCAAAGCAAATTTATTTTCTTTTTTTACTCAAGTTATTAGAGATTCAAGAACACGAACACAAGCAAAACAACTGTTACAACAGTGGATTCATGGTAACAATATCTACAAATATACAATTTTTACAAATTTACATTTACAAACATGAATCACGCAACACAGTTAGGCGAGACACACCAAAACAATACAAAATTCAGTGAACAATGTGAATTGTGATACTATACAGTGCAAAAACTTTAGGATTTAAAGCAAATATGTGACCAGTCCATCGGACTATGGGACCATGGGACAGGCGGAGGTGATGGAATAAAGAGCCTGCCTGTCAACCAAGCCTGTGGTTCAATGTTTATAACCGGGTTGCTCGACTAGGATCCAAAGTAATATGTAAAGTTCTATCCTAGGGGCACCCTTGGTGTTTGCCACAGGGTGGAGGTGTCGACGCGCTTCGAACCGGCTTTATTACAGGTTCTCTTCAGGACGGGGACTGGGGGTCGTGATTCTGCACAATGGCAAAAGAATGGCCGTGTAGTCGGTAACTCAACCGGGCACAGTTTCTGTGCTTCACCCAGGGATTAGGCTGGGGGTGTGGTGCCCGCGATGCGGCGCACGGGCGGGGTAGGAGACGGCTCACATGTTGCGGCATCTGTATTAATGGCTGAAGTGACATCCACGCCAGAGAGCGGTTAGTTGCTTCTGCTGGGACTTGGAAAGGAATCAATCCTGCGTTTCGAGAGTCAGCGTAGTCTAGCAATGACTAGACTACGCTGACTCTCGAAACGCTCTCTGGCGTGGATGTCACTTCAACCATTAATACAGACGCCGCAACATGTGAGCCGTCTCCTACCCCGCCCGTGTGCCGCATCGCGGGCACCACACCCCCAGCCTAATCCCTGGGTGAAGCACAGAAACTGTGCCCTGTTGAGAGTTACCGACTACACGGCCATTCTTTTGCCATTGTGCAGAATCACGACCCCCAGTCCCCGTCCTGAAGAGAACCTGTAATAAAGCCGGTTCGAAACGCGTCGACACCTCCACCCTGTGGCAAACACCAAGGGTGCCCCTAGGATAGAACTTTACCTATTACTTTGGATCCTAGTCGAGCAACCCGGTTATAAACATTGAACCACAGGCTTGGTTGACAGGCAGGCTCTTTATTTCATCACCTCCGCCTGTCCCATGGTCCCATAGTCCGATGGACTGGTCACATATTTGCTTTAAATCCTAAAGTTTTTGCACTGTATAGTATCACAATTCACATTGTTCACTGAATTTTGTATTGTTTTGGTGTGTCTCGCCTAACTGTGTTGCTTGATTCATGTTTGTAAATGTTGTAAATTTGTAAAAATTGTATATTTGTAGATATTGTTACCATGAATCCACTGTCGTAACAGTTGTTTTGCTTGTGTTCGTGTTCTTGAATCTCTAATAACTTGAGTAAAAAAAGAAAATAAATTTGCTTTGGGATTCTTGCCCGGTGTTCACGTGGTATATATTGACTACGTGGCAGAAAGTTGTTTTGCTAAATCTTCCTGTCCAGCCACTTTGTTCTGTTTTCCCAAAATACAGGCAAGGGCATGACAATGTCAACCTCATCTCATCATAGCTTAAAATGTGAACAGTAACTGGTGTCCGATTACAGATTGTAACACATCAGCAGTTCACTAATATTAATCTCAAATACACAGTAACGCACAAAAATACTAGTTACTGCTTTGATTTACTTTAACAAAGTGTCACTCGGTTGGCAGTAGAATGCACACTGAAACCATCAAAATGCCACACATAAGTTGTATCACTCGTAGTCCTTGAAATGTCACTCAAACGTACACTGACATTATCCATATGTTACACATAGCAATCTGAAACCTTGCCAGCTTTTTATTTTAAAATTTTATAGACGCAAACCAGACCTGTGAGGGTATCAGAGTGCTTTACAAGATTGAAGGGTGGTATACAAAATATTTAGGAGGGGAGGGTAACAGTGGGGTAAAAATAGGTAGATACAATATACAAGGAAAACAAGTAGTACAAAGTCCCAAATACCTTTGGGATAAAAACGAAAGGTAGATACATTACCTGGTCATTTATTTACCACCTCAAATCATACTTCAAACTGTGCCGGTTAGTTGTGAGTGATACATCATTAACCAATAAAGGGAATATTTCTAACACCGGTCCCAAAATGAGATCCAATAGACATAACAAAAGGCAACACTAAAGAATATATCAGTTAGTTATGAGTTTTGATCCTTTTTTGAGCAATTAGAGCTGGTCTTATTTTGGCAATAGTGGCCCCATTTTGAGGTGGCATTTTTCTCAGGATACGTTTTTACATCTGAGCAAACATTTAGTAGGCAGTGATACATCATTAACCAATAAAGGGAATATTTCTAACACCGGTCCCAAAATGAGATCCAATAGACATCACAAAAGGCAACACAAACAGTATAAAGACAGCAAAGCTTTTATTTTGTGGGTATTCGCAAACATTTTGAATTACTTTCCTGGGCGTCCATTCACTCATTATTCAAGGTTTAAGCCCAATGTGTTTCAGAAAGTGTGGGAAAAGTGATTGTAGCACCCCCATTTATAAATGGTGGGGCAGAAAGAATGTCTTCACATTATAGAATTATTTTTCATATGCAGAAAAAGATTCGAATATTTGAAAATTAATATTTACCTTAATCCGATGCAAGAGGATGTTCTGCATTTCAAATGATCTACAGGAATAGAATTAGGATATGCCTGAAAGGCTGGGGCCCTGGGCCATGGCCCACTTTGGCCATACCTTAAAACGTCTCTTAAGGCTACAAGCATGACGTGCGTTCAGGTGTTTCTGAAAGCACACGTCTGCTTGTAGACTTGCTGCATTTCTTTTGTTAATAGAGCGGGTAGATTGCGTGCCCGCTTTATTAACAAAAGAAAGGCAGCAAGTCTACAAGCAGACGTGTGCTTTCAGAAACACCTGAACGCACGTCATCTTGCTGCCATTCATTTGTTAATAGGGCACAGCTGCGGGGCAGAAGGTGAGCCCGTTCGTGAAAGTATTCATGTTCATTTCAGCGCACACAGGCGCTGCGATTAATATGATTACTTCCAAAAAGGCACATAATCTGCCTCGCAGCCGTGCCCTTTTAACAAAAGAAAGGCATCAGGAGCCACTTAGGACAAACTTCGGGTGGTCTCTGCCACCACCAAATACAGTAGGAAATTACAGTTTTTCGCGCCGCACGCATTTTAAAAGCGTCTGCGCAAACGGTCCTCAGCTGCAAGTGCGCGCTTCAAGTATTACTCTGCGCGCTCACAGAGACATTGGTGCGCAGCCGCCCAGGCGCGCATGTTAGTGGGAACAGTGCTTAGTACTTTCTCTGATGATTGGGACTCTGAAAATATTAATAATATGATGTCAGATTTAGAAATGTCAGCAAAATTTACAGAACATGATTATTTACAGGGTTCGTCGAATTATGAGGAAATGTACTGTTTCAACCCCTTTGAGCATCATTATCTGCATAAATCTGCAAATCCTAGAAATATTTTCAGTTATAATCAATGGGAACATTGTCCATACTTCTCTGGGTTTAATGTCACTGATCCTGAAACATTCTATTTCAAAATGTTAAATAAGACAGGAGTGAAAATTATGTTGACAAATACTAAACTGATTTATTCTGAGAAATTTTATGAAAAAATGTCTACAAACGGTTTTGAATTTTGGAAAAACAACATTGAGACAAAAACCATCTGAGGTACAAAAGAATGGCAGGTACAAGGTTTCGAAGCATTGTTCAGAGCCTGCATGATCCCAGAACAAATATTGTTCCTGAATGACACAATTCAGCAAACAACCTGTCTTTGTTTAGCCAAGATAAAAGATTTAAACAACCCGTCTATACCAAAGCCAATGCCTGATAGAAACATCACTACAGATGAGGGGTTAGACGTGGCCTATATTTTAAAACAAAACAGAACACTTCCTGATTGGAACAAATGGTTGATCTGGCCCACAGACACTAATAACTGTCATGATAGATTCCTGAACAAAATACAGGGGTTCAAACAGAACAGGCCAGACCCAAGATATTCCCAGAGACAACATCCAGGGATAGTTACAACATACAGTGTAGGAAAACTATGCCTCCACTGTCTACAGAGATCCACACTTCCCGAAATTAAGCAACACTTAACTTTACTTAAAGACGGTGCTGACTTGCGAGATTTCATACTGGGACCTCGCAAACAGCGTAAAAAATGTTTCATTAACGCTGGTATAAACGCAGCTTACAATGAAGCTCGGAAATTAAATCAAATTGAAACTGCAGAAAAAATACGAGAAATTGATCGTATTAATTTGGAAAAAACACTTTCTGTAGTGGACAATGGGTTAACGACTCTGTCCTCCAGAATCTATTCACTGGACAGCAATGTATCATCTGCTATTGATATAATAGAACAGGATATGATAATGTTACAACATGGTCAGTCCCAATCGCCTTCTATTGTACAGCTAGGCTGGACGTTACAAAACCTCCGTTCAGGTCATGTGCCATGGCGTCTAATCAACATAACGTCATTATTTTCTATCTTTAACCTTACTGATAGACAAATCTCGTTGGCACAAAAAGGAGCAGACTATACGATGCTGAGCATTGAAAAACAGAGATTACCATTGACAATGTCAGAAAGACCTGTCATTGAATAGATAATACATGGCACCATTACAATCCCGATAACAACTTTTCAGTTTCAATACTGCCAAAAGTATATACCAGCAGGCCTGTATGAAAGGTTGGGTAAAAGATACATCAAATCAACCTGGAATTTACCTTATACACATAGATGTTGGAGTGGGGGAAAGAAAGAGGTATTTCTTATTGGTAATAATTGTAAAACATCACTGAGCGGTACACTCCTATGCCAAGATATAAACTTGCATGGATCTGCAAAGGTTCATCAAACAACCTTTCCTGTCATCTGCACGGCACCCCAGCTACACAGATAGAGTCCTTTTTCAGACAACTTTCCAACTGTAGCTACGTTATATTAAGTGACCACAGCTGTTGTGGTATGATGCCAGGAAAACCCTATCTCGTGAGCGTTACTTCCAGGGTCATTTGTTGTATGCAAGTATTGTATCCAAACAGCAATCCAGACATGGAGGCGGCATTACGGCCTTCTGTGAATATCGCTTCTATTCGAATTGATACTTTAAGCAGAATGAAGTCTATTGTTTTACAGACAACTGTGCCTTTAACCTCGTCCAAAGAGACGTATGACATGCAAGCTGCAAGGACAGCGGCAGAGATAAGTACCCAATTATTGACAAACTGCCCGTGCATTTCGTAGAAATGTTAAGCCAAATTTTAAACGTGTCAGATACCAGTGGCATCGCACATGTATTTAAGACAATTTTTGAGGACTGTTAACACATTTTGAAACGGTTCTGGGCATCTTCTCGAATTTTGTGCACTCTTTTTTCGGTGGCCTGCCTCCTATTTTGGGACTTGAAGCAGAAATTTTATTTTTGTTCCTTCTGCTCCGATATGGCAAGCCAAGTCACAGACAAAACTCAGGCTACGATGGAAGAAACGATCCTAGCAATACGATACCGAGACCGTTTCACTAAGGTCCTCGGATTGGCCCGGCTAAGAGATCTGAATACTACCTGGCTTCTTTCATTCAGACCGATCTGGCAAAATTGCATCTTACCTGTGCTTCGATGTCTGCTATGCGGAGAAGAATGCGTGTTGGACGTCTGTCTTACACTACCCTCAGCAGTACCAATGGATATTGACGCTTTGCTTTGTCCAGTAACGACTCATGCAACGTGTTGTCCCCAGCGGCTACCGATTCTGATGACGGCATTCGTTGAGACTTCACCATTACGATTAGGTGGCGGTGAAGTACGAGATGAAGTGGCAGCACACAGGTACAACCCTCTGTGAACATTGCTGATCTAGACACCGATGATGGCAATGCATCATATATATGCACTATTTCAACTTTTTCGGAGGTGGCCCAACTTTCACCTACTGTGGTGGACACGTTTTTTGCTGGCCTATCTGAGGTAATGTTCTCTCCTAACAACAAGAATAACAATTGAAATAGCGAGCACACAGCGTTCCCTGAACTCTGAATTCGGCCTTCAGTTTTTATAAACAACACTGCTGAAAACACTAATTTTTCCCTTGAAAACAAAATTATTTTCCCAACTTTCAAAATATTTACTTTTTTTGGCGCAGGTACTCTGCTTAAAGTAGAACTATTCTTAGAGAACAGAGCTTCTATTCCTAGAGACTCTAGAGACAATATTTTGAATCAGCCTCTAGCACATGTACAATCTTGTATAAATATGTGATGAAATGGTCTCAACCTTCTCTTCTGTATTAAGAGCCATTTCATAAATGTAATTTTTGCAATTCATTCAGCTGATATTTATATTTGCATTATCTGAATGATATCACTGTTTGAAAGCGTACAGTATAATAATCATTTTCATGTATCTATACCATTTCAAATAAATTCAATGTATTTTGGGGTGGGCTGGGAAACACATGCATACCTATATGTTTATATATTGCTTAGTATTTAGTAATGATGGACATTATACATGGAGTGGCTGTTGTGATCGTATCTAGGACCCTAATTAAATATTCCCGAATTATGCCCTTATGTGGTTATAACAAATTATATCCTTATAAAGGCATAAGATTCATATCCATATTTAGTAAAAGCCAATGCAATTCAATTACGGCAAGGCTACTTCCTTAGACTCCTAGAAAGTACAACAAGTTCTTTAAACAAACCAAACCTCCAGCAACCTGGGAATTCCCCATGGTTTTGTTTTGATTTGTCCTAGAACTCCTGCGAGCACTGAAAGAACGGCCAGTTCTTAGTGACATCTTTTATTGACGTCTTATGTCCAACGTTACGTCAAACATGGCACCTTCCAGGTATAGATATACCAGCGTTTGCCTTAAGCAACACGCGGTGGTGTGGAGCAGAGCGGCTATCTACTTATCTGAAGCACAGCTGATGCGAGTGCCGAAGGAAGCCGTCCCTCCCATTTGACGCACTGAGAAAGACGCTGTCTTTTTCTCCTGCCGAGAAAATCCAGCTCCAGTGTTTCCAGTCACCCTTGCGGGTTACTGGGAGATCGAGTCCTGAGAGCGAGATACAAGACCTCCTTTATTCTAAAACCAAGGTACGGAGCTGATTAGATCCTTAGAGAATTCTTGAGTCAGATTCTTGGCAAAACAAACTTAACTTAAACTGCAACTCCTTTACTCCTTCCCACGTACTAGGCTTAGGTTAGGTACTCTGGGGTAGGCGTATCTAGAAGCATCAGTTGAGTATTTTTAGTCAAACTTTTATCATTGTATGTAACTGTATATATTTTATACCTTTTAAGTATCATATGGCTCAGAAACCATATCAATGCTTTTACAGTATTATTTCATAATACTCTTTTTACTGTACGCACTTTACTTTATAACAAGTATTGCAACTGTGGCAATTCATTTCTCTTGCATGAATAAAATAACACCTTTTATTGAAAACGCCCGTCTTTCTATTTCTCTGCACTCTGGGGAAACTAAGTATGCACGATTGACTGAGTGAAATAGCTATCTATTGTTTTCACACGACTCTGGAGATATACTCGTTATTCTGGTGGAGCAAAGTTGTCATGTTTATGCGGTTGTCAGAAGCTGAATCCCTTCTTGTCTAATCAGGGTAGTTCACTCCTCCCTGTTCATTTGAGAATGTTTCTAGTGACCTCTGAGCTAGCTGGCAAACCTAAATTAAGTCTAACATATTCAATAGAGACCTAGTCGACCTCAGTCCTACGTCTAATCTATCGTTTATGTTATTCCAATGCGCAGAGCCTATTGGGAAAATAGGAACTACACTGCACTTCTAAAAATACACACACCACATATATCATCAGTGTTAGACTTGGCATCTTTTGACGTGTTTCCCCTGTCTTTTTGCTTTTTGACCTCCCGGTATTGACTTTGTTTTTGCTGGTTCAGTGTCTTTGTGCACTTTTTCACTGCTGTTCAGTGTTAAAGTGCAAGTGCTCCTGATGTAAATTGGTGTTATGAATTGATGATTCCATGTTGGTAATTTGATTTACTAGTCAGTCCCTAGTATAGTGAACTGTGTGTGTCTAGGGCCGTTAAATGCAAATGCTGCTAGTGGGCTTGCAGCACTGGTTGTGCCACCCACATAAGCAGCCCTTCAAAGGTAACTCAGACCTGCCACTGCAGGGTCTGGACGCAGTTTGTAACTGCCATGTTGACTTGGCAAGTGCACCCACTTTCCAGGCCCTACCCATCCCTTTTCTTACATATTAGTCACCCCTAAGGTAGACCCAAGGTACCCCTGTGGGCAGGGTGCAGTTTATGTGAAAGGTAGGACCTGCCCTGATGCGTGTGGCATGTCCAGCTAGTGAAATACTGCTAATTTCATTTTTCACTTTTGAAAGGCTTTCTATCGCAAAGGAAAGCATGGGAGTTAATTTATAACATTTTATAAATATAACTTCCCATTGGGGCCAGATAGGAAAATAAAGTTTAATATGTCTGAACTCAAAATCTAAAGATGCATCTTTTAGTAAAGGTGATTTGGACATTCTGTATTCGAAAATAATCACTTTTAGAAAGTAGGTATTTTATTGCTTAGCCATCCTGTGTGCCTCTGTTAGGATGTGATTGACTGTCTGGCTATGGAGTGACAGGGGTTGGGAATGTGCAGTGGCTCCAGAAAGTCTGATAGGTCAGGGCTGGGCTGAATGTACCTGGGCAGCAATTAGAATAGTGGGAAGAGATTTCCTTGCACCTGAATGGGCCTGGTCTCCCTGCCACAATGCTGTCTACACCCCCTGCCAGGAAGCTTGGTCAGAGAGAACAGAACTGGTTTGGATTAAGCACAGACACTCTCTGCCTGAGAGGACAAAGGAAATTGGGGTACAAATATTGGGGCCCAGACCCCAGAACTTTAGAACTCTTTTTAAACCAAAAAGACTGCCAAGAAGAAGAGCTGGAGAAGCTGTGAGGAGGGACTAAAACTGTGCTGTGTGCTTTGCTGTGTTGGCCTGCAGTGGCTGCTCCTGTTTTGGGAAGTGAAAGGACTGGACTGAGCTTTCTGCAACCTCCTTTTTGTGAGTTTTTCCAAGGGCTTAAGGTAGAGCTGTTCAAGAAGTCTCAGGAACATCGAAGACTTCAAGTTCTTCTGCCATCAGCTCTGGGTACTGTGTGGTTTGTACTGCAACAGAAGAAAAGCAACCTCATGCAGTCTACGATGCTGACTCTGTTTAGTGATGGCACAGCAGAGGTCACCATTGCAATGCCGCACCACAACCCTGGTCTCACCGACGACGCCACCTGATGCCACCACAGAGCCACTGCTTGCACCATTACCTGTGGGCACTGCCCTGTGCACTCCCTCACTTCACACCGTCGCCCTGGTATCCCCGATGACCCAGCTCCACGCTGACATCGATGCCGCTGCTTGCACCGTAGTTCAAGGGCACCGCTCGTATGTTACATGACACACCGTCCTCATCATGCACCACAGCCTTGGCCTACCAACGCCGGTGCCATCGACTCCAGTTTGTCAGCCGATTACAGCTCTTCAGCAACTACGCAAAGCAGCTTGCACTTTGACCTGCCATCACGGCGATGAGCACCACATCACTGCTCACTGCAGACCTGGACTCACAGACGTCGCTGGAGAACAGTCACTGAGCCACTGCCTACACCGCGAACTGAGGGCACCGCACGCTGCACCGCTGCACTTCGCACTGCAGCCCTGATGCCTGCCGACACCAGCACTCTTGACTTTAACTGCGAGGAGTTTGACCTGCAACATGTGTGACTTCAAGGGCCAGACTACTCCAGCACCAACCTCTGGAACTAACACCTGCGGACGTTGGCCTTTCGGGGCTCATCGAGAGGTCGCCGACACCCTGCATTTCTAAAGGTACTTTTTTTGCAGGTCTTCCCAACACTGTAGCTCGCCCGCAATGCCGCGGTCAGCCAGAACTGTTTGGATTTGTTGTTCACAATGCTGGGATATCCCCAGACAGAGCTATTGACTTCAAGGAACTATGGGCCCGATGTAGGTAAATCCCATTTACCGATTTAGAAATACCGAATCTTACCGATTCGGTATTTCAAAATCGGTAAATGGGATGTAGGTCCCAACATCTGGATTCGTTACCGAATCCTTAACAATTCTTTAATTACCGATTCGGTAAATACCGAATCGGTAATGCCCATTCATTCCTATGGGCTTTGAAGCCCATAGGAATGATTAGGCATTACCGATTCGGTATTTACCGAATCGGTAATTAAAGAATTCACAAGGGTGCAGGGGGTGTCACTTTGACACCCTCTAGCACCCCCAAAACGGGCATGTGTGCAATGTGGCACACAGACATGCCCTAAGGGCACGTCTGTCTGTCACATGGCACATATGTACATGCACAGATGTGCATGTACACAGGAATCGGTATTTTACCATGGATTTGTATTCCATGGTAAAATACCGATTCTGTAAGCCATGTGCCAAAGGTAAATTTTCTACCTACTTTGCTTTTTCGGTAATTTTAACGAATCGGTAAATATTACCGATTCTTTAATTATTTTACCGATTCGGTACATATTACCGAATCGGTAAATATACCGATTCGGTAATGATACCGATTCGGTAAAATTACCGAAAATGTGCCCCTACATCTCGGTAGCCCTTTACCGATCGGAAACGGCCGAAAATCGGTATTTTCGGCTGATTTGGATCGGTAAAGGGCTACCTACATCGGGCCCTATATTTCATGTCTATTTTTTATTCCTGAAGATTTCTAAGTACTGTATTGTGGATTTTTATAATGTTTGGTCTTGTTTTGAGTATATAAAAATATTGGATATTTTTCTAAACGTATATGGTGTTCTTTTGTAGAGCTTTCACTGTGTTACTGTTGGTTTTGTGCAAATGCCTCTAAGAAAATCTTGACTGCTGGTGCCAAGCTGCCAAGGGGGTGAGCAGGGTTATTTTTAGGAGTGTAACTCCCTTATCCTGACTAGAAGGAAGGGTCCCTACTTGGATGAAGGTGCAAACCCTTGACAACTAGAGACCCCGATTTCTAACAATCAGACAGACACACATGGCACATGAGAGCCTCTTAAATCGCCCCCACTCACAAGCGCAGCTAGCGCTGCTGATGCAGATGTACCTATTTTATATGTGTGAGAGGAAGTTTGCACTACAGCTGCGGCATTTGCTTGTAATGATTCTGTGTATGTGATGGAACCATGTAGAATCGGCAATTTCTTTTAATTAGGTGCATTTTCTTTTTGAGTAGCTCAAGTTGCATAGTTTGCATTTCATTTGTCAGTAGTTGTGCAAGGAAAACTTGTTTGCATCAACAGTCCTGGATTTGTCAGAGGCAAACATTTTGAAATGTTTTAGTGGCAACATTTTAGCACTTAACATTAGAGAGCTCGACAACATTATAATGTGTTACAACTGCCAGCATTTTTGTGGCAATAACTACAGTTTTGCCCAATGCATTCAAATAATTCTGACGAATTTTGCAACCTACAAATCACACCACAGACAGAAATTTGTTTACTTATCTTTGCTAAGACCATAAAAAAGTTAACTACAGCTGATAACAAACAGTTTGCGTTATCCAGCCACAAAGGTCCATTATTTAATATATTTTCCACTTCATTCGAGAGACATGATTGAGCCGAATCAGAAATAATTCTCAGAAATCATTCTCCCAAATCGATGCAAACGTCCATTTGCAAAACCGACGAGCCCAAGCAAATTCTGCTTGAAAGTGAACAAAAAAACATACAAAATTACTCTTGTTTAATTCCCTAAGTTTAAAGGCTGCAAGCTGTTTTTAGGTGACAAAGAATGTTCTTCGCCACAGTCGCACACACAGATACTTTCCTATGAACTGCAGATCAAAAGTGTTTTGAAAAAATAGCATCACACGCGCAGCAGCCGCAACAGCTGCACCAACTGACATTAGCCCTATGAAAGTAATCACACACTGGGGGGTTATTTAGGGAAGGCTCCTCGTTTTGTTGACCCTAAGCACTCGCCTCGAAAAGGGGCACATGCTAGGAAACAAAGAACTGAGGGGTACAGAAGTAGAAGAAAATCCAATGAACAGTAATAGTTTCATAAAAACGGGAAGCAGAGAGTGACACGGGGAGGTGCAGCCTAGAAGTGGTGGAAGTGGATAAGGATTTACCACAGCAGAGTAACACATGGACAAAACACACTTGTTTCTAGAGATACAATTGGTTGGGAATCCGTTGGAAAAATAATGGACCCTATTCACACAACTCTTTGCGTGGGTATACCTGATTTACACATACAAATGGCTGGATTCCTACTTACAAGGTGTTCACAAAGTATGTCATGCTCTTTTACTTGAACTTACTATTACTCCACAAAAGGTGAATTTTACGTGTATTTAAATGCCATTCACGGTTAGAAACTGAGCATTTCAGTTAAGAGTTATCTGAAAAAATTGTCATGCCATCTCATAGAACAACAGCCGTATTATCAGAATAACAAATAGTTAAAAGTCGATTGTTTAAATGAAAGGACCGCTTCCTAAAACCCTTTGTGCATGTAAATCTTATTTACACATTCAAATAGCTGAATTTATAAGTGCCATTTTTTTTACAAAGGATATCTTGCCCATGAAATATTACTCATGCACACCTGTTTACTCACAGGTAAAATTACCCCACAACAGTGCAATCTTCTGAGGGAATAATTCACACTCAAGGGGTTAGGAAGTGGGTGTTTCAGGGTGGGGTATACCTGCAATGTCTGGGTCCACACAGAGTATGTGGGTGTTGAAAAATGGCACTCTCTGAAGCGTCACCCCAAGATCTTTGCCTTCCTCCTCCTCTTTTTATGACCTTCTTTTTGTTGGCTTTAGGATTCTGGGCACTTTTACCACTGGTGACCAGTGCCAAAGTGCATGTGCTCTATCCTCTTAACATTGTATAATTGGTATAAACCTGTTAAGCATATCTGATTTATGTGTAAGTCCCTTGTATAAGGGGTATACGACATACCAAGGGCCTGTAACTTACATGATACTAGTGGGCATGCAGCACTGATTGTGCCACCCATAGAAGTAGACTTTCATACCCATCTTAGGCATGCCACTGAAGGGCCTGTGTGTGCAGCTTACTGCCACTCTGACTTGCCATTAAAAGTACTTACCAAGCTTAGAACTCCCCTTTTATTACACATACAACACCCTTAAGGTAGGCCCCAAGTAGCCATAAGGTCAGGGTGCTGTGGAAGTGAAAAGTAGAACATTAACTGTGATGTTTTGCATGTCCTGGTAGTGAAAAACAGCTTATTTAATTTTTCACTACTATGATACCTAGTCCTCTCATAGATTGGCATTGGGAATTCCTTAATACACTGTTTTGCTGTAATTCCCGATTTGGGAGGAGTAGCCTTTTCATATTTCATCTGTTTGGAATGGTAATGGCAAATGCTTCTTTCTGTTAAATTTGGATTTGGCATTACTATTTTAGAAATGTTACATTTAGAAAACTGACATTTCTCTGTGCTTATGACTCTGGGTGCTTTGCAGCCTGTTTCCAATACACGTCTGCACTGGAGGACAGCTACACTTTGTGCATTCCTTCTAGACAGCCACAACGCAGGAAGGATAGGTGTGTCTGAGTACCCATCTACACACATATGCCTTCTGATAGCCTTGCCTGGGCAGGATGGAAGGGGGGAGCTAACACTTCACTTGAATAGGTGGTGTCCTGTCCCCACACAAAGCCCCGATTACCCTGCATAAATAGCCTGGCAGACAGGACTAGGTTGAAAGGGATACTTTTGCAATTCAGAGAGCTGCTTTTAAGTCACCCTCATATCAATTGTATTTTTGGGTAGAAGTACTGGGTCTCTGACCCCCTAAAATCAGACACTACTGGACTCATAGTTGAAGGTCTGCCAGAAGAACTGCTGTGCTGCTTAAAGGACTCAACTGGACTGTTGATCTGGAAGGCCTGTTTTTCAGTCTGTTGGCCTGCTGCCTGCTGCTCTCTGACTCAGTTGAAAGAGATAGACTCTGCCTCCACTTCAAGTGATCTCCAAGAGATTGTTGGCTTGCCTCCTTGAGAGTCAGAGATATCAAAGTCTCTACCCCAGCTCATGTGCTTAGCTCACTGGAAGTGGCCTTGATTCTTACAAAATGGATTTTGATTCATCTCCTTTCAGTGTGTAGCAGAACAGATGCAGCAACCCGGTTATGGGAGTAAACATGGCACTTCACCTCAGAATCAGCGCTATACCTCCAGAGATTGACACATAAGGCAGTGTATCGCCACCTATGTAGCTTGGTGAAATCAAAGCCTACCCTCAACTGCGTGGCAAAATCTGGTGCATCGCACAACGCCTCTCGACTCCGGCACTCCTCAGAAATTACGCATCGCCTTCACTCACTGAGGAAGATTGACGAATCCTGCAGCTGCGGGCCTTAACATCTACGCATTTGGCTGTTTGCAACCAGTAAATGTACTTTGTCCACCACGGCCTGGATGGGTCCTGTAGCCAGCCAGTGCTTCATCGTGGTCGGCCCGAACTTTGGCTTTGCCCCTTTTTAGCACTACTTGCTTCTAAGCGCTTTACTGCATTTATTCCTTACAAATTCAATATCTCAACTTCTATACATTGTATTTTTGTCATTTTGCTCTTGTTTTGGTCATACCATAATAATCTCTTTTCCTAGACATGTGTGAAGTCTTTTTGTGGTGTAGTCATTATGTTACTGTATGAGTGCGTTACACAAATACTTTACAGATTGCCTATTTAGGTGAGCCTGACTGTTCTGTGCCAAGCCACGAGAAGGCGAGCATGGGTTATCTTTTAGTGCATATCTAGCTTACCCTGACTAGAGTGCTGGTTCAAGCCTGGCCTGGGTGAATACCTCAGCCAACCAGGAATCCCATTTCGAATAGTGGGCATTCCGAAACTCCACACTACCTAATCCCATCTTCTAATTGGTTGGAGACTTGCTTCATCGAAGGGCATGAGTTAATCATTTTCCAGGGTGGGAAATGGAAATCACAAGATGTGGTATTTCATCAGGAAGAAATGCCAGCACACAGATGTAAGCAGAAAATCACAAAAGGTTTACTGAAGTGCCATTAGAACCCTGTGACAAGTGCAACATTCCTAGCAGACTTCATGAAAGTGAATTGCAAAAATCCTAAATATGCACCCTCTTGAGATTGTAACTCTGTGGGTGCAGTTTTATAACCTTATTCGCGAATTGAGCCAATGTGTACTAATTGCATGTGCATAGTTGCCAACAGTATTATGCAACCTAATAAATCAATATTAACTGGATTAGCATTTTTCATTCTGCATATATTTCCAAACACAGTTTCCAGATGTATCTGACTGATATCGTTTTGTGAAAATACTAGTACAAACTATGATCATACTTGCTTAATAGGGCTCGGAGAGGTGGGCATGTTGTTCCTTGCACTACTTTCCAAAATAAGCCAAAATACAACTCAAGATCTTTATTATCACTGTTATGGGCAAGCGAGAATTGATCCCAAATTACCTGCAGGAAACTTTCAGAATGAATGATCCCAAAAGAGCTTTAGGATCTGCTGAACAAAACTTGGCAACACAATTACCTTCAAACTCAGTGTCAGAGGTGCAGACATTTGTGATGCCTGAGTTCTAAGATATCTCATGAACTACAAAGCCTTAGCAGAGGGACTGGGTTTAGCCAAAAAATGAAAAAACACAGTTCAATTGCTTAATCCTGCCAGTATGCTCATCTTACATTTTTTTCTCTGGGCTATAGTTTTCCATTTCATGTTCTAGACCTGAAGATTTCATTTTTGGAGGACAGGATATGGCATCACAAACATGACGAAGTAACCTTTTCGCCAGACCCTCAAACTTCCTGTAGGGAGATGTGAAGAGTGTAATATGCTAGTTATTACCATTGTTTGTATGGGGAAGGGTCATGCCTGACTCAAGGCTAATCCTTGAATGTGTGATTAGGCCCCTCCCTCAACTATGGTAGTAAACAGCTGAATATACTCTGCCCATATGCATATATGTTATGCCATGGCACATGTTTTATGTTAAATAATAACAAAGAAATATCATAATTATTTGGAGAGTTATTTCTCTGTGTTAAATGCAGTCTGTGAGGCAGAACAAGTTCTTTGTCACTTTAGATGTACTGTGGTAATAACTCCTAATTTGACCTTTTACATTGTAGTAATCAATTAGTAAAGTTGCTATCAATATTGTTATTGGGAAATATTTATTTTATAATAAATATAGATGTAGATCTAAATAGATGAAGATAAAGAATAGATATAGCGGTAGCCACTCTGCAGTTATAGTTAGGGTTATACAGAGATAGGTATTATTCTGATTTTTGTCCCTTAATAACTTTGCACCTGATTGACAAATGTTCACAAACTTTGCAGACCTATTGCACCCATTTGATTGGTGGAGGATTGAAAGTTTTAAGGCGTTTGGTCAAGGGGGTGCATAGAAATAAGTGAGGCCCAAAACACACAGAAAATCCAATGCATTTTTCATAGACTTTTTTATTTAACATACTATGAAAATGGCTGAATGAATATGAGTAAAATTTGGCAGGATTATGAGATTATGGTGGGCAGATTATTCTTTTGGGTACTAGAGGTAAGTAGAATAAGTATTTTTTAAATTATAAGGCATTTTAACTCAGTGACATCTGTTGACACTGTATTTGTGTGAAAGTTAATGATATTTTGCTGTATTTTGTGGCAGTATCACAGTACATAGTGATGACAGGTCATTAGGTGATTGGCTAATGACTATCTTAACAAAAGTTAAAGGGAGCCATTTTGCATTTAGGTACAGTTTGCCTGTGTTCTGCATTACACCATCAGATCTATGTAAGTATTAGGTTTGGTATTGTTCCCCTAACTTTACCATTTGATTGAAGTGGTAATAGGTAGGGAAAAATATTTATTGGTTTCTGTATATATATTTTTTTTAAAAGAGTACCTCAGTACTACCTCGGGAGTACCACAGTACTTAAAAAAAGATGTTTTTAAAAAGTGTTACATAATTAGAAATACACTGTAATACAATATATTTTACAAATGTAGTGAACTAAAGTGTATTTTCTGTTTTTTGACATATTTAAATATACAAAAAAAGGTCTACAGAGTAGCACGTTAATACCTATAAATTACTGCGCTACTTAAGCTTTTAAAAAAAGCACAGTTCACACTGGACTACTATAAAAATATATAGAAATGTATAAATAAATATCTACCTTTCACCACCTAAATAAAGAGGTAACAGGTAGTGTACAACAATAAAACCTAATACAAACCTATATGTAACACCCTGAACCAGAACACTGTGAAACGCTGACCATAGAACACAGCAAAACTGTGATAGAAACGACATGGCTGCCTTTTACCTTTGGTAAACACAGCCATTAGCCAATCACATAATTACTTATCCGCCCCATGTACTGCTGTACACCGCAAACTTACCATGGAATACCGCAGCACAATATATAACTATGTTTTTAATAACTCATAAGTTTAACACTACTTACATTACTCACATTTACTACCAAAAATGAATATTTAGACCACATAATTTATATTCTTGCCACATAATATTTACATCAGTTCACACACTTTCACACTAAGACTGTTAACACACTCTACACTCTACTAAAAAAATCAGTTCCATAGTTGGAAGCAGATGGAACTTTGCTATGCTGAGAAGAAACCCTCACTCCTGCTCTGTCTGACACACAAGGCTGGCATAGTGTGCCTTGGAAAAAGAAGAAGTCATAATGACTTAGGGCTAGATGTAGGTAAATCTAATTTACCGATTCATAAATACCGAATTTTACCGATTCGGTATTTATGAATCGGTAAATTAGAAGGAGGCAGATGTAGGTAATTTTTAAAACACAATGACCGAATCTGTAAGATTCGGTATTTACAGATTCTGTAAATACCGAATCGGTATTGCCCATTGATTCCTATGGGCCTTGAATCCCATAGGAATCAATGGGAAATACCGATTCGGTATTTACTGAATCGGTAAATACCGAATCCTGCAAGGGTGCAGGGGGTGTCACTTTGACACCCTCTAGCACCCCAAGTACAGGCTTGTGTGACATGTGGCACACATACATGCCCTAAGGGCATGTCTGTGTGTCAAATGGCACAGGTGTGCATGCACAGATGTGCATGCACACCTGAATTCGGTATTTTACCACCCAATAGGATTGGGTGGTAAATACCGACTCCTAAAGGGCCTGTGGCACTCTGTGAAGTGCCACCTACATATTGATTTACAGAATTGGTAAATTTACCGATTCGGTATTTTACCGATTCTGTATATTTACAGAATCGGTAAATTTACTGATTCTGTAAATCAGATGCCCCCTACATCTCAAAAGCCAAATACCGGTTGGAGACGGCCGAAATCGGCCGTTTCCGACCAGTATTAAGGCTCCTACATCTGGCCCTAAATCATTAAAGTACAGAAATACCTTAAATCCTATGGAATGCAAAAAAATCAATAACAGCATAGAAGGAGCTCAGTGCAAAGTAAAAGGAAGCCCCTAGAAATTGATTGCAAACCTCTCCCACAGTGAATCTCAGGCCTCTTTGGTATCGTGAGGGGACCGCAACGTGAAATACCTGCTCTTTAGATGAAAAGACACCAAAACTTCTTGTGGCTCTACCAAAGGCAATGTTGTGAGCTTGGAGTTTCTTGTTAGGATAATTTAATTTCAGGATAGTTTGTTTTTTTCATAATAAAAAGAGTCACATAGATGCCTAGGTTCCTCTTCTTTTCTGAAACGAGTCTGATAGCTTTCAACTGAAGCAAATTAATATTCCGTGAAAAAGCACATCCTTCTTTATTTGTGAATGAGGAAGGGGTGTTGGATAAAAAGGGTATTAGTTTGGTATGGCTTTGAATTCTGTAACACAGTCTTGCTGCACCAAATGAAGAGCGCAGCTGCCTGATATAAACTGCTTTCAATAGACAGCAATAGTTTTAAGGCGACTGGGGTAGAGTTACTTGCTGGTTGAGATAAGGGCCGGATCTTAGTAATAGGCCCACTGGCTAGAGTCTCTGCCTCAAAAGGGCTTATAGGATACCCGTTGGGTCCTTCCACCAAACATTTAAGAACCACTACCCCTCTACCTCTTATAGTTTTCCTTTTTATTTAATTATATTTATTATTTTCCATGTTGCACACACTTTACACATTATACATTGTTCAGCATTATTACTTCATGCTTCATAGCTAAATGAGTTCTATTTCAAGACATACAAACATTTCATTATGCATTTCCACCATCATTATTTATATTTCATACTTTACCACCATTAAACATTAAGCCCTTCTTGGGTCTACCTGCGGCCCAAGTCCTTCCTTCCACCTACTTATGGGTTGCGATATTCTTAAGCCTAATGTCCTTCCCCTTTTCCCTTTTCGTGCATAAATATTCTTCTCCATATTATATGCGTTCAACAGATTAGCCAGCCAGGTTTGCAGTGCAGGCAGATTTTTGTCAAGCCATGCCCTTGCTAAGGTCAATCTATATACTGACATTGCCACAAACAGGAATTCCTGCTGTGTGTCAGCTCCTTCCAAACCCAGACCTAAAATTATCCGAACTGGGCTAAGTTTAATTTGGATCCCCAATAATCTGTCCAGAAAACTCTCGATGTCCCTGACTAGCGTATGCAGTTGAGGACAGGTAGCAAATATATGAATACTATCAACTTCACTAGCGTTGCATCGGGGACAGTTGGTACCCATGGTCCCGCCCCATTAAGCTATCTTAGCGGGAGTATGATAGAGTGAGTACAGAGTTTTATAATGTTGTGACTGCATGGAGGATGAACACAATATAGTACGGCCTAGGTCCAGTGATTCCTTAAACCACCCTGCTTCCACGCTAAGTTTTTCCGCCCATTTATTACCCACTTTTCCTAGGTCGTCAGTTTTCCCTTTAACCAAACAGGCATAAAAGGACCTAATGGTGCGATCCCCCAAAAGTCTAATTTCTTCCAGTATCTCATTCCTACACACTCCAACTGACCCCCTGATTTATTATTCAAAAAACTCCTGACCTGGAGGTACTTGAAGAAGCCTCTATTATCAATACCATGCTTAGTTCTTATATCTGCAAACTGTACAATCCCCTCTGCATCAAATAAGTCCCCAATCTGGACAATACCGCTGTTTACCCATTCTGACATTACTTCATCTGCGAAGATTGCTTGAGAAAATGATCTGTTTTTATAGAGTCTAATATATCTGTTGTATTTCCCCAGTTTACTTCTTTTCAAGAAGGCAATCCAGATCTTAACAGCAGCGGAAACTGTCTTGAACCTGGTTCTTTTAAAATAGCCGAAATCAATACAATTTAAAAAACAGTTTCCCACATCTGTCCCTAACACAGTAGCATATACTTTTGTAGACAGGTTATTAACTCTTTGATCTAAATCTGTTACTCCTATTAGCCCTTGCATATATTGTAGAGCAGCTGCCATATAACCTGAAGTCCGGTGCTCCCTACCCCCCTCTCCTTTATCTTGGGAGCGTGATATATCTATATGCCCTACGCGTCTTCCCATGCGCCCTGATAAATCTATTACATATTGCCTCTAATGTATTAAACCAGCTATTCTCAAAGAATAAAGGGATCGATCTAAAAAAAATAAAGAAATTTGGGGAGAATCAGCATCTTAATAACGTTGGTACAGCCCATCAACGATAGGTGTAAGTTGTTCATCCTTATTAGATCAGTTTTTACTCTTGCCATCAGTGGAGCCATGTTTATCTCTACCACCATATCAAGGTTTGCTGATATTGCCACCCCCAAGTACACGGCTGAACCAACTACCCTAGCGTCATCACACACAGAATATCTATTTTCAACAATCTGTGTCTTAGATTTGTTCAGATTGTATCCAGAGATTTGACCGAAAAATTGAGCCTCGGCTTAAATCTCCCTAATGGCCACAGAGGGGTTAGGTGTCAGAATGGCAACGTCATCCGCATACGCAAGAGTTTTTATTGCGCAGCCATTTATATTCATTGCCGGAATCTGTGGATTCTGTTCCAGCCTACGCAGATAGGGGTCTAAGTATAATGCAAACAGCAGGGGGGATGACGGGCAGCCCTGCCTAGTCCCTCTGCAGATCTTGACTGCTGCCGAGTATCCCCTATTGACCCTAATCTTAGCCATTGGGTTGATATACAGGGTCTGTATGGCCTTGATGAAGCCCTCCCCAATTCAACTCCACCTCATGGCTGACCATAGGTATCCCCAGGAGACCCTATCAAATGCCTTCTCTGCATCTAGAAACAGCGCTGCCACGGGGTCTCCTGGGGTACCTGCTGCATCAAACATGGTAATGACCTGTCTGATGTGATGTGTTGTTCCTTTTCCTGGGATAAACCCGCTGGGAGGGACTAACTAAACCCTCAACCACCCCTGCTAATCTTTTAGCCAGCATCTTTGAGTAGACCTTGACGTCAGCGTTCATCAACGTAATTGGGCGGTACGAACCTGGTTCGGTTATGGGTTTACCCTTATTGAGTATTACGATGATGTTGGCTGCACCCCAAGACTCGGGGACGGATTCACCCTTTTGTGCCATCACCATGATATTAAACATGTCCCCTATAATCACTGTTTGGAATATTTAAAAAAATTCCACCGGGATCTGGTCCGGCCCTGCTGCTTTCCCCGATGGAAGACTGCCGAGAGCAGTGGCCAGTTTCTCTAACCGGAATCCAGCTTCTAACTCATCTTTTCGGCTACAGAGAGCACCGAAGGAGGCACCTCGCTCAAATATTTTTCTATCTCTTCCGTGCTTGCTGTTATGTCTGAGGAGTAGAGATCTGTGTAAAACTGTTTAAAGACATCTCTTACATGTCCTAGCTCTGTTACAATATTTCCTTGAGTATCAGCAATTTCTTTAATATCTGCTGCTGCTACTCTCTGCCTAGTCCACACAGCTAGAATATGTCCCACCATTTCACTGAGCTCATATGCGTTCTCCCTGTTAGCCGGGTATTTCTCGGCCGTCTTTTGGGCAACTCCTTCCAGGGCGTCTGCTCTAAGCGATATTAGTTTGAGGATGTTTTGTTCTATCGGGACCTGTTGTTGAATAGCTACTACTAATTCTTCTTCGGCCCTCAGTAGGTTTAGTGGTATTTCTTCTGTCTTCTGTTTCTCTTTTTTTTGTGTGGACAATACAAAGCTTAACGTCTCCCCTCTAACACCGGCCTAAAAGGCATTCCACACTACCCCTGGGGGTGCTGTCCCTCTATTTATATCCCAGAAATCCTTGATCCATTTTGTCATGTATACCCGATATCCACTATCTTGCAGCAGCGCCCTTTCAAAAGTCCATTGCACCTCTTTTTTATGGGATTGCCCTAATCTTAACGTCAAAACCAATGGGCTATGATCAGATATAATTCGGGGTTGTTTTTCAATTTTTGATTCAGTGATTAGACTATTTGAAATTAGGAAATAATCGAGTCTAACCAGAACCTGGTGAGGAGCAGAGAAGAAAGTGCTACCATCTAAGTTCGGATGCCATTTTACCCAAGGATCTTCCAACTTTTTATGGGTCGCCATATCCGACAGTGCCCTAAACATTTTCCTTTTCCTGCCTAGATATTGTGACCCTGGCTGCAAGAATGAACTAGTTGGGTCATGCAGATTAAAATCACCGCAGCATAAATTGGCTCAGGCCATTATGCCAGTTCCACATCCAGGTACTGAAATACGTCTGGGTCAACCTCTGGGACCCATATATTGTAGCTAAGGTGATCGTCTCCCCCTTAAAGGCTATCTCGATCAGCACCCACCTCCCCCATTGATCTTCTTTTTTCCTCTTTATAATTGTGTCACTGCTCCTGCCCAGCACCGCCACACCTCTAGTTTTGGTCCCTTGATTTGATTTTGCCATAACTTCGAACACTAATTGGCCCAACAGGTATGCGTTGGTACCCTCTATGTGGGTCTCTTGTAGACAAACCAGATCAACGTGCAATGTTCTGAGAAGTGCTGCTACCTTAGACCTCTTTTTTTGCTCATTGAGCCCACATACATTTATTGAGGCTAATTTACATGCCATATATCTTTAGTACTTTCGACCCTATGCTGATAATTGTCTGTTTTATCTTTTCTTTGCTGTGTATCTTGTGTTCCTTTCCCTACCCAGACTTGTAATGCCAGTAACAAAACACCATATCCTTGTGCAACATTTCTGCCCTTTCCCCTCCCTCCCCCTCTCACCCCTGCTATCCCCCCTTTCTCACACCCCGTGCCCTACCCTGTCTGTGCTCCCCCCGCCCCCCCCTCCCCCCTCCCCATAGAGACACCCTGGGTACAGAGTTCCCAGGTGAGGTTGACAGTTAGGGCAGTACGTCTCAGACGTGCCCCGTGGCCCGGAATCAAAGAGATGTATTCCCTACATCTCTTTGGTACAGTAAAAAAACCTCTGCCTTGCAATATAGGTTCTACTCAATATCTACTTATTTTAATGACATGTGAGAATTATGTCCCGCGTTTTAACTTGTTGTCATTTGTTTATTCATTTAAAAGGCTTCCAGGGCTTTTACTATTTGCCATCGTTCTGGTTAGTTTTCCCCACGATTTCGTTCAGATAGTATTCTGCTTGCACTTCACTGGTAAAGGTTTTGGTGGTGCCTTTATAGATTATTTTTAATCTCGCTGGGTTTTGAAGACATATCTTTGCACCATTTTGTTTGAATGGTGTAATCAACTGCCTCATCCTCCACCGGCGTTCTACAGTCGCGTGGGCAAAATCTGGGCGCACGAAGAAGGAAAAGTCCTTGAATTCCTTCTTCCTTGAGGGCCTCGCAATGTCATAAATGGCTTCTCTTAGCCTAAAGTTTCCTATGTTGACCAGCATTGCTCTAGGATACTGTGCTGGCTTCTGGCTATGTTTTGGGAGTGCCAGGGGGAAGCGATGTACCCGTTGAAGTTCAATGTTCATATCCCAGCTTTCAAGCTCCGGAAAGGCTGTCTTTACCAGGTTGATCATGTACCCCCTTGGGTCATCTCCCTCAACTCCTTCAGGAATACCTAGAAAATGAAGATTGTTCCTCCTGCCTCTGTTCTCTAGGTCTTCAACTTTTTGCATCAAATCCTTGATAACTCCTTCATGCTCTACCCCTTGCTTCTGGAGTTTGCTGAAGTTAGACTCTAAGTTTTCGGTGCGAGACTCTACAGAGGCCATTCTGTTCGATATTTCTGAACATGTTTGGTCTACTTTTTCAACGGCTCCTCGAAGTTCCTGGATTTCAGCATGATTCCTGTTACTATTGTTTTTGACATCTCTGTGAAAATGCTTGATCGAATTTAGAACTTCGCTTAAAGAGGGCTCCCTCATATTTTGCTTATCACAACCCTCTTCATTTGGGAATGGGCTGCTTTTCTCTGGCTCTTGCCAATGTTGGCTGTATGATTGTTGTTCTCTTGATACCCTTACCCTGGAGGCTAAGCCTATCTGTGAGCGGCTACTCCTGTGTTTGCCATGCTCCATGTTGCCTCCGGGATCTGTGGTTTCTTCTGTGCCTTGTTCTTCTTTTTCCCCCTTCATCTTTTTTTCCATTTAGGGATAATATCTTGGGCGAATGCCCGTGGCATAACTAAGACTGTGGTATCCGAAGCCTCCAAGATTGTTGTCGATAATTTGTACATTGCATTGTTCTCTCCAACCTTGGCACCCTCTCCTTCCTCTTATTTCTCTTCCTCCTCATTTGAGCTGCTTGTTGCACTAGAGATAGACACACCAGTCTCGTAGATATCCGAGCCAGAATCCCCACTTGATATTTCAGATTCTAGAGGCAGCTCGTTTTTTGGGGAGGATGTCTGTGCTTCCGACGGAAACCGTTTGGTCCTCGGGTTTTGATTTAATGGTGGGGTCGAGGATTCTCTCCTTATAGCGATACTTAAGTTTGCGCAAGACTTTTCCAGCACTTTTTCTTTCATTAGTTCAGTACCAACTCCCGCATTTTTTTGAGCACTGGCTGTATCAGAAAGAAGACCCATACTGTGCCCTCATGCTTCCTGGTGGTCATTCTGATTTCTTTTATCTACGGGAATCGCCAGGTTGTGATACTGTTTTTTGATTATTTTCTCCTGATCGTCTTTAGGGATCAGGCTGAACATATTTGATATCCTCGGCTGAGAGTCTGGCTGCTGCCCAGTGCCCTTCGCAGTTGCTTTCAAGTTCTTTATCATCTGCAATCTCCTTGCTTTCTTTTCCAGCAGGTTCTCACTGTCATTATCCAGCTCATCAGCCACCTTGTTTTTCTCTTCGTTTTTGCTTTTCCCTTTCTCCTTTACCTTGTCGGACTCTTTTTCTGGCCTGGTTTCGTGCTTCTGTTCCAAAGTTTTATCTGTTTTTTTCTTGGTTTTGTTGCAATCCTTGCCTGACGGATTTTCAATGCTACTCCTACTCCCTCCCCTCCCCCAGATTGCACTCTTTGGCTTTCGTTGCTCTAGTTTCTGGCCTTCAATTAGGTTCCTTTGTTACCTTGGGTTTATTTGTGGTTTGTTCCTCTATAGCATCCCCTGTAACTTCTTGTCCATCTTGAGAATCCGGATGGCCTTGATATTTCTCTTGGGCCTGATCTAGGTCTTTATCCTGCTCCATGTCTGCTGGGCATATGCGTAAGTGGTCAACTAGTTTGCCGGTCTCGTTTAGGGGCATACCAGCGGGCATATCAGGTGGCCCCTCTACTCGCGTTACTGTTGCCATTTTATTTGGGTCGTTCTCTTGGGGCCGAGGATAAGCCAGCTGTAGATATATGCCCACTTTGACATGTATTTTCAGTTTCCACCGTTTCACCTTCTTAGCTGCAGGGAACAATAAAGTTTTGACACTAGGTTTTAAGTTAGTAGTGCAGGCAGTGTAGGCAGTGCCGTCAGCGCAGGCTGTACCAGCTGTACGTGCTGTACAAGGTTCGAGATTTTTGATAGCTTTGAGGATTTTGAGGGTTTTGAGGACTTTGAAGTTATTGAAGGCTGCTCTGGTCTTTGTATCTGCTGAGCTGATAGCCAGATTGCTTCGCCCCCAGTCAGCACTCTCCTCCGCACTGCTGCTAACTCTCTCTAGGTAGACGCTGTCGATTTTAGGAGGGATTGTCTCCGTTTCCGTCTCCGTTGTTGCGCCCTTCTGCTCACCAATTATTGGCGCATATCCACCCCCCTCCAGCGTAGCTTCCCACTTTTCTCAGAATAATTCCCGTATATCTCCTGTTTTCTTTTTTGTTTTTTTTTAGTAACAGCTTAGTAGTGGTTAGTAATGGCTCAATAGTTAATACCCTGACAGTTTAATAGCATTTAATAGCGTTTAGTTTTCCAATGAAAGGAAGTAGTGTCTGTTGGACTTGGCCCTTCTGGCAGGTCCACCCCAGAAGTTTTTGCTTGTTATATGTAACATGGGGATGGTGATTCCCACTCTGAGTGCGTGTAGTGAGAGAGGCCTGCCCTCCCATAGGAATGCATGGGGAATGTATGTGTCCCTGGTAGTTCCTGATGCATGGGATGTGCAGGGTCGAGTCCGGTATGTGCAAACTCGTGAGAGTGAATGCTGCGCAATGGTATATGCGGTATGATTGTGTCTAGTGTAGAAGCGCCACTTTTAGAAGTTGGCATATTTGTGTAATCTTTGTCTGGCGTGTGATTGGCTGAGGCTGGCTGGTGAGCCTGGCTCCAAGAGTCTGGGAGGGTCTGCCCCGGTGGTGAATGGAGTGTTTAGCATGCTGATGTGAGGAGAGGAGTGAGCCTTAGCCTGCCTGTGGATTGACTGTCTGGTTTGAGGGTCCTGAATGAGGCTGGGTTTTCCCCACACAGTGCTGGCTCCACCCCCTGGGGTGCGTCTGATGTCCCTAGCCTGGCCAGTGAAAAGAATCCCCCATAACCAGTTCTAGCTGGTTCTCCCCCTGCCTGCCCCTTTAGACAAAGGATGTTGTGTATAAAAAGGGTGCTGTGACACTCTGAAAATGTTCTTGTTCCCAACTTGAATCTATCAGGGGCGTGCTGCTCCTTGGGCTCAGGGAAAGGCTTGCCTCCCTGGGCCCTGCCCTGCTCCTGGACATCTGATGGACTTTCCTTCGTAGGAGCTGCTGTGCTCCACCTGAGGTCCTGGACTCCTTATGGACTTTGCTGGTTTTCTGTGGCTCTAGCGCTGGGGAAGCGCTTTATCCTGCTTGTAGTGCTGGGAGCGCTCTATTTTCACTTATAGCGCTGGGGAAGCGCTTTAACCTGCTTGTAGCGCTGGGAGCGCTCTATTTTTACTCATAGCGCTGGGAGCGCTTTCTGTCTGACCTAGCGCCTGGGAGCGCTGTTTGTTCACAGCCGGAGCCCTCCCGGCATTGGCCCCAGATCGCTGTCTGAGCGAGTGCCTACCTCGCTGCATATTTAAATTAGAGAGGGAGCCCACCCCTCGTGTGCCTTCAACTCACCGCCGCAGCCCAGGAGTTTGTACAGTCCCCGCTGGGCCGCCGCGCTGCCTGCGACGACCCGGAAGCGGTTAGGCAGCCGGCCAATCGCAGGCCGGCCCCAACCGGAAGTCCCACCCCATCGCGGCGCGAGAGAGAAGCCACTGTCCAAGGAGCCCCAACAGCTCTTGATCGAGTCCTGGTCCCGAGATGGGGGACCGGGTGAAGAGCGGCCGGGCGCATGGTGAAGGCGGGGCTCTCATGTGGTGAGAGAGCCCAGCAAAGCGCTACCGCCGCCCGGGAGAAGGAGCCGCCGCTAAGCACACACCAGACCCGGTGAGTGGACTGAAGGGGAGGAGGGGCGTTGGGGCACATTGCCGGTGCCTGCCCCTCCCCTCCAGGCAAGTCCCTTGTTGTGCTACGAGGCCTGTGGGGCCTCCAGTGATACAGAGTCCCCCAAAAGGGACTCTGCCTATATCCTACCGTGGCCCAGAGCCCTGAGAGGCTCCCAGATGGTCTCATTGCTTCTTGAGCCCAGAGAGGCTCCACCTTTGCCCATTGTCCTGCCGGGCCTGCGAGGCTCGGCCCCAGCATCTCTCTTTCTCGAGCCAGAGAGGCTCCCTCGATTGTATATCTGCTCCGAGCCTGCGAGGCTCCAACGTGTTGCCCTCATCATCCTCTACAGCTGCCCAGCACTTCGTGGGCAGCTGCCATGTTTAGGTTCATTTGTTGGCTCCCTGCAGCCTGTCCTGACATTGAGACTTTGGGGCGTCCTAGTCCAATAGAGGCCAGATGGCCTGTTGAAGGTGTGAGCTAAAGTTCATGTGGTTTCTTGAGAGTTCTTATGTGTTGCGCCTCTGAAGGTGCTTCTGTTGTGTTATGTGCCTTGTCACTTCTTCCCTCCTGGATACCCTATGCCTCATGTGTGTTGCTTCTGGTTAGAGTGAGTTCTACTGCTAGTTCTATGAAGCTCCGGGGTGTTATGTGTTCTAATGCTATCTCCTGGTTGTTATGTGTTCTGGTACTAGTTCTATGAAGCTTCCAGTTGTTATATGTTCTAATGCCCATTCCACCAAGTGCATATTACTGGCAGTGGCCCCCCTGGCCCTGTCCTGTACATAGTCCCCTGTAAGTTCTGCCCGTGCCTCTGGCACCTTGTCAAATGTGTGTTCCTATCTAATGTGTTCTTTTAATACAAAGACTATTTACATATATACCTTGTGTGGAGTTCCTTTTGTGGGGGGCCCTGGAGGTTGTTGCTGGTGGGTGCGTGCGCAAATGCTTTACACATAGCCTCCGAGATAGGCCTTGCTGCTCGCGCCACATTACCTAGAGGGTGAGTAGGGGTTGTCTTGGCGTGTGACCCCCCTTGCCCTGACCTGGGAGTGGTGGTCTCTGACTGACTCTGGCGCAAGCCCTGGCCAGCCAGGGATCCCATTTCTAACAGTGTCTTACAATCTTCAACAGATTTTTTCACCAAAGACTCAAACTGGGACCCAATAGCATTTATTCCAATAAAGACACATGATAAGGGGGGATTTTTTGCAGTATGTAGCTTCCAATTGCAAGCCATAAATGGCTATCAGGTGAAATATCTGTCTCAGATAGCTCATCAAGATTTCTGAAAATAAACGGACCAGCTCTTTAATAAAATGCATGCACTGTGACTGGATCTTCTCTCTTCAGAAGAGTACCAAATAAAGTCTGAAAGTTGTTAAGAAGTTATTGACCCAAATAAGTTTCATATCTTTCAGCCCAAAGTTTGAGATTAGAATTTGAATAGATTCCTTTGAATTACAAATTGTTTTCTGTCAGTAGAATCAACAGGCGATACATCCTCAAAAGTAAGGCCGATTGGAAAGCTCTTCTGGCCAGCAGAGAGTCCACCTTAGTTACAGTAGGGACATTAAATCTTGCCAGAAGATATTTACATGCCAGAAACCTTGCAAAAGCATGCTTTTCTATTTCTTGCCATTCTCTCTTAATAATATTACAAATGCCCACAAGCACTGGTACAATGCTAGAGTTGTTGCAATGGAATCGTGCAAAGAAATCTTCTTCCTGGATCCAACTCTTGCCATTCATATGCTGAAGGGCTCCTGTCTAAGTGCATGCAAAAGTTCCATTACGCTGGCGTATTCTAATGTAATTTCAGTAATATGATAAAATGTTTGTTCTGTGAACTTCCCGTAGTTACTGTATTAAATCACGTCCTGTAATTACATGCTATTCATTTCACTACTGCTGTTTGCTGTGCGTTATTTCTGGTGCTTGCTTAGTGCCTAATGCTTCCTTGCATCCAAAATCAACACATTTGGTAGCAAAATATGGTGCTTTTGTGAATTTTATATAATTTCAGACAATTTGCGTATTTATTCAAGTGCAAATTATGCAAATGCCTCACACACCTGCTACTGACAACTGAGCGCATTAAATAAATTGTCTGTTTAACTCATCTTCCCCCAAACACTTTCATTTATATTACCAGTAAAAGTATGTCTTTACGAGCAGAAGCCACTGCTCCATCAATATTAGTTGCCAATTCTGCTGGTATCATAGGTATTGAGGGAAATGAAGCATTAAGGGGTTGAGTGCGCTACTGAGGCGTAGGCGCATTCCTGCGTGAGGGCACACTTATGTGGTTCGTTGTTACAACACAACAGACTCCAAGAAAGTTCAAAAAAGTTCAAATTATAGTATTTTATTTTGGATGTTTGTTTTCAAGTTCATAGGTTTTCCATATATCACATTTGGTAGTTCATGTTTTCCGTTTAATAGAACTTTAGTCACTCAATAATAAAGAACATCACATGATCAATGTTCCAACATAATCAATTTGCATGCATAATCGAATATCTAATATGCAAGGTTCACATAACATGGTCAAACCGCATGCACCAGTGTGTATACGAACATGTTGTAGAGATGTGTCGAATGTCGGTTTCTAAAAAAATGAGAGAGTGATCGTGCATGGATTATTAAATGAAGGTGAAGGGAAGAAACGGGTTAGTGCGGGGTAGTGCTTCGCCAGTGCGCTTAACGAGATGGTAAAACGTGACGGGGGATGGTAAAAAGTAGTTAACCAAGCCGCTCGTTTGGGAACGAGACTTACGTAATTCGTTTAGGTTAGATTCCTCATGGGATCTGGGGAGACATAAGGTGATAGATACATAAGTATAGAGACGTTAGTGAGTGAGTTTCCTCGGCAAATGACTGGCCTTGGATTGGACTTACTTGAAATGCTAGATCGTGCCCGGCTTCGCGGGGTGTCTGTACCGGAGTTCAATGGCTTCGCGTAGTGAACGCGGAGTTTCTAGACTGGGTTTAAACAAATGTGAAAACAAATGAGGGACTAACTTAAATGTATGATGCGGCCATCTTAGAGTGGGGTGAAATGAAAGATCCGAATCGGTTTACTAAAATAATCAAAATAAACAATGTTATAAGAGCACAACAAGCAGAACTGGGTCACAATGTATCAATAATGTACCCGGAGGGGTACTACAAGTAACAACTAAATTCAGTTCGATCATTTAAGCCGTGGGGCTTCAGTGATTGCAGTCTATAAATCCATGCTGTTTCCCTCTGCAAAAGTACCTTATTGATTTTCCTTCCTTCAATCATTGGTACAGTTTCCAAAACTAGCAATTTCAGTTGGGCCACGTTGTGGTTTGCTTCATTAAAAGGGGTCGCAACGCTGGATTTGATATTCTTTGTGCGAATGTTGGACTTGTGTTCGTTCAGGCGGATTTTTATTTTTCTGGTGGTTTTTCCGACGTATATCATGCCGCAGGGGCATTTGAGGAGATAAATTAGGTTAGATGAATCACATGTTGCATCTACGTTCAGTTTTATTTTGAAGCCTCTCATGGGGTGATTCAGACTGTTTCCTTTAATTACATTGTTGCAGTTGTTGCAGTGGTGACAGGGGCGTGTGCCTGTGTGATTCACTGGTTCCTTATAGGTCTTAGATAAAATTTCTTTGAGGTTCTGTGAACGAGTATAGGCAAAGATAGGTGGTTCCTTGAATAGGTCCCCAAAATCTTGTTCGGAGGCTAAGATTCGCCAGTGTTTTATGATTATGGTTTTGAAAGTTTTGCTGGATGTTGAGTATCTTGAAACCAGAGCCATTCTCTTGTTGTCAGCCTTGGTGGTGCCTTTTAAGGCTTCTGAATGGGAGATCTTAGATGTTCTTGAGATGGCTTCATTGATCACTTCCTTGGGGTATCCTCTGTTGTGGAATCTCGATGCCATGATTTGCATTTGAGAAATTCTAGTTTCTGGGTCAGACACAATACGTTTAATCCTTAACATTTGGCTGAATGTTAAATGTCTTTTCAAAGAATTTTGGGACGACCCAGATGGGGCAAAAGGGCAGGAAAAAGAAAGCGAGGGCAGTCAGCAACCTCCAAAGACCAAAACGAAAACCAGGAAGAATCACTAGTGATTAACATCTCGGACACTGTTCTCACGTCTATCTTCACGTCTATCATCAACAAGAAATTTTATCTAAGACCTATAAGGAACCAGTGAATCACACGGGCACACGCCCCTGTCACCACTGCAACAACTGCAACAATGTAATTAAAGGAAACAGTCTGAATCACCCCATGAGAGGCTTCAAAATAAAACTGACCGTAGATGCAACATGTGATTCATCTAACCTAATTTATCTCCGCAAATGCCCCTGCGGCATGATATACGTCGGAAAAACCACCAGAAAAATAAAAATCAGCCTGAACGAACACAAGTCCAACATTCGCACAAAGAATATCAAATCCAGCGTTGCGACCCATTTTAATGAAGCAAACCACAACGTGGCCCAACTGAAATTCCTAGTTTTGGAAACTGTACCAATGATTGAAGGAAGGAACATCAATAAGGTACTTTTGCAGAGGGAAACAGCATGGATTTATAGACTGCAATCACTGAAGCCCCATGGCTTAAATGATCAAACTGAATTTAGTTGTTACTTGTAGTACCCCTCTGGGTACATTATTGATACATTGTGACCCAGTTCTGCTTGTTGTGCTCTTATAACATTGTTTATTTTGATTATTTTAGTAAAACGATTCGGATCTTCCGTTTCACCCCACTCTAAGATGGCCGCATCATACATTTAAGTTAGTCCCTCATTTGTTTTCACATTTGTTTAAACCCCGTCTAGAAACTCCGTGTTCACTACGCGAAGTCATTGAACTCCGGTACAGACACCCCGCGAAGCCGGGCACGATCTAGCATTTCAAGTAAGTCCAATCTAAGGCCAGTCATTTGCCGAGGAAACTCACTCACTAACGTCTTGATACTTATGTATCTATCACCTTATGTCTCCCCAGATCCCATGAGGAATCTAACCTAAACGAATTACGTAAGTCTCGTTCTCAAACGAGCGGCTTGGTTAACTACTTTTTACCATCCCCGTCACGTTCTACCATCTCCGCCACTCCCCTCGTTAAGCGCACTGGCGAATCACTACCCCGCACGAACCTGTTTCTTCCCTTCACCTTCATTTAATTATCCATGCACGATCACTCTCTCATTTTTTTAGAAACCGACATTCGACACATCTCTACAACGTGTTCGTATACACACTGGTGCATGCGGTTTGACCATGTTATGTGAACCTTGCATATTAGATAATAGATTATGCATGCAAATTGATTATGTTGGAACATTGATCATGTGATGTTTTTTATTTATGGAGTTATTTCACAAACCATTGATTGGAGCTATATCCTGTTTCTTTTCAGCGCTCCTTGATAAAGGGCCCTCCGGGTCCGAAATGCATTGGAGCATTTTTTGACTAACGTTCTATTAAACGGAAAACATGAACTACCAAATATGATATATGGAAAACCTATGAACTTGAAAACGAACATCCAAAATAAAATACTATAATTTGAACTTTTTTGAACCTTCTTGGAGTCTGTTGTGTTGTAACAACGAACCACATTTGTGTGCCCTCACGCAGGGATGCGCCTACGCCTCAGTAGCGCACTCAACCCCTTAACAGTCTCGACGCATTAGGACAGTTGCGTCACCTGCTGGAGAACCATGATCATTTCAAACATCACACATCGTGAAAGTAAAACTATTCATCAAGCCATAAGCTGTGCGCTGCGCCTACTCTTTCTATCGGGAAATGAAGCATTGACATCTTCCTGTCCCTATGCTTAGTAGAGTGCTTTCCACCCCTCACCATCGCAGTCATTAGTCTCTTAAAATCAGAGACACAGAAGCAAAGCAAAATATACCCTTGCTTATTCTGGCATTCCCTTTGTATGGAGACAAGAGACTTCATCATGGAAATGCACAATGATGTAGCATTGTATAAAAAGGTTTACCTATTGATTTAGCAGCAGATTTGTTTGCAAAATGTAAAACTTTGGCAGAGTTTAAATAAGGTGAGCAGCACATTGCCTCGGGTAGATGTGCCCCTTCCTGTATCTTTCTATGTCTCTGAGCAAGAGAGGGACAGAAATTCTGCATCACCAAGAAAATGGCAACCAATGAAAACTATTCCCACAAGGTCTCACATACAGGTTTTGTAGAGTCAGAGTCAGAGTCAAATACACTTTATTCGATTATTTTAAAATCATAAAAGTATGCTATACATCCAATTCTGATCACAAGAATAAAAAAGATTTATATAAAAAGACTTTAAAAAAAAGAAATAATTATGTACAAATCTTCAATAGTAAACAAGGTAACTATACAATAATTATATACAGCTGCATCATATTTACACTCACTATAGATTTCTTCAGATTTTTCAGTGAATTTACACAGATTGTACAAATGAGTTTGCTAACGGTCTATTTACAATTATATTTACGGATCTATATTACAATCAATTTACAGCACTACCCTGACAGGGCATACAGACTTTTTCAGGGAGCTAAATCAAATAGTCAGATCCCATACTATCAGGGTGGGGGTGGTCGGAGTCTTTTTTGTCTGGACCGAATAGACATTGTCAGGAAATTGGCTACCCCGTACATTATTAAAGGTGTTTCCATTAGCTGCAGGAGCAGAAAAGCCGGTTTAACTTGTATAAACCCTAGTTCTTTCCATATAGGCTTGATAAACTTCTCTCTAGCATTTTTAAAGAAAGGGCAAAAGAACAGAAAATGCAATGAATCCTGATCGGAGAAATCATCACACCTGCAGGGAACATTCTCATGAGGCCTACACCACTTACTGTATTCACCCAACAGAAAGTGAGCCTGATTGAAACGAAATTTCGTAAGGAGCCACCGATGGAAAGGTTTATTTACTATCGTCAGATATGGTTCGAAAGCTAGAGATGTAATTGTCAAATAATGAGACCTTACAGTTGGCTTCATAATTTCACATGACTCTCTTTCTGCTTCCCTTTTCTTTATAAATTGAGACTTTACCCAGCTAATATCCTCTTTCTTTAGACCTTCTGGATTGGTATATAGGTCAGGGCGGCCCAGGTATCCTGCTGTTTTTTTAATATATGTAAGCCACTCTATCTCCGCCGCTCGGTCCCGCCCCATGCAATCTCTGATAATCTTATGATTTAGTGTTAAGTTGGAGTTAAGCCATGTTTTAATCCAAGCCAGGAGTGGAGTCAGGGACAACATATCTTCAATATACCCTAACCCCAGTTCCATATGGATTGAGAAAGCAGGTGTAGATTTTGGCAGACCCATAAGGGATCGCAAGAACACATTCTCCGCTCGTTGAATGTGGGTTGTGTTCTTGAAACCCCATATAGAGGCTCCATACCTGGCTATAGCCAGGGTTTTAGCGCTATATATAGATAGAATAGCCTCTGCTGGTTTACCGCCAAGTCGTTTTGCGAATCCCAGTATAGCAGCAGATGATCTTTTTACTGCTGAGGCTTTATTCTGGATTTGTGGGGCCCATGTCCCTTTCTCATCGAACACCACTCCTAAATAAGTGAAAACTTTAACTTTAGAGAGTACGGAGCCATTACAAGACAGGGTTTTGATGTTATTCTTGCGATTATCCACTGCCATAACATGTGATTTTTCTACGTTAATTACTAGATCTAGATCTTGCATAAAATCCCCAAATGTATTTAATAGATGTTGTAGACCCTTAGGGGTCCTTGACAGCAATACCGTGTCATCGGCATATAAAAGTACCGGCATCATGGAGCCACCCATGCGAGGTACGTCAATAGAGGCCGCTTCTAGGGACTCTCCCGGTGAGTTAATATAAAGAGAGAAGAGCATAGGGGCCAAGATGCACCCTTGGCGCACCCCCCTTCCAGATTTAAAGAAAGCGGTACAGTTCCCCTCTTGAGACATACGGATAGTCGCCCTTAAATCACTGTGAAGTTGCGCCAAAAAATCCAAAAGTGCTCGATCCTCTCCCTTCTCAAGGAGTATTGTCAACAGCTTTGACCTATTGACTAGGTCAAAGGCTGTGGACAAGTCCATGAAAGCCAGATACATCATCCCCCTTGATGCTACTGTATATTTGCTCAGTGTAAGATGTAAATTAAGGCATTGATCTTCTGTACCTCTGGCAGATCGAAAGCCATACTGAGCTTCACACAAAATGTCTTTATTAGTGGCCCAAGCTGAGATTCTTTCTAGTATTACTTTACCTAGTATTTTAAATGAGGAATCTAGCAGTGATATGGGCCTGTAGCATCTAGGGTCCCCCCTTTGGCCCTTCTTAAATATGGGGATAATGACAGACTGTGACCATGTAGTTGGGGGTCTTATCTTGTCTATACCAACTACATTAAAGACATTTGTAAGTACAACTGACCACATGGCCGAGTTTGCTTTAAACATGTCGGCGGGTACGCCATCTGGACCGGGGGCCTTCTGTGCTGCCATATCCTCAATTGCCTCCTGTACCTCTTTAATAGTAAAACTTGGTAAGCTGTCATGTGTATCAATCAATATTGGGTACGATTGTCCTAAATCAAGATTGCTGCCATAAATCCTTTGGAAATGATCCAGCCAGTCCTTCTCAGGGATATTTACCTCTAGTGGCGCATTTTCTTTCCCATTAAACAAAGGGGTATTGACAATGGTCCAGAATTTTGCGCTATCCCTCAGGGTAGCCTTTTCATACAGATCATCCCAAGCCTGTCTCTTTATTTCCCTTTTTCTCTTTTGAATATCCAGGTTATACTGTTTCCTAAGCCTAGCCACCTCCAATCTATCTCGGGGTACCATTTTCAAAGCTTTGTGTAATTATCGATGTGATTTGGAGCATTCACTATTAAACCACCCCTCTACCTTTTTCTCTCTCTTTTTCATTTTACATTTTAGGTCATCTGCTACCTGACAGCAGATGGATTCAAAGGACCCAATAATATTCCCCTCAAATTTGAGTGGTTCCCTACAGACATTAATATCATTACCCACTTTCTCATTTAAGGAGTAAAGGAAATCCTCTGGGATAACTTTGCTCCATTTCACCCGTCTCCCCTGATCCTTTGTAATTATATCTGCAAAAAAGTCTACATCAGAATTTTTATTGAATAAAAACAGGTTGTTATCCTCTATATTCAACACAACCGGATTATGATCACTAAATGTAGTGTATATAGCATTATAAAAAATAACATTATGTAACATAGCCGGGGAAATGAATATATATTCAATAATAGTGTTGCAATCCCTAGCACTGTAGGTTGGGACCCTTTCGTTACTATCAAAGAACTCAGGTTCAAATAATTCATTCTCTAAAAGAAGTTCTTCTAGGGCAGCCCCTTTTACAGAATGTTCAAAGTGTGGGAGTGGGAACATATCTGTATTTACAGTATCTCTCAAATGGCAATTTTGTTGACATAAATGTACATTAAAATCTCCCATCAGTATGAAATATACCGAAGTAGTTTGACTCTCTTTAAAATTATACATGAACTCATTCAAGGAATTGACATTTTCATTATCACCTGTACTTTTGGTGGCATTATAAAAATTAATATAAACACATTTAGATTTATTAGTCAATGTGACTTCCAGAACTAGATAGTTTTGGGATGATGTCTGTAATACCTTCGCAGTACCATTCATTTTAACTGATATTAAAAACTCCAACCCTCCTTTATTACGGCCTGAGTTCGAAGTCTGTGCTGCTAGGAAATAAGATGTGTACCCATCTAACCAGAAGTCGCAGTCCCTGTCCCACGTTTCCTGTAAAGCTACCACATCATATTCTTTTAATAAATCTAGCCATTTTGTGTCATCCCTTTTCGAACGGAGTCCTGCAATATTCCAGCTCATTAATTTAACAATAATACCCTTTTCCTTTCTTGTAGTGGGTGGGGGCAATAGTTGACCCCAAGTATTTTCGCAAGGAGTCAGTCAATCAATTTCCTCTAAATTAGATAGAGCAGAAAACCTATTTGTTAACTGGTTACAGGTTTTGTAAAACATCTCTCCAGTGGAGGTAGACCAAAGAGAATATAAATTTAAAGTTTTAACAGGAAATTATAGCCAGCAGGGAGAGAAAAAAGGCAGAGGGGCAAAGGGGCAAGTGACTTGACTGCCTCTAATGACAACTTCATCTCAGACTTAACGACAGGATGAAGTGGAATGTGTTGAATGAATAAATATATGTAATCAGATGGTGATTAGAAGGAAACAATGTGAATTAGGTGAGAATTATAGCAGCAATTATTGTGATTGATATTCTATCTTGGTGGCCCCGATAAGATGCCTACGGTTTCAATTTTCCAGTTAAAACCAATTATAGATGATAAAACACCACCAAAGTGAGTATTTGGTTTTCAGTAGAAATAGAAAAACTCTGGAATTTGGTGTACTTTTACTGCTGGGGCATCCTCTGTTGTCGAGCATTATAAATGCAGTCTTTGAATCTAAGCACCATTCTGTGATGCATTCAACTGCTGTGCCAGGCAAAGCAAATTAATATTCCCTGGTCCTAATTCCACTCCCATATTGCTTATTTTAAAAGGAGGCCTCTCAGGTTGCCTTCCTTCACCTCTTCTGAGGAAAACCCTCTTAAAAGATTCTTTAAAATATAACCCCCCAACCCATTGCGTTGATGGGGTCCTTTTTCATATGCTCAAGGGATTACCGACCCAGGCCTCAAAAGATTCTTCCATACAAAAGGCAGGGCAATAATATTGGCATTGACTTCAGCAGCTAAATTTGCTTAAGAAGGACAGTCCAAAATATTAGCCATTTCAAGAGCGGGGACTGTAAGCAGGTGTTCTAATTCTCTTTAATCCACAATAGCTTTGAGCCTTTCTTGAAATTTCTATGGAAGATATTTTGTTAATTCTTCCACAACATCTGTTTGTTGATATGCACACCTGTTCAATGTTGATATGTCCTGCCAAGTCACAGCCAATGATTCTATCTGTATCCTTACCACCTCAAGTCTTTTAATATCCTTTTATGGTGGAATGCCAGGCATGGATGTTGATAAAGTTCTTCTCTTAGCTGCAGCTGTTACCAGGTCTACCATTACATAACATTTTAATATATTGAAAGTCTTATATGGATGTTTTTGTACTTTTCTATTCTTGGTGTCACTGACCTTGCAGTGGCTGACTTTAGGAACACTTTCCACATGCTGCACAATGTTGGGTATTTGCAAAAACAACAAGTGATGGACCGAATGTGGATCAATGTCACACATTCCCCCAGTCAAAAGATCTGGGCCCGAATCCATCGTTTTTTTGCACTCCACACCACCCTGGGTTAGACAATGGCGATATGCAAATCAGATCTGACCCTGTTGCCCCATGGGAACAGTCCAGTCCGAACTACAAAAGCCATGTCCTTCCCAGAACGGAATCAAGCATCCGAGGACCGGACCGGTTTCGAGGTAACACCTCTCATCAGCCCGGCTAGCTTGACTCCAAGTGGTGTGGAGTGCCTGGGACCCACGTCTGGGCATCCCCAGCGCACTTAGGGCGGCAATTGCAAAAACAACAAGTGATGGACCGAATGTGGATCAATGTCACACATTCCCCCAGTCAAAAGATCTGGGCCCGAATCCATCGTTTTTTTGCACTCCACACCACCCTGGGTTAGACAATGGCGATATGCAAATCAGATCTGACCCTGTTGCCCCATGGGAACAGTCCAGTCCGAACTACAAAAGCCATGTCCTTCCCAGAACGGAATCAAGCATCCGAGGACCGGACCGGTTTCGAGGTAACACCTCTCATCAGCCCGGCTAGCTTGACTCCAAGTGGTGTGGAGTGCCTGGGACCCACGTCTGGGCATCCCCAGCGCACTTAGGGCCAAAACGGAAACTTAAAAAAAAGAAAAAACACTAGTCCCAATAATGCCAACCCTGAATTTTACACATAATAACAGGGGAGCACATATTGTGACCTGCCAAAAATAATACTTGTTAGGGAAGTGCTTTTCATCTCCCTGCCAATGCACAATTTGTGATGCAATCTTTTAGTGCAAAGGTTTCATCGGAAAGAAACGGTTACTTCTTTGTAAGAGTATTTCTACAGTTTAAAGACTTTTCTGGATTCCCATGCTACTCATTATCCCGCCATCTAGCAGTTATGTCCGGAAATATTTCCTGTAAGCCCTCTATCTCTATCTCCAACAAGCTGCAAATCGGCAGCCAAACAACTACCACAAAGACCAAGAGCACATTCTACAAGAAAAAAAGGAGCCCACTGGCCTTAACAGTCAATGTTTCCATCAAAGATATCTGCATAGGAGCCGCTTGGTCCAGGCTTCTGAGACGGGCGTTTGACATCACAAGGGAAATGACCATGACACCAAATGATGGTAGAAACCAACCAACCAAAACAAACTGAAAAAAAGAAATGAGACTAAACGAAGAATTCCAAGCTCATCCACTACAGAACTGTACCTCTTGATACCCAAAGGTTTTGGGGTCTTGTGGTAAGCTAATGCTTCCACTTAGTTTCGTTTATTTCTTCTTAGGTGAGCTATTTTAGCTGTTAGAGGCATTTTACTTTTCCTTGCTTATACAATCGCATGTGAGTCACGGGTTCTACATTTTCTAGTTCCAAAAGGTATTTATTATATTTATGGGCTCAGACATGCTCTTAAATGCAGTCGGTAAACATGTCCTTATTTTTTTAATTTATTTTTTTAATTGTACTTTGGAGTACGAAGAGGTGTTTGAATTTTGGTACTACAACATGCTATAAAACAGAACATTTTACGCTTTCAACTTCATCATGTTCTGATGCCTTCAAATGTTCTCAAACTTTGCAACCTTGATCGAAGCCCAACACCGGCTATTCCTGATTTGTTCAATTCCTTTCCAGTATCATTGTCTCAAGATATGCAAGGGTTTCTTGCTAAGGCTGTTTTAACAAGCTCTTTGACATGTTGTTCCCGAAGTGGGTGGTTTTCTTTATGTGCCTTTTCTATTCTGAGAGAACCTGTAGCATCTTCAGTGTCCTCAGAAGTTGACACTGTGTACCTTAGGGTTTTCTAGTTAGCCAATAACCTTTTAGAGAGACGGATCCTGCGCCTCAGCCATTTCTGTGGGAACTGAATGGAACTATCTCCTTCTCAGTATCCATGTGAGGTTCCTAATGAGTGTCCTCTTAAATATCTTAATCATTAGAGAAATCAATCACTTGCACAGATGGCCCTTGCTTCCTCTCTCTTTGTGACTCTGATTGAGCCATATCTTTTTTCATGGAATGAGCAAAAGGATTATGCTACTTACCTTGTAAGCATCAAATTGTCACATGTAGTGATGTAGGTTCACATGCTTAACACAATCCCGCCATTCAGCGCATGGGCCTGGACATCTAAACCCTTCAGCCTCCCCTTATCCCGCCGAAGAAATCCCTCGAGCCACAAGAGTTAAGGATATACCAGTTAAACTGTCCAACTGTATATAGAATCCGCCAGCTAACTCTCGCATGACCATAAACCAGCTGGAGGGTGCAGTATGAGTGTCTATATTAGATCCTACATGGTGTAAGTGACTTGCAATATCACCATTGTGTAGAATATAATACATAAACATTGTCCTTTGCATAGTGTGTGGTTTTATGTACAAATACAAATAAATGTATATACCAAAATGAAAGATTCCAGCCTCTACATGCACACGTTTTAGATGCAACATTGTGTGCTTATAACAGTATTAAAAATTTGAATTTTAGCATTTGCTTCATAGCAATCTTAAGGCCATTTGTCCTTGGTGAAAGAGTCTTAGAGATGTATATAATTATGCAATGTACACAACTACTTTTATGAAAAGCTATGAATAAACCATCAAGCATAAAATAGTATCACCATTACAATGAGTAAGCAACAAGTCATCTTGTGGAACATTAGCATATTAAATTGGTAAGAATGACGAATCAGATAAACATAGGCAGGGCTCTCAAAATCGAATTCGTCCGTATTGTTCATTCCTTTCACTGTCGATGTATTATTCATGAAATAGGAATATGAATATAACAATCATTTATTAAGCATAAGCAGCGTGCCCGTGGGGCGTCCTGGCCTTTGCGAGACAAACATTACAGAAGAAATATGAACATAATGTAGACATCAACAATGAAGATCAGGAACCTTGTTGAAATAGTAAAGTTGGCAATAATATCAGATATTTGGAGTGAAGCTCTTCCGCCTTAATCTCCAGCGGGAGCTAATTCCAGTGCTTTACAATGCAGCTAGAGGAGGCCTCGTCACACTTTGCCGAGCTTTGGGCATACTGAAGAGAAGTGATGTTTTGGATTTCGGAGTAGGGTACACATGGGTTTTTAATTGTAAAATACCGCCCCTGATTCATACGATGCTCGATGAGCCATTAAGAGACAATAGAAAATACTACGGTTCTGTATTGGAAATCAATTGGTTCTAGAAAGATGAGCTCCAACTGGATCTTTTCCATTTAGGTGTAGAATTAGATCAGCGGCCATATTTTGAACAGCATGGAGCCTGGGCAGCAGACATTTTGCATGGGTGTCAAACAAGATGGTCCCATAGTACAAAAGGGGACACAAGCACTGCTTTAACCACTGTTTGTTTTGTTTCCTCCTTCCTTTCTTTCTTTTTGTCTTTTTTTCCTATTTCCTTCTTTCTTCCAAGAAACAAGATTTTCTCAAGTCTTTGAGAGCCCGGTAAACACGAACCCTCAAATTTAGGAATGTAAGGGGCAAGATTAAGTTTAGAATCAAAAATCAAGCCCAGAGTTTTTAACAGTGTCCACTGGGGGGAGAATCATGACGTTTTCATTTTTCTGCTTCAGTTTACATTCTGTTCTTTTTCTTTTTTAATTCTAATTATTATTTGTGACATTACTTGTGCAGTAAATGCAAACTTCCTAGCACCTCACGAGAGATTTTTCGAAGTACACCCAGTGGTTCCAACACATCATTTGAAGCAGGGAAATCACCAGCTTTTGTATTTGGTTGATAGTTCTTTATGCTGGATTTCTTAAAATATTTCCACATTGCATCTTATGATGCACCTTATGATGAGAAAGCCATTACGAGGGAAGGCATTACAGTGGTGCAACGAGGAGAAATACCTCCTTTGGTTTTTGCTCTTTGTGAGCTGCATTCTGCAGCAGACATAGAAGGAGAAAAACACCATTGTTAGACCTGTCTGCCCTTCGGGTAGTCCCTCCTATGTAATTATTTATTTTGTCCCCTTTTTGCCCCTCAAACTTTTTTATCTTTTCATGTCCACTGGATTTTTGAGATGTTGACCTAGGGGTTAGGTGTTCTTTGACCTCATAGTCTTTTCTTGAGGCCTAGATGCCTCCCTGACTAGATTTACCAGACTAGAAAATGGTGGTCAGTAACTGCCATAACGGTCATCTCAAGACAGGACCCATAGGTTAGAATAGGGACCTTCCAGAACCTTCTGGTCCCTTCTGGACCTTCTGAGGCCAGCCTATAAAAGGTCAGCTGCGGAGCAGCCATTTTGTCTTACAGAGAGAGTCAGCTGGAGTACAGGCTGTAGCATAAGGCGGGGGTAGGACATCCAGAGGGTTGACCTCCCACTGTAGGGTTGCTTCCTTACTGCTTCACCACCCTTCACCCCTTGTAGCTACTGACTTGACCCTGCCACGTTGTATTCCTGAAGACCCTGGGCGCCTGACCCAACCCAAAATCTAGAGTAAGTAATAGGAGTGGTTGAGGGAGACTGAACCGGAGGGTAGCTCAGTCCATTGCCCAGTAGGAAAGCCCTCATTGAGACTCTGGGATTGTATGTCCAGGAAGAAGGAAGGTCCGAAGCTGAGGAGTCGAGTCTTGTGACCTCCCCTTTCGGTTCTCTACTTGAACTGAGGGCCTATTTGCTCCACCCGGCATATCAACAACCCCCCCCCCATACCTGAGGTAAAAGACTGCCACGTTGAGAGTAGCAGTTCACCCGGGAGTGAAGACAGGGTCCGAGTGACTGGGGCAGTACCAGCGGGTGGTGTGGCCGTGAGGTGGAAGCAGCCTCATTCTTGCCTGGGCCGGCGAAAGGTGTTTAAGGACTTTGTGACAGGAAAGTACTTTCCAGGACTGCGCAGGCTCGGCGGAGCGAACGCTGGTCCTGGAGAGGGGCGGAGCGGGAAAAGGAGATCTGCCGGAGCTGAGCGGGCCAGGTCGTGGAGCCACTGATCCCCTGCGCCTGCTCAGTAGTACCGATTTTCCCCAAGAGAGGCGGAGACAGCGCACGAAGAGGAAACGGGTGTGAGGCGAACATCGAATCTCGTCAGCCTGTGTAGCCTTCCCCCCGGCGCCAGCTCTGTGACCGAGTGGCTGGCCCGGCGGGCGAGGTTGGGCTGAGGGCGGACAAATACCTGCAGGTTCCGCTGGTTCCCCCCGGCGATCCAAGACTTTGACCAGCGTGGCCCAACACTGAAAGTAAGGAGCGAGTTGGGGGAAGTCAAAGAGCGGGGATCTACCGATCGGGGGTCTCGAAGAGTGGTCCCTCCTCGCTTTTCTAATTTAAGGAGTGGATAATTAATCCAAGAAGCCCTTGAGACTTCTACAAGTGGCCCTAACATCCCAAGCGTATATGAAGGTTTCTAATGGCTGTGTTGGTATATAACCCTTCTGTTACAGGGGTAGCGGAGAGAATCCTTGATAAAGTCAATTTGGGGTTAGTAGCCGTTGTTGCTTGGTGCAGCAGGAGAAATAACCAGCAACATCCTCTCTAGGAAGCACAGAGGATACTTGAACATACATAGTGGACAGACTGTGTTCTCTGAGAGCCCTTTTATTGGTCCCTATTGCATATAAACTGAGAAGTGACTGTTCATCTCCAGCATTAAGTAGAATGTAGGAGCAATGTTTAATGTGTAATATTACTGTACTGACAAATGATATAAAGAAGAAGGAGAGCAAATTATTATTTTTATAAACCAGTACGTATTTTCCTACAAATTTTGGTGTGGTGTCATTTTTGAATGGAAGGATGCTGAGTTACTTCAAGGTGGAACGCAAGCTTAACACTTTTGCCTCTAGGAATTGACTGTCTTACCCTAGGCCAGGTTACCCTATGTGACTTGGCAACCCCAGGTCCAACATAATTGGTGTCTAGCGGTGGGATTAGAACTGTGTTTGCGTCCACTCTTTAGTAACAAGGTGTATTCCATAGGCCTACACTTGGAGTTTTCTCCTGGCGGACTTCCCAATTACTTCTTTTTGTTTTCCAAATTTACTCCTGGTGGTGGGTGGAGGTAGCTTCGAATTGCCCCTTTTGAACGAATCCTTCCTGAGTGGTTGCCCCTATATTTCTCATAAGCAAAATGGAGTTTGCTCTGGAGGAACTGGAAACCTATTCTGCAGCCCAGCTTAGAGACTTTTGCCAGAAGATGGGAGTGTTTTTTAAGCGTGGTGCCAAGAAGGGGGAACTCCAGACCAGTTTGAGGGCTTGGGTGGCAGCACATGGAGAGGAAAAGGAGGAGGAAGAGGGGACGGATCGGGACACAGTCATAGGGGTAGAGGGATTGTTCCATCCGGAGATGGAAAACCTACTCCCAGGACCTAGGACCTTCTCAAGGGGGGGCAGCAGTGTCTCTGGAAGAAGCTTAACCGAAGCTGAACCAGTGGACAGGAGGGAAAAAAGACAGCTCAAGTGGGAGTTAGCCAGGTTGGAACAGGAGAGGGAGGAACAGAGGATGGCTCATGAGTTGAAACTTAGAGAGCTAGAACTCAAGGCCCTACAGTTAGGACCCTCCAATTCTCCAAATGGTGGCAGCGAAATTAAAGAACTGACCAGGGAATCCAGACCCTACCTACCTAAAGATATAGTTGCCAGCTACAGCCCAGGGGATGACATCGCCAAGTGGCTGGCTGCCTATGAGGTCTCATTAAGAGCCCATGGGATCCAGGAAAAACACTGGGGGGGTGGTTTATACAAGTACATGCCTCCTACTGGACGGGACACACTATTGGCCCTGGAACAGGAAGAGCAGACCCACTACCCCACCATGAAAGTGGCGCTAATTAAGAAGTTTGGGCTGACCCAGAGAAGTATCGTCAAAAGATCAGGGGAAGTCACAAATTAGGCACCCAAAACTGGGTGGATTTCCTGGACTATGCAAGGAAGGCACTGGAGGGCTGGATACAAGGCAGCGAGGTGAGGGACTATGAGGGGTTGTATGACCTTTTTCTCAAAGAGCACCTACTCGAGAAATGTTTTCTTGAGCTGCGTCAACACCTGGTGGACAGCAAGCTGACCAACCCCCGGAAGCTTGCAGACGAGGCGGACATCTGGGCCAGTACCCGGGTGTCATCAAAGGGGACTGGAGGGGATTCCCAAAGGGCCGGACAGGGCGTCCCCCAGAAGAAGGAGGGGGGAGATAAAAAGCGGGAGTTCTCTAAAGGCCCCCAAAACAGTTTCCAGGGAAAGGGAATAGGATTCCCTCCTAAGGCTAACCCGCCCAGAAACCCTCATCCTGGCCAAAGCCAGCAGCCAAGGGTTGTCCACTGATTTGAGTGTGGTGGTGTTGGACATTATAAGGGAGATGCCAAGTGCCCAAAGAGACCACCCCCTCCCACCGGAGGAAAAACCCCGGGAGTAGCTAGTGTAGTACTCGGGGAGGAGTTGCCTTTAGATAAGGGGGGTGAGTGGGCTTGTGTCACCTTAGTGTCCCTGGGAGATCGGGAGATAGTTCCTAAGATCCAGGTGCCCTCAAATACTACCAGGTATGGGCAATGGGTCACCATCAATGGCCAAAGAGGGGAGGCTCTGATAGACACAGGAGCCAGTATGACTATGGTAAGGAGTCAACTGGTGTCTCCAGAGCAGGTGACTCCACATGTACTCCACCCTGCCACGATGGCTGATGGCAGATTGGGTCACTACCCTGTGGCCGAGGTTCCCTTTGAGTGGGAAGGGGTTGCAGGTTCACTTCGAGTTGCCGTAAGCCCTGCCGTGCCAGTCGATTGTCTGTTGGGGAATGACATGGAGCACAATGCTTGGAAGGAGGTGGAATACCGGACTCATTCGGAGATGCTGGGTACACCTGACTGGGTCTGTGCAAGCACAAGGTCTGCGACTGCCCAGAGAGGGAGTTCGCCTGGGCTGGAGCCTGGAACAATGGCCCAGCCCGCTGCCAAAAAGGGACAGACCAGAAGACAGGAGAAGCCTGCTTCGGCTTCCATGCCCCATGAGACAGATCGGCCACCTGCGGTGGTGGACCAGGAGTCCGTGGAGGGGGAAGTAGTCTCCCTGGAGGACCTACCCATCCCTGCTGAGTAGAGCCTACCAGGGAGGAATTCTGTAAGGGCCAGAAGGAGTGCCCTACCCTTGAGGGACTGAGGCGACAGGCCGAAGCCCAGGCAGCAGGGAACGTTGCAGGGCACTACCATATTTACTGGGAGGACAGACTCCTCTACAGTGAACCCAAGGTACCTTTGCCTGGTTCATCACGGGCCTTGGTAGTCCCTCAGCGATACCGAGCCTTTCTTCTCGAATTGGCTCATGAGATACCCTTGACAGGACACTTAGGTCAGGACAAGACCTTTGCCCGGCTTGTCCCCCACTTTTACTGGCCTCAGATGAAAGTGGCCTCTGACATCTACTGTCCGACGTGTGTATCCTGTCAAGCCAGTGGGAAAACAGGGGTGAAGCTGAAAGCTCCCCTGGAACCACTACCTGTCGTTAGCACCCCCTTTGAAAGGGTGGGCATCGACATTGTGGAGCCATTTGATCCACCAACTACAGCTGGTAACAGGTTTATCCTGGCTCTGGTGGATCACGCCACGGGGTACCCAGAGGCAATTCCTCTGAGGACTGTCACTGCACCTGTTGTGGCTAGGGCCCTGATGGGGATCTTTACCCGAGTGGGTTTCCCCAAGGAAGTTGTGTCCGACAGGGGGACCAATTTCATGTCAGCATATATGCGGGCAATGTGGAAGGAGTGTGGAGTGACCTACCGGTTCACCACTCCATACCACCCCCAGTCCAATGGACTGGTAGAGAGGTTCAACAAGACCTTGAAAGGCATGATAAGAAGTCTGCCTGAGAGCCTGCGGAGGAAATGGGACGTCCTCCTACCCTGTTTGCTATTCTCCTACAGGGAAGTGCCGCAGAAGGGAGTGGGCTTCAGCCCCTTTGAGCTACTGTACGGGCACCCTGTGCGTGGACCTCTCAGCCTGGTGAAGGATGGATGGGAAAAGTCTCCCAGAAAGCCTCCCCAGGATGTGGTGAGTTACATGCTGGCTTTCCGGAGCCAATTGGCTAAGTTGTGGAAGCAAGCTTCAGACAACTTGGAAGCCAGCCAAGCAGTAATGAAAGAGTGGTATGACCACAACGCTCACCAGGTGGAGTTGGAGCCTGGCCAGAAAGTGTGGGTGATGGAGCCTGGAGAGCTAAGTGCTCTCCAGGATCACTGGACAGGCCCCTTTGAGGTGTTGGAGAAGAAGGGTAAGGCCACCTATCTGGTGGATCTTAAGACCCCTCGACAGCCCCTACGGGTGCTGCATGCTAATCGCCTCAAACCCCACCATGAGAGGCCCGGGGTCATCTTGATGATGGTGACTGATGGAGGAGAGGAAGCGGAAAGCGAGCCTCTCCCTGACCTTTTCTCATCTCAGGAAAAGGATGGGTCGGTGGAGGGAGTGATTATCTCCCCATCCCTAACTCCTGAGCAACGGGAGGACTGCCGCCAGATATTGGAGCAGTACTCTTCGTTGTTCTCCCTTGTCCCGGGAAGGACCCACCTGTGTACCCATGATGTGGGGGGGACGCGTGTTAGACCTGTCTGCCCTTCGGGTAGTCCCTCCTATTTAATTATTTATTTTGTCCCCTTTTTGCCCCTCAAACATTTTTTTATCTTTTCATGTCCACTGGATTTTTGAGATGTTGACCTAGGGGTTAGGTGTTCTTTGACCTCATAGTCTTTTCTTGAGACCTAGATGCCTCCCTGACTAGATTTACCAGACCTAGAAAATGGTGGTCAGTAACTGCCATAACGGTCATCTCAAGACAGGACCCATAGGTTAGAATAGGGACCTTCCAGAACCTTCTGGTCCCTTCTGGACCTTCTGAGGCCAGCCTATAAAAGGTCAGCTGCGGAGCAGCCATTTTGTCTTACAGAGAGAGTCAGCTGGAGTACAGGCTGTAGCATAAGGCGGGGGTAGGACATCCAGAGGGTTGACCTCCCACTGTAGGGTTGCTTCCTTACTGCTTCACCACCCTTCTCCCCTTATAGCTACTGACTTGACCCTGCCACATTGTATTCCTGAAGACCCTGGGCGCCTGACCCGACCCAAAACCTAGAGTAAGGAATAGGAGTGGTTGAGGGAGATTGAACCGGAGGGTAGCTCAGTCCATTGCCCATTAGGAAAGCCATCATTGAGACTCTGGGAGTGTATGTCCAGGAAGAAGGAAGGTCCGAAGCTGAGGAGTCGAGTCTTGTGAACTCCCCTTTCGGTTCTCTACTTGAACTGAGGGCCTATTTGCTCCACCCGGCATATCAACAACCCCCCCGTACCTGAGGTAAAAGACTGCCACGTTGAGAGTAGCGGTTCACCCAGGAGTGAAGACAGGGTCCGAGTGACTGGGGCAGTACCAGCGGGTGGTGTGGCCGTGAGGTGGAAGCAGCCTCATTCTTGCCTGGGCCAGCGAAAGGTGTTTAAGGACTTTGTGACAGGAAAGTACTTTCCAGGACTGCACAGGTTCGGCGGAGCGAACGCTGGTCCTGGAGAGGGGCGGAGCGAGGAAAGGAGATCTGCTGGAGCTGAGCGGGCCCGGTCTTGGAGCCACTGATCCCCTGCACCTGCTCAGTAGTGACGCTTTTCCCCAAGAGAGGTGGAGACAGCGCACGAAGAGGAAACGGGCGTGAGGCAAACATCGAATCTACTCAGCCTGTGTAGCCTTCCCCCCGGCGCCAGCTCTGTGACTGAGTGGCTGGTCCGGCGGGCGAGGTTGGGCTGAGGGCGGACAAATACCTGCAGGTTCCGCTGGTTCCCCCCGGCGATCCAAGACTTTGGCCACCGTGACCCAACACTGAAAGTAAGGAGCATGTTGGGGAAGTCAAAGAGCGGGGATCTACCGATCAGGGGCCCCGAAGAGTGGTTCCTCCCCGCTTTTCTAATTTAAGGAGTGGATAATTAATCCAAGAAGCCCTTGAGACTTCTACAAGTGGCCCTAACATCCCAAGCGTATATGAAGGTTTCTAACGGCTGTGTTGGTATATAACCCGTCTGTTACAGGGGTAGAGGAGAGAATCCTTGATAAAGTCAATTTGAGGTTAATGGCCATTGTTCCTTGGTGCAGCAGGAGAAATAACCAGTAACATCCTCTCTAGGAAGCACAGAGGATGCTTGAACATACATAGTGGACAGACTGTGTTCTCTGAGAGCCCTTTTATTGGTCCCTATTGCATATAAACTGAGAAGTGACTGTTCATCTCCAGCATTAAGTAGAATGTAGGAGCAATGCTTAATGTGTAATATTACTGTACTGACAAATGATATAAAGAAGTAGGAGAGCAAATTATTATTTTTATAAACCAGTACGTATTTTCCTACAAATTTTGGTGTAGTGTCATTTTTGTATGGAAGGATGCTGAGTTACTTCAAGGTGGAACGCAAGCTTAACACTTTTGCCTCAAGGAATTGACTGTCTTACCCTAGGCCAGGCTACCCTATGTGACTTGGCAACCCCAGGTCCAACAACCATCAATTATTGTTTTTGAGCAGGAAGGTGTCCCTTCTTACATGAAAACAATCATCCCTGCAAAGCAGGCACCCTTGCACCACGCTGCAAAGGGGACATATTTTCAGAAATATGACACGTCCCTGTGCTTTCCTCTGTGCTGGCGCACAATTGGCTGCCTACACCAATGCAGTCACCCTTACATTTTCTCAATGATGCAGCTTGGCGCAGTAAGATGGACTGCAGCGCGGCGCTGCACTTATTTCTAGCATATATGCCTCCTAATGTAATTTTGCATTTTAAATTCGGAAAATTTGATGAATGCAAATTAGTCATACAGTTCCTGGGACCTGTGAGGGAGGCATTTCCTAAATAGTCAATGTTAGCAGTCTGTTATAGTGATAAAAAATGGTGGAATATATGTCTAAGTGATGGAAGGGGCGAGCTATAGTAGTTTTTATATTTCAAGATCCATAAACTTTGTAGCTGTCATAAGTTACATTCGCCTTCACAATTTTGTTTATGCTGTAACATGCTCTTGGGAGATTAAGATAAAATTAATTTGTCGGTGTGCTGGATGGCACAGTAATAATGAGAGGATGCTTTGGGCCCAGGTTGTGTATATTCACTGATGTTCCTGAATGTGATTTTCGTCTGTCATTCGTTGCTTCCAACATAAATAAAGTTAGATAATCAGTAGGCCATGTACATTCATTGCGTGCTAATGCAATTCATCCATGATTTGATATGCTCATGCTGACTTCCTATTTCATCATACTTTAAATCATATTTTAAATTAGGGTTCTTGTTGAGACTATAGTTGCAGATTGAGCAGTTGTAAAGACCACCGGTTCGGTTGTGCTTGAGATGATGTTTGTTATCTCCCTTATGGTGTTTGGTTTCTTCTCAGAAGAAGATATCAGATTCCGGAGGTTGTTATATTTGCGAAAGGTCATTGATGTTTCGCCACTAAGGCATGTTTTAAGAACAAGATCTGTCTTTCAGATATATTAATTGTTATTTATATCCATTGTGACGTCTCTATGTGCCTCTGGAAACTTTGGGCCTGAAGTAACATTCTCTGATAACAGAACACTTGCAGGTTTTGCACAACGGCAGGCTTGGGACTTGGGATATTTTGAAATGGTTATTGGTGCACTAATCGGACACAGCAAAACAATGATTGCTCATAAGGGGGTCGCAGAATTAGGTCCCATTAATATTTATGAGGCAGAATTATATCTTTGAATCCTTCTAAAATGGCCGGGAATGCAGGCACTGATGTGATTACATTCAAAGGACAGTGGCTGCAATCAAATAAAATACAGGCAGAATACGAGCAGCACTGGGGAGAGCATGCATCTCCATTGACAATTTCATGCTTCTCTTAATGCTCGAACCCCCATTTACGAAGTGGAAGTTGTCCCAGGCAGACTACTTCCGCTTTACAATTTCCATACCACTTTCGCTGAAGAGTTGGTATGTCTTCTATGGGTGGCGACCAAAACACACTGAACCCTTTCATAGAAATTCATAAGGAGGGAAAGATGCCCTTCTCATATCCCTTTCTCCTTCTGAATCAACAGGAATCTCAATGTGTACATTGTGATTCATAAACACTGTAGTGTAGTTCCTATTTTCCCTATAGGCCCTGCGCATTGGAATAACATAAACAGTAGTATAGACGTAGAAGTGCGGTCTTCCAGGTCTCTACTGACTATGCTAAACTTAATTGGGTTTGTACCAACTAGCTCAGAGGTCACTGGAAACTTTCTTGACGGAATAGGACGTGTTCAGCTTCCCTGGTACAGACAAGAAGGGATTCAGTTTTCCAAAAACCGCATAAACATGACAACTTTGCTCCTTAGAATAAGAGTCAATCTCTAGAGTCGTGTGAAACAATAGACAGTTATTTTACTCAGTCAGTTGTGCAGATTACTTTCACCAAGATGTAGAGAATAGAGATACGGGCGTTTTCAATAAAAAGGTATTATTTATTGAACAGTCTTTCTTCTCATGCAAGAGAAATGAATTGCCACAAGTGCAAGACTAGTTATTATAAAAGGTGCGTACAGTAAAATGAGGATTGCGAAATAATACTGTAAAAGCATTGATATGGTTTCTTAGCCATACAATGGTTAAAATGAATAAAATATATACATTCATATATACATTTGACTAACGTACTCAACTGGTGCTTCTAACTACGCCTACCCCAGTGTACCTGACCTAAGCCTAATACTTGGGAGGGAGTAAGTAAGTAGCAGTTTTAGTTAAGTTGGTTTTGCCAAGGTTTGCTTCAATAATTCTCTCTAAGGGTTTAGTCAACACCATACCTCTGAAACAGAATGTTGGAGGTCTTGTATCTCCTTCCAGGACTCGATATCCCAGTCACCCGGAAGAGTAGGCTGGAAACGCCGGAGCTGGATTTTCTCGGCAGGAGAAAAGACAGCGTCTCTCTCAGCGAGTCAAGGAGGAGGAGGGGCAGCGTCCGTGGGCAGCTTGCATCTGCTGGGCTCTGCAAGGGACAGCTGTTCTGCTCCTGTATTCACCACACCATCGCTATCATCAATGTCGTCGCGGCAGCGTTTGCTTAAGGCAACGTTGATATTATTTATACCTGAAAGGTGCCTTGTTTGACATAAGTTTTTGGACATAAGACGTCAATAAAGATGTCACTAGGAAGTGATCGTCTCTCAGTGCTCATTAGAGTTCTATTACTAATCAAAACATAGCAAGCAGGGCTTTCCCAGGTGGCTGAGTTTTATCTTGTTGAAGAACTCGGAGTGTAATCTAGGAATCTAAGATAGTGGCTTCTGCTGTGTCATCTGCTTTAATGAGCTGCAGAGGAAGAGATTCTGAAATGTGGCTCTGATCGTGTTAGGCCAGAGACGAGTTTCTGAAATATCGCTCCTGATCGTTTATGCCATTATAGGGGTATGAATGGATTATAGCCGTATAGGGGCATAAGGTCACAGTATTGATCGGTACTGCAAATGTTTTGCAACATGAGTTAAGATGTCTGTAATCCAAAACTAGACAATATGAATCGTCTGGTTTGGAGACAGGAAACAAAGAATTATTCATTTGAGAGGTGCATGTTTCAATCACCCCCTGGTATTCAAGTTGATCTAAAATCTCCCGGACTTGTTTTTTAGCTTCTTGCTTAATTGGATACTGCCTATGTGCAGTCGGTTGACTTTTTAACTGGATTTTGTGAGGAGGAGAGTCCTCATCCCATCCTACATGATTTTTATATAATGCTGATGCCTGGGCTACTGCCCATTTCCTTGCATATATATATTTAGTGTGAATCGGAATGTGATTCGAGAAGGCAGGCATAATCATTTCTTCGCCACGAGGGCACTCCCTGACAAACTCCGGGGGCCAATCTTTTTCAGCTAACAGTATGTCATAGCCTTTTGAGAGTTTATCCCAAAATAGACCCCTTATTTTCCTAGTCTTATCACCCTCTATACGCAGTGTTATTTCATATATCTTATGGGGCTCGCTAACTCTGGTGTCGGCAGTTTCTACTTGAATGTATTCATTCGTGTCCACTGTCTCCAGATGACTCATCAGGATCTTGCGAGCTATGGTGATTTCTGCTGCACTGTCTAGCATTGTCTGTGCCCACTTCCTGTTTTTCAACTGTGTCCTCAGTATTCTCGGCATGTTCGATTACTCTAATACTGACTACCTTCTTTCTTGGAAATTGAGATTTTTTACTGTGAGTAGATTCCTTGTCTTTAGACTTGGTGTGCTCTCCTGGGTCTGACCGTCCTCTTCTTTCCGATTTCTGCGAAAAAGATCAAGAGGGACGTGTATCAATACTTTGATATCTATCAGGCTTCTTCAAATTAGCCCTATTTCTAAGGTTATATCTTTTCTCAGAGGGCTCCCTCTGGGGAGACTGGTGTTCTCGAGTCGGAGTTCTTTCCCTCCGTCGAGGAGACCTTCCTCTGGACTGGAAAACTTTTTCTTTGGGAGTGGATTGTTTATTTCCATCCCAGCTCTTTTTAGGAGTATTTTAATTATTTTTAATAAATCATTTTTTAGGATTCTCAAGCAGTTGGGGCTTTACTGGTTTTCCACCCAAGCTGTCTCTACCTAGTTCTTCATAACATTTTTCTATAATTCTGGCAAGCTCAATTGGTTGATCTGTTATATCTGTTTCCTTCAATTTCTGGTGGATCGCTTTATCCTCCATTGCCAATTGAACTAACTCTCTATATGCCTATGTTAATTCTCTTATTTTAACTAAGAGTTCTTCTCTTGACATTGTATCAATGTCCGGATGTGGTGTGTAGCTGGCTAGAACCGGCCACGTTGCTCCTGGTCTACCTAGTGGACCGAGCCTGGTAATATGATCATTATGTTCTAGGGCGCCTTTAAACCAGAGCAAATGCTCTTGGTATTTTAATGGGATTTCAATCTCCTCGAATGGAGCGTACTCTTCCGGTGGATCCCCTATTTTGTAATAGTGGAACTCGTGTGTTGCGGTGTTTGCCGCTGGAAATTTTATCCAAGAATAGAATACCTCTGTCTGCCGATATTCGCGTGCCTCTATCACGAAGACGACTGTGCCACCTTGTGTGGTCAGTCCATTTTCTATAAGTTTTGACGTTATAGTTTTTCTTATGTTGACCGGGATGATTATTGCACCCGGTTCAGTAGTCCTTGTACCATCGGGACCCTGCTGAGTCGCATTTACTGCGGCATCAACAGTTCCGTTTTCAGTGTCTGACATTTTATTGTCAAAAAGGTTTTTGCAGAGCAGGTCTCCAAGGAGACAAAGATTAGGTGCACAATATTTTGGAACACTGTATCCTTCAACGTTGAATAAACCAGAACTTTACATAGGAATCTCTTCCTACTAAGTTCGGGCGGATTTTAACCTTTCACCCACTCCAGACGTCTATTGGAGTATTTACGGTAGAAAGGGGTCTGTGTGAAAAATGCACGACTGAGTTACTCTAACGTCTTGCGTTAGTTTTATCGTCTTACCAAACGTTGGGCGCCATGTAGTGTAGTTCCTATTTTCCGTATAGGCCCTGCGCATTGGAATAACATAAACAGTAGTATAGACGTAGAAGTGCGGACTTCCAGGTCTCTACTGACTATGCTAAACTTAATTGGGTTTGTACCAACTAGCTCAGAGGTCACTGGAAACTTTCTTGACTGAATAGGAAGTGATCAGCTTCCCTGGTACAGACAAGTAGGGATTCAGTTTTCCAACAACCGCGTAAACATGACAACTTTGCTTCTTAGAATAAGAGGCAATCTCTAGAGTTGTGTGAAACAATAGACGGTTATTTTACTCAGTCAGTTGTGCAGATTACTTTCACTAAGATGCAGAGAATAGAGAGACGGGCGTTTTCAATAAAAAGGTATTATTTATTGAACAGTCTTTCTTCTCATGCAAGAGAAATGAATTGCCACAATTGCAAGACTAGTTATTATAAAAGGTGCGTACAGTAAAATGAGGATTGCGAAATAATACTGTAAAAGCATTGATATGGTTTCTTAGCCATACAATGGTTAAAATGAATAAAATATATACATTCATATATACATTTGACTAACGTACTCAACTGGTACTTCTAACTACGCCTACCCCAGTGTACCTGACCTAAGCCTAATACTTGGGAGGGAGTAAGTAAGTAGCAGTTTTAGTTAAGTTGGTTTTGCCAAGGTTTGCTTCAAGAATTCTGTCTAAGGGTTTAGTCAACACCATACCTCTGAAATAGAATGTTGGAGGTCTTGTATCTCCTTCCAGGACTCGATATCCCAGTCACTCGCAAGAGTAGGCTGGAAACGCCGGAGCTGGATTTTCTCGGCAGGAGAAAATACAGCGTCTCTCTCAGCTCGTCAAGGAGGAGGAGGGGCAGCGTCCGTGGGCAGCTTGCATCTGCTGGGCTCTGCAAGGGACAGCTGTTCTGCTCCTGTATTCACCACACCATCGCTATCATCAATGTCGTCGCGGCAGCGTTTGCTTAAGGCAACGTTGGTAATATTTATACCTGAAAGGTGCCTTGTTTGACGAATGTTTTTGGACATAAGACATCAATAAAGATGTCACTAGGAAGTGATCGTCTCTCAGTGCTCATTAGAGTTCTATTACTAATCAAAACATATCAAGCGGGGCTTTCCCAGGTTGCTGAGATTTATCTTGTTGAAGAACTCAGAGTGTAATCTAGGAATCTAAGATAGTGGCTTCTGCTGTGTCATCTGCTGTAATGAGCTGCAGAGGAAGAGATTCTGAAATGTGGCTCTGATCGTGTTAGGCCAGAGACGAGTTTCTGAAATATCGCTCTTGATCGTTTATGCCATTATAGGGGTATGAATGGATTATAGCCGTATAGGGGCATAAGGTCACAGTATTGATCGGGGTCCTAGATTAGAACACGACAACACATTTGTGACATGTAAAGTGCCTTTAATACATTGCAACGTAGGCCATGCGACTGCAAAACCCTTTATTGCATCATTTTTTTTAGTGAAGTGATGAATCTGATGTTGTTTTCAGTAGTGACTAATTATTCATTTTGAAGGAGTGATGAGCATTTTCACTGAGTGTGGCATGGGGAAGGCAGGCATGTGAGGCACAGAGATTGAGCAAGGCTTCCAGCAGATGGGTGATATGGCTCCTGTGCGGGTGCATTTACCAATTAAAAGGCAAGCTCCTTCTCGGTTAGCCCATCATAGAGACTATAGTAAAATACAAGTACATCAGTATTCCGGTAATTTGGTTCCAGCAGCCGATAATCATGACAATGTTCAATATTTGGATTTACATTATAAAAACAGTTTCAGCATGTTTGCACATTCAACAGTGTGTAGTTAGCAATAGATGTTTGCGGGTGCTAGCAGGCACACATTTCCCATGCACAGAAACGGTACCCCTGCATTAATGATGTAATACCACTTTCCTCTAAATAGAAACATTATGTCAAATGCAAACTCATTTTTTATGCACAATTAGCATATTTATCTACACTTCCAATGGTCCCTAGAAGGGCCTTAGACGCCATGTATATATCAAATTCTCCAAGGGAATATTGGCAGATAGAGGCGAAGGGGTGGGACTTTTCACAATGGCAGAATTCAAAATTGCCTGAGGTCAGCGTTAACAATTATCAGGGACACTACAACTACACAATGCATCTCCAGACTGTCAGCAGACAAACGTTCTTACCTAAAGCAATGTGCTTGAAAAGCTAAAGCTGGAGGATCTGTCTTACATGTCTGTCTAAAAACTGCTATACTGACATGCTTGCACTTAAACGAAGGTTAGATTTTTTTTACAAAAGTTAAGCACTCTTCTACATGATTTGAATTGCTAATTTTGCAGCACTGTAACACCAAAATGTATTAACTATCAAAATTATGGTTACATTGAGCATCATACTAAAAACAAGCATTTGCAATGCAATGGGTCTCGCATTTGCTAAAGTTAGAGCTGTTGGCATTAAAAATGACAATTATTTTCACTTTGTAATTTTTTTATTTGCAGTGGAGTAATTATATTTGCATTGCACTGTTGCCATTGGTATAAAAAAGCGAAAGTAAAAAACACAGTAATTTTTAACGCCAACAGCTCTACCTTTAACCTAGACCTATGACCATGTGTGAAGTGCCCACAGTTTTTAAATAATGTATTACAACCTGTTGCAGTTATAAATCAAACAAGGAATTCTAACCCTACACGGTGCAGTGTAGTATCTTTTTAGGCAAGTGCTTCAGCGCCCCACAAGGGGTAGTAAACGCTATGTGAATGATGCAAAACAATACAGCTGTGTTTTTTCAAAATCATGAAATGCCTAGAAAAGCTGAGCGTGGGAGGAGATGAAATAGAAAGGAAAACAACATGCTGGTGACAGGCTTATGAGTGGAAGAAGGAGTGGATCAGGCTTAGGGAAGGAGAAAGGGGGGTGGGGAAGAAATGAGTGGAGTAAACAATGAAAGTGAAATTGAAAGATTGGTCAGTGAAATTGTGCACGACTGGGGAGCCACAACAAAAACAAAAAAAGCACACGCACAAGCGTGTGCTCAGATCACGCTCGAAAGAGCACTTTCCTTCCGGAACACAAACCGGAGCACAATGCACCTACCACTCTCACTGGAGCAGCCTCAAAAGATGGTACATTAGAACACCTCCTCCATAGAACACCCACAAGAGAACACCCACCACAAATATTCTCCACAGAACATTGAGCACCTGGAACAGAAAAGAGAGCGCCCTGAAAATGGCAGTCTCATCGGACTTCCTCCAAAGTATCACCCACTCCAAACCATCCTCCAGTGTAGCCACCACCAAGTTCCCACCCGCAAGCACCACCAGAGAACAGGGCCCACTGAACACTTTCTACCTGGAATACAAACAAAAGCACGCTACAGATACCATCTTTAACTGATCATCCTCGAAACACCACCTACTACAAAGTACTCTCGATAGAACACCCTTCAGAAAGGAGCCACCATACAGCACTCTCAACCTCCTTAGGGCACACTCCAGAGAGCACCCACCACGTCAGCCTCCTTAGGGCACACTCCGAAGTACACCCACCATGTCAGCCTCCTTAGAGCCCACTCCAAAGAGCACCCACCACATCAGCCTCCTTAGGGCCCACTCCTAAGAGCACCCATAAGTGATGTTCTCACCAATTGCAGAGTACTTTCCACAGAACACCCTCCACCTAGAACACAACAGTTAGCACGCCGCTGCTAGTACTGGCCAAAGTGTACCCTGAAAATATCAGTGAATAAAAAGCAGCCTCCACAAGGCAGCCTCCATGGAACACCCACAGCTAAGCAATAAGGACAGAGCACCCTCCATGGTGAACCCTACAAAAAAGAATCCTTCAGAGAGACTCCGCCACAGAGCACCCTACGTAGAGCACCCTTGAGCTTCCCTGCAGAGGTTCCTCATGCCTCCCATAAAGCATCCGCCACACAATCCACCTGAGAACCGTCCAACCCTGCGATCACAACGACTACAAGCATGAGGTTCCCGAGCACCAGCCGCGCAGACTGCAAGCTCCACAGAGCACTGTGCTGAGCTCACACGCCACAAAACATCCAAACCCAGCAGGTCAAACAAATGGGGTGTGAGCAAGCGCCACGGTGAGGAACACAACACAGAACAGTGTCCACAGGACACTCTCCTTAGAGCAGCCTGCAAAGGTCACCCACCGCAAAGACCTCTCCAGAGGGCACACTGTGGAGGACACCTATCGCTGAGCACTCACCTGGAAAACTTTCCAGAGAGCACCATATTGTCGGGCCCTCATTTAGGGTCCCCTCCAGAGCACCCAACAGAGAGCACCCCACCCAGCTACACAAGCAACTGGGAGTAGCCTAGGCGGGTGCCCGAGAACCCAAAACAGAGGAGTCAACAGCAGAAAACCAGCCTGAGACCAGCTATCACAGAGCACCCCACACAAAGCTCACTTCACAGATCACCGGGCAGGCAGAACCCTGCTGAGAACACCTTGGAAAGAAGACCTCATACAGAGTACCCTCCTCTGAGACCAGCAATCACTGAGCGCTGTTCTGAGACCAGCAATCACAGAACACTCTCCACTTACCATAATACACAGAGCACCCTGCTGGCAGAACCCGCTGAGCACACCCTATAGAGAGCACTGCAATGAAAGCCTTTATAAAAGTATGGTGGCACACAGCTCCAGCAGCAGCTCCCCGGCCCCTTCCATGCTGAATTGAAACAAGTGGTGCGCACGCACCACAGAGGAGCGGGGGTGGGAATTGAAAGCAGTGGTGTGCGCGCACCACAGAGAAGCGGGCCCGAGGGAGCCTGTTGTCTGTGATGTGTGTAACAGACATGGATGAGAATGGGTGGAGCCAAGGCGGGACATGCGCCTACCTTTGCACAATTGCGTGCTGGCTTTTTTACACAAGAATGTAGTCAGCTTTCAAAATCCCCTACATGAGGTCTCGCGCTGCACGATCAGGGCTGCACACTGCAACGCAAGGCGCAAGACCTAAAAAGGATTTTTAGCAATGGATACTTTCTGACCAAGTGTTAACTCCTTGTTGCCCATCTGGTGCCTAGATTTCAACCACATTTTATGCACAAGAAGCACCTCAAAGTTACATAGTAGTTTAAAACTCAATAAAGGAAGAAGCCCAATGAAATAAAAATATTCAGTCACAAATTGTTTATTTATTTCATTGTCCTCCGGTGATTAGCTGCAATCCAACTAAAACTTGTTTTGTGGTATCAGTCACTTTTTCAAAAAACTTCCTTTATTGAGCTTTAAACTACTGTGAAACTTTGTGGTGTTTCCGGTGTATGTGAACTGGTAAAAAGTTGTGACATAGTTAAAATAGATAAAGCAATGGTTGTAATTTTAGACAATCTTTGATTTTATTATGGATTACTTCAAATAATTTAATAATTTCTTATCAGACGTGGAAAACACTTGCTAAGGATTCGCTTTTTATGACACTGTGAGGTTCTTGCTTTTTGTCCTTCATAAAGTTTGCAATGCTTCCCGGTTTACTTTGCCCCTCAACATGTTTTGTGCTATTTAGGGGAAACATATTCCTCATTGCAGTATGAAAAATGTATACTCTATTTGAACCCAGCCAGGATGAAAAATGGATGCAAGCTTATCTTGAGCAGATGATTTTTACTATATAGACTCAGACTGGCCAACCTCCAAAAAAACTGACTGTGTGAGAGGAGGTGAAAAGAAGGGATCGAGACTTCGGAGAGGGTGGGACCTAGAGCCCATTGTCTCACCAGCTGTAAGTGCTTACGAAGTGGAAATGAAAGCAATGTGGTTTCAGAGAAACTAATTCTGCACTGTCACGCAAGCAAATGTGTGTCAAAAGTAACTGAGTAGAAGGCAACTTAAGAAACATGGCAATGCTAAAAGGTAGTGTTTCTTCCCGGGCCTTATACAGCCATGTGACATCACCTGGTATAACATAAGGAATGTGTCATTATACTTCACTTCTTCTGTTCTGAAGGAATCCTGCAAATTTATCTTCTTTCATCTTGTGATTATTTTCTCCCACCTCTTCGAACCCATGTACATATGACCCCCGTTCATTTATCATCAGAATTCTGCTGGTATAGGATTTACTATTTTACTACTTGAGCAATATGTTCAAAAACATTTCTTGTGAACTGTAATAGAAGAAAGGACTTTGGTGACAATTTGGCAAAGGGGATTAAGAGTTTAATAAAATCCCATTTCATGTGTGTATCCTCACTTAAAACAAACAAACATTAGGATTCAGATATCAACACTTTGCACTGGGGATGTTGTGACACAAAGTAACACAAAGCAGCATGCTATTTAGTTTCAAGTACAGAAGGTGAGTAATCTACTTTTATAACTATATACTGCTTTATGTCAAATGAGGCAGGTCAACACTGTAAGAAATTGGGTGATTAGTTGTGAAGGATGTGAGTTGTTCTCAAGTAATAAGTCCACAATTGCCTTTTTATGAAAGCGAAGAACCCCATTGTAGTACTTGACATTTTCAAAATAGCAAAGCAGAGCAGTCAAAGTTCTCCTCTAAGGAGGTGATGTGGGCAAGCAATTCCAAATTTGCAGGCACTCAGCAACAACACTAATACATCATTGTCTAGTCAGTGCTTTTTATTAATCTTGGGCATAAAATCCGTTCCGTTCGCGGAATTTGCGGATTTTCTGCAATTCCGCAGTCCGCAAATCTCGCGAAATTGCAGAAAAATCCGCGAAATCGCGTCCGGGACGGATTTTCAAAAACTGAAGTACAGGAAGCACTTACAGGGTTACAGCAGGTGCCCAAATTGAAGCTAATTGCTTTGTAACCATTTACAAAATGGTTACAAAGAAATTAACTTCAACTTGGGCACCTGCTGTAACCCTGTAAGTGCTTCCTGAGCGGTGCCTCCAGAGTTGGTGCCTACTTGCACCTATTCTCTGACCCTGCTCTGACCCTCGAAGCAGGGTCAGAGAATAGTTACAAGTATGGCACAATGCTCCAGGCTGTCACAAAAATTAAACCACAACAGGAAGCACTTACAGATAAGGAAGCAGGTGCCGGACGTGAAGCTCAAATTCAGTAACACATTAACCAGCCCTCGGTTGAGGCTGGGCAGGTGTTCTGTCTGCCCATATTCTACAGTCGTGAACCAGAGCGTGCTGTGATGAACCAGAAGGTACAGTTGTGAACCAGAGGGTGCTGTGATGAACCAGAGGGTGGTAGTGGTGAACCAGAGGGTGGTAGTGGTGAACTAGAGGGTGCTGTGATGAACCAGAGGGGGCAGTGATTAACCAGAGGGTGGCAGTGATAAACCAGAGGGTGGCAGTGATAAACCAGAGGGTGACAGTGATGAACCAGAGGGTGACAGTGATGAACCATGAGGTAGAAGTGGTGAACCAGAGGGTGCTGTGATGAACCAGAGGATGGCAGTGATCAACCAGAGGGTGGCAGTCATGAACCAGAGGGTGGCAGTGATGAACCAGAGGGTGACAGTGATGATCCAGAGGGTGGCAGTGATGAACCAGAGGGTGGCAGTGATGAACCAGAGGGTGACAGTGGTGAACCAGAGGGTCGCAGTGATGAACCAGAGGGTGACAGTGATGAACCAGAGGGTGGCAGTGGTGAACCAGAGGGTGGCAGTGATGAACCAGAGGGTGGTGGTGATGAACCAGAGGGTGGCAGTGGTAAACGAGAGGGTGTCAGCGATGAACCAGAGGGTGACAGTGGTGAACCAGAGGATTGCAGTGGTGAACCAGAGGGGGATGTGATGAGCCAGAGGGTGGCAGTGATGAACCAGAGGGTGGCAGTGATGAACCAGAGAGTGGCAGTGGTAAACCAGAGGGTGCTGTGATGAACCAGAGGGTGGCGCGGCTAAACTGCCCTGGAGCCCTGCGAGTGAGGGCCCCTGCGCTGCTGAGCTGCCCAGGGATTGTGAGCCCACGCCCTCTCGGTGTGAAAATCATTTGTGCTCAATTGCCTGGGAGCCCTCTGGGTTTGAGCACATATTGTGCTAAGTGTCCCCCTGCCCCCAGTACATATATAACTGTACCGCACAGCACCATTGTGCTCTTGCACCATGAAGTCTGGTACCTGGATGCTCCTGATCCGTGTAGGTGGTACCACCGTCTGGTGCAGTCAAAATGTAAAGTCATAACTTGCTACACAGCACCAATAAACATGTGACCCCCCTGGCACCGGTATGCGCATGTACCAGGCGTGGAGCACCCGCATGCCACTGCACCTTACTGCCCAGCGCCAGCATATGCCTGTACGGGGCAGTTTAGTATGCAATGGGACATTGTCCAGCAGAAGCAGCTGTATGCGCCTGAACCTACAGAGCAGGATCAGAATGGCTTTGTACCAACACGTGCAGCAGAGCTATCTTGGACATCTGAAGGATTCTGGGGTCCTGTGCCAAATGTATTTTTGCATCCATGAGTTTTCCGAGTGCCATCCCCGTGTAGCTCCTGTGACCAGGAGGCTGCTTTCTCCTCATCTGCTGCTCTGCTCGGTCTCTGACCCTTTATAAACAAGATGCATGTGAACTCGCATAGAAGCCCCGCCGTTTGGCCCCATCCACCACACACTAGCGGTATGAAACGTCTTCCCACCCGTCCCCACTATAATGGCCAGCTCACTCAAGGGACCTCGGCGCCTTTTGGCGCGCTGGCAAAGTTACAGGAACACGTGGTCACATATTTGTGCAAATGGCACAAAAATCCATGAGTTCGCGGGAAAATTCACATACTCGCAACTCTTTTTGCAATTTCGCACGAATTCACGGACCGCGAATTTGCAAATTTCGCCCATACTTACTTTTTATTTTAAAAAGGAAGAGTAGGCTGAGGCGGACAAGATGGAGGTCACAGTTAAGAACTGCTCCAGACCTCCTTGCTTATCTGCCATCATCCTCAATAGGCAGCTGCAGGGAGACCCCTTCTCCTGCCCATGACAATTCCTTCGACACACTGGTGTGCTGTGCGGTAGGGCAGCCACTGGATCAGGCACGATCATGTCAACATTGCGGCCCTCACTTGCTGGTGATCCTGTGTCAGCAGAAGAGACTGGGTGCCAATGTTGGGGATCAGAGGACCTGGTTGCGATCCCTCCAGTGGAGCATACTCGATTGGGAGTGGTAACCAAAAGCAGCTTGTCAATGGATGGGAAAGCTGAGGTAGCTGAGTGAGTGACAGCTGCCTGGAGCTCAGCATGCTCGATGTGAGTACCAGCGGGGGCTCGGCTGTGGTTCGGCACGTGAGCTGCGGTGGACCCTTCCCGGCCAAGTGACAAGGTGCCCACTGCAGGAGAGGGGAGGTGTGGTGGGGATCTCCAGGCCAAGGACAGATGGAAGATGGTGGGCCAGGTCACATGAAGGCCGACTTTGACTCCTTGAATTGGATGGCCTGACACTGAGACGAGACGGCCCAGTGAGTGCGGGCTGTGCTTGGAGACCTAGTGCTGGTGTGTGGTGCTTCTTGGCCCAGTGGGGGCAGTCACTTCTCTCCTCACACCTACCTGGGTAGTCCATACTGAGGACTTGTTCCCAGCCTGGGGAACCAGGTGACACGTGAGCTGAGAGACTTGGCCCTGGCTGCTCGTGCTGCCCTCTGGGTAAGTGGATCTTAGCCCATCTCAACATGATGGCCCCTAAACTCTGCACCCGGTGTGTGGCAGAATATGCCATGGGTGTGTAAGCTCTGCATAAGGATTTGGGCCTGGGGTATGGCGGACCTGCACCGATGAAGTACAATTGCTGGATTTCCTCCCAAAATTGGTTGGCCCCTGTGGGGTCGCAGTTGGTGCCCCCTTGATGCCCTACTGCATTAGATATGTTGTAGACAATGATTCTTGACCTACCAGAACAGGTGAAATACTTGCTGGATGACCTGACCCTGGCTGCTCATGCTGCAACTAGGCCATGGCCCATCCGTTCTCGCTGACCGTTAGAGGTTACACCCAGTGTCAGTCACCATGGGGAGAAACAAACCCCCTCTGCCAGCACCGGCCCAAACCAAGGTGGGCCAATATACTACAATGGCAACAGATAATGCAGGAAGCATTGACACATCAGATGCACAACTGCCAGCCCCAGCACAACCCAATTGGGCCACTATTCTTCAAGCAATCCAAAGTTTGAGGTTGATACCTCGCCAATGCACCAGGACCTCGGAAATGTTGCTCATCAGGTGACAAAGGTGGAAAATGGGTGATCTCTGTAGAGAATGACATAGCCATCCTTAAGAAAAAGGTCTCTAAGCTGGTCTCAATGAGATCAGCAATCGAGGAGCATGCAGAAGATGCCAAAAATCAATCAGACAGGGTAACCTTCCGTTTTGAGGGATTTCCTGAGGGAGCGGAGGTTTCAGGTGCTTAAACCTTCCTGGAAGGTTGGACAAGGTCCTGGGTCCCGGCTGATAAACTGTCATTATGGTTTGCAGTGGAGCAAGCCCATAGGTCTTTGGTTCCGCACCCTCCGCCGGCGACTCCAGCTTGTCCACTGATTGCTCAGATACTCAACCACTGTGATAGAGACGTTATTCTTAGAAAGACCAGGTTGCAACAGAATCTTTCATTTTGGAACTCCCAGAATATGGTCTTCCCTGACTACACATGGGCAGCCCAGCAATGCAGGCGCTCCTTTGATGAGGTAAAATAAATCTTTGTGCTCTCAATCTTCAGTGCATGCTCCACTTTAGTGAAAAACTGAATGTGATTCTTGACTCTACAGCTCACTTTTTCGAGACACCAGATCAGGCCTGGGACTGGGTGGAAGAGTAGAAGGACCTTTGCTAATTGGGAACCTCTGGGGAAACCAATTCCAGAACGACAAGGTTCTCCAAATGCCCTGATCCGCTGCTGCAGAGAAAAAAAAAGACAAACCTGCGCAAACATTTCTCATGCCCCTGGGGTGCTGAGACTCCTCTGGTTCAGAGATGGATGGAGTGGAATGGATAAGGGCAGTCAAGTGTACACTTGACGGACACACCAGAACTATTTGGGTCCCAGCCAGATGTCAAGGGTGGACCACCACTAGGACAGTCAGTTCCTATGAAGTAGAAAGGGCTGGGTACTTGCTCACTTCGAATGGAGGAGGGGTCTAACACACACAAAAAATGGGTTCATGTGGCTGTTTGATAGTTGATCCTGTACTTGAGAAGGTCTTATTTCAGAATTTAGGTTAAGATTTTGGTTAAGGCTGAAGTTATGGCAGGTTTTAGGGTGACGGATGCTACAGGGGTAGAAGGATGCAGGTTAGTTGGGGGGTAGAGGAGTTAAGTTTGTTAACAACTGTTGGTATGAACCACTTTGTGCTCATAGTCACCGTGAACAAAAAAGTGCTAGCCACTCTCTGATTCTGTAGCCCTGCACATGCAGGGTCAGGGAGACACCACAACACCCTGTATCAAACCTAAAATCACAAACCTTTCTGCATGCACCGCCCAACCTCACCCCATGGCTGCAAGTAATGTCATGGTATGTGAATTGCATGTTGGACTGTAATGAATGGGTAGCCATCCTACGTACTCACTTCCTGGGAGAGTGTAAACTTAGCGAGCTTACAAACAAGGGAACAAATCTGGGAAGCTGCTTTACTGACTGGCCACGAAGTGTTTGCTTCCAGGGTGGTCCCCCTGTTCAGGTAAGCTGAAGGACCCACACCTCCGAGATTGTAGGGGTTTTCACAGACTATTTCCAGACGTAGTGGGAGGCTACCTCACAAAGTCCCGCCCCCTTTCGAGGAAGATCCCATTGCCCTCAATCCCCAAATCCCTTGCCGGAGAAGTAGACAAGCCAATTACGTCTGATGACATTGAGGAAATATAATCTTACACTACCGGAAATTTCTCCTGTTACCACACCTGCTGGCTTTCTATAACAAAGCAGCTGAGGTGGGAATCTTTCCCTAGAGCTAGACTCGGCCATCATTGTGATGATCCCCAAAACAGGTCATCCACCTGAAAATTGTGCCTCATGCTGACTGATCTTCCTCATTAATGCAGAGATCAAAGTGTTTGCAAGGATTTTCGCCAATCGCCTGTGACATACTCTGCCCTATCTACCAGGATAAATGCGGCTTTATGCCAGCTCTGAGCATCCACCAACGCATCCAAAGAGTTCAGGTAGTGCTCTCTCAAGTATATGCCCTTCAACACCCAGCGACTCTGCTCCTGATTGATTTTGAGAAGCCCTTTGATAGGCTTGATTGGTCCTTTCTTGATGCTGTCCTGAAATGGGCTGGACCAGGGACCTATCTCAGTGGCATCATCTCACTTCTCTATTGCCACCCATTTGCTCAAGTCCTGATCATCAGTTCCATTCGCCCCCTACCTCATCCATTGGGTTACCCAGCAAGGTTACCCCCTTTCTCTTCTTCTGTTTACACTGGCAATCAAGCCCCTGGGGAGACTTACAGACTGCCACATGCGTATATGGGAAGAGGCATTGGCCCAGGGAAGGATAGCGCAATATGTGGATGAAGTCATCCTTTACTTAGCGGACCCACAAACTTCACACCTACTATGCCTATAACTCCTCAAAATCTATGAAGAGTCCTCAGGTCTCCAGGTGAATAAAGCAAAATCCCTGCTGGTCCTGATACGGGGAGACTTCAGTTCATTATACCGGTGAGCGACAAACTCTGTTCATCACCTGTCGTTCCAGTATCTAGGGATCCATATATCCCTGATCCTAGAATTGACATGAAGTCTTAACCTGACTCCTCTTGTAAATAACATGAAGTGGGATCTCCAGAAGTGGAGCCCCAGTGGGATCTGCAGAGGTCAAGGCAACTCCTGCTACATGTGATGGGACAGGCACCCCTCTTTAAAATGTCTGTTCTGCCACTCTCATTCTATATCTTTCAGAATTTTATAATTCCAAACTCTAGGCCGTGCTTCCGGCTACTTAACTCTACACTCCGTAATTTTTGTGGGCAGGTGGACAGCCCACATAGCAATAATCAGCTGTCAGAAGTCCCCTATTGATGGCGGACTGGGGTTGGCAGACCTCCAATTCTAACATATAGCAACTATTTTTCAAAACAATAAAGGGTTCTGGCACCAATCAGCAAGGCTAGGCCAATTGAATATCAAAACAACAACAACCGACATCTACTGTCTCCCCTAGCCGACTCATAGATGTTAAAGACACCTTACTGTAAGCCACCATTTCCGCAGCTTTTTTCACTCTGGAGTATGTCTTCCAATTGTCCTGTAGATTTCAAAGCTTTTAATGATATTTTGGTGTCATTAGGCTAAAACTGTTGTCTCTTGCTTTCGCATTTACAGTAAACACTCCCTACATGCATTGAAGGGACACTGGCTGTGCACTAAAAGAAAGTGTATTCAGGGTAACAACTGTTAGGCTGTTTTATTGGAGTGTTTGGAGATTGGTCTGAGCAAATGATAAACACGTACACCTGTTTGTTTTTTTTTTGTTTGTTTTTTCATTTTGTAGCTCCTCTGTTCCAGGTCCTGAGGAGAACCCAGCTTTAAAAGCATCAGGGGTTTGAAACGCGTCAACCTTTTTTTTGTGACCAAACAAGTGTTTTTGATTCTATGTATTTGGTGCTTTATCTGCTGAACATATTCTGTGATGTAAATCAATTTAAAATTTAGACGACCTGAATACCGTACTGTTTGGCCAATATTCCCACAAGGGTCTGTGTTGCATTGTAGGAACTTAAAACGTTCTGCTCTTTATTTGCTCAACCTTTCCCTAGGTCTTTTGTCTTTTTCTTTACATTTTTTCTTTACATTTTTTCTCTACCTGTTTTCTTTGGAAATTTCTTTGGAAGTTGATCTTGTACATATATTATAATGTGTGGTTTTTAATGTGATATGTAATGTTGTGTCATATATGTGATCTAAGATTTATGTCTTATATGTTTGTAAGTTTATGTGGTCCAAACCATGTTGTGTAGATTGTTCATTGAAATATTAACATGAACTGAATCACTGATTCTTGATTAAATTGAATCTTTAAAGAGATAAAAAAACAAAAAATAATAAATTTATCTTTTCAGTCACTATGAGTGTCAGAAGTGATTGGGTAGAATCTTTTGCAGAATAGGTATCAGTATTGGCAATTGTGTTATTTTGATATTGAATTATCCTTGCTGATTAGGGCCAGAACCCTTTATTGTTTTGAGCATTGTAGCAGGTTTTCACCTACGAGGTTCTTACGAACCACATTAAAATGTTGGAGATTCCTTTCTAAAACATTTCTTTCTTTTCTTGAAGATTAACATCTCATACTTCATCTGCTCTATTGAGCATGACAGAACTGGATACCTTTGCATATACAGAGGACCATATTCAAAATCTTTTGAGCACTCCTTCCCTCTTATCTTCGGTTTCTTTAAGCACCTCGGCCAAACAACAACACGAATCAGAGAAACTCATCAGATTAAAGAAAAAACAAATAAGAACTGATCTACACGGTTATTTCCTACTCGAACATTTGAAAGCAGGGACTATTCCAACAGGACTTACAATCCGCGATATTCCGGCCATATTTACAGAGGACCCTATCTACAAAAAAGGTTACGATTTCGGTGAAACTAAATGTAGTAGAGATCCTATGGTATTGACAATAGAAACAGCTGAAAGACTATCACAGCAACAAATACTTTACATTTCTTAATTGGAGCAAGAAATAAAGGGCGACCAAACAGTTACAGATAAAAAAAAAATACTAGCTAAAGTTGAGAAAGAAATAGTCGAATTCAAAGACTTTACGATCAATCAAAAAGGGACAAAATTTGAAAGAGATAAGAAAAACTTCTCCTTAGAAACAACTTATCCTTATTTACAATCTGACTTTTACCCACGTCAAGACTCAAGAAGGTACCTTTCCGAATATCCAGGACGATCTAGGAATAAGTTTATTTCCTATTCAGACATATCTTCTTCGGGTTGTGAGACTGATATCCCAGAAGGGAATCAACAGTTAAATTGACGTGCAAACAATCAACAACAACAACCTATTTTAGGCAGAGGCCAACAGTGACCACGGGGAAGAAACAAATACCAAAACCAGTCATGGGAGATGACAACCAGACGGCAATACTACAAGAGCTAATGCTGTCCCCCAGTTTTGAACCTAGCAGACCGCTCCCTTTCGGATGCGGAACAATCCATCCTTAAAAAGGGCCTCACTTTAGTCCCCACAAAAACTACTGACCTGATCAAAAATAAAATTTTGCAGAAAGGTGAGGTTAAAGTCCTTTTTTCTGGAAAATGAGTTTCCAACTATTACTGAAGCAACGGGCTTTTGTGAAAAATCCACCTTTTGTCCACCTGCTCATAAAGTGCCAAGGGCCAGATGCATCAAGCATCCATTTTGCGATTCCTTATTAGCGAAAAATAAGGAATCGCTAATAAGGAATAGCAAAATGGAATGCATCAAGCAATCACTATTAAAATAGCGATTCCTTAGAATTCCTTAATTGCGACTCGCAAATTGCGAGTCACAATTAATGAATACCTCCCCATTAATTCCTATGGGCCTAGAGGCCCATAGGAATGAATGGGAAGACAATCTCAATTTGCGAATCGCAATTAGCGATTCGCAAATTGAGATTGCGAGTTCAAGTGTGCAGGGGTGTCCAAAGGACACCCTGTTACACCCCTGAATGTGATCTGTGCACATATGTTGCGCACACACATGCCCTTTGGGCATGTGTGTGCGCAACATGAAACTTAGAAAAATGCACAAAAGTGCATTTTTCAATGTTTTTTCAAATTACCATGAAGTTGTACTTCGTGGTAATTTGCGTGCCCTATTAGCGAATTCGCTATTTTTGATACTTTCATGCATTGCATTTAAGGAATCTCAATTTGAGATTCCTTAAATGCAAACAATCGCAATTTAGCGAATTCTCTATTTGCGATTTTTGCATTTGGGATGATGCATCCCAAATGCAAAAATTGCACTCGCAAAGGGCCAGATTCTGAGAATCTAGCCCTTTTGCGAGCGCATTTCGCTTGATGCATCTGGCCCCAAAAGAGATACTAACGTTTGAACGGATAGTGCTATCTGCGATTTCGCAATTAGAAAAGAAAAAAGCCTTCATGAAATATGATATTTCAAAAGCTGAAAAAGGAGCAATAACTTCACTTAAATCTGACAATTGTTTAACAATAAAACAAGCGGGCAAGGGTGGGTCAAAAGGGGTGATGAGCACCACTAATTATCACACAGAGGTCCTTAGACAGCTCCAGGACACACAATGATATATTAAAATCAAAATGGAGCATACATTAGATATTCATGGTGAACTTACGCAAATCTTAAAGAACGCCCAGGAGTTAGGGATAATCGGGCAAAAGGAATTTGTTTTTTTGAATAAAAAACATCCAAGGATTCCCTTGTTATACGTTCTCCCAAAAATCCACAAAAATGAAACACATCCACCGGGACGCCCCACCGTGTCCAGTTGTGGATCGATATTGGAGCCTGTTGGACTTGGCCCTTTTTGCAGGGTCATCCCTGAACTTTTTGCTGTCCTCTTGCATTTTCTTTGACCTGTTTTTGTTGGTTTTATGACTCTGGGCACTTAACCACTGCTGATCAGTGCTAAAGTACATAGGCTCTCCCTATTGTAAATTGATGTATGGATTAGTGACCCCATGGTTGGCTGGTTTGGTTTACCTGTCGGACCCTAGTACAGTGTACCAGAAGTGCCCAGAGCTTGTAAACCAAATGCTGCCGGTGGGCTTGCAGCACTGGTTGTGCCACCAACAGAGGCAGCCTGTAAAAGTGTGTCTAAAGTCTGCTATTGCAGCCTGTGTGCAGTCTGGTACTGGCATGTTGACTGGGAAAGTGCACCCACTTGCCGGTCCCTAAACCTTCCCTTTTTTCATGTCAGATACCCCTATGGTAGGTCCAAGGGCAGGGTGCATTGTAAGTATAAGGTGGGACAACCCCTGGTGTGTGTGGCATGTCCTAATAGTGAATTACAGCCATTTTCGTTTTTCACTATTGCAAGGCTACCTGTTCTCCATAGGCCACAATGGGCAGTTAGACTATTACATCTGTTAATCCTAACTGACTCGGGGAACATGGTAGAAATTCGAGTTTAGTATGCCTGAACTCTGAATGATAAAATACATATTTTAGTGACTTTGATTTTAACATTCTGTGTTTGAAAATACCACTTTTAGAAAGTAGGTATTTTCCTGTCTAACTATACAAGCCTGTCTCTGCTAGGTTGTGTATTCCTTGTCTGGAGTTTGAGTGACAGGGCTGGAGGATTCCAGGGGACAGGATGAGTCAGCCTAGTGGTGAATTGAGAGATCTGCATCTAGATGGGAGGGAGGAGTTGCACCTGGGACCTGAATAGGGTTGTGCCTTCCCTCCACAATACTGGCTCCGCTCCCTGTGGTCCGTCTGATGTCGCTGCCCTGCACTGTGGAAGGAGAGAAGGAGTCATGTCAATAGAGTAATCCAGGCTGTACCTTCCCTCCACAATGCTGGCTCCACCTCCTGTGGACATAGTGCTTCAGGACTGACCAGGACTAGGCAAAGACCCCTCTGCCCTCAGAGGACAACAGATCTTGGGGTATAAGTATTGGGACCCTAATCCCAAGAATTTAGATCACTTTTGGACAAGACGAAACCTTTGCTGAGGAGAGTAACTACAAGAAACTGAGGAGAGACTATCCCTAACCTGAAGTGCTGCTTGGGGGATTGGCCTGCAGTGGTTGCCTGACTGCCAAATAAAGGAGAAAGACTTTGTGTGCACTTTATTCAACTTGTGAAGGATCTCCAAGGGCTTGAGAGAAAAGCTTGCCTCCTGATAAAGTCTCAGGGACAACAGACTTCAACCACCAGCTCCCCAGGAGTTCTTTGGAAGTGCCTGCTGCTGTTTTGGGCCTTCTGAGGGACTGCGTGTCTCAATGAGCTGGAAGCGCAACTCAGGAAGAAGAAGCGTTTCACCATCGCAGCCGCTGCCGTCGCATCTCTGAACAAGGGTGTTGCTGCTGTAGCTGATGCATTGCACCGCATCACAAGAAACGTCTCGCAACATCAAAGAAACGTGTTGCAGCTGCTGCTGTTGCATTTCTAAATAAGAATGTCGCCGCTGTAGCTGACGCATTGCACCGCAGAAGCGCCTCGCATCCATGGAGAAGTGTGCGGCCGTCAGAGCCACTGTGGTCGCATCTCTGAACAAGGGTGTTGCCGCTTCAGCTGTCGCATCGAGAGGAAGCGTCTTGCATCGCGGAAGAAGAGTATCGCCGCCAAAGCCACTGTCGTCGCATCTCTGAGCAATGGTGTCACCACTGCAGCTGATGCATCGAGTCGAGACATCTCCCAACATCGGAGAAGCACGCTGCATCGAAAAGACAATGTCTTTATCTTTTTTGCACCATAATTTCTACGCATCACCATTTTTGCAACACTTTCGTTGCCCTGCGTATCACATCTTAATGCACATTGACTCAAAGTGGCGCATTTTCAGATCTAAAGAGAACTAAGCTAAACCTTCCATTTCAAGTACAGTGTTGTGGATTTTTGTTGTTTGTGATTTTGTGTTAAATAAACCTGGGAGAAGCACTATGCTATTAAGGAAAACAAGGGACCCCTATATAAATAGCTAGCTATAACATACGGAAATGAACTAAAGTAAGGAATTTATATCTAGAAAAAGATATCTACCTAAATATCTATAACACAAATACCAAACTTACTAGTGAACTAACTGGTTATCATAAAAGAAAGGGGACACCCTATTGACACAATATGGACACTGGAGGTGGATATAGTGAAGTATTTATTAATCTATTTTGAGGTATAAAATGTCATATTTTATATTATTTTTCAATAAGTGAACAATTTATAATTCACATTCAATTGTTTTATAAAGCAGGTATTAACAATCAATATATACAAATCCAATAACGGACGGAGCGTTGATTCAGGCAGTGCGGCAGATGTCTACAATGCGCGTTTCGGCACACACGCCTTCATCAGGTAGCCGTCTATTGCACAAAATAGCCCATTTAAGATGAAGAGTCAAGATGTATTGAGGCTTCAAATATCTTTCATAAAAGGTATAGCAAACACAATGGATAGCGGATGGGCACAAGCGTCTTGATTTGGTATGGATGGGAAACAGTAACTGTAGCGAACCAATTGTACTATATTTTTGTTGGATGATGTAGTAGAACGATTCACAGTTTCCTCTTTCTCGTTTCAACGGACTAGCTATACACTTCTAAATGAAATGGAGATCGAACATAATAATAGGACGATGCGAGATCTCTCCAAGGTTTTAACCAGAGTCGAGCATCATGTGCAACGGTGATTCCAGCCCAAGCGAAGCCGGCGGTACGCTCCTGAAGATATCGGGATACTCTGATACGAAGCGTCGCAGGCTGCGTGTCAACTCGTGAGCCTAACGGTCTGAGACTATGCACTATGCTACGCTCGCGTAGTTTGCGAAGTTTGCGCTACTTTGCACTACTCGAATTGCACGTAGCTCAGTGGAAACACGCGTTGTGTAGCATCGTGGTCATTTTTTGCTTGCTTGGGGGTCCACAACGTCAAGTTGGCGACTGCAAGCGAACAAAATTACATCTCTGTGAGACTTTTTCTTCGTTCGCGATCAGCAACATCAAGTTGTCGATCGCGAGCGTGGAAAAGAAACCTCCTGGCGAGATTCTCAAAGCGGGGAGGTCAGGTTTCTCATTGCGAGTGGTCGCGTAAGCTCGAGACCCGCTCGCGATGAGAAACTACAAGTCTGCGTTGAGAAAGCTGCCGCTCAAGTAAAAATCTACTTGAGAAGCGGAAAACGACAGCTCGCACTGTGCAAGATGCCATTTTCAATGATTGCACAGTGCAGACAAGCATCCAGCACTGTGCAATCATCGCGAACAGCGCACTACACAGTTCGTGTAGCGCTACACGTATCTCGCGTAGTGCGAAGTTCACTTTGCGTAGCTACGCGTAGCGCTAATACGCGAACTACACCCAGGGTTAGTGTTAAATCTATATAAAGAATACTTAGTTTTAATATACAACTGTTTGGTGTCCATCTGTAGTGTTGTCACTGTATTACTGTATGTGTTCACAAATGCTTTAAACACTGCCTCTGAGATAAGCTTCTCTGCTCGTGCCAAGCTACCAAGGGGGTGAGCAGGGTTTATTTTAGGAGTGTACCTCCTTACCCTGACTAGGGCAAGGGTCCTTATTTGTCACAAGTACCTACCTGTGCCAACTAGAGACCCCCAAATCTAACAGAGCCCGTATAAAAATATGTTGGCTTCTTCTTAAAGCCCTTTTTGGAAGATGTACCTTCTCATCTTCAGGACACAACAGACTTTTTAAATAAGATTGAAGCTTTGGAATTTTCTTCTAACAAACAACTACTGATCACCCTGGACGTGGCGTCTTTAAACACCCAGATACCACAAGAAGACAGTCATAACACCATCAAAACTTTTCTGGAGCAAAGGCCGAGACCAGTTAGGGTCCCAAGTGAATTCATAATGATACTGGCCAGGTTTGCCTTGAAAAATAACTATTTCAAATTTGACTGCCGTTATTATTTTCAGACCAAAGGGACCGCCATGGGTTGCCCCTTTGTGCCGGAATTAGCTATTTTATTTACGGCCAAATTTGAGGAAAAATTTGTCTATACCAATAACCCATGTATTGAGCAAATTTCCACCTGGGTGCGCTATATCGCTGATATTGTTCTAATTTGGAATGGATCATAAACTGAACTTGTGGCATTCCATGCCTGGTTGTCAAAGACCACTTACTTACCAAACTCAGTTTTTGTTTTAGACTTGCACAGGAACAGAAGATGCTTGCATCCCAACTCCACCTTCCAATCAATCAGAGCCAGAATGATATCATGACTCTCATTAATCAGACAGGGGGAAGGGGGAAATTGGATAAAATAACAAAAGAGAAACAGAAGAGACTGGTCCGGACTCTCTGGTCTTCTGTCGGGTTCTTCAATCAGCTTTCAATCAGCCTATCGAAGATTCCTAGGAAAACTAAGCATATGCACATAGTATAAGTATTCTTCCCTAATCTGCTCTAAGCATTCCTAAACTTAACTCACTTCTTAACATACCCCAAGTCCTATGTAAACCTGCCTCTCTTCATTTCTTTGGAAGTGTACCTCTTGGGTGTTTGTAAGTTGCTTGCTCGTTTTCTCCTGTAAAGATATCAGATTCTTATTTCCAGCTATTTATTAACCAGTATCTAGTTTCTATTTATTTTCTCTAACAATCTACCAAGTTCTTGCTCACTATGCCTTATGTCGCCTTCTTGTTTAATTACAATGTTGCTGCGAATGTTTTCACTTCTGCAAAATATTAACAAGGTTATTACTAACTTCTCTTTCTGCTTTTAAATTTTAATTTATTTTCGCTCTCTCTTGTGACCTACCAAATTAAATGTCGAGTAGAACGTTCTTCCTGTTTCACCTTTTTATTGTTTACTTCTTCTAACTCTTATTTTCTATATTTACAGGACTTCGTTTTCAGGCTTCTAGATGATTATGCTCACTAGAATATCCAGGTAAGTCAGTTTATATAATTCAAAGAATATCTTTTCCCTGTGTTGTTATTGTCTTACTGTCTTTCCTTTCCTTCTTTTTTTCTAGATAAATGTCGAAGACTGCTGCACAACACTGAAAACTCAAAAGTAATTTACTAGTTGACCGCTTTCATCATTATCATAGTTTCTGTCTAGTCACTTTAGCTATAGTGCACTTAGCTTTTCTGTTCGTCGAGACTGCTCACTGTGTTGTCTTTCGTCTGACGCCACTGCTCTCTCCCACACGGAATTGCTGCCAAGTTACAGGATGCCGATTTGAAGACGAACTCCGAAATTATGTCCGTTCATGTGATGCTGAATTCCTCTGCTCTTTAACTACTCTGTAAAACACCTTTGACTTTGAAATTAGCACTATTTTGAGTCTAGCGTACGAGCGCTAACTAAAACCGACTATCTCAGCTGAATATCTTGGTGAAGTGGGCACTTCTACTGTAGCGCGCGCGTCACCTAGAATCTTCTCTGGAGCTGGCCGATCAACTAGACCGTCAACTCCAGCTTCTTATTGGCCATCTTTAGATTCCGCGAGTGCCACAAACGGGACCAGAAAAAGTCTCTCTTCCTTCTTCCCTGCCAGTAAAGACTCATTTTATGACACACTGGTCTGAAATCTGATTCCACAGTAGTTGGGATCCTGACACTGGTTGAACGAATGTTCACCGGACACTCAATTCAGTTTGAATTACAACTCTAACACCATGACATTTCTGGACGCTGAGGTTTATGTTTCCAATGGTGCACTTATCACTACATTACATACAAAATCCACAGATAGAAACAAAGCCCTTCATTATACAAGTCATCATCCATGCAGTTTGCGTGATAATCTCCCTGCCGGGCAGTTTCTCAGGGTGAAGCACAACTGTACTACAAGAACTGAATACATGCTTCATGTAAACAACCTTTTGGAGAAATTGAAGTTGCGAGGCTACCCCAAAAACTGTTAAAACATGTGATGAAGCGGGCCTGGTGGACACCAAGATAAACTCTTTTACAGAAAAAAAAATCCACTGAATGGTTGGTATGCGTAACAACCTACTGTTCACGTACACATTTTATTAAAAGGGTGATTAACCAAAATTGGCACTTGGTGTAAAAAGTTGATACATCTCTCGGTAAATCCTTGTTTGCCCTCAAAAAGGATAAAAGCATAGGCAATATAATCATCCGTGCAGCAGTACAGAGACCATCAAATAAAAATACATTAAGGTCACAACTGAGTTTAGCCTCAATAATAGGACACCACAAATGCAGCACTTGTGTATGCTGCCCTCAGACAGTTGCAGGAGCACTCTTTTCCTTTAAAAACATCAAATGGAAACATGAGTCGTTCACCAATTGTAAGACAAAGAGCGTAGTATATGGCATTTTGTGTCCCTGTCCAAAACTCTATATTGGTAAATCAAATCAAGAAACCCGCCAATGCATAATACAGCATATGTCCAGGATTCGTAAGCATACAGCAAACGCACCACTGGTCAATCATTGAACACTCACAATCATACTGTGAATGAACTAAAATAGACTATTTTATCAAAAATTGATAAGGATCCATGAGGTGGAGACGTGGATAGGTCATTCCTGCAAAGAGAAGCCATGCTGATAGGGAAATGTAATACTACTGTGGATGGATTAAATTAACTCTCAGAAATGTAAACTTTATGAAAGAGCTAGTATGATGGGTTATCTTTAATTATTGGACCTTTATTCTGCAACTTTTCAAATTTTATGGAATATACAATGTCATGTCTGGTTACATCGTTAAAAATAATGCCACAAACACTCGCAGAATTCTATAGAAAAGATTCTGTTTTAACATGAAGGAAACACGGGGAGTGTAAAAAGGTGCACTTTTTTGACCACTGATCCAAACAACAGACGGATCAACGCTATATAGCACTAGGTACCCCTCTGTAAGATCGGATTTACAACTGCATGGTCCCTCTTTTGGATATATGCAATTTGTCTTTACTACAGGACAATAAAGTCTGTAGAACCAGCTTCAGGCAACAGTGGTCACATGAACAAGCAGTACGCGCAAACTACTGTTGTCATAAATACAAGTGCTTGTCAATCTCTGACGCTGCTGGCCTGGAGAGACGGGTGCATGACCGAAATACTGACGTGTGAAAAAATGATTCACTAAGGTACGAAAGACACCAGCACTTTGATGGTCTTGACAAAGTTGCGGTCCAACCCCTCATTTTACTGATGGTGGTTGATTTAAACCCCCTTTTCTTTAGAGTGTGACAAATGACAGAACTTCTATCGCCCATTGGGGACTCAGTCAAAAGGCACCCGGGGAGGAATATGCCCTTCCAAGGTATGTGGGATTTTGTCTACATTACCAACATTATACCTGTACTTGTGCCGGTCGGGCCATTCTTTGACCCTTGCTTTCTCCCCCCTCCCCCTCTCTCTTTCCAAAAAGGACATCTGAATTTTTACAACTACCGTCTCCCCCAGCACACTCAAAGACGTTAAAGACACCTTATTGTGAGCCACCATTTCCGCAGCTTTTTTCACTCTGGAGTAAGTGTTCTATGGCTATTTTGGTTTCATTAGTCTAAAACTGTTGTCACTTGCTTTCGCATTTACATTAGACACTCCCTACATGCATTGAGGGGGCACTGGCTGTGCCACTAATAGAAAGTTTATTCAAGGTAACAGCTGTTGGGCTGTTTTATTGGAGTGTTTGGAGATTGGTCTGAGCAAATGATAAACATGTACACCTGTTTGTTTATTCATTTATTTTTAGGTCGAGCGACCTATGTCAATGCGCATGCGCATTGAGCGGGAGCTCGATATATAGCGGCTTAAACAGAGCTTACCGAGATCAGGCGATTCCCAGGCGATTTCTTGCAGTGCATGTGAAAGCGCGTGCGCAATGCCACCAGCCGCTTGCCTGCATTACCACATCAAAGGCGGCCGCGTCTCAGGCCCCTGCTGCTTCACACCCTCATGCCGCTCTCCCCGCTCCGCCCCCTCCCCTGCCCGCCGTGTCGCATTTCTCCTCCCCCCTCCCCACAGCAATGCCCTCCGTCTTGTTTCCCTTTGCTGTTTTATCTAGCATAAACTCGATACAGAGGTGGGCGCTTTACATAAGCATCAGTTACATTACAGGAAGGCATATTCAGCCACATATAAGCTTGGCATGCATTCCTTACATTCTACAGAGGTAGAGTTTGGAAAGTGAGTGTAGGTATGTTATGCAAGTATGTCTCATGTAGTCCATACATTACAATGGGAGCATGAACTTGTGGTCAGGTATAAATTGCATGCATAGTCTTGTATTTTTTTTGTTTATTTACATAGACATTATTAGTCTTTTCAGATCCCTGCAATCTGCAGGGCTTGCTTTGCAACCACGCCGCCACCGAGGAATGCTGGTTTCTTCTATTTGTTTGACTCGAATGTTTCTTAAAACCGGGCACGATGTAGCGCCATCTGGTGGTCAAGTTGATGCTCCGTGTTTTACTCGTAAATGTTTTCTACAAGATTTTTGCTCGTCATAAATCCGATTTGCTTTTCCTTCAATCAAATCCACCCGATTACTTTGGCAGCGTGTAGTTTAATAACGTATGCGCCCATTGCCATATTAGAAATAATTGCACTGTTGCAAAATATAGAGTAACAACATTATTTTTGTCTTTGTAATATGATAGAAAACTGCACATACTCTAGACCAGTGGTTCCCAAACTTTTGACTCCTGAGGATCCCCATTGTGTCACCACTTGAAGCCGGGGACCCCCAAGAAAATTGTATGATTAAAATTTCAAATATTAAAACACTAATTCCCAAAAAATACACACGTATACACACAAAACAAATACTCAAAGTTCTAAGGATTGTGGGGCTAGATGTACGACCATTTCATTTAGCACCTCGCAATTGGCGACACATTGTGAGTGACATATTGCGAGTCGCTAAATGAAATGTACAACAGTGTGTTTAACACTGTTTGGGATTCCCAATGGGGTCGCACATTGCGAGGTTCAATAATATTAATGAGCCTCTCGCAATTTGCGAGCCCATTGTGAATGCCAGCCCTCCCAGGTATGGTGGCCTGCTGGGCTCTGCAGGCCACATGTCTGGGACTGCTTTTAAATAAAGCAGTTTAAAAAAAAAGCAGCACGTTTACAATGCATTTAAGAGAAAGAAAATTAAATGTTTTCGTTTCATTTTCTAAGGGCAGGCAGAGGTCCCTGGGCCACTGCCTGCCCGTAAAAAATTATTTTGCATGTATTTACAAAGGGGAAGGGGTCCCCTGGGGACCCCTTCCCATTTGCGAATGCATTGCCATCTACTTGAAGTAGGTGGTAATTGCGAGTGTTTTGCGACCACAAAACATTTGTACATGGTTTTGAGACTCGCTATTTGGAAGGGAATGCCCCTTCCAAATAGCAAGTTGCAAAACCTATTTAGCAAGTCTCAAACAAATTGCGACTCACAAAATAGGCAATGTACATGGCTCAACAGGTTTTTGCATGCGCAAACGGGTTCGCAAGCCCGTTCGCGCATATAAAAACGGATCGTACATCTGGCCCTTAGTATTTTATATTGAAGTAATAGCCCCTCTGTAACATGTTTATCATTTGTTTCATAGCATTTCTCATACCATTGTAGGATATCAGAGCACTTTACATCACACACATATAGAGACATTGAATCATACATGTAAATAAGTGTGTATATAAAATGTTTAAAGAGTGCTTGGTCTGGAAAATCACAAACTCAGACCAAATACGTCTTTTTAGCAGCATCAGGATAATGAATAACTGGGAAAAAACATAAGTTACTAACTGGTACCATGCAGTTTGCAAGCAGCTCTTTGATGACAGTTTATAGGTCCCTCTGCTACATTACGATTGTCACTTATAAAGTGCACAGTAACGAAAGAATCTCTGTGTCAAAAGCAGTAACCACGAACCTATGCACATAAAATACTGATTTTTAAAATGCATGTTATGCATTCTTTGCAGTAGGCACATTAACCCTCTGCGCACACTAGTTAAGTCAAAGCTGCCACTGAACAAAAACTCTCCTTACACTCCAGCAGGTACATTAATCACTGGCATTATCTTGACACTTTTATTGTTGCTGGAAAGCTGCTAATTATACAAGAAATTTTTCTGTGCTTTTAAGCTTTTAAAACTGTTGCCTACAGACCCCCTGGGAATGTGTCACGGAACCCTGGGGGTCAGCGGACCCCAGTTTGGGAAACACTGCTCTGGACCATTGTACAATAATATATTTTGTACCAGGTCAAAGGGAAGGCTATTGACAGAGTAGGTAGCCACCACATCCACCACCAACAAGTCCACGACAACCACCACCGTGTCCACCACCACCACCACATCCACCACCACTACGTCCACCACCACTACGTCCACCACATCCACCGCATCCACCACCACCACCACAACCACCACCACCACATCCACCACCACTATGTCCACCACCACTACGTCCACCACATCCACCGCATCCACCACCACATCCACCATCACATCCACCATCACCTCCACATCCACCACCACATCCACCATCACATCCACCGCCACATCCACTGCCACATCCACCGCCACATCCACCACACCCACCACCACCACACCCACCACCACTACATCCACCACCGCATCCACCACCACCACCGCATCCACCATCACCACATCCACCGCATCTACCACCACCGCATCCATCACCACTACGTCCACCACCACTACATCCACCGCATCCACCACCACCACCACATCCACCATCACCTCCACATCCACCACCACATCCACCACCACATCCACCATTACATCCACCATTACATCCACCATCACATCCACTGCCACATCCACCGCCACATCCACCGCCACATCCACCACCACCACATCCACCACACCCACCACCACTACATCCACCACCCCATCCACCACCACCACCCCATCCACCACCACCACCGCATCCACCATCACCACATCCACCGCATCCACCTCCACCACATCCACCACCACATCCACCACCACATCCACCATCACCTCCACATCCACCATGACATCCACCGCCACATCCACCACCACATCCACCACATCCACCACCACCACATCCACCACATGCACCACCACCCCATCCACCACCACATCCACCACACCCACCACCACCACATCCACCACATCCACCACCACATCCACCACCACCACATCCACCACCACCACATCCACTGCATCCACCACCACCACACCCACCACATCCACCACCACATTCACCACCACATCCACCACCTCCACATCCACCATGACATCCACATCCACCATGACATCCACCACCACATCCACCACACCCACCACCACCATATCCACCGCATCCACCACCACCACATCCACCACATCCACCACCACATCCAACACATCCACCACCACTGCATGCACCACCACCACCACCACTTCCACCACCACCGCATGCACCACCACCACCGCATCCACCACCACCACATCCACCACCACCACCGCATCCACCACCACCACATCCACCACCACCCCCACATTCACCACCTCATCCACCACCACATCCACCACACCCACCATCACTTCCACCACCACATTCACCACCACATCCACCACATCCACCACCACATTCACCACATCCACCCCCACCACATCCACCACATCCACCACTACCACATCCACCACCTCCACCACATCCACCACTACCTCCACCACCACCACCACCACCACATCCACCACCACCACCACCACCACATCCACCACCACATCCACCCCCACATCCACCACCATCACCACATCATCCACCATCACCACCACCACATCCACCGCCATATCCCCCAGATCCACAACCACCACATCTATATATATGTGTGTGTGTGTGTGTGTGTGTTTGTATATCTATATTTATGAGGACCAGAACATGTTTGCACACCAACGCTATGAGGACCAGTGCGCTATGAGGACCGGAAAGCCGGTCCTCATAACGTTTACAGTGCTTACATACTGAGGGGTGCTCTCTCAGCTGTCTGAGTGAAATTTTGAAGAGGGCTTCATAATTCCTATTTTTCAGACAGTGTGTGTGATGAATGCCCTCCTATACACACAAAAATATTCTCTCTCTACACACACACAGACAGTGCAGTTGCTAAGGACAATAAGCAACCAATCAGATTTCAGGGGTGTGTCTTCCTGGTCCTCATATTATCAATAGAAATCTTAAAGTGTGTGTGATGTTGCAGGTTCCCATACTGTCAGTAGAAGTCTAGGAGAGTTTGAATATATCCTTCTAACCTTCAGAAAGTGTATTTTAATGTATCACTTTTGCAACAAAAAAAACATTTTATAGCTGGAAACCCAGCTCTAAACATTATAAATCCTAACAGCCAGAGTTTAAAAGGGTTTTCTTTGTGTGACATAGGCTCAGAAGAAGGGGTTTTGAAGACTCCAATGATGTGTGTTTTTAATGAAAAGTACTAACATAGGGCCAACCATAAAAAAATATATGTATTACAAATAGTCATTTCAACTTTTCAAAATTGGCACTGGGAATGTCCCTCCTACAGTGAGATAGCTGAAGGTGCACACACTTCACAATTTCAATCGAAGTGCTATTTTCTCACTGGAAAGCACCTGCCAAAAGTTTTGGAATGTCAAAAACGAAAATGTCATAATTAAAAGCACAGGCTCGATTCTGCACACAACAATGTGATGTGGAAATGTCTCAGTGGTTTCACTGTTTTTCTATTCAGTTCCAAGGATGAATTCTGGCCGGCCAGTGCTCACATTCTTTCATCTCCTTACCATAGCGGTGCTCACCTCTGCGCAGCTGCAGCAAGAGAGGAAAGTACTAGAGCTTAGCGTGATCTGAAAGTGCTTGGAATGGAGGATAGATCTGGGATGATCTGTCAGAGACTGGGATGATCTGTCAGAGGTAGAAGAGAGCTGTCAGAATTATAACAGTTTAAGGATGAGAGGCACAGAAGACAGTAGGAAGGATGTACATGACAATGATTAGTGTAAGAAGTGGCTGAGAAGTGGCACCTGAGACTCTGGCTCACACACTACATAGACATTCAGTCCATGGACATACAGTAGACCTCCATGTTGTAATAGGCTGACATTTGTGGTGTAGCCATTATTCCAAACCATATGCAATATAAAAACTCCACCCCCCAGTGGATCTGGTGATAACTTGTACGGGGGTGGTCCAGTCGTGTATGCTACCTGTACGTTTGGGACATAAACTGCAAATATATATATCTTTTGTCCTGGTCAGCAGAGTCCAGGAAACTTACAATATGAGTCTCACAATGGTGCAATGACAACATCAATAAAATAGACTGACTGCAATCCTCAGTAAGGTTTTTTTAGCATATCACAGCAGAAAATAAGCAACTCAGCTTATATATAACCCATAGCTATTTGGCAAACCAGATACCATAAGCAATCTTGCAGGCAGGAAAGCATCATCATATCATTCAATGCAAACTTGCCCTAGGGTATCAGATATCACTTTGCACTCATTACACGTCCATCACCCATTTGTAATAGTTATGTGTATCATCATCAACTGGACTAAGTACTGATGACAGTGAGCCAGGTAGCAGTAAACAGCGCAATAAACAGTGAGGGGAATGTTTCAATTTGAAATCTTTCTTTCCGAATTCATCTCTATCACCAAAGTGCTCGACCTGCGAACTTTTACTTTCAATTACAAATCAGGCTAATTCCAAGTCTCAGTAAACATTTTAATCAAGAATCAGAAAACTCAGACAGAAGCAGAGTCCGGATATGCAATGATTTTGAGGAGGCCTAGACGCAGGGAGAAAATTGTCCCTATGCATTTTCCCCACATATTAATGCTGTAACTAAGCGAAAACAAGCATTGGCTTAGCCAATAGGTCTCGTCTTTGGGACCTTATAAGTGTTTAGCCATGCAACAGTTGATGTTGTTGCACCAAGGATTTTGTGCTGGATAACTAAACACTTATAAGGTCCCAAAGGCGAGATCTAATGGCTATGCCAAGGGAAGCTAAACCCCCACTGTACAATCATTACACATGTGGCTATTCATTCTATGCCAAAACTGAACATAAACTTCTGTAGCCCAAGGAGAGTCTGGAGAGAGATTTAGAGAGAGAGAGATTTAGAGAGTGAGACATTTAGAGAGTGGGATATTTAGAGAGAGAGAGCAAGAGATTTAGAGAGATTTAGAGAGAGAGATTTAGAGAGCGATTTAGAGAGAGAGAGCAAGAGATTTAGAGAGAGAAATTTGGAGAGAGAGATTTAGAGAGAGAGAGAGATTGAGAAAGATTGAGAGATTTAGAGAGAGAGAGAGAGAGAGAGTGAGATTGGGAGAGGACTTGTGGGTTTCAAAGAGCTTGTTGGAAAATAATGAAAGATTCTGGATGAGTTTGAAAGCAGTGAAGTAGTGTGGCTCACTGGTTAGAGGCGGCAGAAGTAGTGTGGCTCACTGGTTAGAGGCGGCAGACCCGAAAGCAGAGGACGGCCCGGGACCAGGGTTCGATTCCCGGCACGGCAGGTTTCTGGACCAGGGTCAGCGGACTCGATAATTCTCTCGCCTCGGTGCCCACTCTGATCAGCGATCACACTCGGCAACTCTGGGCATTAGCTTGCCTCATCTTCACTAACGGCCCCACCAGACCGCCGGGGATGCCTGGTCTCACCCTGGAGATACCCATTAAGGGACCATCTCTCACGGAAGCCAGGAAGGGTTTCGCAGCGGTCGAAGCGCCTTGGGACCCTACGGGTAAGTAGTGCGCTATATAAAATGCCAATACAAAGCGAGAAAATGCCGACAGGGGGAGGAAAAATTGAGAAGAGGGGGAAGCTGAGGGGGGGGAAGAGTGAGAGAGATTTAGAGAGTGAGAGTTTTAGAGAGAGAGATATATATAGAGAGAGAGATTTAGAGAGAGATTTAGGGAAATAGAGTTATAGAGAACGAGAGATTTAGAGCAAGAGATTTAGAGAGAGAGAGAGATTTAGAGAGAGAGAGATTTAGAGAGCGAGAGATAGAGAGATTTAGAGAGAGAGAGATTTAGAGCGAGAGAGATTTAGAGAGAGAGAGAGAGAGAGAGAGAGAGAGATTTAGAGAGAGAGAAAAAATAGATTTAAAGAGAGAGAGATTTAGAGAGATTTAGAGAGAGAGAGAAAGAGAGAGAGAGAGAGAGAGAGAGATTATCCAGTCTGGTGCCTGAAGAGTATGAAGGTGATGAATCTCACATTAGAAATGGCCGAGGAAGGCTTGTTCTTATGATGGATGTACCACTCCCCATCGTACCCTTTTAATCTGTGAATAGTGGACTTGTAACGAATGTTATGTTTGACATGTGCTAGGTGAGCTATTTCTTTTTTTTTGCCCTTGCATGCATCTTTAATATATGATTACAAAAAACTGAATATTTAAAAAGGAAAATCCCAAATGCTACACTTGCTATTCAGATTTCTGAGCTAATGTCTGGGGTGGTGTCTGTAGGACAAATAAGTGAAAAAACAGAAAAATACTCCCATTCAACCCACATTCAGAAGTTTTCTAAAAAAGGCAATAAGGAAGTAAACACAACACAGGCGTTGACTGGTCCAAATGCACCACATGTTCTGCTCCTCAATGGAGAAGAGCGACAGAAGGGGCACTTGAGGAGACTGTTTCTAGAATATGTTTATCCATTTATGAGCAGTGTCTATGCAGGTGTTTTGGCAAGGCATTCTAGTCACTCATCATACCATCCTCAAAATGTAAACGAAAAGTTCTGCACTTAAATCGTACAAGAAAAGCAGGCCATTAAGTCTTCCAGCGTTGCAGCTTTCACCATTGTTCGAGTATAGAACATGGATTTTTTGTGCTTGAAGACTGCTGTATTCGAGGGAAACTATTTTATTTAGACATTAATTAATTGCCATGGGTTCCCTTTGCATATTTAGGCTGCTTCATTAACAATTCCAAAACATATGTGAAGGTCGCAGTGGCGGAGGTAAAAATGAAATGGAGCCATCTCTCCCAACATGGCGAGTGGACCGAAAATGATTGAGGAGGACGGAAGCATGAAGGTTAGGAGATGCTAAATGAAAACAGCATGTAAAGAGCACAGACTTTGGTCCAACCACACAGAAACTGAACGGGTCACTCTTTTTATTCTTATAAACTAGCGGGAGCAGTGGCGCTTGGCCCATGTGCGCGCGCTATAAGAGTGCCCGCGAGCCATGCGCTTAATGAGCCATGACGATGGAGTGAGTGGCGCGCGCGCAAGAACGAGCACCAGACCATATGTTTTGAATTATCGCATCTGTGTCTGGGCACCATAATTCAAAACATATGGCGCATGTGTGGGTAACGGCAAGCAATAGGCCACACACGCACGAGCCTGTGGTGAGCTTTTCAAAGCCCCTTACTAAATGTCTCGCCAGTGCAGCGCTGCAGGCTCAACATAAAAATGAAAGTTAGAAGAAAAAAATTGGCCCTTGCAAAGTGATGACTCCTGCCAGATCTGAGCCAGTGACGTGAAGATAGAGATAGGGACTTTCCAATCATGTGCCAAAGGAATTTTACGAGCACTCGACTGCCAGATAAGAGACCCTGCTGAAGTGACTGCAACTCTACTGGAACATTCTGCCTTCATGAGAAAAGGAGAGAGTGGTAAAATTGCTAAATACATCTTTTTCTGGAGACAGGTAAAATACACATATCTAGACAGCCCTCTCCTTCACGCTGCAGTAGTGCAATGGCGAGCAGACAGGTGGGATTAAAGGCGTCTGTGAGGCTTGGAGGAGGACGATCATCCAGGGCATGAGAACCACAGCCCTACTGTGAGTTGGATCAAATGGTGGGGTCAATCTGTGAGAAGAAGCCAAAAGCCCAGTTTACGCACTGAACCATGGATCTCAATTGGACAAGTCTAGGCTGAGCCTGTGATGGCACATGGACCTTGTCTCATCGACTCGATCTATCGAGGTCCAATGGCTGCATACAGAGCCGATGTATTCTGATGTTCTCGTGAATATGGGATGTTCCAAGAATACTAGTCTACCTAATTGAACAATGGCGCGGAAACCAAAAACAGGCTGAAGATCATACACTATGGAGGCAGTAGTCATAGGAGGACCAGACTAATGCGTGTACAAGGATTCCACATAGACCAATCCCAAACAACAGCTGGAAATTAAACAAACATTCACATGAACATTTCCATAATAATGAACTTTTCAAAAGTGACAGTTTTCCGTCTGTCCACCAGCCTAATGACTGTGAAAACTGCAAGGAAGATAAAGCAGACAAAGTGATAGTTTGTACCAACCAAAAAGTTGCTAGCGCATCACCACTCAATGGTGTCTGTCCAATAGAAACAGATGGTCCATGGTGTGTTTGCTACACAAGGGCTTTCAAACATGAGGAGGACGTGTGGTACCACCAGGTGAGATGAGCGAGACTGCTGGAACAAGCAGCAACTGCATCCATCCAGTACAGAAGGCACCATATCAGTAGCCACCCTGTTGGCCGTGCTTTCCTGACAATAGTGTTTCGTAGTTACTATTTTATGCCCACTTTCACAGGTTTCTAAGTCAACTACACGCATGCAAAAAGGGTTCTTGGTGGCTGGTAGTTCAAAGACTCTAACGGATTCTGAAGTCAGGGCACTAAAGCGTGCTCTTTAAGTCAAAGCAGAGGCGGCAGATAACAATGATTTTTAAAAATGGGGAATAAGTTAAGCCCTCACTGCTGATAGCTGGAATTAGCAGATCGCCCTGGAATCCCAGCATGGCCATCTAAGCCTTTCATCCTTCAGATGTTAAGCAACATTGACAATGGCCTCAGTAGAAAATACACCATTAATGCACCCTGAGGCCACAACAACCATCTTCGACATCACTTACATTTTCTTAGCAAAGGTCAAATGAGCCCTACCAAAAAAATCCACACTTTACCCCAATGAGGGGGGCGCTAGAGAGCGCGCAAGCAGCATGGCCGCACTGATGTGAGGGTCCTGCTTCCTGGAACTGATATCCTTCACTTATCCTGAACAATTGGGCGCTAATTAGGCTAAATTGTCGGAAGATCGATGGCGCTACCCCGTGGCTACAAGTGGAGTGAAGTGCGGAAGGATCGGCGGCGGACAACCGGAGCGGTGGGCGCCTGAAATCTTAGCCGCGCCGCCCGCCTAACCTGCATGGAGCTTTGACTCGGCTGCAGTGACTGGGAAAGGTCGGGGATTACCACGAGGCAACCAGGCCGCGCGTCCGGCAACGACACGGTGAGTCAGCGTTATCACTAACGACCGAGTCACGGCACAGAGGTGGACTGCCGGTGCAACAGGACGCCAAGGAGGCATTTGTGGAGATACTGCTGGGGGTGGCGGCGCAGGTTTCCATGAGGCCACTGCGCGAGAGCCTTTGCCGAGAGCCATAATGGTGTTGCAATTTGATTGATGGATGCGGACATACTGACAGAGCCGGCGAGGACTGTGCAGGTGAATTTGTGGGGAGCCCACATAGCGCAGCGGTGGAGGATTGGCGCGTGTTCCCCCCACCCACTGTGAAGATCTAGTGAACACCGGGGCAGGATAATAAATATACTGAGGAGGCCAGACATACCATGGCGGCTGCGGGGAAAGCGCCTTTGGCAGGAGAGCCGTTCCGAGGTGTGGGGACAGGCTTCGCGAAGATACTGAGCAGTGTTCTTCCCCTACACGCCTCGGTTACGGTATGGAACAGTCTGTGTGATGCCCGTGGTGAGAGGGGAGATGGGCAGTGGCAGTGCGTGGATAGCCGGCTGAGACGAGAGTGCAAGAGGAGTGAGACCCTTACTGGCCGGTGCGGAGCGCCTGAAGCGACCTGCGACAGGTGCGATCAACCCCCTTGGAGCAGCGGAGCATTGAGTGGTGGTTTGACGGGGACTGTGACTGCCGGGCCGCCACGAGTACCCCCCCCCCCCATATTGTGGGTGCTGGATGTCGCAGGCTGCTGCAGTTTTACGGACTTAGCAACCTGCTGCCGTTGTGCCCTACGGGGCTTTGGAAGGGGGTCAAGTAGCTCCGTGAATCGCCATACATTGGTGGAGAAGGCAGCTGACGATTATGAGGTGATGCTTCAGCGGGACACAGTCTTGGGCAAGTAGCTGACCCAGTGAGGTGAGAGCTGCTGAGAAGCGCTTGTCAGGGCAAGCTGACGCGACAAGAGTGCGGGGCAGGATCAGCTGTTGATGACGAAAGGGCTACGTGGCGACTCGGGCTGGCCCTCACACTTCACCCTAGACTGGTGGTTGCCTTGATTACTCCTGATACATACGCGGAAGGCGTCGCACTCTTGCTGAAATATGGGGAAGACCGACACTCGTCAACCGAAACCAAATTTTGAAGCTGCAAAGAAGGGAAGCAAATCTACTGCTGACGACCAGGAGCAGGACTTGGCTGAGCACGCTGGAGGGGGAGCCAATTCACAGGCCTCGGACATGACCAATATACTACAAGAGATGCGGCAAGGATTTGCAACAGTGGTGGACCAGGTGGACCAGATGTCCTCTAGGATGGATGCCATTGCACATAAGCTAGATGGCCAGGAAGACTGCATTAAGGAGGCAGAAAGACACATATCAGAATCAGATGATGTCACTGCAACCCATACAGTGCAACTTACGAGAATGGATAAACTGCTACCCGTCATAGCCGCAAAAAATGAGGACTCGGAAGCGCGCAGTCTGCGCAACAACATACGCGTTATAGGCTTACCAGAATCGACAAATACTGGTAGAATGGAGCACTATATAGAAAAACTACTGCTGGAGTCCATAGGCAAAGACGCCTTTTCCTCGCAGTTCATAGTGGAAAGGGTGCACAGAACCCTCGGTCCACGTCCGGTGTCGGGAAGCCCCCCACGACCTATAATTGCACGATTACTTAATTATAGAGCCAGGATGTAGCCCTCAGAGCTGCGAAAAACAAGCAGAAGTTGACATATGATGGTAACACCTTTTCCATATATCCAGACTTCACACCTATCGTGCAAGAAGATCGCCACAGTGTTTGTGGAAGTCAAGCGGAAGTTGCGATCGGAGCAAATTGATTACGCACTCCTCTACCCAGCCAAGGGTAGCAGCGATTCTTCACGTCTCCCCAGCAAGTCGAAGACTTCCTTTGAACATTGAAATGAGCAAACCGGGGTGGAGTGCGACTGGAGGCCTCGCAGCGGAATGGTGACATGAATGAAAATGAGGATCTGGAATGACTGACTCCAGCAAAGTAATCTGCACACATCCAAGGAAACTATTACGGATTGGTAGGCTGGGTCGGACAATCTAGCTGATGCGAGGTGAGATCCTTCCAGTATGGCTCAATTGTTTAGATGGTATTGTGGTTCGAGGCCTGCTCCCCCCTCCTCATGATAGGGCCGGCATCACCTTCGCACGAGAACTTAAGGGGAGCGAGGAGACTGCGTAGCTGTCTAGAAGGTCCCCCAACGGGTATTACCCCATGGAAGTACAAGTTCTGAACTATGAGGGGAGGGTAACGGAAGTGGGGTTCCAATTTGGAGGTAGGGTGGGAAGGTGGACGTGGGATTCTGGCAAGATTGGGTTGCTTCAGTGGGTGGGGGGAGGGAATTTGAAGTTCTTGTTGATTAGACGTAGGTCTGTGGGGGGTTTGTTCGAGGGGGTTATTTGGTACATGTGGTTGTCAATAAGCACATCTAAGGGATTTACTGTATGGTCGTACACAAAGATTAATATTACTTTGAAATGTCCTTTTTGTACTGGAGCCGCAGTTGTTGAGCGTCTAAAGGTGGTGGATCTGGAACAGAGGTGATGCTATCCGATGGAGCACTGTAGAGATGTACAAGGCCTAGCTCATTGACAGCACTAAACTAAGCATAATTACATGGAACGTACGGGGGCTGCGTGACCCGCGTAAGAGACACCAAATACTATCCTATCTTGACAGACACCAGGTACACGTAGCAATGCTGCAGGAGACACACTTCAACCCAAGACGTAACATCACATTTGCTTGTAAATGGGCGGCACACAGGATCTTTTCTTCTTTCTCTTCCTATGCAAGAGGTGTGGCGATTCTGGTTAAGAAGGGCACTCCGTTCACACTAACGGGAGCCACGTGGAATGCCCAGGGGAGATATTGCCTGACTTGGGGGAGGTTGGGGTCTGATTCTGTTACCCTGGCCTGCTGTTATGGTCCTAATGTGGACGACCCCCACTTCATTACAGAACTATGAGCAAAGATTGTGGACATTGGGTCCAACCATATTGTGTGGGGAGGTGACTGTAACATTGCGCGGAGTCCGGATATTGATAGGTCCCACCTAGCTCCCCATCATTACACAAAAGCCCGTGCAATGCTGCATTCCACACTCACGGACCACAATCTGATAGATGCATGGAGACACTTGCACCCTAACAACCTAGAGGGTACCCACTTTACTGCGCATGCGGCTACTGGGGCGAGACTGGACTATATTTTCTTGAGGGTCGGGCTATGTCCGGCGATTTTACAAGTGCAACACTTAGCCAGGACTTACTCAGATCATGCACCGGTACCGCTTACATTGTCCTCTACAGATTATGGTCCTCCCAGAAGCAGCTGGAGGTTGAAACCTACCATACTACTAGACACTGTGTTTCAGGAGGAGCTCAGAGAGGAGATCAAAGATTTTTTCATACGTAATAAGGATTCGGTAGATAGCGTTGAAATTATCTGGGAAGTTTTCAAAGTGACGTTACAAGGTTTTTGCATAGCAAAGGGTGCTGGGATGCTTAAAGATATTTTGAACACGTTACGTACACTTGAGACCAAACTTAAGTCATTGGAGAGCAGATTAGCTACTAGGCCGGATGGCATATCCAAAAACAATCTCAGTTTAGATCGAAACTCACAGCCTACATGGATGAGGCTCGCAGAGAGGCGAGATTTCGAGGGAAGTATTGGACGGCCCGCCGCTATGGCGAGGGGGAGAGGCCTGGAAAGGCGCTGGCAGAGACGATTCGGAGGTCATGAGGCTCTAATGTAATCCTAGAATTGGAAGGGTTGGACGGCATTGTATATAGGGACACTGCGACCATACTTAATGCCTTCACTGAGCACTACACGGCATTGTATACAACCACTAGGACGGGAAAATTGAACGTAGACGCATATTTGGATGATATATCGCTGGGGTGGTTGAACGATACACAGCAGACCTTTGTGTGTTCCCCGTTTGAGCTTGACAAGGTCAGGGAAGCCATCATGCATATGCAGTCGGGTAAGCCTACGGGGTCGGATGGTATCCCAGTCGAGTTTTATAAAACCTATATTGATATGAGGGCTCCCATACTGCGTGAGGTCTATGAGGATGCACTGGAGGTAGGGCGTCTCCCCCCTTCCATGAGAGAGGCGATCATCGTCTCCCTATTAAAACCAGGGAAAACACTGCGCCACTGTGATTCGTATAGGCCCCTGTCACTGCTCAATTGTGATGTTGAAATATTAGCTAAGCTCATAGCTAATCGTCTCAGTCTACTCATGGAACATTTAATACTGCCTGACCAGTCGGGATTTGTGCCCGGGCGTGCAACATCCCATAACTTGCGGACCATATTCACAATATTGAATAACGTTTCTTCGGAGTTACCTTTGGCAGCAGTTTTCCTGGATGCCACAAAGGCTTTTGACTCCATTGAGTAGGACTATTTGTTTGGTTTGATGTCCCGAATGGGGTTCCTCCCCTTTTCCTTTTCTGGATATGTTTGTTGTATTGCTCACCTACAGCTAGAATAGTGATTAATGGCAAAACTTCTGAGGGTTTTTCAATAACGAGAGGTACGAGGCAGGGTTGCCCCCTGTCCCCCCTGTTGTTCGGCTAAATTGCGTCAGCACCACCGTGACAGAGCATTGCAATGCAACATGAGGCAGATATTGGTTTCCCTCTATGCGGACGACATTACACTCTGCATACAAAACCCCCAACAGAACTTACACTCTGCATACAAAACCCCCAACAGAACTTAAATATTATCCTTCGAGAATTTATAGTGTTTGGATTGCTTTGAGGGGTCCAGATAAACTGGGGTAAGTAGAGTATCTTTCCCCTTACTGATGCAATGAGTCGCTTTCCCTTGGACTATCCGATGGCATGGTGCGAGGATGAACTGAAATATTTAGGCATCCGTGTGACGAGGGATAGAGATGAATTGATGCGTCTTAATTACGGGACCGCTATGGTTCGAATTGCGGATACTATATCAAAATGGATTACCGTCTCTCTCTCCATGGCGGGCATGTCTCTTTGATAAAGATGGTTATATTATTTCAACTATTGTATATGTTTCTTAATATACCCTTTCACCCGGGGTCATTTTTTTTTAAACAGTTGCGGTCAGAACTGACGCGATTAGTGTGAGGGGGTAAAACCGCGAGATTACGGTGGGATGTATTGACGAGGCCTTATTCTCTGGGTGGATTTGGTGTACCTAATTTTGAATTAAACTATTACAGGCCACAGGCGCATTATGCCCATTTTTGAGTGCATCAACCACGTTATATGCCCCTGGTGGCGGTGGAGCATTGGCTCGCTCTTCCCGTCCCCATTGAGGCGGCAGTGTACATTCCAACCCTCATGCGGGATAAGACGCCGACCACGGTGAGTTGCACGGTGGCGGCCTGGGCACATATGAGTAAGATGTTGGGTGCGCCTATGATTTACTCGCCATTGTAACCGCTGGTATATCATCCCGCCATGCCTCTTCTTCAGGAGACACTTTTCCACAAGTTTGAGGATCGCACTAGGATACACAACTGGGGGGACATGTATCAAGAGGGGTCATTCCGCACAGTGGCGCACGTGTTCCAGAATATAACACAGACACCCCTAGAAACCTTCCTATACATTCGCCTGCGGCAGGGAATTCGCTCTATTACTCCTGATTTCCCTTCGGAGCCACCAACCTTTACACCGCTACAGCTGACACTTCAGAAAGAGATGGCTAAACGGCTGGTGTCAATACTATACAAAGCAGTACACACACAGAAGATTGAGCAACCTGCAAAGGCAAGGGAAAGGTAGGACCTCGAACTGGGTATAACTCTGACGGATAAACAGTGGGAATTCTGCTCGCTGCAGACTGAGCGAATTTCAGCTAGCAGTAGGCTTAGGATTATCCACTATAAATTCCTACATAGACTGTATTATACCCCAGCCAGAATGTATAGATACAAATTGAGGGATACCGACTCGTGTGATAGGTGTCATGCTGAAGGCGCTGACTTCCTGCACCTGGCATGAGGCTGTACGGAGGTATATAAGTATTGGGCGCAGATTTTTCAGGCTCTCTCCACTATGATTAATGCCCGGATTGACATATCCCCACTGAAGGCTTTATTGGGGTATGTGGAGCGGCTAAGGGCGGAACATCGTAAATTTGTGGCCTTGACGTTGCTTCTAGCTAAAAGGAGAGTGGCATGCCGCTGGGGAAGAGGGAGAGCACCCAAGTTTAAGCTGTGGCTTCATGATCTAATATATTGTCAGGAACAGCAGGCGATCTATGCGGAACTTCTGCTACCTACATCCAGGCCCCACTGCAATGTTATCTATAGTCCCACTCTCCGAGCAGTCCTTCCAGGGTGGAGTAAGCCTGTTGGAGAGCAGGAACTATTAAATGTCAATGTGGACTATCAGGAGTTGGTCACACCAGCTGGACTAGACCTGAGAGAGGGTTTGGGTGCTAGCTGCCTCACTAGTGGTTGACCTGTTGGGTTGTGGTGGAGGTGCCCCCTTGCCCGCCTACCCTTTCCTCAATATGACATGTTCTAGTCCCTGGGTTTCTATTGTTTCATTTCTTTTGTAATGGGTGTGTAATTTATCTGACTGGTTTGCTCTGATATAACAACGTTGAACAATGTAACAGGAAATATTTGATTTGCAAGACGAACACTAAATGTATGTTTATGACACATTGAAATAGCTGTATGTGTATGACAACATGTGTACCATGTTTATGGTTGTTTTCTAAAAATCAATAAAAAGATTTTCACCAAAAAAAACACTTTAACCAAATGAGCTTCCCATGGCAGCATCATCAAACACCTTCCCTTCCAGCGGAAATCTCAAACATGACAGTCGCTGGAAATCTTCCAGACAGCAACTTCGTCTTCAGGCCCAGCTCCAACCCTAGGAATCGGGGTCTCCCTGCTACTGTGGTAAATAGACTTCCACCACACTGTCAGCAGACACACTAGAAATCATTGCTTATAGCAGGCACACTGCCCACTGTTGGAAATGGCAGACACGCTATCAACCAACGGTAATGGCAGACACGCTATCAACCAAAGATAATGGCAGACACGCTGTCAACCAACAGTAATGGCAAACACGCTGTCAAACAACGGTAATGGCAGACACTTTGTCAACCAAGGGTAATGGCAGACACACTGTCAACCAAAGGTAATGGCAGACACGCTGTCAACCAAAGGTAATGGCAGACACGCTGTCAACCAAAGGTAGTGGCAGACATGCTGTCAACCAATGGTAATGGCAGACACGCTGTCAACCAACGGTAATGGCAGACACACTGTCAACCAACGGTAATGGCAGACACTCTGTCAACCAAAGGTTATGGCAGACACGCCGTCAACCAACGGTAATGGCAGACATGCTGTCAACCAAAGGTAATGGCAGACACGCTGTGAACCAAAGGTAATGGCAGACACGCTGTTAACCAAAGGTAATGGCAGACACGCTGTCAACCAACGGTAATGGCAGACACGCTGTCGACCAACGGTAACGGCAGACACGCTGTCAACCAACGGTAATGGCAGACACTCTGTCAACCAAAGGTAATGGCAGACACGCTGTCAACCAAAGGTAATGACAGACACGCTGTCAACCAACGGTAATGGCAGACACGCTATCAACCAAAGGTAATGGCAGACACGTTATCAACCAAAGGTAATGGCAGACATGCTGTCAACCAACGGTAATGGCAGACACGCTGTCAACCAACAGTAATGGTAGACACTCTGTCAACCAAAGGTAATGGCAGACACGCTGTCAACCAAAGGTAATGGCAGACAAGCTGTCAACCAAAGGTAATGGCAGACACGCTGTCAACCAACGGTAAGAGGCAGACGCGCTGTCAACCAACGGTAATGGCAGACACTCTGTCAACCAAAAGTAATGGCAGACACTGTAAACCAACGGTAATGGCAGACACGCTGTCAACCAAAAGATAACGGCAGACACGCTGTCAACCAACGCTAATGGCAGACACGCTGTCAACCAACGGTAATGGCAGACACTCTGTCAACCAACGGTAATGGCAGACACGCTATCAACCAATGGTAATGGCAGACTCGCTGTCAACCAACCGTAATGGCAGACACGCTATGAACCAAAGGTAATGGCAGACACGCTGTCAACCAACGGTAATGTAGACACGCTGTCAACCAACGGTAATGGCAGACACGCTGTCAACCAAAGGTAATGGCAGTCATGCTGTCAACCAACGGTAATGGCAGATATGCTATCAACCAAAGGTAATGGCAGACACGCTGTCAACCAACGGTAATGGCAGACACGCTGTCAACCAACGGTAATGGCAGACACACTATCAACCAACGATAATGGCAGACATACTACCAACCGCTGGCAATGGCAAACACGCTATCAAACAGTGACAATGGAAGACACACTATCAACCATTGGTAATGGTAAACAGACTACCCATTATTGGTAATGACAGACACACCATCCATCATTGGTAATGGCAGTCCATGCTTCCTGGGGCCACTAGGCAATATAAGATCATTGATATCATAAACCAGTTTTTCTTGCTTAAAAATTCTCCCTTGAAATGTGCTCACCACTGGCTTAAACATAAATTGAGGAACCTCCTACCTCTTAAGACAAAAACTATTTGCACTGAAATTCCTATACACCAGGAAACAAAACCCCAGCTCATACTATAAACATCCCTGCATGACTCTATATCCTGGCTAATTGACAAAGTATGATGTGACAACATTCATACAGGGTGCTTTTATATAAAATAAACAAAACCATGAAATTGGACTCTGCCTGTTCAGGCTTCTGTCCTCCCTGCTGCCTGATCCATCAACCCTACTCTTCCGCGTGGGCTCCCTGCCTGCTCGGCACTCTGCCTGCTCCTTCATCTGCCTTCTCTGCTGCCTGCTTCAGCCACCCTGCTCATCCGCTTGTGCTCTGCCTGCCCAGTCCTCTGAGATCTCTGTGCCTACTCTGCCTCTAATGTCTGGGTGCCCGGGTGAGGTAAAGTGTGCATCAGAGAAGGCAGACACTTTGAGGAGTTGTGTGCACGGGGTTAGCAACACTTGGCAGATTTTCAGCATTCCTCGCTCTGAAATTGTCGCTGCACTTACAAAACTACAAATGAACCGAAGGCACCCTTTGCAGGGACCCACAGCAGCAGCGCAGCACTCTGTGCAGGCACACAAAGTAGACGCACTGACAGACAGACACAAACCTATCCATGCACAGTGTGCCTTGCCCGCATGTACGCTGCTGTCACATTGGATAGCGCTCCCTACTTCTGTTTAGGTGCAGAAGAGCTTTGTACAGAACTGTGCGAATGTATGCACACGGGTGCAAACTGCATCATCCGTATGTAAATGCAGACAGCATGCATGAACACTGCACAGGGCACTAGCACACGTAGAGACGTGTATTTGTACATAGACACGCACATGTATGTACACACCTATCGTGAACGCATAACACAGATCCTTGGCTTGGCTCATTTGAGAGATCTGAATACCACGTGGTTCCTGTCAATCAGACCAATGTGGCAAGATTGCATCTTACCTGTTTTACGATGCCTGCTTTGTGGAGAGGAATGCATGTTGGATATCTGTCTAACACTTCCATCGGCTATGCCAACGGATGTCGACGCATTACTGAGTCCGATAACGGCTCATGTATTGTGTTGCCCACAAAGGCTACCAATCCTGATGACGGCATTCATTGAGATCTCACCGGCAATTCCAGTTGTAGGTGTGATTTGAGGACCACCAGGCACACAGGTACCATCAACCGCGAACATTGCTAATGCGACTGATGCTGATGGCGATGCTTCTTATCTGTGTACGATTGATCTACTGAATGAAGTGGTTCAACTTTCATCTACTGTGGTAGACAATTTCTTTGCCAGCCTAGACGAATTAATGTTTTCTCCTGACACTGAGAATAACTTTTGAAGTTAGCACACAGCATTCTTTCAACTCTGAAAATTCGACCTTCAGTTTTTCTTTTTTTTTTCTTTTTTTTTATTAACACCTTTATTAAGTGACGCAGGTACATACACGGCTGTGTGCCTACAACCCATCCAGGCCGGCAGCGCTAGAATTCAAACATGGACTTTGGTTGGAACCCAATCTTACACAGCCCAGTGCCGTCAACCCTGGGGTATGGCGGCGCGTTGGTGCCAATGAAAGTCTTTGGTGACTGCTCCAAACACTTGTCCCCTTGGTAATGTACTATGCAATGGTCCGATCTCCACACTCGCAGCAGTCTCGCTGTCCTGGCGCTCAACCACAGGACTTCAGTTTTTCATAACAAAAACTGTAACATGGGACTCTATTTTTTTTAACGAAATATTTTGACCTTTCTCCAAACGCAATGAACTTTGGCACAATGCAATCTTCTTAAAGTAGAACTATTCTTAGAGAACAAGAATTCATTGAATACTTCCTAGAAACAATATTGACTTAATTCACATACCAAAACAGTTTGTATATTCTGCTATGGGATGGTCTCGACTTTTCTTTGTAAATAAGAGCCATTCCATAAATGTAATTTCGTGATTCATTCGGTTAGCATTTCCAATATGATATTATGTGCTTACGATGACATCATTGCCTTTTAATGAGTTCAGTACAAATGCTCATTTTTCTTTCTTCCTGTACAACCATTTCAAAATGCATTTTGTATATATCTTGGGGTAGGATTGAAAAACACATGCTCTAGAATATGTTTTAGGGCTTGAACTTAGTTGAACATGATAAACGTGAAGTGGGTGTTGTATTGCATTTTAGGACCATACTGTAATTTTCCTGATTCATGCCCTTATATAGGTATAAATCACCATATCCTTATATAGGCATGAAAATCATAACCATATTTAGACATACGGCAGGGCTGCTTCCACTAGTTCCGAAAATCCACAACGATTTCTTGGAAAACTCTGCTTTAGCAGCTAGGGACTTCCCCTTACTCGAATACTGACTTGTCCAAGAACTCATGGAGTTTTCAAAGAACTGAGACTCTATGATGACGTTATTATGTCCACCTTTATGTCAATCTCGGCACCTTCAAAGTATAAATATGCCCACACTTGCCATAGCAAGGACACAGTGTTTTGGAGCAGTTCAACTATCTACCTGCCCGGCGCATCCTGCTACAGCAAGTGCCGAAGGAAGCCGACCCTCCAGCAGACGCACTGAGAGAGATGCTGTCTTTTCTCTTGCCGAGAAATCCAGCTCCAGTGTTTCCAAGCTACCCTTGCGGGTTGTTGGGAAATCGAGTCCTGAGCCTGACCTTCTTCATTCTAATCCAAGGTATGGAGCTGATTAGACCCTTAGAGAAATCTTGGATAGATTCTTGGCAAAGAATACTAATTGTATGCTATACCTCACTTACTTCTTCCCTCGTACTAGACTTAGGTTAGGTACATCGGGGTAGGCCTATTTTAGAAGCATCAGTTAAGTACTTTTTAGCCTCTGTTATTTATATATGTATTTATCTATGATCTAGGAGCCATACAATGCTTTTACAGTATTATTTTATCCTACTCTTTTTACTGTACGCATTATACTTTGCAACCAGTAGTTTTACGATTGTAGCAGCTCATTTCTTCTGCTTGAGAAAGAAGACTGTTCAATAAATACTTTTATTGAAAAGCCTGTCTATCTATTTATCTGCACCCCTGTGAAACGAAGCATGCACAAAATGATTAAGTAAAATATCTATCTATTGTTTCCACGACTCTGAAGATCAGTTTTATCTTGGGGACACAAAGCTGTCATGTTTATGCAGTTGAGTAAGGATTGAGGGTGAGCCCAAATGGAGTCACTGGGACCTGGGTTAGCTAAGTATTTAAAGGAGGGGGTCCCAGTTATATAGGACAAGGATTAAAACACAAATAAAGTAGTAAATAACACAGATGATGAATCAACCACACTGTTTTATTCACAGTGGGAAAGCAAGTTGAATTTTACAAACGTTGGAACATTGAATATATAATTAAGGCAGTGCCCCAAGAAAGGGAAGAGGGAGTGGGGAAGTGTGATCATGTGAGGATAAGGTGAAGGAGACAAAGTAATTAGGAATAACAGTACAATCAACTAATGTGGAGCCTCTCGTTGACAAAGTTACACATTTATGTACAAAACATATAACATGTTAGTCCGTTATTGAAGGAAAGCATACTTCACAATAATCAATTAATGACACATTCGGGTGTTGACGTGCAAAAGCATGAGGTTGTCGACGTTTCGACCCTTTGTTATACGCAGGTATTAGTACTATCCTTGCAGTAGGGTCTTCATCAGGACGTGAAACCGGGGCAAACAACCTAATTGGACATGTAAATAAGCAAATTAGGATTGGGAAACCATATCCCTATATGTTTCAAGTACGAAGAAAAGCACACATGCCCACGGTGGCATCAATATAGGGTCAGGGAACACGACTATTTAGAAGACAAAGTGACTGATACTGAAGTTAAGGTAGTTACGTAACTATCAAGGACAATAATTACCAGTATACGGCACGGTAAAATATAGGGAGAGCAGTTGGAAGTAAAACCCGCCCTACAGAGGTGAACATGGCCAAGGAGAAATGCTTGAAAGTTGGAATACCAAAGAACAAACGCTAGCGTCAAAAAATGGGCAGTGTTTATGAGAGAAACAATGTACATAAGGTACCAGATACCTGGTCAAGCGGTGCTTAGTAACAAGCAATTATGGAGCAAGGACCGAGCTGTTAATAAAGACATCGACTTACCAATTAATTAGGTGCAGAACGCCAACGACGTTCAAAGCTCAAAGGCAGTTGGCCAGTCGGACGAACCGACGTAGGAATTGAATCTATCTGGATTTATAAAAGAAACTGCTATCAGGGTCCACAAGCGTGGATATTCACATAGGCAACTTATGGCTGATGTCGCACTGTGCCAGAAGAAGCAGAGGGAAAACTCACCAATTAGGATGATGACAACGTGAGAGTCAGGCTCTAGGCGGTGAATCACGGGGTAATCACAGGAGATCTAGGGGGCAAAATGGAAAAGACACCCATGAACGGGCGACCGTAGAGAGAGGTGACTTGTAGCACCGAGCCGGTCTTGGATGAAGCGGGGGCCAAGGGTCGGGAGTGCAAACTTACCCGGGCGGAGTTAATCTCGCTGACTGGAAAGCTCGAATTCGCGAGGGCGAGCCGAGCTTCCGGATTGATATAGTTACTATGGGGATGGAACCACGTGATGCAGGTCAGACGAGTGGAAATAGTAAAAGGACTCAATCAGTCGCCATGGTTACCGTCACCGCGGGTGTTAGGACAATGTTGGGGAAGCATTACAACATCGCGCTGCGTGATGATGCATGCGGATCATATGTTATTAGAGTGTGAGGTCAAAGTATGCCGATGTTTGAACAAAACATTATGAGCAGTGAATTTAGAAGTCCAACAGAGACAAATCATACATGGTTCATAATAGCGATTTACAAAGAAAGCAATGGCGTACCTCTCGCATGAGGGTAAAGGCCATTCCTGTTGGTCACGTTGAGTCAGGACTTAAAAGCCAAGGTTAAATAAAGTGGCATATCAGGTGGAAACAATCACAAATTGAGATAATCACACAAATAAAATTGTGGCGTACCACTCACAAGAGGGTAAAGGCCACATTGATGTACGGTATATATATTCATGTTATATTGGGCTACATAGTATGTCAACCCGTATATGCACAAGGCAGGATTGTCAACATGTATATACACCAGCCAGAAATACGGCGTACCTCTCACAGGAGGGTAAAGGCCAAGTACCGACTACAATATACATATGTTTGCCATCAAGATAGAGTAGCTAATTGAGAAAAGGAGCTATCCTGCTCATTGAGACCTGTCTCTATGAAATTAAAAAAGAACATCCATTTTAGCTCACGTGTGTTTAGAATGTTCGCGATGTTGACAAAGGCGGAGCAATAGTGGTTCAGGATGTGTCAAACTATGAGACCGAAATTCTCCGGCAATTGAATGATGGAGGTAGCTATCAACAACTGCGATCTGATCCCTCCAAAGCCATCGCTCTGAAAATCCTGGAGATAACCCAAGCTGGTTTGGAGCAGGGTTTCTTCTCTGAAGCGGAGTTTCAATTTTTGAACAAAAAACATCCACGACTGGCAACAATCTGTACGTTACCTAAAATCCATAAAAGCATGGCAGCTCCCCCTGGTCGTCCCATTGTTTCGGGATGCGGCTCTATCCTGGAGCCTCTTGGAAAATATATTGATTTCTTTTTGAAGCCACTAGCAGAATCCACCCCTGCCTACCTACGCGACACGATGCACACCATCAACATCATCGAAAACTCTGCTTTCGACCCCTGCCACCAAAGACTAGCAATTTGTGATGTAGTATCGCTGTATACGTGCATTCCCCAACAGGAAGCACTAACTGTGATCACACGCTGTCTAGAATCACGTCCTGCGCCAGTCCAAGTACCCACCGACTTCATCATGGCTCTACTCCGTAGAGCCATGACAAAAAACTTCTTCATGTTCAAGAAACAATTCTACATCCAGACGTCTGGAGTAGCCATGGGCGCTCCATTTGCTCCCGATGTTGCCATTTTGTATATGGCAGCCTTCGAGCAAGATACTGTGCTTAATCCAGTCAATCCATTCAGAGACCATCTTGGTCTCTGGATGCGCTATATTGACGATATTCTGCTAGTTTGGAACGGCGACCTTGCAGAACTGATGGCCTTTTTCACATGGTTGAACCACCATTCTGATTTTCTGAAATTCACCATCCAGTCAGATGACCATTCAATACATTTTCTATATCTAACTATCTATGAAAATGCTGGATATTTATTGACTACACTGTATCGGAAACCTGCAGAGAGGAACTCGCTACTGCACTATAACAGTCACCACCCGAGAGCCCTGCGTGATAACCTCCCATTTGGGCAGTTTCTACGCATCCGTAGGAACTGCTCCAACAAAGACCATTTCTTTGCAGAATCTGAGGAACTGTCGAATCGCCTACTGCAGAGAGGCTATCCTAAAAGACTGATTAAGAAAGCAAAGAAAAGGGCATGGTTCTACCCTCGCGAGGAACTCCTTTCCCCGAAGTCAGACAAAGATCCACAAGCCAACAGGATTGTATGCGTCACAACCTTGAACACCAAGAGCAACAAAATCCGACGCATAATCAACTACCATTGGAAATTAATCTCGGATGATATTGAGCAATCCGTGACACCGTTACATGTGTTCAAGAAGGCAAGGAGTGTTAAAGACCATGTGGTCCGGTCCCTTCTAGCAACCCCTGATGATCCTACAATCACAAGTCTATGGAATCTGACTCCAGTGGTAGGCCGCTCCAAATGTGGTAATTGTAAAGCTTGCGACAGCACAATTCAAACAAAAGAATTTGAACATCGCCAGCGGAAGATTCGCCTCAGGACACACACTAATTGTAATTCTTCTGACATCATTTATGCAATTGTATGTCCATGCCAAATGATTTACACAGGCCAAACACAACAGAAGGCCAAGGTGAGAATTCTCCAACATATGAGCCGAATCAGATGCCAGGTACAAGGTGCTCCCTTGGTTGAACACTTCACAGCGGCAGCACATCCCCCTGAGAGCCTGAGGTGGGTAGTAATTGAGAAAGCTGCGCTTGGCCCCAGGGGTGGGAACATCGCGAACATTCTAAACACACGTGAGCTAAAATGGATCTTCTTTTTTAATTCCATAGAGACAGGTCTCAAGGAGCAGGATAGCTCCTTTTCTCAATTAGCTACTCTATCTTGATGGCAAACATATGTATATTGTAGTCGGTACTTGGCCTTTACCCTCCTGTGACAGGTACGCCGTATTTCTGGCTGGTGTATATACATGTTGACAATCCTGCCTTGTGCATATACGGGTTGACATACTATGTAGCCCAATATAACATGAATATATATACCGTACATCAATGTGGCCTTTAACCTCTTGTGAGTGGTACGCCACAATTTTATTTGTGTGATTATCTCAATTTGTGATTGTTTCCACCTGATATGCCACTTTATTTAACCTTGGCTTTTAAGTCCTGACTCAACGTGACCAACAGGAATGGCCTTTACCCTCATGCGAGAGGTACGCCATTGCTTTCTTTGTAAATCGCTATTATGAACCATGTATGATTTGTCTCTGTTGGACTTCTAAATTCACTGCTCATAATGTTTTGTTCAAACATCGGCATACTTTGACCTCACACTCTTATAACATATAATCCGCATGGCATCATCACGCAGCGTGATGTTGTAATGCTTCCCCAACATTGTCCTAACACCCGCGGTGACGGTAACCATGGCGACTGATTGAGTCCTTTAACTCTTTCCACTCGTCTGACCTGCATCACGTGGTTCCATCCCCATAGTAACTATATCAATCCGGAAGCTCGGCTCGCCCTCGCGAACTTGAGCTTTCCAGTCAGCGAGATTAACTCCGCACCGGGTAAGTTTGCACTCCCGACCCTTGGCCCCCGCTTCATCCAAGACCGGCTCGGTGCTACAAGTCACCTCTCTCTACGGTCGCCCGTTCATGGGTGTCTTTTCCATTTTGCCCCCTAGATCTCCTGTGATTACCCCGTGATTCACCGCTTAGAGCCTGACTCTCACGTTGTCATCATCCTAATTGGTGAGTTTTCCCTCTGCTTCTTCTGGCACAGTGCGACATCAGCCATAAGTTGCCTATGTGAATATCCACGCTTGTGGACCCTGATAGCAGTTTCTTTTATCAATCCAGATAGATTCAATTCCTACGTCGGTTCGTCCGACTGGCCAACTGCCTTTGAGCTTTGAACGTCGTTGGCGTTCTGCACCTAATTAATTGGTAAGTCGATGTCTTTAATAACAGCTCGGTCCTTGCTCCATAATTGCTTGTTACTAAGCACCGCTTGACCAGGTATCTGGTACCTTATGTACATTGTTCTCTCATAAACACTGCCCATTTTTTGACGCTAGCGTTTGTTCTTTGGTATTCCAACTTTCAAGCATTTCTCCTTGGCAATGTTCACCTCTGTAGGGCGGGTTTTACTTCCAACTGCTCTCCCTATATTTTACCTGCCGTATACTGGTAATTATTGTCCTTGATAGTTACGTAACTACCTTAACTTCAGTATCAGTCACTTTGTCTTCTGAATCCTGTTTAATAGTCGTGTTCCCTGACCCTATATTGATGCCACCGTGGGCATGTGTGCTTTTCTTCGTACTTGAAACATATAGGGATATGGTTTCCCAATCCTAATTTTCTTATTTACATGTCCAATTAGGTTGTTTGCCCCGGTTTCACGTCCTGATGAAGACCCTACTGCAAGGATAGTACTAATACCTGCGTATAACAAAGGGTCGAAACGTCGACAACCTCATGCTCTTGCACGTCAACTTCACGCCCGAATGTGTCATTAATTGATTATTGTGAAGTATGCTTTCCTTCAATAACGGACTAACATGTCATATGTTTTGTACATAAATGTGTAACTTTGTCAACGAGAGGCTCCACATTAGTTGATTGTACTGTTATTCCTAATTACTTTGTCTCCTTCACCTTATCCTCACATGATCACACTTCCCCACTCCCTCTTCCCTTTCTTGGGGCACTGCCTTAATTATATATTCAATGTTCCAACGTTTGTAAAATTCAACTTGCTTTCCCACTGTGAATAAAACAGTGTGGTTGATTCATCATCTGTGTTATTTACTACTATATTTGTGTTTGAATCCTTGTCCTATATAACTGGGACCCCCTCCTTTAAATGTTTATGCAGTTGTCAGAAACTAAATCCCTTCTTGTGAACTCGAGAAAGTTTTTAGTGACCTCTGAGCTAGCTGGCTCTCACAATTATGTCTAATATACTCGATAGAGACCTAGTAAACATAAGTCCTACGTCACATCTATAGGATATATTATTCCAATGCGCAGAACCTATTGGGAATATAGTATCTACACTACAATTCAGTTACAGCAAGCAAGTTCTGATTTTACTCTTTGATTAAAATAAGAAAAAAAGGACAATAACAACCGGAAAAAAACTAATTACAGGTGACTTGTGATATCACAGTGGCCTTTCAGATACAAGACAGTACTATAGTTTTGATTTTGTGTGCAATTAGTATTTTGGCACCAATGCAAACCACTGTTTGCCCGTAAATCGAAATTGGAAGTGTGCCAGTGTTTTCTAACCTCTTCTCTTTTTCGACAGGTAAATAGCTGCAGGTCTGATCTGCCGTTATTCACTGAGGTAAAAAGGCAAAAAAAATACTGAACATGGCCATTTTACAGAAGGCATCAAAACTTAATGTTACTACCCATTTTATTAGTAAAACTCATAATTGGCATTACTTTATAGAATCTGCTAAATAAGAATTCTTATTTACTAGGTACAACAAATAACACACCAATACCAGGGGACCCGTAACCTAGCAGAAAGGCTCTTAGTCTAGCTAGGTAGTTATTCCTGCTTTGTACAGAAATGGAGTTTCCGGCTAAATCTGTAGTGATACTGTAATACTGCATTCCTGACATTCCCTCCTCTTAGAAGCTTCCCCACTAGGTAACATCCCTGTGAGGGAAGCAGATGAAAATGTGGTGTTACCACAGGAGCCGGGTGTGGTAACCTTTATTTCTTCCCAGTGGAAAACCTAAAATACCCCACATCCCAATGTTAGCAGCTTTGGGTGCAGGAGTGCAGCACACTATCAACATTGGTGCAGTAAGAATGAGGACCAAACACAGAGCTCGATGCGCCTCTGCCTTGTGTCACAAACTGAAACCAAGTTGGTAGGGAGACGCCCCTCGGCCTAGCAATGCGGACACCTTCATTTTCCTGATACGACCATGAGCACTATATTGGCTCAATTACATTTACAAAGTATGAAGGAGAAATGACTAGGGGCTTAATTATAATACTGTCATATATGAAGGAAAAAATCGAGGAAAATAGCAGAACAGCAGAGCTCACAGTTTGTTTCTCTTAGTCTTTTGTATTCAAATGTTACCTATATTTTGCAGAATATGTATTCATTAATTTATTTGATTTATACGTTACTGTATAACGCTTATCAGTCACTTCAAAGCTCTAATATGTTGACAAAATCTATGTGCACGCAGAATCCATGGAAGTTAAACTGTCTGGAAAAAGAGAGGTCTTTCAGATGTTTCTCGTTTGCATCCCCTGCCCTAAGTCGGGATAAGTTAAAGGCAATTAGAGTAGTGACTGCCTGTAAAGGCTCTACTTATGGCTGGTGTGCCAACATGGAAACAGAGGCAACATGTTAAAAACATAAAGGACTTCAGTTTTTTATGTTTTACAACTGGACGGGTCATTAGGCTATAAACATTCACAGCTGCACTTTTAGTGTAGGAATTTGTTGCTCGACTCTTGAGCAGTATTCCCTACATTTGAATTTTACAATTGACCTCTTTGTTCACCATCAAAACATCTCTGGATTGCACACATCTGCTACACCATTCATTAGTTATTTTTTTTTAGAGCTGCCTGTGTTATATGTGATATAGCATCTTCATGGATTGCGAGGGCATGCATGAATGAGTCAATGGCTGGAAATATTGATAGATTTGTCAGTGCATATATGGATGAGTGACTGGTTGAGTGCGTGGGTGAATGGCTGCATGGATGTATAGGTGGGTGGGAGAGTGCAAAGATACATAGCTGAATACATTAATGTGTAATGGAGACACCAGATTGGTTAGAAATGTATACATGGTCAAGGGTCATGTCTGCCCCCAATCGAGTAACAGGTAGGAGTCCTCTGTTCTTTAGCCCATTCAATATTGATTCAAGTCCTCCTCCTCAGCCTTACTCTGGCTCTACATGCAGTACAAATAAAAGCAGGACACAACGCTCTGCAGACCTGTAAGTAGACTTAATAAATGGGTGAAGATTCACCATAAATGCTCCATACGTCATGATTGACATTTAAAACTTAAAGTAGCTCTAATGTGAGCTGATCCAAAAAGCCAAGGACACCTGCAACAAGCAAAGGCTGAGAAATATGGCCAAGTGCACTTTTCTCTGTGGATTGTGTTTCATGGCATAAGCAGATGAAGCTTGTTAGACCGGTCAGCCTTAGGATGGTCTTCTCCCAAACATGTTGCCTTACCCCTCCATATTTTTCTGATCTTGTTTTATTGACTTTAGGGCTCTGTGCGCTTAACCACTGCTAACTAGTGCTAACGTGTGTGCTCACTTCTTAAAACTCAGTAACATTCGCTTGTCCCCAATTGGCCTAAATATTTTACTTATGCATCCCTAGTAACATGATACTACAGGTAACCAGGTCTATAAATTAAATGCTACTAGTAGGCCTACAACATTTGTTGTACCGCCAACTAGAGAAGCCCTGCAAACCCTTCTCAGGCCTGCAATTGCAGCCTATGTGTGCAGTTTCAGACAGCTGTTACAATCTAGGAAAATAAACCTTTTGCCAGACGCAATCTTTTTTTTATATACAGATTAGTCACCCCTGGTCCAAAGGGCAGGGTGCAGTGTATTTAAAAAGTAGTACATGTACTTTTAAGTTTTACATGCTCCAAAAGTAAAAAACGCTTGCATTTGTTTTTCACTAATGCAAGGCCTATCTCGCCCATAGAATAACATTGAAGTTACCTTATTACATCTAGTAAGCAGTAACTTCCAAATGGAAACAGGTCAACAGTTCATGTTTGGTGGCTATGGAATTTTATTGAAAAATGCTCTCTTATGGTAAAGTCAGATTTTCACTTACAATTTAGAAAATGCCACCGTTAGAAAGTTGGCATATTCCTGTCTTAGCCATTTAGGGCCCGATGTAGGTGGCCCATTACCGGTCGGTAAACCTGAAATTCAGTAAATTTCAGGCTTACCGACCGGTATTGAGCTATTTCTGATGTAGGGGGTGATTCAGTAAATACAGTATTCAGTATTTACCAAATCATTATTTACCGAATCGGTATTTACCGAATCGGTAAATGGCATGTAGGAAGCACTTTTAGGAGTGCTTATGTGCTGTAAGGATCCGTTATTTACCACCAACTATTAGTTGGTGGTAAATACCGAATACCTTTGAAAATGCAAATCTGTGCATTTTTAACAGTGCCATGTGGCAGACATACATGCCCATAGGGCATGTATGTGTGCCACAAGTGCACACAAACACTATTCAGGGGTGCAACAGGGTGTCAATGTGACACCCTGCCACCCTTGAATGTTTCCCTATTTTACCGAATCGGTATTTACCGATTCGGTAATTCACATTCATTCCAATGGACCTCCAGGCCCATAGAAATCAATAGGAATTACTGAATCGGTAAATACCGATTCAGTAAATACTAAATCGTACCGATTCGAAATATTTAATGAATTTTTATCTACATAGCATTTACCAATTCTAAAATACTGAATTGGTAAAATTCGGTATTTTAGAATCGGTACATTTTCACTACCTACATCTAGCCCTTAGTGCTTGCTGTCTGTCTCTTGGATACATGAACTGGTGTGGTAGGCAGTTGGTCTTTGTGTACCCCTCCTAGACATCCACATACAATAAACACCTTAGGTGCACCTGGAAGGGCCATCACTGGTTCGACTAATTGGAGTTTAGTTGTTCTGATGTCAATTTATTTATTAAATTCAACTCTATTTTTTTAGTTGGTGTGGGATTTTTCTTGTGTTATGTTTTCACTTTATTACTGTTTAAAGTGCTGCACAAATACTTTACACATTGCCTCTTAGTTAAGCCTGACTGCTCTCTGCCAAGCTACCAAAGGGTTGGACACAGGTTGATTTGGGGATTTCTTTTGACTTCGTCCTGACAAGGAGTGTGGTTTCTGTTTGAGCAGGGTTTTATCCCATTACCTAGTAACACAATTTCTTTCAAAGCTGTTTCTTGCCAGACCAAAAATTAACCAAAAGTTAAGCAACACCTTAAAAACTTGCTTACCACCTGTAAAGTGACAGACCTTCTTGGCATTTAGCCAAAGAAAAAATACCTTTTGCTTAATGTCCAAACAACAGTATGAAATAATTCATTTCCTCTTCACTAAAAGGGATTTGTTTGATACTGCACAAAGCTAATTAAGAATTGGAAGTTAAATATATCAGTGGAATGCCAGTTTAGGGATTATACTGCTTTTTTGTTCTACATTTTACATACACCATGGGCCACATGTATCAAAATTGGAAAGTGTGATTACCTAATTGCGAATTTCTGAGAATCGCAATTAGGTAATCGCAATTTCCAATGTATGAAACTCCATGAGTTCCATATACCGATTTGCAGTTGGTTCGCAAACCGACCTACTTCATTAATATTAATGAGGGAAAGCGCAATTTGCAACCCCCTAGGAAACACAAAAATCATAGATACGGTGGCCAGCTGAGGAGAGCAGAAGCACCATGTCTGTGATTGCTTTTAAATAAAGCAATACTTTTTTTAAACACCCCTTTTTCCTTACAGCAAAATGGGATGCTTTACCAAAAATAAAAAATTAACGGCTTTCCTTTCATTTTTTTAAGAGCAGGCAGTGGTCTGTGCGACCACTGCCTGCTCCTAAAAAATGCTTTTCAAACATTCACAAAGGGGAAGGGGTCCCTTGAGGACCCCTGCCCATTTGAGATTGGGTTGCTGCCTACTAGAAGTAGGTGGTAAAATGCAAATGATTTGCGACCGCATTTCAGTCAGAAAACATTTGTTCATACCGATGCGATTCGGTATTAGGAAGGGATTCCCTTAACAAGTCCCTTCCTAATACCGAATCTCAAAACCCAATTTGCGATTTGGTAACAGGTTACCAAATCACAATTTGGGTTTGAAGCATATGAAAAACCTTTTGTGAGTTCGCAAACGGTTTTCATAAACAAAATGGCTTCATGCATGTGCCCCAATGTCTGTTACTATGCACACCCACACAGGTCTCCCTGTCGATATTAACTGGTAATCCCAAAGGAACCACAAAGTGGGGATTACCACCTTTATGATAAGACTCTTTCATTCTCATAGGTCAATATCAATATATTTTCAAATGTTATTCATCCTGTGTTTATTTTTCTATGTTTTCTTTCAATTTGATAGAAGCTGGACTATTTTCAGTAGGTCATAACCAAAGGACTTTGCAGACTCTATCGATGATTTTGTAAATTTCTATACTAGTTGACTTAGTTTACCCACATTAATATTAAAGCTCGTCACACAGGGCAGGAAATTAAATAAAAATTACTAAATTGCTCATCAACAATGAATTGTCAGCTGTGGAGCATTAGAGATGATGACTGGGGGTTGATCATACTAGAAGGACTTAGAACAATGCATTACCCTATTTAAGACAAAGCTAGGACGCCTCTACTAACACAGGCCCCTCAATCACACCTCTAGATTGAATCAATATTTTGTAAAAACAACCATCACCATTGTCCGCCCGCCCCTCTTGATGTGTCTCATCAGACATGCAACATTTTCAAGTTCCTCATGTGCTCTGGTCTACACATCATTTTTGAGGTAGTCAAATATTCTTGAAGTAAACATGTCCATTAATTGACTCGTGCTCCCTATCTTTATCTACAGAGTAGTATAAATATCAGTTGTGGCCCGTGCAGGTCAGAGTGGTGAGGCTGAGTGGGGGAGGGGGGATTTCGACAGACTACGAGGGAAAATTAAGTAAATAATTAATTTTTCCTCGTCGTCATCTATCGAAATTCACCCCCACCCGGCCCCACTGCCCCACCACTCTTAACTGCATGGACCGCGGCTGCTGCTGCTCCTCTATGCAGTCCAAACAATGCAAGTATGAGTTTTCACCATGGTAAGGCACTGCTAAGACACCCAAACAAGACTCCATACTTTAATTTGACTATTTCAAAAAGGGAGTATTTCCCCTTGCCTCAAAACACACTCTATACTCTTCCCTATCACATATCACAGTATATTACATGCATTTTTGTTGTCTGTACCTGAGGCACTGCAATTCTGATATTGTGGAAAGGATTTTTTGTGTCTATATTTAATTTGTTATTCACTTGCAACCCTTTTGCTGTAGTGAGACACATACCTCTACAGAGGCCTCCATTGGCTAAACTGTGTTCATTGTGAGCATGGGCGGTGGTATGAAGTAAATCGAATAGGGTGGGGCTCTTTCAAGAAAGGATTGGCTACAATTTTAGTACCTGGCATGTTTATAATCTGACATTACCCTTTCACATCGTGATGGGAGCAAGTTGTTTCTCTGCTTGGTGACAAGCCCTTCTGGTGCACACATAACACATCTATATAAATACGCCTTTCAGTCTGAAAATACGGAGTGCATTGTTTGTCTGTTTTCCATTTTGTTTCTGCTTCAATGTCTAAACTCCACCCTTGAGTTGCACGCCTCCATTCCCGCCTGACAACCTTTCTTGCAGTTTCTGTATCTCTTGTTGTGTTTGGCTTGTTTCTCCCCAGTGTGTGGCCTGATTTGCTACAGTGTGTCTTGACCCACTTGTCCCACCCACGTCTTTTCACAGGTTTTCTACCTTTCAATGTTTATTGGTGTTCAGCAGTCGCTGGGGGTGCTCACTGTTTCTTGTATGAGAACGAAAGACTTCAAGTACACTTGTTCTTCACTATTACATTCCACTTAGACGTCCCCCCTTGTACAAACTCTAGCTTGAAGTTGATACAAGGTCATTGTCATTTTACTACTTGAAATTGCAACTGCATACTGATTTACATTTCCTTAGAATTATCAGGAGTGAACTCTTACATTGCTACCAAAACTTGCAACCCCATACATCAGATTATGTTCCTGAGAAGTGTTAGCTGCATATGCCCCACTCATCTGAGAAGTATCAGATTTGGGTAGTATTTATGAAATAGCTGATCCTGTGATCAGGCTAGGGACATTGGCCCACATGCATCAAAGAAAAAAACGATTGCAAACGGGCATATTCTCAGAATCTGTCCCTTTGCTACCGGTATTTTTGCATTTGGGATGCATCATCCCAAATGCAAAAATCGCAATTTAAGTAATCTCTAAATTGCGATTACTTAAATTGCGTTTGCATTTAAGGGATCTTAAATTGAGATTCCTTAAATGTAATGCATTAAAGTATAAAAACTTAGCGATTTTGCTAATAGGGGGAGCAAATTACCATGAAGTTGAATTTCATGGTAATGTGCAAAAACTTTGAAAAATGCCCTAAAGGGCATTTTTCAAAGTTCCATTTTACACACACACATGCCCTTGGGGCATGTGTGTGTGAAAGATGTATTCATATGCAACAGGGTGTCCTTTTGACACCCTGTCAACCGTGAAATTGCAGTCTCAATTTGCGATTCTCTAATTGAGAATCGCAAATTGAGAATGTCTTCCCTTTCATTCCTATGGGCCTCTAGGCCCATAGGAATGAATGGGGAGGTATTCCTTAATTGCGACTCGCAATTTGCGACTCGCAATTAAGGAATGTTTAGAAATTGCTATTTTTTAAGCGATTTCTACATGCATAGCCTTTTGCTAGTCCTTATTAGCGAATCCTTATTTTTCGCTAATAAGGAATCGCAAAAGGCATTGTTGATGCATGGTCCAGTTAGACGTTGGTTACCTCATTATATAAGCCTATATTACAGACTTCTGGGAAATGCTATTGGTTCTCTTGATGTTGCTTATTATTTTATTTTCCGATAGACTTACTTGATAACACATTGGACACCTAGGGCCTGATTATAAATCAGACAGAGTGGTATATCTGAGGTGAGATAGCATTCTGCCTAATTTTAAGTGAGCAGGTGTTTATGGACTTGAAGCAAACAGAGTCACAAAAAAATGGCTCAGTAATTTCAGGGCCTGACTCTCCGAAATGAGTTTTACAGGGTGCATATCTGCATGTGGTTAAACCTGGCTTGATTGTGATATGGCTGTGACTTCTGCCTGGCCAGTCCAGCAGCAAGGGGGAGGAGGCAATGATCTACCTAAACTCACCACACACTGCTCCTGGCTTCTGGATTCCCGCCTCCATCTTCACCTCCACCTCGCAGCAGCAAGACAGCCACCAGAGAGAGGAAGAGGCCCAATGCTAGGAGGCATCCCGTAACTACCAGAAACACATGGGGGACAGAAAAAACTGCTGCCTGCTTGCCAGGGACTCCCCGCATCCTCTGGGCCATTAAAGCCTCCTTCCTCCCATGAGTAGCATGTGCCCCAGGCAGGAGGAAATGACCCAGGCAGAAAACAAAACCTCACTGGCCTCTAGACAGTCTGTGTCCCTCCCCCAGCACACGGAAATGGTGTAGGTAGAGAATGCAACTTAAGGTCAGAGCAGAGGACCATAGCTGACAGCACACCCACCAGGACACCAGCAACCCTATGGGGCAGCACCAAGAGATGCCCTTACCAGACCCCAAGACTTAACTTGAAAATTAAGGTCTCCACAGATTTTCTCTATTCTAATCAATTCTAACTTCTAATAGGAAAGTGCAAGGTTAGAACCCTGGAATGGTAATTCTGATATGGTTAATTCCAGTCCTCCTGCATCGCTTAACTTGTAATTAGGGCTTTGGAAAAGGAGGATTTAGCAGACTCAGGACCCGACTCTTTTATTTTCCAATTCTGCTTCCCCCTCGCTAATAACCTAGTTAAGTTAATGTAGATAGTTTAGGAGTGGAGAAGAAATTGGGACCAAATACTGCTTGCTTCCATTGACAGAAAAGTTGCTGTGCCACACATTATGATGCCCTAACTCTAATGGGAACATCTTCAAAACACAGTTGATTACTGGCCATCTTGCTTAGCAGGCATTCACCCACAACCATGGGGATGGGGATGCATATAGCTATCCTAAATAGGGCATCTGGGACATAGTGAACATGGGCAGGGAAACTGTAGAATGGCCCACATGTGCATGGAGAAACCTCACTGTGTACATCAGGTCAAAATGTGGGGCCAGTTTCACTTGGATCACAGACCACTGGTGAGGATATGTGGGCCTCAAAAGTGACAATCATCTTCAGCTGTTATGCCTCCCAGACTGGTTATAGACAGTTGCTCAATCACGGAAGTTGCAGTCTTTAGGCCGGGTCTTTGGCGGATGGTTATTTATCAATTACACCCTTCCAGGCAGTCACAGATGAGTGCTCGGTCGTGGCAGCTGCAACCTCCATGTCTGATCTTAAACAGGTAGTCATCTTTGGTAGTTGCAGCCTCACAGGTAGCTCTTCTTAGGGCAGTTCCATACAGCAGCAACACCAAGAACTTTTTCAGGCAAAATGGCAGGGTGCAGGGCAATGCAATGTGTCTTCTCAATTGAATAGCTTCACACACGTTACAAAGGGAAATGCTCAAGGGGACTGGGAGATCCTATCAACATGGGTAACTCCTGGCTTTGCTCCCACTCATAGTCACCTTCTTATGGGAATTCCTCATGTCAAAATCACACTGAACTTCTCTCCCTGAACAATCTCTCCTCCTGCATGGCCAGGCACTCTCCGTTTCTCTGACAGCAGTCAGGCAGAAAGGACTTTTGGCACTTCAGGCCAGGTTTGCTGAGTTAAGGTGATGCCCCTTCACTTCCAGGAGACTGACTGTCATGTAGACACCAGCCCTGGTCACACAACAGTCCTACAAGTTCACAGCAGTTCACTCCTTTCCTTAGTAAAGAAGAGTTTGGAATTGGGACAAATTGAGGTGGTTTGAGTCCCACTTTTATACTCATTTTCTGTACAGGGATGTTGATCCGCTGTCTAAGGTCTGGGAACCTGTCTGGGTTGGTTCTCTTTCAAATGTTATTTTCTAGCAGTCTGTCAGGCACACCCTTTGCATAGGATAATGGTTCTCACAGCAGGGAGCAATTATGCTGGCACCAAGAATGAGTATCCTAAAACAATGGCACAATCAGTTATTCCACCTTTGACCCCTACCATCTGCCCAATGTCATTGCCCAGGAAGATCTAATCAGTATCCTCTAGCTAATAAAGACATCATTGAGTTTCAAAGTGTAGTCCTTTCTCCAACTTCCTCACTTTCAGTGACTGGGTCTCCAACCTCTAGTTCCAGGAATTCAGCCAATACATTTCCACTGTCTGAGGAAATTGCTTCCATCCTCGAAATGATGCCATTCTAAATCAGGGGCTAGGCAAAATGTATCCCTCTGTACTCAATATTTATACACTCACATACACAGAGCCCTAGTCCTTCATAGGTTGCAAATCCTCTGTATAAGTATGCACAACGCAACCACAAGGAATGTCATAATAGGCATCGGGGTTCACACTAAAGTAGGACTTTACAAGTGTGGGCTCAGTAGACCACACACTACTCTGCCACAGAAAAAGGTCTAGCCATATAATTAGTCACAGAACTCGTACAGTGGCACCACCAGTTTGTGTGACTAACCCATGCTAAAGGCAGTAGTCTATGCCAGCCATGAGAACTAACTTAGTGACCCTCTCATGCAAAAGAACAGGCTCTTGGCCTCATATTATGCTACATTAGCATAGCTACGGGGCTAAACAAAGACATCAGGATATCTTTTATGACATGCAGTTAGATGCTCAGGGCAGGGACACACGGCCGTTTACAATCCTGGGACATTTTGATTGCAACGAGGACAGTTTCTTTTGACTTACATTAGCAATAAAGGTCTTGGTTTCAGCACAAGGGGGCTGATTAAATAAACTATGTATAGGAGCAGTGCAAATTCACACTGACATTTGCATCAACAACAAGCTAAAAAAAATGCACTAAAAAGAAGTCTGCACCAACCAGTCTAGGCAATCTAGCCATAAGCAGCATTTGCCCCCAAACAACCACTGCAGTAATTGGGTTTTTAGATGAATTGCTACAAATGCCATATTTGCACTGAATAGTCATTGAACATTTAAGTGCAACTTGCTTTTCAACAGAACAAATGAATACATCTAGTCTTTATTATAGCACTTAAAAGCCACACAAACTCCATGAAATCCAGTAGTGGAATCTGGCACTAGTTATAACAAACTGTGCCAGACTACGTTGGATTGTCAATTCTGCTGTTGCCTACTTTCAGGGCCAAAATATAGCACTATCTTCAAGAGTACAGGGTTTGTAAATGCTGCAGGGAGATCGGTCTACTCAGAGCATGATTTAGGATGATATTGTGGAAGCATCTGGTGAGTAGGTTCATGATGCTCCATTTGGGTGTTTGTCAAATGTCCTTGACTATCAACTTGCTTGTATCAGCAGTATTAATGACCATTTTATATATCCACATATAAAGCCAATGTAGATACTAAGTTACTGCAGCGGATCGTACGGCAAGTCAGTCTTCTTCATTACTCTCTCGCTTGACTACTCCATTTCCTGTTGTTCATTTTGCTGAAAGTGTTCAGCCACCTCCAAGGCATTTGGCACAATCTTGATGGACATTCAACTTTCTGTCCATAGTAAAATGTCTTCCTGTAGGTCCTAACCAGTTTGCCTCGCGTTGGTGTCCTTTCACAACCTCTTGGACTTGTATAGGGGGTCCTTACCCGTCCCCAGCTGTATCAATTTTGAGTGTGGTGGATACTGAGTAACATTGGCCACATATTAATCAATAACGCCTGGTATATTCACTCACATGACTGTTAATGTTAAGGAGCCATATGCTTCTCTTTCTGATTGCATCTCTGACAGGTTTACTTTTGGGTCTCACTTTCTGAAATCATGTGTGTGTGGTAGAGGGACTCCTGTAATAACTTCCTCACTGCTACCTCCATCCATTAGATTTGTGCAAACAATATTTCATACAGCAGCATACTATTAAATAGTATCTACATGGTCAATTTTCATAATGTAATAAAATCAACTCAAAAGCAGCATTGCATGTTGAGGATTATTATCTTTTGTTCTATCAGTCCCTTTGAATATTTCCTTAGTGATATGCATATGTGTGGTCATACGTCCTGCAATGGTGTACCTCTCTACCAGCATTTCTTAAGTGTGCCGGACATCGGTGTTTATCTGGTATTAACCAGTGGTTTGCAGACGCATGTAGACCTGCAACGCCTACACAGTGGGTCCAAAAATGTTAACAACATTAAATATTAATGAAATGTTACCAAAGCATAAAGACATAAAAAGATAAAATTAAAACTAAAAATGTTAAAACGCTGTGTAAATGTGAAGGAATTAAGATTTCAGGGGTAAAACTTGATTTGGTATTCTCTGCTTGATTTGTGGTAGCAGTCCAAGAACAGCAAACAGAAAAGAGTATGGACAACTAGTGGCCTCGTGTGAAGCATGGCTTACTAGCAAAATGGACAAAATGAAATGCTGCGGTCTAGCATATCACTTCATCTTTCAAAAATAAAAACACATTTTGAAAAGTTACATCCTTCCCCTTGAAATTGAAATTTTGGTTTGTGTCTATTTTAGTCTGTGAATTAAATAAAATATGTAACAATTTGTGCTCTATACTTATTTCTGTTTTGCGGTTTAAATAAAAGAAATAGCTCATGCTGAGGTATCCAGCTTCCAGTAGTGATTCTGTAGGGTTCTCCGGAGGTCAAAAAGGTTAAGAACCGCTGTGCTTGGGAATTAATAGAAACAGATGTACTTGTGATCTCTTTGAGAGCGGCAAGGTTTTTTTTTAGTTGTCGAATTCTGAATTTATGGAGCCGAGATGGCGCACACTTTATTTCAGCTATGTTGTTTCCTCACATCGAGGTTGCATTTCTCAGCCGCAACCCCCTGGGCTACAGTTTAACATTCTGGGCTCCGTTTTCAAAGTGTTCCCTATCTGGGGGGAGGTCGTAGTCACCTTTTTAAAGTGCATCGATCAATTCTCCTTTTATCGCTATGGAAGCGGGTCCAGAAGCGTATGTAGTGTGCATTGCGTGTCTGAAGTGAGTCATACACATAATACGCGTTTATTTCCTCAAACACCTTATTGCTAGGAACACGTCATTATTGCCTAGTGCTAAGCGTCTTTTCATAGCCACTCACATAAACACTTATTTTAGCAATGATACCCCTTGTTTTACACTTGTCTTTAATTATCAATTATGCAAATCCAATGATTATGCAAGCCCTCACCTCTGGGTGTTGCGCTGAAAGGGGGCTACAATGCGTAAAACGGCCCGCCATATTTGCAGGCCTCCTTGGAGCAGAGGAGTCAAAGGTCCCGCTTCAAAGAGTCACTTTGACAGGGGCAGCTCAGCATCTTCAAAGTGGAGCCTAAAGGGCCGGGTTCCCTAAACTGCCAGGGCGGTACTAATTTACGCCGAGGTGCTTTTTAACTGCTTAACACCATAATACATAGTTTGAGGATGAGTTGTTCATTTTGTTTCCAAAGGTCAGTACTGTTTACTAGAAGCAACAAGCATTTGCAATGCAATAGGTCTCGCATTTGCAAGAGTTTAAGCTATTGGCATCGTAAATGACAATTCCTTTTATTTATCTGTTTTGATAATTAACATATAAATAAAAGACATTGTCATTTACAATGCCAATAGCTTAAACTCTTGCAAATGCGAGACCTATTTCATTTTAAAGAAGCGGCCGCCATTGTCCCAGGTTGCTTGGAAAGTGAAAGTGCGCATGGCGCACTGAATGTTGCAGGAAATCATGTGATGCCTGCAGTAGCAGAAACTCATTAAATAAAATAGTGCTTACCGGCTAAATAAGACATACAATGCATCAACAGAAATAAAAGGGCCAGTCCTCATGGGAAGTTACAAATGAAGACAAGGCGGTAGTAAGGAGAGACTAACAAACCTATTAACAAGTCAAAAGCCAGCATTTATGAAGGACAGTGACTAGGTTGACCAACCGTCCGTAAATTACACAGACCTAGCGTTATTTGGGCCTCTTGTCCGTTGTCCGTGAGGAATTCCTTTACGGACGCCTTTTGTCCATAATTTCGGGCATCAAAGTGATCTGCTCTGCCCCCGCCTGCAAGCAGCCAAGAGTTCTGTAACTCACTGCAGGGGGCAACTCCCACCCCTGCTGTGACCTTAAGGACCAGCAGCGCCCCCTCGCCAACCTGACACAGATTACTATCAGCCCATTATCATTCTGTATGTCCGCCTAATTATCACATACAGAATGATAATGGGCCTCACTACAGTGACAGCATTTGCTGGGCCCCAGCTTAGTGCATGGCAAACTGCTTTTGTTTAGTGGCTGGTGTCAATTGAAAATTCAGTTGAATAAAAAAGCCATCATTTATAAACCCTGGAGAAAATGGGTAAAGAAACATTTTAAAATAACAAAGTGAATAAGTGAAAAACAAATTAATTTGAAAAAAGAGGAAAATATTTTAGCAACATTTATGAAACAGCACGAGCAGTAGAAGCATTTTGAAATGATAAAACAGGCGCATGTCGGTTGTAAGAGGTGTGTTAGGAGCATCACACCGCTTGCGTGTGTTTTATACATTAGTATGCCCTTAATACACCTTGGTCCGTGTCGAAGAGGAAAGATTAGGGTAGAGTTTGGTAGTGAAAGTAATTTCAAATCGGCTTTTCACAAACCTCCTGGATGTTTCAAGTGACAGTGAAAACAGCCCAGTGGAAAGGAGATTTTTTCTTGGCATGCTGCTGTATAAGCGTAAAAATTCTGAAACCAAACTTTGTTAAAGCATTACAGCATGTCAAACAAAGCATAAAAAGGCAAGAAATGTGGCTATTAAGATGAGTGTTTAAAGTTCATTTCCTACAATGTTTGGCATCTCCACTTTCAGAGTTCACAGACCTCTTTGCAATGCTGAATTTGAGCACTTCCCACAGTTCGACACCAGAGGTCTAATAGATCACCTTTTCTTAAAAGAAAAATGCGCCTTCATGATTGCCCTGATTGTGAAAGGCCATAAAGTCATACATGTTGCATGAAAGGACTGCTGCAGGCAGCATTATTGCTAATTGTGAGTGCTACTTAAGTGTATTTCAAGAATGTCACTATTACTACAGCAAAGGTGCTACAATAATGCCACATGAGCCATCCCCCTGGCGCCCCGCAATCGCAAGAGACACTCATTTTCAATTGGCTGATTTCAATCAGAGTGGGCTAGGTCAGCACTCTCCTAGCTGCACACTTTTTGCTGAACTATTCCAACTGACTGGCATTGGTGTGCAGGGTCAATTTGTCTTATAGCGCAATCTGGCAGTGGAGAAGGGCTGGCCTGACAAGTCAGTGTTTTTTTCTCTGCTTTTGGACCTGTTTTAATGTCTGGTGGGCGTTTTGTTCTTCTGATGTGTCTTCAGAAGATCTAAACTGTACCACTTTGTAAATATGGACCACTGTTTTTTACCCATCTGCTTTGCAGATGGGAGCCACTTTTATTCTTGATGCCTGGGCGTATTTTCTGTCCAGTCCAGACCTGTTGATGTGACCAGATTTAGATTTAGAACCACAGTGAAAACCAAAGGTACTACTCAAGATAAACTAGAGCGGGCAAGTAAACAATCCATTTATACCTTTTTTCATTTAAATCTGGTATTTGTGATTTATTATCCATTATGAATGATGAACTACAGATACCAGGATGTAAAGAGCCAGGTTTTCAGCTTCTTGCAGAACACGAGAATTGAAGAGGAGGCTGGGACGTGCTTTGGAGGTTACATGGGAGAAGGCACGGCCTCCGGTTTGCTAGTGAGAGTCTGGCAGAGTGGAGGTTTCTGGGAGGTGTATAGAAGTGTATGTTGATATTCAAGTATGCAGGACTGGTTTTGTGTATTTCTTTGTGTATGTGTGTGAGCAGTTAGAATCAGATTCGTTTGTTGATTGAGACCCAGTGTAGTTCCCTGAGGTGAGAGGTGGCGTGGGTGCGGCAAGAGAGGTTGACTGTTTTAGAACTTAAAATTATCATGTCTGTGCTTCTTAAGGTGGGCCTCCATGTGCAGCTGGGTGCAGGTGCTGTACAGCATCTGTGCATTACCGTAGACTGCACTCATCAAGTGGTGACATAGAGCAGGCAGACACATTTATTTTCATCTGTGGACAAAAATGGAAGGTAGTTTATAGCTTTTATTGACTTTAAGCCATGACTGTAGGGAAAGAACACAGGTACTGGGAACCTGGACAGCAGGGGCCCAGTACACCTGCATCAAAAGCCAGGCAAAATGTGGGGGGTACTGCAACAGAAACCCAGTTTACTACGGCTGGCCACTTGGAGAACTGCACTCTAGTCCAGCACTACAGGTACCAATTTGCAGTATTCTATGCATGCTGCATTACATCTCACGTCACTCAGATATGAGATGCTACTAAATAAGTCCAATCAAGCAGGACTTCCTGAACACTTCTCTCACCAAACATGCCTGCTCAGGACCATGAACTGTAAACAAAATATCAGACTGGACCACCCAGTGCAGTAACCATATAAATAGATCATGACCATATGAAATACCACAAAAAGACCTGCATAGTTGATCAAAGCTTCATGCCTACCAAAAAAACCATGACATGCACGATTGTCTGAACCGAATATAAACTTATTTTGACTTGTACATGTGTTGGCTGTCTATTTACGTATGTAATATTGCGCGACCTCATCTGATATGTCTGTAAAACGAACATTTTTTCTTGAATTTTTTCCTGAATTTTGACATTCTGTCCTGAATTTTTGTCCTGAATTTTGAACCTTTGTCCTGAATTTTTGCATTCACCGTCTTGAATTTGCAACCATGCTTGTTGGTCACCATAACAGTGACACAAGCCAATGACAAATATGGGCGGAGAGTGGGTGGGGCTTCAAATCCATACTCGAACACAGCATGCCTTGCAGAGCAGCGCATGTGCTGCCCAGACTTGATCTAAAAATCGCTGTTTTAATGTTGGCCTTCATTAGGAACGGTCAGTAAATAACGATATGCGAAGTAAACCCGTCTATTGCACATATCGGAATGATGAGTTTTGTGATAAATATCAGCAGGGGAAATTTGATGTTTAGCAGAGGGGAAATGCCTGGTGTTTAACATGCAGATTTTGAAGTGATATACGCATGTTACTTCCCAAAAACTCGTGATAGGTCATAATCATCATATCTAATAAATACGGAACACTTTGGACTATTTTGAATGAAATAATTTCGACATCTGAAAGTGCCAAACCATAAGTCTCCATAAATAAAGTACAAATTTAATTATTTTTTGTACCTGGCTCCAATTAGCGCTGATTTCTCCACAAAGAAATGGCGCAACTGCACCTTACTATAATATCTATAGGAACCACTCCTCGACACTATGCCTGCAATGGGCTGAATGACTTAACATTTTCAATTTTGAAGTACCCTTTTTCTTTTCTTGCAGCACATAATTAATGCAACTGCAGTTTGTTGCCAGAAGTTGAACACTTGTCAAGCTACCCATTAATCTCAACTTTTATATTTTCAGAATTTTATGCACATAGAATTCTGGATTTGCTGAATATACATGTCGTGCCTCGCAAACAAGACTTGCTTGCTATTATCATGTCTGTTTTTGACATCACTTATTTATACCTGTCAAAATGTCACATCTCTTTCGGACAGTCCTGGCTTGGAGTTCCAACAGCAGTTTGCACGATGGGATTTTTTTACTTTCACATCTGACGCATAATATGGGTCCACGTGGAAGCTACATAAAAATTAAGTTGGACATAAATATTTATTATTCCTGTAATGTTATAAATGGCAATGTATAGCTCTCATACTATCAGGTTCGTCTTGAACTGAAATCATGGTAGAACTTGTGCTTTCCGTTGAAGGGCAATGGAGAGCAGTGAAGTGAATGAAAAAACTGCATCCCTGCTACAGAGATGTGTGTGCACTCTCATGGTATCAGTAAGATAGTGTGGTATGGGTTGATTGTGTGCACAAGTGCTTAGAAGGCATGACCACATTTGAACCACTAGGATTATTAGGAGTAAGATCAGCACAGCCATCTAATTTGGCGTTTAAACCAAAGTTGCTTTAAGTGCTCAAAATTTACCACAGTAGCAACCACTGCTTGCACGATCAGTATCTTATCTTAGATTGACACAAAAGGTGGCACTTTGCTATTTCGTTATGTAAAAACACACTTTTGTAATCTATGTAAAACATTAATTACAAGTGTTGTTCTGTGCATAAGCTCCTTTTGCTATGTGTACAAACATTTCAAAATGTGCAAGTGCAGTGGTAGCGCAAATTCAAAGTGACAATGGTAGGGAGCACTAACATAATTTGTCCTGACAAAGATTCCATAATTGACCAAGTCTCCTTGAGGGGTTTAGGTACATAGACCATTTCAGAGAGTAGACCTCCGGAAGCTGTTTGCGAGCTGCAATAAGGCCCGGACTGGCCGTTGCGGGCACCGGGCAATCCCCCGGTGCAACCCAAGGGTGGGGGCCGGTTTTGCTGCAAAAGCTGCCCTGTAACAAAATCGGCCGAAAACCGGCCCCACCGAAGAGCTCGGTCGCACCCCCAGGGGGCCGGCCGAGCACTTTGCTAGGGCCGGTTTTGGTTCTCAGTCCGACCCTGGCAATGACCCTGGTGCTTATCCTACCTGCACTGCGAGAGTCGGCGGCCCGCAGCGGCCGTGATATCTCTGAACCAGCGCTGCGACCTGCGTGGTGACTGCCGGCCGTGAAGGAGGGCTGCAGGTAATGCTGTGACCCGCATTGGCCAGACAGAGCAATAACGCGATTGAGGAGCCGCCTCCAGATCCCCATTCCCTAGTGATATTTGAGTTGAGGAGCTGTGGGGCCATGGTGAGCGCGGCTGCGAGGGAGCTGGCTATGCGACGCTTGTGTGAGGTTTCCTTGCCGCTGTATCACCACGGAACCGGTGAACACCTGGAGGAAGCCTTGTGGGACCAAGCAGGGCAGCAAGAGGGTGGCACACCTAAAGACTAACCTGGATCAGGTATGCACAGACTCTGCGGCCCTGATGGCCAGATGACTGGGAGATACCTGACCGCACCCCGAGGGGACATACGACCTGCGAGGGAATCGTGCCTCGTCGCCGCCCCCCCCCCCCCCCCCCACCCCCAGGCACATCACGGTAGCCTGTAAATGGGACTAACTCGCCTGGATGCGGCTGCTAAATAAATGCTGTAAGACCGTTCGACTGGCTGAAAGGGGGGCAGAGGCAGCCATAATTGTACCGATGTGGTGGGGCAGACCGGGGGCCTCAAATTAGCCAAAGAAAGGTACACTGGTCTTAGCGGAAGCTAGATTGGACTGTTTTGAGGGGGGGGGGAATACTTGATAGAGCTGGAGGGCCTAAATTGATGCAGGGAAATATTAAATGTTGTGGCTCGACCCTAAGATGGCGGCCGTTTGAGGGACCTTCAGTGAGCGTCTCATCCTTTGCCTAAAGAACCCTGCTGCAATACTTTAACATTTGATCATTCATTAATATTTTAGCGGCCACTGGGGGCATGGAGCGTCCTTATGCACAACTATTTATTTCACCATGCGTCCTTTCCCTACATGTGGTCTGACCCCAAGTGCTGTTGAAAAAGTATCCACATATGTAATCATGAAGCAGAGAACAGAAGCTCTTTGAATGAAGGTTTAGTCTCCATAAATACAAGTGCATCGGTTCAGGGTCAGTGGTACAATGCCTCAACAGCCAAACTCAACGAATCCGCAACCCACGCATACATTTTTAAAACATCGCATAAATAATCAGAGCAGGACAATCACGAGCGGCAACAAGAATGCCACGCTCATGATCGCCACGCTCCATCACACTCCCTATACATGACACATCTTCCCTCCTTTTATTTTGTTTAACAAATTAATTCATGACAAAATCTTTGAACCTCCCAGGAAGATGATGGTCAAGCATCCTCCTAGTGGGTAAAAAATCCTGGTTGAGATGAGATAAGTCATGGTTAACTGGAATGCTACTGTTCTCAACGTCTAGAAAGAGTTTACAGTTAGAATCATCTGGTGGATTAGTAACACCTTTAAACAGAGAAACTCTATTAAGATTCCACACGCTCCCACCTTCAACTCTAACAGCATTCCTGAAAATTTTTATGACTCTTTTAGGAACTAAGCAAACAGGAAAACTTTTAGCAAAGCCTTCTTTTTTTAATGCGAATTAGATAGCCAAACACAATTCTTTCTTTGCTCGCAGTACCCATTTTTCTTTCCATAACTTGTTTCATGTTTTTTTTGTAAGCATCAACTCTGCGTCTAACTAATTCATAATCTACATAGTTGGGATATTTAGTTTAATCTAGATTATTTTTAACCACCAAGGCACAAGTTTAGTACTTGGTTTGCGTCCTCTTAAAAGCTTAAATGGACTAACTAGGGTGACAGAATTAGGTAAAGTCCTGTCGGCAACAATAATGCCACACTCTTGATTGCCACGCTCCATCACACTCTATATACATGACAGGCGCCCAAGTCAAAATAGAACTTTAGTCGCATAAAACTGAAAAGGGCACTATGCCACAATATTAACTCTAAATACCTGTTGGGCCCCGTGGTGTACCCCATGGTGTAGCTTTTCCTGTCAGATATTTGGGCACTATGCCATGATGTTTCCGTTGTGCCTTAACACATACGTTGTCTTTAAAAGGTTTTTTGACGTCACTGTAACTATTACACACATTTACTTCTGTTAGTGGGTGGCATGCAACTCTTCATTAATAGAGATTAAATTAGCGTGCCACCTCCAATGCACTCCCTTAAGAAATTAGAGTATAGAACTCAGTTTTAACAAGCACTATTTTGCACATTATCACTATAAATGCACTTTATAATAGCATATATTGCACGTTCCCCATTTTTAAGACTTTTTGCAACTTTGTAATACTTAAATACATGTATTGGAGTGAATCATGAATATGATGGGCATTGCACTTTATTTCCATAGGCATCAGTATAAATGATATATTTATTTGTAAATAGTTTGTAAATATATTAATTTGCCTTGTGATGTGTTTACATCGATAGATATTTTATCATGTAATGAACTTGCCTTTTGCACTTGGACCATTGTACATTGTCGATGGGATTGTAAATAACTGCTCCGTTTACAAAGTATTTTTTCCATGTTTATGTTGCATTTAAGTCTGATTGGGAGCATTCACAGTATATAAGCACACTTATTGGTTCTTTCTAGTCATGTGATCAAGGCTGCCGTGTTGCAGCCGAAACGCGTCATGCTGGGGACAGAAGAGCAATAAACCACCCTTGAACTAAAACTTATCGCAGTGTTTGTGGTCTGTACCTACGTCGAGGACTCTGCACTTTTGCCGAGAGTAGGAGTTGGATCGCATAAAACTGTATGTAGGGTACTGGTGAACTGCCCTGGGGGAAGCGTCATGACTGACCACCCCACCCGCTTCCAATGACCTGGACGATACTGGGGCTATTAAGTGAAGCCTCCCACAAGGCTGTGTAGGCTGACACGAGGGATCGCTCCCGAGTTGCCTGACTCTACGATGGTGGCCTATCCTGTGGAAACTTTGTTATCTATGGGACTTGTCTGTGCCTACGGGAAGAAAATGTAAATAACGGAGTCCGAGGCGAGAGGCCTCGAGACCACTCCCCTAAAAGGTTGGACCGCAGTCCACATACTCTAGCGCCAAGTGGGCTTTGACCAGATGAAGAGAGATGAGTGCCGGCGAGATGGGGGTTTGAGACGGATGGCACCTCCCAGGAACACCAAGACTGGTGTGGTCGATGCATCTATGAAGTGTAAAGGGCCCATAGGAATGAATGGGGAGTTATTCCTTATTTGCGATTAGCAATTAGCTAATCGCAAATAAGGAAGCTGTAGGAATCGCAATAAATATTGCGATTCCTACATGAATGCCGTTTTGCGAGTCTGTAATAGCGATTCCTTATTATTCGCTATTACAGACTCGCAAAACATGCCGATGATGAATCTGGCTGATTGTCTTATATGTGGATTTTTGGGAGGGTGCCTCTGTATTGTCATGCCTAAACATAATTGGTTATACCTTCAGTATTCCTGTGTAAAGAAATATTCATGTTTCTTTAAATTTACTGTAGTAACTCTGTCTCTTAAATGTAAACAGATCAAACACCCTTGGTCCAAGTGCATGAATTAAAAAAATATAAATACATAGATTCTAAATGCACAACAGTCTCCTGCACACGCCTGCAGTTTACAAACAAATTAATGAAAATAGAAGAACATTCTTGATCCACTGCTTGATTTCATATCTCGGTTTATTGTTCCTCTTGTAAGCAATTTCATTCACAGCCTTATCCTACAAATTATTTTCATTGTGTCCCATTATAGTAAACAGCGACTTCTTCAGAGTTAAACTCCTGTGCTTCTGGTCATTCATTTTGGTTGTAATTCCGTCTTGAAGGATATCTAAATGCTGTTGTCTCCACTTACAGAGACCACATTCTAGGGAGAGGGGTGGTTCTCCCTACCCCTTTGCACAGTTCTTCCAGTACGTTACACCAAAATGGTATCTGCGTACTGCCTAGGAGTGGCATCACCCTATTAGACCAACCACTGAACCTGCAGAACCACCTGCTCACCCCCTTGGTAGCTTGGCAAAGCAGTCAGGCTTATCCCAGAGTCAATGTGTAAAGGGATGGTGCAACACACACCCATAGCAGTGACACACTAGGCACACCACAAAAGAAACTCCACACAAGGTTATATTAAAAATAACCTTTGTATTACTCATAAACACATTAGAACTTTATCACATATATACACTGTGCCATCTGGCACTTAGTTTGACGTTACAGGGATTACACTACAGGGCCAATCGGGCCACTTTCAAAACCATCACAATTCACAGTTAGGGAAAACAACCAGTAACTACTAGTAAGGGTACACTTAGCACATTAATATGCAAAACAAAATCAGCAACAGTGCACCATAATCACTTATAAGGTGCACCTACCAGCTGTGCACTATAGCACATTACATTCCGTCAGCAGGAGCCTTACAGTAGGGGTCCTGAGCATAACACATGTCTGCATATCATCAGCAGCCGTACACCAGAGTATCACCTACCACAGTGTACATCAAATTAGCCCTTCCCAGGCATAAACATATTTTTTTAACCCCTTCCATGCTCATGACGAGCTCAGCTCTTCATGAGGCACAGTTGAGCTGTGCTGATGACGAGCTGAGCTCGTCATGACAGCAGCAAAATGGCAATTTCTAGCACAGGGGAAAAATAACCACAGCAGCGATGTGGTTAATAATCTCTCTGGGAGCCCACTGGCCCCCAATCAACAGTCCCAGCACCTCTGCGCTCACCACCTGGACTGCGTGGTGATTTCTGTGGAGGGCACTTCCTCACCAGGGCTCAGGGGCCTCCGTTGAGGTTTACCCCGAGCTTCCAAGACCCAAAACAAGGCCTTTGCCCCCCAAAAGTAGGTCTGTGGGGCCAACGGTCACTCTGGCAGCTGCCCACTACCATCCAGGGCAGCTGCTACCCTGGCCCATGTGTGGTGAGGCAGACTCGGCTCCTCACCTTGCTTCTTCCTCCCTTACAGCAAAGGGGGAAGCGCTGCTTCCCCTGGTGCAGAGCAACAAAAAGACTCCTGCCCCAATGTTGCGCTGGGTCCGGGATCCTTCAGTATCTCCCAGACTGCCATTGCCAGACTCCTGGAATGAAGACACTTTTGCCTCTTCAGCCGCGCGGACAGCACGCTGAACACTTCGCCCGCAGCCAGGCAACGGCCTGACTTACTGTTACGGGCACGTCCTGCCCTCAGCATCTGCTTCCACTATAGGGGTCCCACCCACAGTCAGGTTGAACCTCCACCTGACTTGCGGCGAGATGAAAGCTATGGAGCGAGGTCTCCGCCTGCTTTTTGGTAACGGTGTGACTTCTCGATCTGCGTTGGCCAGGCAATCATGCCACACAAGCCCCCATCAGGGCTTCAAACCCCAGGGCACAGCAATCCTGGAGTGCTCTCCATGCTGCTACGTGTCCAATGCCCTTCTCAGGCCCTCCAGGTCACGGGACCTTGAGCGCTCACCACGCACTGGGTTTAGAGGGCAAATCAAAAGAAAAGTACAACGCTCACCCTCTCTCTTACCTGGAGCCCCCAACAGGTAGAAGGCAGTGCTTCCTTGCCAGACCTCCACAAGGGCATAGCTAGGCACAGGTAGGCCAGCACGCAGGGCCTCCCAGCAGAGGGCAGCCCCTCCAACCCCACAGGCAGCAACTGGGTGCCACGGCGGTTCTTCCTGGCAATCCAGCAGCCTGCCGGCCACAAGTCCGAAGTAAGCACACCAGCTCTTTACAAGGGGTCACAGCCCCAATATTTATACCCCATAGTGTCTTTGTTCTGCCCTGGCACAGGGCACAGGAGCTAGTCCAAACCAGTTCTGGGGGGGGGGGGCACGTAACAAGTGCACAACAGTCCCCTTTATTAGTGTAGGCTCAGGGCCCAGACACACCATAGGGGGCGGAGCCAGCATTGTGTACGGCAGCCACAGTCCTATTCAGTGTCAGCTGCTACTCCTTCCACTACTCCAAATGCAGATCGACACTACCAGCCTAATGCTGACACACCCGGCCCCTCTAGAGCCACTGCACCTCCCCAGCCCCTGTCACTCAGAGCCAGACATGCAATACACAGCAGGCAGACACAAAGACAAATAGCACTCAGAAATGCCCACTTTCAACAGTGGCATTTCTAAAATAGTGATAATAAATCTGCGAACACCATTTCGCAGCATTTTCTGCCACTATTCCAAACATACCAAACTTGATCACGCTACTCCTCTCATGTCAGGAATTACCACTGAAACACATATCAAGAAATCCTTAATGCATTCCTATGAGAAGGCAGCCTCACAGCAGTGAGAAAACAAATAGGCTGTTTGTCACTACCAGGACATGCCACACAGTTAAGGCACATGTCCTACCTTTTACCTACAGCGCACCCTGCCCATAGGGCTAGCTAGGGCCAACCTTAGGGGTGACTGATATTTAGTAATAGGGGAGTCACAGATGTGGCAACCACTTTATGTGCCACATCACATTGGCAGTAAATTGCACGCGCAGGCCCTGCAATGGCAAGGGCCTGAAACTGATTTGAAAGGCTACTTTGGTGGGTGGCGCAAGGAGCGCTGCAAGCCCACCAGTAGCATTTAATTTACTGGCCCTGGGTATATCAGATACCACTTTACAAGGGACTAATAGGTAAATTAAATACACCTCACAGGTGTAGACCAATCTTACCAAGTTTATCATACAGAGCACATGCACTGTAACACTTAACAGCAGTGATAAAATCCCCAGAGTCCTAAAACCACCAACAAAAGGTAAAAGAAAATACCAGGAGGAAGGCAAAATGTTCTGGGATGACCCTGCAAAAAGGGCAAAGTCTAACACAATCCCCTTCCAGCCTAAAGCCAGGGTAGACCAATCAATACCTTGAAGGACTTCCCTGCTTGGGGCGGTAGAACACAGACTAATCATCTGACCTGTTAACCATGTAATAAAGCAAGCACTGGCAAAGCCATTGGCAATGCCAACCACTACTCAGTGGTTGGAAAGCCTGTATGAAAATAATAAACTGGTAAACAATGTTTTTTTCAATAAATAAAAAGCATAAGCAATAAAAAATAAAACTTTAAATCTAAAGAAAGTAAAACATTTAAAGTATGCTTGGCATATATTTGCAAAGAAAAGAAGGTTAAATGTGCTCTTCTTTTCTGGCATCAGTGTATTTGTGATCAGGCAGACTGCCAGCACTCACAGATAAGGAGGGCTGGTCCATTGCCCTAAACTGCAGCATGCTGTGGTGGGCAGAAATAAAATTCTATTGACACTTGACGAAACCAATGGATAAATAGACTTGTCAACATTCATTGTATGTGTGTCTGTATGTAAAAATATACGTATTTATGACATTGTTTTAAAATATGAGGCTGCAAATGTGAGATACAGTCATGAAACTAGGAAAAAAGCCAAGCTCAAGCTGAATATGCTTGGTCTGTGATTGCATGTTCATAAAAAGTTATCAAGGCCTGTTGCAAAGACACTGGAACCACAGAGAAAGAAAGGGCATTGATCAATTGATGCAAATGTTATGGAGTAACCAGATTTCTAATGTGCCTTTAGAGATGATTGTAGCACATATTCTTGAGCAGAGCCAAGTAGCCAATTTCAGTAGATGAAGGTGTGCTAACCTTTGCACTACAGTTCTTAAGGAAAATTATGCATTTGATGTGAAAATTGTCTTGAGTGAACAATCTCCAATTAAAGTATTAAAGTACGTTAGATGACAGCTGCTGACTTAAAAGGTGATGTCAAGGCACATGTTAGTTATGTCATTAAAGAAATATGTGTATAAGGCTAACAAAAAAGAGTGTAATTGGAGTATGTATCATAGTTATAGGTTGCATAACTTTTTTCACCCTGAACAGTATTTTTCTTGGAATGTGGCCTATCCATGACATGTCTGGAAGGCAAACATCTATGTCACTCGGTCTTGCATTCTTTAAGCTTGTAATTACATTTTATAGGACAGGAGGTCACTGGGGAGATAAATAGTTAAGGCTCCATTTTCTCTTCAGCATAAACAAAACAATGCTTCAGTGCTTGCCAAATCAGGACTACACCAAGTGTACATTTTCCCACAGAAATTGAAGATAAATAACTTTTGACTTGCAATGTTATCAAATGCCTCAGTCAGATGAGCACCTAGAAGTGAAATAGATTTGTTTTTGCAAATATTGCCCATGGGGTGTAGCAGTTCTGCAAATGTGTCACAGTGTATCTGGTTGCATTCTTGACTCATGGTAGTGGTGGAGCAAGGATTCAAGAAAATGAAACGTTTGAATTAATCTATCATTAACAAGTACTAACCACTAGAATAGAAAAGAAATGAAAACTAACATGTGAACGACATTCACATATGGGGAAAAGAGCTTTAAGCACGCTTAAATAACAAAGAATAATTCGCAATGCGACCGAATCCAGCATGGAAACGAAAAACGCTTTTGCGCATGTGTGAACCAGAATTACGTAAATAACCATGTGACTAACCCGTTTGAGAGGGAAAACTCTCACGTATGTGCAAGAGTTACTAATTGTATGTCTTGAGGCATTGCGTGCCTGGCATATGCTTACCTGAAATTTAACAGAAGCTGTTGCTGCTAATGCTTTTGCTTAAAGAAAGAAAATATAACATGGGTTAGAGTAGAAGTGGGTGGTGAACAGTGATAATCACATATATGAGAAATTAACATTGGTTTGTGATTCCTTTATTAGTGTACATTTGGGCCTGATGTGATAAGCCAAGGGAAAAGATGGCGGTGGAAACGTAAACAAACTGAGTCTGCCCACTGGAGTTATGATGTGACCCGCTGACCAGACCGCTGACAGGCTGCCAAGAGCCAAGGTCAGAAGCCATGAGAACTCTTTTCAACTGTAGAACTACATACGAATTTTTACCTAATCTGTTACTTTAGATGTGAGTGAAAGGAAACGGAACAGAGAAATAAATTAATTAAATGGGAAGGGTTTGTTAACCTCTTCGCTGCTGATAACGAGCTCAGCTCTTCGTCAGCTACGGCGGTCGTATGCTGATGACGAGCTGAGCATTCATGTAACGCGGCTTTTTGAAAATTGCCGCACACAGCGGGAAAAGCTGCCGCAGCGATGAGGTTAAACAAAAGGGTACATTAAGAAATTGAGTATGACAGCATGAGGTGATGACAACTCCCCTGCCTGATCACAGTACATGATCCACTGATATATGCAACCTTTGAGGGTGGGACATGCAGAAATAAAGAGTATAACTAGAAGTGATTTAAGTTGAGAGGGTCTGCTGTAGATGCTGAGTGAGGTGTGGGCGAGAGCTGCTGCTGAAAAGAAGAGAACAGATTCATTCCTGAAAGACAGCCTGATTAGATTGAAGATTGCAGAAGAATATCGAGGCAGGAGAGAGAGAATAAGAGAGGGATGCACTCTGGGGCATCAGGGTTTCTGGAGAAGTTTTAGTAAGTATTATCCTATCCTGATCCTGTCATGTAGTCTTTGTCTCCTGATTCTTAATCAGGAGACCTTCACCAGCCCTTTGGCAGGAGGGTTGGGTTTACCGTTCCACCATTGGGTAATTAATATTCTGTCTTAAATTTGCATATCTTTTGCAAATGTATGATTTATTATGTCTTTTGTCTCTTCATCTATCCACTCCCATGCATTGAATTGTTGAATGAGTCTGTGATTTGAATGTATTTGAAAATTAAATTTTCTCTCCCATGAAAGTTGATGGAGTCTGCACTGTGAATCTGTATAAATGAGCATTCATTTTGACTGAGTTATTAGATAAAATCAATTGAATCTTACCTGGGGTTTGTTGTTATTTCATTGAGAGTTATAAGTTAAATGAGTTAATTTGTTAATATCACCATCAACTACTCGACTAATGGTCCATCGACCAAAGAAAGAGTGTTGATCTGTGAAGATTAGTTAGGCATTGACTAATCAAGGTCAAAGTGAATATAAAACGTGACCCCCAATCGAAACAGTCAGGAAACTTGAATGTGTATAGGGGCCCATTTTCTAAAAGTTTGTTGAATTGTGAAATGTTTATCTCTGGCCTTTTGCTGGATCAGTAGCACAACAGCAAAATGCAAATATGTGATAATATATTGCTGTTGCAAGTGGGTTCAGTCCATTTAGTACACCAAGATTTTTTAGCTTTTTGATAATGTGGTTTTGGATCTTTATTGTAGGCGAATCTCCTTACCTAAACCTCATTCCCAGTAATTTCATGGTAAATTGGATTATGCATGCTTACCACCTGTGTCTGCCTTTTAAGATCAGGCAGTGAGGAACCAGAATTGATTTCCGGTTATGTAAAGCATATAATCGATTATTTAGAATTAGCATGATGTATCTAGATTACTTACCGCAAAGTAGGCAAACACTAGCATACACCCGAATTGCAGTAACTTAGGGTTCTAACATACACTGCTTTGCACGTTTTACACTTGCTTGACTTGACCAACGCCATTTTGTGGCGTCGCTCGAAGCCCTACATTAGCAGACCTCATTCAATTATTACACCGAAGTCGTCCTCCCGAGAAATAGCCCAACTGTTGCAATACTGCTGTCTCAGCTCGTTAGGCCTGTCAAGGTTATAGGTAACAGGAGGAGGCCCGATAGGCACATTCCGGATTGGGTGCGGGGCAGACTCTCTCGGAGTTAGCAGAAGGGAGTCACCCATACGACCTTGCTAATCTAGGATGAGCTAAACCAAGAGCGCATTGTCTCCCATATATGGTCTTTCCCTCTGCACCAACCTGTACCAACTTGTATCTTTCCATCTTAGGTAACAGTTTCGAGAATTTAACTGTATATATGTGATGTTCTGATAATGTGCCAGCAGTCTTCTTGGCGGACCTCGTGGGGTTAGGTCGCAAGGAGCTCCTCTGGCAGAGTTTGTTTGTTATAATAAACAATTGTACCTTCTGCACTGCCAACCGACTGATTATTTTTAATGGGAATGGGATTGGTTGTGAATATAACTCTAATTGGGAGGTGGTAAATAATTTTCGGTACTTTAGTTGGCGACTCCGCCGGGACTCAGCGTTTGGGTCGTCCTCTGTAATCAGAAGAGAAGCGGGACATTGAAAGGGGTGATCTTGATCGGGGGGTTGAAGAATAGACCAAAAAGAATTTGGGGTCTGCTCCGCTCTCCCGATCGCGAGAACCCCAGCTGCTAGTGGCCCTACGCCGGAGTCCTTCGGTTGTAACCTGAGAACCAGCCACGTTGGCCTTAGCAGGAGTTGGCAGTGAAGAACGTGCAATCTGACCTGCTGTCGAGACCGGGTTTTTGGTTCTATTTCTGAGTGATGGTGACTTTAGCTTGCTACCATCCTAGATCCCTATTCTTAGCTTGTTTTGGTCATTTTCAGGCCTCTTTTCAGACCTAGAAGCTTAAACTAGAGGATAGCCGCTTTATATGATCATAGATCCCTTATTTCAGACTCTAATCCATCTATTGCCTATTGGCTTTGACATAATTATGTATCCTTTCATCATTTTCAGGCCTGAAGACCTATAGTAGAGGGTGGATCCTGTAGTTCTGATTTTATATTATCTATTGGTAGGGTTTGTGTATGTATTTTGATAGAGCTATGTGTCTATTTCATCCTTTTCGGGCCTACAAGGCCCAGAACCAGAGAGACTCCATTTTGCTTTCTGCCTCTGCAGACTGAGATGTTTGTAGGTCAAGTGTGATGTTTTAGTTATGAGGTGTTGTTCGCTCTTTGCAAACTAGAGAGAACCGGCCGGAGCTGAATCTTATCAAGAAATGTCCCTGGGGCTCAAGTCTCTAGACGAAACAAGCAGTTGATCACTGTGAGGGCGTCTGGAGCAGGGAGCCTGGTACATGGATTTGGTGGGAGGAGGCTACTGGCTGGAACTTTCCACTAGGGGAGAGCACTCTATATTATCGAAGTGAAGAGAGGCAGAGTGGTCAGATGGATCTTGGAATGGTTGAAGTCAGAAGCAGTTGCAGTCAGAAGCAGTTGTGGGCAGAAGCAGTTACTTGTCAGAAGCAGTTGCAGGCAGAAGGAGTCACAGTGAGAAGGAGCTGGTCAGAATAAGTTGCTTTGCAGTTGGAGTAAGATGCTTTGGAGACAGAATGAAGTTACATCCTGAGAGATCAGTTGGAGCTGGCAGTTGACAGTTGGAGTTTGGAGTGATGCCTTTTGGAAGAGACTGAGGTTATATTGTGGATTAGTCTATGGGAGCAGCTGCTGTAAGTTGGACATTGGAGCTGGAACAATCAGACAGAGTGAAGAAGCTAGTGGAGCAGATGGTTATCAGAGGGGCAGAAACTATATCATTAGACTGAAGTTGGAAGGTGAAGACAGTTTGTGGGAGAGAGGAATCCAGTGCAGAGTGATCGGCGCAGATGTGTGTCCAAGAGTGCAGGGGAGAATCTGAGATGAGCCAAGGCACAGACAAGAGAGGGACCCAGATGACAGCTAAAACAAGACTTCATAATAATCAGGTGATATTTGTCCTGTTATATTAGTGCCCATATATATATATACATTAATCCTTTCCTTTATTTACTAGGCTACATTCCCTACTGTATTGTTACACTGATTAATCCCTTTTCTTTTAGCGGTGTACCGTCTTGTTATAATCCATTATTTTCCTTCTCAGCTATCTGCAGTTCCAATATTCTTTCAGCTATATGTGAATGTATTAGTAATCTAACAATAAAGCTTTCTTGTTTGCCATTCTAATAAAGAGACCCTGCAGATCTGTGTATTCCTTAGATGTGTCTATTTCCCTTCACCTTTCAGGCTATGCCTAGATTACAAGTTATTGTGATGTTATAATTTGCTATTGTGTAATAAAGGGACCCCAGTTCTTAGTGAACAGCTGTGCAGGTGTTATTTCTCCATGACTGACCTTTCTTCTAGCCAGATGCTGTTATGTGGACGGATGTGTTTCCCGTCCAGGTAAGTGGTAACTGATCAAGGGAGCAAGAAGTGCCTAAATCAGGGAATAACCTTTGCATATAGTAATTACATTTGGTTGTTATCTTCTAGGACAGAGCTAACCCTTCTTTTTACCCAAATGCTGACAGGAGAAGGATGTGACATTCCCTTCCCTGTAGATAATTGAGCATGGAAGATTGTGTGTAGATCAGGTCAGGAGATAACCTCTAAATGCTACAATTTGGCCATTCTTGTGTGAGAGGATTGGATCTCCTATTCGCCACATAAGGGATAAGAATTGTGTATGAGACACCTTCAATAGATATTAGACATATAGAGAAACTTCCCAAGAGAGAGAGAGAGAGAGCACTGAAGGTATTCATAGGACAGAGATTGCCGCTAGAGAGAGTGGCATTAGTGAGAGCATTGATTGTGGTCAATGTGTATACCCGCTGGATTGCGGCTTGTGAGAGATTGCCGCTAGAGAGAGTGGCATTAGTGAGAGCATTGATTGTGGTCAATGTGTATACCCGCTGGATTGCGGCTTGTGAGAGATTGCCGCTAGAGAGAGTGGCATTAGTGAGAGCATTGATTGTGGTCAATGTGTATCCGCACCAGATTGTGACAGAAGTAAGAGCACCGGGAGGATACGGTGTGTAGTGAGATTGCCGCTAGAGAGAGTGGCATTAATGAGAGCATTGATTGTGGTCAATGTGTATACCCAACGGACTGTGGCTTGCGTGAGCACCGATTGTGGTCGGTGTGTAATGGTAGATGCATTACAACTGATCTCCACCATAAGGAACAGAGTAGCATAGTCTGGGCCAGATTGCCGTGAGACTATAAGGTGAGATCATAGGATGTGACATGGAATTCCTTAGTAATTAGTGAGTATTCCTAGTAATCCTATAGATTTAGTGGTGTTTTTGATGATATGAGCTTGTATATTGCTAATTCCCCATCCCCAGGAAGGTACCTAGGTACTGTGGTAAGTAGGCTCTGGGGTGGGAGATGGTTACGTTTCGGCTGGATTGGTGGTGTCTTGGTGAGCTGGTGATATCTGGTCTGAAAATCCGGTCATTACATTTGCGTGCACCAGGTGAGTGTCTTGTCTCGTTTTGTGTTTGATAACGTTTTTGCAATTTTGGACTTGGAACTTGGCATTTGGTGACCTGTGGTCACGGAAAAACTTTTGAAATAGGGGGTCTGACGGGGCAAAATTGAAATTGCACGTGCAGATGCCTCTGGTTTGGTCTGTGAGGGATAACTAGAGATAGAGATTAGACACCTTTATGGGAATTGCGGTTTTCACTCGGCCGGACTGCTCTCGGGAACACCGGCATTTGAGATTGGGTAGCACCCGGACAGATCTGGAGCGGCGCTTGAGAAAGCGGGCTTAGCCAGCATAGTTCAGGAGGTGAACCATGAATACTGTTGGATGGCCTGTAGGTCGGTCTGTGGTTTAGAAACCTGTGTAGCTATCTCTAGGCAGTCTAAGGACAAGACTGTTATAAAAAGACGTTTTGCAGCTTTGAAAATTTGGAAAGTGTTCTCCACAGGTGGGAGTCGACGGGATCCACCTCTTGTTTGCAAATATCTGTGTTTCCGTTTGTTTATGTCAAATTGAAGGTTTGTTGTCAAATTGAAGGTTTGTTTTTCAATGAAAGAATGACTTTGAATGAAAACACGGCCATGTGTGTGAGAGTGATATGATTAATGATCGTTGATTCTTCTGTGTTATGAACAATAATCCTCGATTCTTTTTCAGCTCAAATTAGGTAGAAAAGGGCAATGCCGTGTTTTAGTAAATTATGCTTTGGCTGCGTTCACCGAGGGAGCACGAGGTTGGACGAAAGCCAGCCAGCTCCTCCGGAAGGAACACCCAGCCATGATATGTATTGCAAGCACGGGATAGGTCCCCTTCTTTTCAATGCCTTATGGCACAAGTACACCAAAGATAATGTGGAACTGCAGTGGCCGAAAACTGGGTCTTTTGATGAGAAAAAAGATTCAGTATTTACAAGAGCGTCTCTTTGCTAAGCGCAGTTGACAGGCTATGTTTGACACCCTTAACAAATGGCAGAAAGAGGCAAAGAGGAGACGCATTCGGTCCGAGAAACTTCTAAAAATACAGCAAGGGAAAACTGTAACTCAGAAAGCCATTGCACATGACAAGAATAAGACAGAGAAAAATATTGAGTACGCGGATAGACAGTTTAGGTTGCAGGTGGATAAGAGTTATGTAACACGAAATGAGACCGAAGATGAGATAGAGGATCTGTTAGATAAAAGACATCCCCCACCGTATGCTCCACAGTGTATATACCCTGCGGTATCCCTTCAAGTGGTGGCTGCGCCCCAAGCCTCCGCACCGGAGGAACGCGGGTCTCTCACCCTTCAGGGGAATGTCGGTGCCCCATCTAACTCAGTGAGAGACCCGGCCACCTTCGTCCCTGACCCCAGGCATACCCTTGAATCACCCCATACACTGTTAAGTGTCCCAAGCCCCGTATGGACCTCCCAATCGGCCAGCACAACGCCCGGAGAATCGGGACAGACACCAAAAGGGGGACCGGGAGGTTTGGATGGTAAACGACTATTCACTAGAGCATCTGTGAAGTATGGCGAAAAGGAAGCATTAGCAGATCAGGCCGCCCAATGGATGCGGAACAATGTATATACTGTAGCCGACATTTGGAGTACTCTAAAGGATCTAGAGCCGGTGATGCAGCAACACGCGTTGTACCAAATGTCCAATTTCCTCATAGGAGCTTGGGAAGTCAACTTCCGAGCTGGAAATGCCCCTCAGACACTATATAACATCCGAGATTGGACCCATAAATTCAACATGGATCTACAGGAGGTATATAAGAATGTAGACACATTGGTTAAATATCGAGGCAGGATGTTTTTAAAGAGTCCCATCTGGACTTCTCAACATCCCATGCGAGAGGTACATCCTATTTACCATCCCGAAATTCCCGAAGCGCGCGATAATGCCCAGCAAGTAATAGGGGCTAGAGTGGAAGCCTGGTTCCAGGAGCAATGGGTATACACTCCGTGGAAAAAAAGCGAAGTTCTTGCTCTGAAATCCCAACTACCTGACCCCCGTAAGAATCCCACCGCCTACTATAAGGAACTGACCGAGGCTGCGGCCTCTGCCGTAATGACCCTGGCAGATGTCGAGTTATTCTTTGGGTTACTAGTTCCCATTGATATATGGCGGCAAGTACACAACACTGATCATGCTGAACTAGGGGGGACCTGGGAAGACTTGAGAGGTTGGGACCGGGATCGTAAACCAGGGGATAAGCCTAGGAATTAAATAACTTCTCTGCCGGCAAAAATAATAGCATATATGCACACTTTAATACCTCCGCGAAAAGTTGACTGGGATAAACTGACAGCTTGTAGGCAGAAAAAGGAGGAAAGTGTATCCGACTTCTTCACTAGATTCAAAGGAGTCTTCATTGACTTTAGTGGGCAAGATTTGGCCACGGAGGGTTGGATTAGGTTGTTTGTGAACAGGTTTGTAACGAACTTGGCCCCGGAAATCTCTGCGCGGTTACAGGCTGCAGAAAGTACCTGGACTACCTCCACCCCTTCCGTGATTTTTAGTATCAGTACTACGAACATAGAGAAAACTAAAGTAAGGCTAAAGTAGAGAAAAAGGCCAAAGACCTCAAAACTCGGGTGCTGCTTCAGCAAGTTGTCCGAGGACAAGGAGGGGGAGAGGGGACAGAGGGCCCATGTCCAGAGGGGCGGGCGCAGGCCGAGGCACGGGCGGGGCTCCGACGGTAGGGATAAACCAATGTTCATATTGTAAAGAGGAAGGACATTGGAAAGCGTAGTGTCCGTTGTTGCTTGCCCAGAACAGTGCAGTCCGAGGGCGGGGACGAGGACGAGGCGGCCCCGATCGGAGTGATATGCGCAGAGAGGAAGGACCAGGCAAGTCTGAACGAAATCATTTCGATGGTCACCAAGGCAGGCAGGATTATCACGATGATTACGCATTCGAGGATCAGGATGCGTATGTCCACGCATAGGACAGCCAGGGACAGAGTAGGGGCCAAGTGTCAATCCCGGTCAATCAACAGGTACCTTATGTAAAAGGGGAATTGATGGGGACTTCTGAGAATTTCCTAATTGACACGGGAGCAATGAATAGTTCAGTTGCTCGATCATTGGTTCCAGGGGCGGCTCTGTCTGGGCAAAATAATGTTTCCGTGGGATTCTCGGGAGTCCCGGTTGTCAGTCCCATCTCAAAACCCCTCCCCTTTATGATCGGTCCCGCCACTGTTGAAACACCTTTTCTGCTAACTTCGCATTGTGGGGAGAATTTGTTGGGCTTGGATATGCTCAAAAAGTTGAATGCCAAAATACATTGCTCCGCTGATGGGGTTTATTTAACGATACAACCCCAAACTGACTGCATGAAACAATGTTTTGCTACAAACGAACCTCTTCCCCCTGAGTTTGATGGCATTCCCGCGGCGTTATGAGCAACCTGGGATGCGGACGTGGGTAAGTTGGATATTCCCCCGGTTCATATTACGTTGAAAAATGACGCAAAATTACCACGCATCCCGCAGTATAAAATTGCACCAGCCGTTGAACGGGCTCTGCTGTCCATTATTCAAGATCTCATTGACAAAGGGGTGGTGGGAGAAACTGCTGCTAATATTTGTAATAGCCCGATTCTCCCAATTTTGAAAAAGAATTCTGATTCCGGTACACAGGGACATGGTGATGCTTACCATTTTGTGATTGATCTTAGAGCCGTTAATAAGATTGTTGTACCACAGTATCCTGTGGTGACGGACATCACCACTATCCTCACGATGATTCCACCAACTGCCCAGTATTTTTCTGTCATAGACCTGAAGAATGCTTTCTTCAGTATCCCTATCCATCCCGATAGCAGACAGACCTTCGGATTCTTGTTATCTGGCTGAAGCTTCCGCTTCTGTCGCGCACCTCAAGGCTATACTGAAAGTCCGAGCATCTATAGCCAAGCCCTTAAGGCTCTGTTGGAGGACCTGGCCTTGCCAGAAGGCAACGTACTGTTGCAATATGTGGATGACCTGTTAATCGCTTCGGACACAGAAGAAGGCTACAAGGGTGCCACTGTTAAATTATTACACCATTTGGCAGCAAAAGGGAATAAGGTGTCCTTGTCTAAGTTCCAATACTGTTGACAGGAGGTAACCTACCTAGGTCATCTACTGTCGAAGGAAGGAAGGTGACAAACCCCTGAACGTATTACTACCATCTCTAATATGTCTGTTCCTTGCACGCAGCGTGAAGTTCGTGCTTTTCTTGTCATTACTTCTTACTGTCGCCAATGGATACCTAATTTTTCGCTACTCGTTAAACCTTTGTTGCATGTGACTACTAAGGACGTGCATGAACCGCTCCCCTGGACGGATGAATGCCAGCACTCTTTTGACTCTTTAAAAACTGCTTTATGTTCTGCTCCTGTATTGGGCACTCATGACTACCGTAAACCTTTTGTACTATACGTGCATGAGGTCGACGGTTGCTCACTCTCAGTGTTAACGCAGGAATTTGGTGGTAAGCAAAGACCTTGCGCTTATTTGTAAGCCACATTGGATAATGTCGCCAGAGCTCTTCCTAGCTGACTGAGGGCCACAGCAGCTGTTGCGGTGGCCATCCGGCAGTCGAAAGGACTCGTTCTAAATTCCAATCTGACAGTGATGGTGCCACATGCGGTGGACACATTGCTAAATAAAACAAAAATGCAGCATCTCACAAGTGCACGCCTCATTGGGTATGAATTGACATTGTTCGCACCGCACATCACGATCAGACGATGTGCAACACTAAATCCAGCTACACTGCTACCACTCCCTCCGAGTGAAACTACCAATGATACACATGATTGCATTTACCGTACCGAGGAGGAAACAAAAGGAAGAATTGACCTTACCGACATTCCTCTATCTGACCCTCAGGGGGAGTTATATGTGGATGGGTCCTATTTTAAATTAGCAGATGGAACAACAACAGCTGCATATGCAATTACGACTTTGAAGACAGTAGTCGAAACATTTCGAGTACCCCACCGGTCAGCCCAAGCTGCTGAACTAGTGGCTTTACTACGAGCCTGTGAATTGAGTGAAGGGCTCGAAGTTACCATCTATACAGACAGCCAATACGCCTTCGGCGTGGCCCATAGTTTTGGGCGGCTGTGGAGGGAGAGGGGTTTCCTTACTTCCCATGGCCAGAAAATACAGAACGGCCCCTGGTATTACGGTTGTTAGATGCCCTCACTCTGCCCAAGAAATTAGCCATTATCAAATGCAGTGCACACAAGGCACTAGTGGACGAAGTGGGGAAAGGGAATGCTTTCGCAGATGAGGTAGCCAAACAGACAGCTCAATCCCCAATGTCAGCTATGTTTGGGACGTCCTCCGCAAGATGGCTGGAGGAATCTGAATTGTTTGATAATACTATGGAAAGTGTGAGAGAATTACAGAAGGAAGCCACCCCCGCAGAATTAGAGAAATGGGAAAAGGAAGTAGGGAGACTGGATGAGAACAATTGTTGGGTTGATCTGACAGAAAAAAAGAGGTGGTTACTACCCAATGCATCAGTACAGGCCATTGTAACTATGGCTCACGGCCCTGCCCACGTAGGAGCAAAAGGTATTTGTGGACTCCTGGACCCAGTATGGAATAACCCTAATATACAGAGGACAGCTGTCCGGTTTGTCCAATACTGCATGGTCTGTTTGCAACACAATTAGGGGAAGGGAGAAAATGTCCTGAGTGGGAACTTTGCACCTCCAGCGTTACCTTTTGAAGTACTCCAGATGGATTACATCCACATGGAGCGTGTTAATAATTTGAAATACGTGTTGGTAGTAGTTTGTGCCTTTAGCAAATGGGTTGAGGCCTACCCTACCAAGGAGAATACTGCTCTGGCCACAGCAAAGGCCCTTCTCAAGGAGTTTGTGCCACAATACGGTTTGCCCCGTTTGATCTGGTCAGACAATGGGGGACACTTCCATGGGGCGCTTGTTAAGCACATTTGTGATGGCTTACAAATTAATCAAAAATTCCACGCGGCCCGACATCCACAATCAGCAGGGCTCGTGGAAAAATACAACGGGATTTTAAAACTCAAGATGGCTGAGATTCAGGAAAGCACAGGGTTGAAATGGCCTGACACCTTGCCCTTGGCCCTCATGTCACTACAGGTTACCCCACATTCTCGCTCCGGCCTTTCTCCTTACGAAATAACATTCGGCCGGCCAACTAATGTATGGGGGGTGCCCAGACCATGATCCTTTTCTGATTTAGAATATCCTATGCTGATTGATTATCTGTATGCCCTGACTAAAGATCTCGGTTCTATTCATCAGCAGGTAGCATCTGTACTGCAGCCTCTGCCAGAGGGCCCCGGACATCGACTACAGCCTAGCCAGTGGGTACTGGTCAAAAAGTTCGAACGAGACTCCAGCCTGGCACCGAGGTGGTCTGAGCCACGCCAAATCCTGCTCGCAACCCGGACGGCTGTCAAAGTAGATGGGAGAAAGCATTGGATACATGTATCTCATCTGAAAAAGCTGCCGCTCCCACTTCCATATGATCAGCGAAGCCCAGGGGGAATTCTGACACAGGAAACTGAGAGAGCTACTGCATTCGTACCCTTCTCCGACGCCTGCGAGACCGAACAAAGGCAAGAGGAGGAAGTGACGAGATCGGGTGAACCGGTCCCTGCTGAATCTGCAATTGCTTTAAATCCTGTTTTGAGTACCCCGGCAAGCAAAAGTCCTAATGAGAAAGAGATACCTACAGTGTTATTTTCTGATCAGGAAGTTCCGGGTCATGTGCGATAGAACCTGCGGCCGAGAATACATCACGGTGCCTCAGACCCCACCACTAGGAGATAAGGAAAGACTCAATTGAATAGATAGGGTTTGCTAGTTTGCAGGTCTGAGGTACTGAGCGAGACACTGGACTGAACCCGTTGAGAGCTGGAACTTTGATCACTGTGCTCTGTTCAGAAAGAAAGACTGACTCCTGTGAACGGTCAGGTTGTACAACGGGATCATTCAGATCACAATTCTTTGTTTTCTTGAGATAAATGATAGAAGTCTGCCTGTGAGACTCTGACGGACACAAAGAGAAGAACCCTCTGGCAGGACGGACTGCTAGGCCCGAGTTTATTTTTGGACTTTTAGCTAGGAATGTACCCTTTTGGTCGTATTGTCCTTGAAGAAGAACTTCCCATTGCACCTCGATACGTGCCGTTCTATGAACCAATGTTTTCAACCTGGACCACGAGGGTCAAGGTAGCCTTTGTGTTGGTTATAACTGTTATAATAGCTATTTGTATGGGCTTATTCGTATATCTAGAGGATAAATACCCTTTGCAAACTCTTTTACCCTCTACTGTTGCACCGCCTGAGCATTTTATGTTCGCCTTAGCACCCCACAAAGAACGATATCGTTAGACCTATGCGAAAAATGTATTTGTAGAAATGCTTCATCAAACGCACAGTGCTACCAACACCACTGACTGCTGGGTTTGAGGGCTTCTGCCTTCTGTTCTGCACAATCATGATCTGTTCCTCTCGCTACCCCTGTCCCATTTAGGGAGTTGTGAAGCATGGTTCAAAATGTTTTCCGCCATGTACAATCATTATAGAGAAAAAAACAGACAGTACACCGAGAAAGATTATAATATGATTTTAGCATATATCGAAGCGCATCAGGGGTTTGACCCACAAGGTAATGGGGGACGGGGATCATTAGACCCTCAGGCTTGTATGAACATGTATACTAGGGTTAGGAATAGTACCTGGTTGCAGGATGAACTCTATGATTTTAACCATTTTAATGCTTCCCAATATTTCCAGCTTTTTGTTGATCGTACAGGCTGGTGACAGTGTTTGTAATTATACCTATCGTCTGAAGATACTCAGCAGTCCACCATTTTTAACGCCACCCAATGTGTATTTCGTATGTGGGGAAAATGCTTACACTTGGTTACCCCATGGTTGGGCTGGGCACTGCTATCTGTCCTTCCTGTACCTGCCTGTAAACATAGCACCGTCCGACTATCATAGAACACATCAGCTACACTCAGCAAGAGCAGTACCCTATAGGCAACGTAGGCAGCTCATAGCGACAGAAGTCGATCAGACGGACACCTCCTTGCAGCAGTTCACGGATTTTAGCAAAGGTTTGGTTCCATTCTGGGGACCTATATTTAATAGCAGAGAAATAAGAAGGTTGTCCAGAATAGTAGAAAATGTCATTAACATCACTACTGATATCTTGACCAATATTACGGTTGAGCTTCAGGCGACCAGTCTCGTTGCACTCCAAAACAGTATGGTTTTAGACGTTACCTTGGCCGATCGAGGCGGAGCATGCCGAGTGATTGGCAGCTCCTGCTGTGTATATATTCCAGACTCCGCCCCCACTGTTCATTTGGCCATTCAAAAGCTGCATCGCATAGCGGCCGAAATGCATACCGAAAATAGATCCTGGTCACTGTCCGGCTGGTTCTGGGGGCTCCTGACAACTTGGGGATGGAAGGTATTGTTAATATTGGGTGGGGCGGCCGGTGTCATTTTCACCTGTTGCGTCCTAATACAATGTGGTCAGGCTTGTTGCTCCTATTGTGCTTCTAGAGTAGCGACCATGTAGTCCCTGCTCCAGTTTCCACTAAGATTCAGATGCTCCAACAGGAGATTTGTGAATTAATGGCTATTGATGAGGAGGTTTTCCAAGATTAGCGTCACCTTTTTCTTTAGCTACTTCTCGCTAAAAGGAGGGTTTGAGGAACCGGAATTGATTTCCGGTTATGTAAAGCATATAATCGATTATTTAGAATTAGCATGATGTATCTAGATTACTTACCGCAAAGTATGCAAACACTAGCATACCCCCGAATTGCAGTAACTTAGGGTTCTAACATACACTGCTTTGCACGTTTTACACTTGCTTGACTTGACCGACGCCATTTTGTGGCCTCGCTCGAAGCCCTACATTAGCAGACCTCATTCAATTATTACACCGAAGTCGTTCTCCTGAGAAATAGCCCAACTGTTGTAATACTACTGTCTCAGCTCGTTAGGCCTGTCAAGGTTATAGGTAGCAGGAGGAGGCCCGATAGGCACATTCCAGGAGGGGTGCGGGGCAGACTCTCTCGGAGTTAGCAGAAGGGAGTCACCCTTACGACCTTGATAATCTAGGATGAGCTAAACCAAGAGCGCTTTGTCTCCCATATATGGTCTGTCCCTCTGCACCAACTTGTATTTTCCATCTTAGGTAACGGTTTCGAGAATGTAACTGTATATATGTGATGTTCTGATAATGTGCTAGCAGTCTTCTCTGCGGACCTCGTGGGGTTAGGTCGCAAGGAGCTCCTCTGGCAGAGTTTGTTTGTTATAATAAACGATTGGACCTTCTGCACTGCCAACCGTCTGATTATTGGTAATGGAGCCGGGCCGGGCGGTCGTGCTCCATCTCGGCTCCCGGCTCCGGCGCTGCACGGGAGCCTGGATTGGCGGTTCCCCAGTGGCCCGGGGGCTGTTGTCGGCACCCACAGGAATCGGAAGGTGCAGGACACCTGCGGGGCTGCTCCGATCGCCCCTGGTGCCGCGGTAGCTAGATCTGGAGGAGACGCGAGTAGAGGACGGCCGTGGGCAAAATGGCGGCCGGAGCGCCGAGGACTTCAACTATCTATGAGAGGTACGCTGACGGGCTGACGGGCGCAATCTGAGGAACGCAGGGGCTGCCACTATCTGAAGATAGTATCCGGGGGCCTCTGTAGCGGCAAAACACCGGGGGTGGCCACGGCTAGAATCTGCCTTCCCCCGCCTGCCTGACCCTAAAATGGCGGCCCGATGTGACTCCCAGCTAACGTTCGGCGCCTTTCCTTGCTTTGCTGGACTATCTGGTCCCAGCGCTTGCTGCCTCTCCCTGGGGCGACTCCGCAGGCTCTCTCTGTGGCTCTTGCCTGCGGGGGTGAGCCCTCTTCATGGATCCCTTGGCGGTGACCCTCGCCTGCATCTGCCTCTGCGGTCTGCCACCCGACGACAACATCCCGGGAGGTAGGATCGCTGGCTGTTCGCTGTTTCCGCCCGCAACAGACGGGCCTGGGCCCGAGGCCAGAAAGGTGCCCCTCCCCACCCCCCCTCACTGACCACGCTGCTTCGCGCAAACGGTGCCTGACTCCAAGATGGCGCCCTTGGGGACTCTCTTCCGATGACCGGCGAACACAGGCTCCAGGGACACGAACGCATGCCAGGGGAAACCTTTGCTTCTAACTTTGTTGCCTTCCATCTCTGCCAGGGCGCCGGGGGTCTTTCTCCCCTGACCCTCCTCTGGTCTCCGGATTGAACTCCCCTGCCCAGCTCCTCTTGAACTATGAGGCTGTGACTTTGCTGCGGACTGCCTGTCCCCCCCTGGACCTGCTGGCTATGCCAGCCCTCTTTCTGAACCTTCGGACTTGGACCTTCGCGCGCCCCGCCATTATCTCTATATGATGTGCCTCTTCTACTAACGTTTTTCTTCCATCATTTTAGTGACCTCTCACTGTCCTTTTGACTTTCCTACTGTCTCTCTTATTGCCTCTGACCAGTATAGGCCTAGAGTATATCCATCTATATCTCCTCCTCTTGTGACTCTATCTCTTGTACATTTGCAATTTTTTTCTTTTCTATTTGCACCTTTTGTAACGCGTGTAATCCTAAGTCAGCTGAAATTCCAGGAGCCTAGTCCCGACAGCTCGACGACTTTCGGAGGGCTGGATGAGGTCCCCCGCTACACGGTGGAGGAGGGCACTGGACATCGAATGCTGGCTTATGTAAAGCGCTCTGATAACCTAAACGGTTCAAGATCCTGAAATGTGCAACGTAACTGATTCTATGTAAACTGTTGTGACAACATGTAACGGAACTGGTGCTATGTAAAGCGCTCTGATAACCTTATCGGTTCAAGTTCGCGCTATAGAAAACTCTAAAAATAAAATAAATAAATAAAAATAAATAAATGGGATTGGTTGTGAATATAACTCTAATTGGGAGGTGGTAAATAATTTTCGGTACTTCAACAGCTGCGACCGAACTGGTGTAAGGGGTACTAGGCTGGTTACACATGAACGTGTGAGCACATGCATGTGTGCACAGTTACAGGCTGCATGTGAGAGACTACTGTAGTGCACAGCTTTGTAGCTGTAAACAGGTAACCTGCCTCTGGCAATTTTAATTTGCAAAGTTGACTTGTCAAAATACCACTTTTAACTTTTAAATATTAATAACTAGCCCGTATGCAGGTCTTATTGCCTACAAATGCTGGGTGTGGAAATTTAAAAGTAGGGCTTGTAGAAATTAATGTTGGACATATCGTTACATTGAAGTATCCCCAAAATCGTTTTTCACTTTTGTTGCCAGAGGGACTCTTTGGACTACATTGTTACATTTATTAGATGCTATATTTGGATTGGGAAAGGGGGTGGTAATGAACAGAGTGTCTGAATTAAGCAGACCACTCTTACCCAGTCCAAAGATCAGGGCTTGATCCATCACCGTTTTTTAGCTCACTGCACCATCCCAGCTCAGAACTTGGCTATATGCAAATTGGTCTGACCCTGGCCCAGTGCATCATGGGAACAGGGCAGACCAAACTACCAAGCCAATTCTTATACTGGGAAGGAAACAAGCTACCGGGGACCGGTTTCTCGCATTTCAGCCGTCTTCGGCCCGGCTTCCTTGAATCCTGATGGTGCAATGAGCTAGGGACTCACATCTGAGTATACCCTTCCACGCTTATGGTGGACAAAAATGATTCAGAAAGGGGGTGGTGATGAACAGAGTGTCTGAATTAAGCAGACCACTCTTACCCAGTCCAAAGATCAGGGCTTGATCCATCACCGTTTTTTAGCTCACTGCACCATCCCAGCTCAGAACTTGGCTATATGCAAATTGGTCTGACCCTGGCCCAGTGCATCATGGGAACAGGGCAGACCAAACTACCAAGCCAATTCTTATACTGGGAAGGAAACAAGCTACCGGGGACCGGTTTCTGGCATTTCAGCCGTCTTCGGCCCGGCTTCCTTGAATCCTGATGGTGCAATGAGCTAGGGACTCACATCTGAGTATACCCTTCCACGCTTATGGTGGACAAAAATGATTCAGAAAGGGGGTGGTGATGAACAGAGTGTCTGAATTAAGCAGACCACTCTTACCCAGTCCAAAGATCAGGGCTTGATCCATCACCGTTTTTTAGCTCACTGCACCATCCCAGCTCAGAACTTGGCTATATGCAAATTGGTCTTGGCCATTTTTCTACCAAAAGTTTCTGGGAGTGTCCAGCTGTCTGGGCTGGTGATAGCTCTCCCAACAAGAAATGCGCATTGGAGCGATACAGTGCCCAAAAGGGCCTAAGTGTAGAGGAAGTGGGTCTTCCTGACAGGATGGCTAGAGAGGTGTTGCGCCCGGCCGGATTTCATTCAATGGGATACTCCCCAGCACACACTAAGAGGCCTGCGACCAGCTTTTTTTTCACTAGCCAGGCTAGAGCCAAACCCAAGGTAGAGAGAATTGACCAGTACCAGTTTTAGGTTCAGAGAAAAGGGTATCCACCATCTACAGGCTGGACTGGGGTTAAAGGTGGTATCCCAGAACATATATGAGAGCGAGACGTTGGACCTGGACTGAAACATGGGCAACACATTACGGACAGCTGAAAGACAAGCTCCATGATGTCCTTATGGTCTGAGAAACTGATCCCAGGACAAATGTGTCTCTCCAGGATCAGTGATGCTGGTTCCCTTATGTTCATTGATAACCAGTTAGGAAATTACTTGGATTCCACAGCCCCCCAGATCATCTACAAGGTGGCCAGGAGGCCATGGGGGTCTGTTGAGGGCACATGACAGGAGAAAGCTGAGGCAAGGAGGCATTGAAATCAGCTCCCTACAAAATGTGCTCTTGTTAGTACAGGAGGAAAATGCTCCTGGTGACTAGAGCCTATCACCAGGAGTAAAATGAGCCCCAGACTGTTGAAAACAAACAATTCGGGCCCAAGGTATGCACCGCCTCAGATGCCCATATAGACATGTTTAATAGTGAACGGAGCATGTGGGCTTCACTGCTATTTCTTAACTTTCCTCCGGGGTGGGTCAGTGCATGGGCAGTCAAGGCAACATTTATTTAATTATTTTCCAGGGAGGGTGATGCATCAGTCCACCCTCGAGTCTATTTTGGCCTGTGTACCCCATCTCCTGGGTCCTAAAGATGTAGGAAGGGGCCTGGGATCCCATCCCCTGGTGCTCAAGTCAAAAAAAGGAAAGGGGAGCACTGTCACAACCCCACAGTAGGGGTGGCTCCCCAAGCCTGTGTCTGAGGGGAGCGCTGTGACCACCGAAAACTCAACACCCTCCCAGCTTGGAGTGAGCAAGGAAAATGCAGTTACCGGCTTCAGTGCTAGCAAACAACAGTGCTGTCTTGGCAGGGAGTGAGCCTGTGCTCCCCGGAATTCTCCCAACCTCAGAAGCATCCAGATGCCTAGTGAGCATGCACAGCCAGAGTCAGAAGTAAAGCATTCCCAAGGCTCCAACCTCTTTTCTACAGCCTGGAAGTGCAGCAACCTCGAGTGTATGGTTCTATGGCTGCATTTTATGTGGCCTAAATGTGTTAAATGCACAGACACATGTTCTGTTGATTTTCAATGGCTTATTGGCAATATATTGCTGCAAGGGCTTTTTGATGAGCATTGCAATTTTTTATTGATAACAATGATTGCCCTCAAACATGGTTGTTGATTTCAGTGGTGATTTGCATGTGGTTATTAGTCTTGTACTGTTGTGACCCCTTGAGAAAGCAGACAGGCTTGCCTTATATAGTGATATGGTGACCCTGACTGATGCTAATTTTCCTGTATTATCTAGATATGATCCCCCTATAAATAGTGATGTTCTATCTGGTATAGGTAGGGGAGTACTATGATTTTTAATGTCAGGAAGAACTTGGGATCAAATACAATTTCAGAATGTCATGGTATTTCTATCTACCTTCGGACTACCAGAGTGGCTAGTTGGCTGTCCTCCTGTTGTGAGCCAAAGGGACACAAACAGCTCCAACAACTTGAATCCTCCATCTTGATCATGCCTGCAGTAAGGTCTACCCACCACATAGTGCCCAGCAACTCCTGGACACCTCAAAGTGGTGCTAAGTGTGTCCAAAAAGCCTAAAGCCAAAACATGTGACTGAAATTTTTCAGCCAATAAAACTCCCATGAGAACGGCGAGGAGACTGGGTCCTACCTGCTCACATATATGCCCAAGGTGCATCGCCGGTTAGTACAGTAGATTCTTTTCCACACATCCCGTTCAGTGGCACCTCACAGAAGGAGTATCTGGCCTCGTGAAGCCCTCATCAGCTATAACCTGCAGCTTCATCCCACTGTAGATTTTTGACTTCCAAGAAAGAGAATAAGTCCAAATATAGAAATCTTGACTGCAACTTCATCCAGAGGCTTCCTGACAATGGCGCCTCGTCCTCAGACACCGCCAGCTGCGTTTCCCAGCTGAACGTTATCTTCTCAGACATTTTTCTGCAAAAAGTCTTTTAACTCTTAAGGTAAGCTGAGACTGTGTCCAAACCACCATGTGTATCTGAACGATGGTCAGTCATAACTTTTGACTTTGTCCTGGTCTTGCCCCAATAAATGTCCACCAAAGTCTTTCTGCTCATTTAGGCACTATTATTTACTAAAAGCCTAAAAAATGTACAAATCCTGTCCTGCTGACTTTTGTTGCTTTTGTGTCAAATAATTTATTAAATGGGTGGTCGGCCTGAACTTGTGACTTTCCCCTGGTCTGGTAGGACCAGATGACCTCGCATAGTTCTTTGTGCTTTTTGTCGCTATATCTACCTTAAACTTTCAAATTGCTTATCTCTGGTTCTATCAATTGCATTTTTGCCATTTTGGTATCATTTTCTTTATTAAACTTTACTATCTTTTTCTAAATTGGTTTGGAAATTTTCTTCTGTTGTATTTTTACTTTATTACTGTTTAAGTGCTGCATGAATACTTTACGCATTACTTTTAAGTTAAACCTGACTGCTTTTTTGCCAAGCTACCAGGGGGTTAAGAAAAGGTTGCTGTATTGACTTTTTGTGATTCTCAGTCACAAGGATTGTGATTGTAGCTTGAGGAGGGCTCACACACCCTTCAACAAAAACCCTGGAAATAATTTTCTAACATTTGTAAATTACTGCATAGTATTCAGTAGTTAGTGTGTAATTAATGTATCAATGCAAATTCATAGGGAGCTAATTATACACCAATCATTAAACAGTATTCATATATCACATTTTAAGTTAACTTTTTATTGGAAGATGTACACACATAAAATATAATCTCTCATAACACCGCCATCTTTTCATTTGTGAACAATTACATCCAGTTAATTATTATCCAACATCAAAGAAGTACTCTGATTTATGTAGTTCAGTTAAAAATGCAATCATCATATTGAAACAGAATTTCAAACTACTTTCAAAAATCTTCCTGTTATTCTTTGCATCTTTTGGCGTGTTCCTCCTGACTTTTTAGCTTTCTGACCTCCCGGTTTTGACTCTGTTTTTGCTGGTGTAACATTTCTGCGCACATTTCGCACTGCTGATCAGTGGTAAAGTGCAGGTGCTCTGTGTAAATTGTGCTATGGATTGGTGTTTTCATGATTGGATATTTGATTTACTTGTTAGTCCCTGAGAAGGTACCTCAGACCTGCCATTGCAGAGTCAGCGCGCAGTTTGTAACTACCATGTCGACTTGGCCAGTGCACACACTTGCCAGTACCCAACCTTCCCTTTTCTTACATGTCAGGCACCCCAAAGGTGGGCCCAAGGTACCCCTGTGGGCAGGGAGCAGTTTATGCGAAAGGTAGGACATGCCCTGGTGTGTGTGGCATGTCCTAATAGTGAATTACAGCCAATTATGTTTTTGACTATTGCAAGGCTACCAGTTCCCCATATGGTAGAATGGGAGGTTTGTTTATAACATCTTATAAACATAACTGGCCCAGGAAATTTGGTTAAAAAAAAATGTGTATGCCTAAACTCAAAATCTAAAGATGCATCTTTTAGTGACGGTGATTTTGACATTCTGTGCTTGAAAATACCACTTTTAGAAAGGGGGCATTTTCTTGCTCAGTCATCCTGTGTGCCTCTGCTGGAATGTGGATTGCCTGTCTGGGTTTTGGATGACAGAAGGCTTGGGTGCCAGAGGGGCTCCAGATAGTCTAGGTAGGTCAGGAAAGGGCTGAATAGACCTGGGCTACGATGGGGGAAGGGGGAGGAGATTTCCTTGCACCTCAAAGGGCCTGGTCTGCCTCTGACAAATGCAGTCTCCACCTCCTGCCAAGAATTCACACCAGAGAAGGCCCAACAGGTTCTGGCCGGGCACACACATCCTCTGCCTGAATGATCAAAGGATTTTTGGACATAAATACTGGGTCGCAGAACCCTAAACTTTAGAACTCATCTGGATCAAGAAGACTGCCAAGAAGAAGAGCTGGGGAAGTTGCGAAAAGGAAGGACTACTTTGCTTGGTGCTTTGCTGGGCTGACCTGCAGTGACTGCTTTTGTCTTGGGCAGTGAAAGGCCTGGACTGGACTTTCTGCAACCTAACTTGTGAGTCTCACCAAGGGCTTGAGGTAGAGCTTTCCGCCTGTTCACGAAGTCTCAGGAACAGCAAAGACTCCAAGTTCTTCGACTGTGTGTTTTGTGCTGCATCCCAAAGAACACCAACTAGACGACGTCTACAACGCACTGCCGACTCCATGTCCTGAAGGCCCTGCAGAAGGCACAACCGATACGCTGCACTGCAACCCTGGTCTCACCGACGACACCTGTTGATGCCGCCACCGAGCTGCTGCTTGCACGCGACCTGTGGGCACAGTAATCCGCACTGCCTCGCTTCATACCAAAGCTTTAGCTCCACAGAGGGCACTACTGCAACACCACACTGCGACCCTGGTCTCACTGATGACTCCTGTTGACACCGCCAATGAGCTGCTGCTCGCGTTGCGACCTGTGGGAACCACACTCTGCACGGCCTTGCTTCACGAGGACGGCCTGAACAGCCTGACGCCGCCTCTTCCTGCCGAAATTGACGCCGCTGCTTGCACCATGGTTCAAGGGCCCGCTCGTAAATCACACGATGCACCGCCTTCATCCCGCAACAAAGCCTTGGCCTACCGACGCTGTGCCATTGACTCCACTTCGTCAGCCGATGACAGCGTTCCAGCAACGACACCGCTGCTGCTTGCACCGTGAAATGCTAGCACCATGACAAGCACTGCCTTCATCTCGCACCGCAACCCTGGTCTCACCGACGATGCCATCTGACACCGCCACCGAGATGCTGCTTGCACCGCGACCTGAGTGCACCGCACGCCGTACCGCTGCACTTAGCACTGCAGCACATGACGCCTGCTGATGCCAGCGCTCCTGATTCCAACAGAAAGGAGGTCGACCTGCAACGCAAGTGACTACAAGTGCCTCAACGCCTAGCATTTCTAACAGGTACTGTTTTGTAGGTCTTCCTGACACTGTAGCTGGCCCGCAACCCTGCGACCAGCCAGAACTGTTGAATTTTGTTGTTCATGACTCTGTGGTAGCCCGGACTGAGTTATCCCCACAAGGAACCCTTTTTATTCTGCGTATTTTTGGAACTGTGAACGTTCAAGTATAATAGTGTGGATTTTTATCGTTTTTGGTCTCGTCTTAATTATATAGAAATATTGGATATTCTTCTAAACTGGTATGGTGTTCTTTTGTAGTGCATACACTGTATTACTGTTGGTTGTGTGCAAATGCTTTACACACTGCCTCTAAGATAAGCCTGGCTGCTCATGCCAAGCTACCAAGCGGGTGAGCACGGGTTATTTTTGAAGTGTAACTCCCTTATCCAGACTAGAGTCGTGCTTTTTTCCTGGCTTTGGCCCACACCCTAGCCCACCAAAAATCCCATTTCTAACAGTTTCTATAATGTATAGATGATTATATTGATTGCCAATGGCTGCTAGGATGTATAGCAAAAGAATCCGCTAACCCCAACAACAAAAATCCTGTGTCGAGTATGATGTAGGGGGTTGAATTTATAGAAAAACAGCAGAAATTCTTAGGAAGAGTGATCAATAACATCAATGAAAATCTACATTTTCACCGACAGAATAACACGGTGTAGCATATCATGTGCATTTGATTGTAAGTTAATAGGGACAACAAAAGTATATGTGAGATTGAGCCAGAATGGCCAAGAGAATAACCGTTGACAGGAAAATGGAACTGAGAATGTTCTACTTTACAAATTTTATTTTAGATCTGATGGAGATGCTATTGGCAACCCATAAATATTCCATTGGGTAGGCTGAAAGATGTGGGAATTTGGAGGTTCTGAAAGTTGTGAGGCTCATGGGAGGAGGAATGATCCTGATCAATGCAAAACAAGAGTGATCGAAACTAAGGGTCTGATTCAGAATTTGGCGGGTGGGTTCCTCTATCACAATGGTTACGGATACCCCGTCTGCCAAAATATAAATCCAATAGGATATTATGGAATTTATATTTTGGTGACTTGATGACTTTGAGCATCCATATCATGTTTTGGGCTACACTAGGTGGCTGGCTGGTTGAATTTCTGGCACCGAAGTAATGGGAAAAGGGCACAGGAATTCTTTTGGAGAGGTACGGTCCTGCACATTGGATAGAATTGCTGATAAGTGTGCAGCGGGGACACTTGAACCCTGATTGTTAGGCCTGCATTATGATTTGCACTATATTCTGCAATATATTTTTCGGTTCCTTGATAGTAAGTGTGAAAAAAGTAGAGAAGAATATTTGTTAACAAACCAGTTATTAAAATTGTTGTTAGAAATGTGTATCTCTAGTGGCATGTTTGTGCCCTATCCAACTAGGGACCTTTCCTTCTAGTCAGGATAAGAGAGTTACACTTCTAAAATAACCCCTGCTCACCCCCTTGGTTGCTAGGCACGAGCAGTCAGGGTTATCTCAGAGACAATATGTAAAGTGTTTGCACATAACACACAGTAATATAGTGAAAGCACTACAGAAGGACACCACACCAGTTTTATAAAAATAGCCCATATGTATCTGTGTAAAACAAGACCAAAATGATAAATATTCAACACACATTTGCACGAATAACCTGAAAATGCAGTTCCTTGCAGTTGATAGCTCCAACCAGGGCTATCACAGCCTTGTGAACAAACAAATCCATCAGTTGAAGCCAACCGCGAGGTCACAGGCCCATACACTGCTGCAAGTGGCGAGAGAACAAAGGGAGGCAGTCTTAGAAGAAATACAGGTCGCTGAAGTAATGTGTGCTCTTAAAAGCATGCAAAATTGTAAGGCCTGCAGTAGCAATGGTATCGCCACAGAAGTGCTTAATATTTTTGCCAAGGAGTTGCTAACCTTCCTAGTCAGTTGGTTTAATGTGTTTAGGACTGCAAAGGTTATCACCCACTCCTTTAAGGAATGAAAAACTGTTAGCTTCCTTAAAATAGATAAGCGTGCAAATAATGTTATATTCCTACAGATCAATCAGTCTCCTGAATTCAGATTGTTACCTATTTATGAAAATTTGGAGTTTATATATTATTCCGCTAGCCAATAGTCTAATACACAAGGATCAGTGTAGTTTCTTACCAGGTAGGCAAATTTCTGAACACCACTTTTTTATTTTAAGCTATCGATTACTTTTCTTGCAATAAGGACAAAGCTACCATCTTAATGATAGACACTAAAAAGCATTACATTTGTTCAATGGGTGTGCACTGTTTTTCATTCTTAGGAAATGTGACTTTTCTTAAACATTTTTTAACAATATGATTAAATTTCTATTAAGGTGCAGTGGCTGAAGTGATCGTTAACACAAAAGATGTAGGAGTAGTAAAAATTAACCAGGGGGCTCGCCAGTGCTTCTCAATGTCCCCAGTACCAATTACTGTCTTTATTGAACCACGAGAAATTAGTATTGGGTTGTCCATAATCAAACTCTTCAGCAATTACATTAAATTTCACTTAAAACCAGACACAGCAAATGGTGTTCATTGGTATTGCAGTAATCCACAGGCTAATACTACAGAAAAGGAGAATACCAGAGATTCCTAGGACCACTGGCAGGCTAAAAGGCAAATAACTAAAGTATTCGAAGAAGCATATGCCAGACCGATGGCATGCTGTTTGAGGTCCTCCACAATTTTTGCAAATGCTGGGGTGCACAGTCTTGGCAAGCCAGACACCAGAAATAGGTAGATAGGGGCAAGAATATCTGTATCGCCAGTCTAACATTCAGTGGTTAAGCTGTGCTGCTTGCTTTAGCAGCAGACTGGACCACCACCCTGGTTGTTCAGTATTACAGGGGTTTCATTTTCTACACTCCGTACTATGCCAATGGACTTACTGATTTTACTACCTGCACTAGACACTTTTTTCTGTCAGCCCCAAATGCAAAAATCAGAAAATTGCCAGATTCCATTCTGTACAACGTGAATTGATCTTATTGTTTGCTTCTTTTTGACATGCACTTTATTTTGACTGCATAAAATACGCTGTCACATGATTTGATGTACAATTGTTCATCCTGTATGTATATGTCAGACTCAGAACCTCTTCTTCTTTTCTTTTATCATGTATTGGTTATGGACCCCTCAAAATAAAAATTATTTTAAAAAACAGAGAGAGAGGTCAAATCAAACTAGGCAGCAAAAACGCCTCCTGGTTCAACAATGATCTTAAGAAATCGAAGAAACTCTGTCGCTCCCTCAAGAAGACCTGGAAAAAAGACCCAAACACCAGCACCAGGGACGCCTTCAAAAACGCCACCCGCATACACCACCAACTAATCCGGTCTGCCAAGAAAGCCGCATTCAAAGACCGACTAGACAACAACGCCCACAACAGCAAGGAATTATTGAACATCGTCAAAGAATTTACCAACCCATAAGCCAACTCCAACGACATCACCCCCTCCCAAGCCCTCTGCGACTCCCTAGCTTCCTTCTTCCACAACAAAATCGCAGACATCCACAACAGCTTCGACAACCGACCCGGAGACCAACCCACCCAACCTTCTGCAGGACCTTCACCCCCCCTGAACATCCTTAATGACTGGAACCCAATCTCCACTGAGGACACCATCCGCCTGATGAACTCCATCCACTCAGGATCCCCCACAGACCCATGCCCTCACCACATCTTCAACAAAGCAGACTCCATCATAGCACCACACCTCCGAGATGTCATCAACTGCTCCCTCAACTCCGCCACCTTCCCGGAAAGCTGGAAACACGCAGAACTCAGCGCCCTTCTGAAAAAACCAACAGCTGACCCCACCGAACTCAAAAACTACCGCCCCATCTCGCTTCTTCCATTTCCGGCCAAAGTCATCGAGAAAGCTGTCAACAACCAGCTCGCCGCCTTCCTCGAAACCAACAAATCCCTCGACTCCTCACAGTCCGGATTCTGAGCCAAGCACAGCACTGAGACCGCACTCATCGCTGCAACAGACGACATTCGAACTCTACTGGACAACGGAGACACAGTCGCCCTCATCCTCCTCGACCTCTCCGCTGCCTTCGATACAGTCTGCCATAGCACCCTTCTACAGCGCCTCAGAAACGTCGGAATCCAAGGAAAAGCACTGGAATGGATCACCTCATTCCTCACCGGAAGAACCCAGAGAGTCCGCCTCCCACCATTCAAGTCAGAGGCCACTGAAGTCATCTGTGGCGTACCACAAGGATCTTCTCTCAGCCCCACCGTCTTCAACGTATACATGAGCCCAATTGCGGCCATTGCTCGCCAACACAACCTCAACATCATCTCCTACGCTGACGACACTCAACTGATCCTCTCACTCACCAAAGACCCCAACACCGCCAAAACCAACTTACACGAAGGAATGAGAGAAGTAGCCGAGTGGATGAAGCACAGCCGTCTGAAGCTGAACTCGGACAAAACAGAGGTCCTCATCTTGGGCGCCTCCCCCTCCGCCTGGGATGACTCTTGGTGGCCAGAGGCTCTTGGAAAAGCACCCATCCCGACAGACCACGCACGGAACCTGGGCGTCATCCTGGACTCCTCACTCTCGATGACCAGACAAGTCAACGCCGTTTCATCATCTTGCTTCAACATTCTTCGCATGCTCAAAAAAACATTTCGCTGGATCCCCACCGAAACTCGCAAAACGGTCACCCACGCACTGGTCACGAGCCGCCTGGACTACGGAAACACCCTATACGCCGGTACCACCGCAAAACTCCAGAAAAAACTCCAACTCATCCAGAACGCTTCAGCCAGGCTCATACTAGACATCCCGCGTAAAGAACACATCTCCGGTCATCTGAAAAACCTTCACTGGCTCCCCGTAAATAAGAGGATTACCTTCCGCCTCCTAACCCACGCACACAAAGCACTTTACGAACTTGGACCCGAATGCCTCAACACACGACTGTCCTTCTACACCCCCTCCCGTCAGCTACGATCCTCCAACCAAGCCCTCGCCACTGTTCCTCGCATCAACAAAACCACCATGGGAGGTAGATCCTTCTCCTACCTGGCAGCTAAAATTTGGAACTCTCTTCCCACTCACCTTCGCCTTACTCAGAACCACCTAGCATTCAGAAAGCAACTTAAAACTTGGATATTCGACAAGTAATTCCCCCACCCTTCCTCAAGCGCCTTGAGACCCTATGGGTATGTAGCGCGCTATATAAATCTCTTGACTTGACTTAACTTGAGTGAGTTAGATTAGGAGTGAATGCAAGTGAGTGAATGAGAATAAATTAGAATGAGTGTAAGGGGTGTAAGATTGTGTAAGAAAATGTAAGTGAGACTACTTGAGAAAATTCTTGACATGATGATTCCAGTGGCAAAATGCTGGCCCTAGCACACTAGAGGTAACTCTCACCATAAAAGTGGACAGCCTGGTATATTTGAGGGTTGCAACCATTACAAAAGGCTGGCCCTGATATCAGTGGCGGCTCCTCCGCTAAGGAGGAGGAGCATCACCCCACTGCTCAAAAGGAAATATATAATGATTATAACATATTATTATTATTTTGTTTTTCCTATTGCAGTCAGTAATGGGGGGAATAGCCAGAGCAGGGGGGGCATGGTTTGCACTCCCTTAGTGGGCATGACTGTTTGACCGGCCCTCTATGGCTGGCCAAACAGTCATGCACACTTTGCATGTTCCCCACCAGGCTGCATTACACAGCCTGGGGAGAAACATGCACAGGCTCCCTGTCCCCACCTAAGCACTGAACCACGGCAGGAGCCTGTTCCCGCCTGCACACTGAACCACAGCACTCAGATCAATCACAATGCTGCATAGTGATTGGCTCAGGGGAGCCTGTGTGCCCGGGTGCTTCCTGCTGCCAGCTGAGACAGGAAGAAGTTAGCTGGAAGAGGATGGAGGAGAGGTGGCAGCTATTCCAGGTAATTTATTTTACATTACTCCCCCATGCCCCACCAACCCCCTCCAGTAGGAGCCACTACTGCCCGACACAGGGCCCGATGTAGGTAAATCTACATTTACCACTTCATAAATACCGAATCATACCGAATCGGTATTTATGAAGTGGTAAATTATAGGGGGGAGATGTAGGTATTTCAGATTTGGTAAATACCGAATCTGTAAGATTCGGTATTTACCGATTCTGTAAATACTGATTCGGTATCCCCCATTTCTTCCTATGGGCCTTGAAGCCCATAGGAATCAATGGGCATTACCGAATCTGTAATTACCGATTCTCGAATCACCGATTTGTGCAAGGGTGCAGGGGGTGTCACTTTGACACCCTCTAGCACCCCCAAAACAGGCATGTGAGCCATGTGGCACACAGACATGCCCTAAGGGCATGTCTGTCTGTCACATGTCATAGGTGTGCATGCACACATGTGCATGCACACCTGGATTCGGTATTTTAACACCCAATTGGATTTGGTGTTAAAATACCGAATCTGAAGGGCCTGTGGGACTGAAACTAGTCCCACCTACATCCCAAATTTTAAACAAAAAAATCGGTAAAATTACCGATTCGGTATTTTTGCGATTCGGTAATTTTACCGAATCGGTAAAATACCGATTCGGACATAAAAAGGTCCCCTACATCTCAGTAGGCCAAATACCGGTCGGAAACGGCCGAAATTGGCCGTTTCCGACCGGTATTTGGTACCTACATCGGGCCCACACTGAGGTAATTTTTGACCCAGGGTCTACCTATGCATAAATTGGAAAATTCTGTCACTGAAATATTTTATGTCATTTTTTTTATATTAGGGGAGGCACATGGACTATGAAGGTACTCATGACATAATACTTGCCCTGGCAATATGGAGGACATTTTTGTCATATGGAGGCACTCATACCACGTTTTAAAAATTGTTTCTCCTGGGGAACGTCATGTTTCATTGGCTTGGAACACCCTGAAATTATTTGAATATTTGAGTGCCTTTATAGTGCCTGTGACATTTTAGCAAATGTATGTGAAAATTGTACTTTACAAAGCAGTATTTCACCCCGTCCTCTTCACAATTTTCTGGGGGGTGCTCCTTAGAATAGATCCGGCTTACTTGCTTTGCTCCCTCCCTACAATTCAAGTCAATTATTATACCCTAGAACTTTCAAAGATCAAGTCAGCACCATCGTATAGATGATATCTTAAATAGTAATTTGGGTGCGTTGTATTCTTATACTAATCATGCAGCTATTAGGGTACTTCAAGGATGCCAATTCTTGAGATGTTGGGGTCATGTAACATACATACTTTGAAAACATTAGGGTCAAGTTTCACTTCCTCTGATGTCATTAAAGTCGAAAAGTGTGTGATGTCACTTCTGTCACACCTTTCATATTGATGAATCACCCATGCTGAAATCATTAATGATATGCTGATGCCGGTGCTCTTTATGATCTGCTCCAGGCAGGGTTTTTAATAACTCTCTTGATGTGCCCTTGGAGAAAATGGGACAGCTTCCCAAAAGGCATTGAGTGACTGAAGTAACATTGCAATATTTTTGCTATTATGCTTTCATTGACCTTGGCGACAGAAACACAGTTCTGTTACATGCATTATACAAAAAAAAATGGTTCTTCAAATTTGAGTTCTTTGGAAAGAAAGTGGATATTATCAAAGCAAAATAAGAACATAAATAAAATTAATGTATTCATCATGATTGAAAAAGGATCACATTTAAAAAATAAATAAATGTATGTTTTGTTATACTTCGGGTAATGTTCACACACGCTTGTGCTACAAGAGGCTGTGGGGATAATTTTCATATCTTTCGTATTGGATGACTTTGCTGACCAATATTTTGACCATTCCCTCCAAGCAGACTTCCAGCAGTGTCTGTAGTAAACATCTGAAAATACAGATGATTATTCTTAAGATCCCAACATGCAAGAGCATCCAGGTATATAGCAAAACGAAAGGCTTGACCATAACAGTTCGCAAAAGCCCAACTGTTGACCATTCTTTTTTGTTGGAATTTTATAGACAAGAAAACAATGAGCAACTTAAAGCTAAGTCTGACACATTGAAAGACATTAAAGGCCCACTTTTTCAAAAAATCCTAGATAGTCCAAGATAACTTATCCTTCCGTCTAGCTCTCTACTTTTGTGTATATATATCAGCTACAACCCGCAATGTCCTCCCGCTTAAGCGCGGAAATCACGGGCGCAGACCAACTTTAGTGCAAAGCATTATTTTATTCTTGCATTAGTCAAGACGCATTTCGGCCTTCCAAGCGGCCTTGATCACCTGACCATGCGTACTGACAAGCCCAAATTTAAATTGCAAGTGCATCACACATAGCAATAGACATAGAAAACATACTAATGTCCGTGTACATAGGTTGTCTACTCTGACAACATACAATATACGAATTTGGTAAAATAGCTGCTTAAATGCTCAAAAAAATACATAATTCATCATATTTTGCATATTCTTTGAATTTAGTTGCTTCTTAAATCAAATATGTTCTGCATAAATGCTTTCAAACATGTTTTCTCATGAACTAGCAATGAGTGAAGCCTTAATCCTACGTGCTCACCTAAACCATAACCCAATAGATTCATTTAAAAACATGATTCCACGGTCACTCTTTCTTATATCTATATCTATATCTATATCTATATATAAATATATATATTCACTCCTGGATGTACATCAAAGCTGACTCAAGAAGTTAGTGTGCTTCGACATGGGCCTCTAGTTGGGCAGTGCTGATTCTTTCAAATGTTTTGGCCTGGTAAGGCAGACTAAAAGTTAATGACCAGTTTTTATGTTTTTAAAGGGCTGGGCAGGAAACTCCGCTCTGCTGGTGGAGTTCGCAGAGTTTTGTTAACTCCACTTGTAGGGCGGAGTTCGGCAAAATCTCCGCTACATGGAGCAGTGGAGTTTACCACTCAGTGCACCCACCACTAGTTAAAATTCCCTTGCCTGAGATGTATACTTTCGGCAGACAGAGTCAGCAAGTTAAAAAAAAGACATCAATGTTAATTTTGCAGTCCCTTCTGTTTCCTCAGGATAAGCCCATGGGCATTGTGAAGTGATTTACTCTTTTCTAGCATAGTGTCAAGGAACTTTAACTATGCTTCAGTGCATGCACATTATTCTTGTACTCCCCATGGCAGTGTTTGAGGGTTTGTGCACCCTCCTGGGATGCACTGCTTGCACAAACCATCCAGCCCTCTGTCCTCCTTCTCTTGAAGGTCACTGATTTGTTGGGAGGTTTTGTCCTCCTCATTTGGAGCCATTCAGGGCAACGGGACTCTTCCCACACACAACTGTGTGTACCCAAGAATGAACATGGAAGAATAGCACAGCAAGAATTGTTAGCTGTGTCCAAACACTGCTGGAATAGGAATACAGTTACAATTTATGCAATTTATGATGAGGTCGCGTGACTGTGTTGCTTCCGCTTTCCACCACCTGCATGTTACTGGTGCACTAGCAGTGTTATCAGTGCAAACATCTATTACATATTCCATCCAACCCAAGGGGCTAGTATTACTAGGTCACGCAGTTATAAATGTCACTGAAGTGTCAGGGACATTTTGATTACTGCAGCATAAACGCATAGTGTGTGTGTGGGTTCGTGTGCGTGTGTGTGCGTGCATGTGCATTGCATGTGTGTGTGTGTAGAGGAGGTTTCGCCTGTTCTCTGTGTGAGAGGGAAGCTAGATTTGCTGCAGCACATGCTCAGTCTATTACACACGAAAGGAGCACAACGCCTGTTTGATATGAAAGAGGCCATGGCCTACTAAACACATATGGCAGAGCGAATCAGCCTAATGACTTAAAATAATTGTGTATTACAAATTAGTGACACAATACTGCAGATTAGGACTCACTTATCATTGACACAATACTCCAAGTAAGGTTTCACTAGAGCGCACACAATATACCTGGTAAGGTCTTGCTAATTACTTAACACATCTCTGAGTGTGAGATTTTACCAGAGAATGGACTCGATCGAAACATCTCTGATGAGTTCCAATGAAACACAAAACAAAACTTCAAAATAAATATGTCTGCCGGCCTAAAGTACAGGATCGGTGTAAATAGCTATCATACCCTGGACGGCACACTTTTGACAATGATGCACGTTATCTCTGGGCGTTCCAGGCACCAAACCTGCATGTGAACTGTCAGGTCCCGGCGCTGCAGCATGACGTTGGTAAAGTAAACTTCCGGTAGCCTTCTATATCACGTCCAGGAGCCAGCGACGACCAGTACCGTAGTGACTGGATATGCTCTGAGCATTGTAAACATTGCAACATTTCTGGCTTCAAGTCAACGAGTCACTCACAGAGCTCAGCAGCAATGTATTACTAAGAAAGACACAAATGATTTTTTATTTCCTTCTTCAGTGAGCTTCAGCAAAAACACATTTGTGTCGCTGTTACCCCGGATGTCAAGATACTGTAGACGTATACCGTTTTCAAAGCTACCTACATATTTAAAACCTTGATGGCAACATTCATAGAACTTGGAAGAGCACTGACCTAGTGGAAATATATCAGCATATTACATACCTAGCAAGCGGCTTGGAAAAGCCAGTTGGGCTAGGGTAGCATTGACGAGACAATCTGACATATGACGTAGCCCTCCGTAAATGTCCCATTCTCTCTATAGCCCCCCCCCCCCCCCCCCCCCCCCCCCACACACACAAGCCCCCACGTTTCCGTCCACAGTATTGACATGGCCAAAGTGCGCTGTAAAATTATTTTGAAATGCAGAGTTTATACTTTCCAAATTGGACTGTGTCTATATTTATAAAGCACGGCATACACCTGGTGAGCTACCATGTGCATTATGTGAAGGGTATTAATAGAACAGCATGTCGGTTTATTGCATGGTTTATGAGGGACAAGTTTCAGTGCCATGTGTGTTCATCAGATGAAATATTTTAGATACTAACTGAGATATGGGTGCTTCTTTGATACACAATCACATCAGCACGTTTCAACTTATCTTGTAGTCCATTTTTCAAAGATTTGTGTCTGGAAGCGGGATCTATAGCATCGCTCACATTCCAATTTCCTCACAGCCTTGTCTGGTGATAGAGAAAGTCTCAAATGGGTCATTTTAGAGCAGGTCACACTCGGCCCAAGAGGTGGAAGTATTGCTGAGATTTTAAACGTAAGGGAGCTTAAATGGATGTTCCGTTTCAATTCCATTAGTAATGGTCTCAACAAATATGACAGCTCCTTCTCCCAGCTAGCGCTACTTCTTAGGGAGGTTCTTACAAGATCTATCCAGATTCCGTGTTCTATTCAAACCTTCATCTGACAATGGTGTTAACCAAATACATTATTTGAAGTAATGGTTGATGGGCCTTTACCATTTTGTGATAGGTACGCCCTTTTACAGAGGTTCTTACTAGCTAACAGCTGCAAAATTCAGATTGTAAGAAATACAGCATTCTATGTTTAATGATTGCACACTTGATCATCCCATTTGTTTGGCCTTTACCGTCTTGTGACAGGTACGCCCTCCTTGTAAGATTCAGATTGTCTTATTGTTTTCTCAATTTATATTGTATGTAATATAGCATTCTATGTTTGAAGATGGCACATGGTTTGTTTCAAGACCACACCAGGTTAGGCTTTACCCTCATGCGACAGGTACGCCATATGCTGGTGTTGTTATATATAAGGCTAATGGGCTACCATCAGAATGACTCAATTAGGTTGTGGTCCATTTTCATTTCCTAATTGTTAAGTCTATGGTGTGATCATTATATGTTCCCTTATTGCGACTTTTTTTTTCTCAACTACATTCACATTATGACTTCTGGTTGTAAAGATACTAGCCATTCTTTATGGGTCACTTTACCAAGTATCGTAATCCATTACACATGCTGTCAAGTTTAGGTGATTCAAGACCTCGGGCGGTGGTATACATTATGTTATGCAGCTATCAGCGAAATAATCCACCTAGCGTTCAATCGATAGTGTTTATATTCAGTCCTTCAATTCAGACACACACTAACACTGTGATATGTGTATCGATTTTCAACCTATGGTGCATCAATATTAACCACTCCAACATGGCCGCTTTGGTGAACCTCTACATTTTCCATACATTATGTCTTCTTATAATTTTCGCCATATGATCCGAATTTATTCGGCAGTGTATGTACCTATTTGGTTGATATTTATACATATGGACACTGTAATGATCGTTTGATTTTCAAGCCGTTTTTAACAATATTTATCATTCCAATATGGCCGCTCCGCTGAGCCTTTCCATCAGAGACTTTACGCCCTTCTTTATTTCTGGTACGATCCAAATCACGTGATCGGGACTCAGGTTTGTAATCGTGAGCCCGTTTCACGTTCGTACTTCCCAGCGGCCGGCGATACATGGATTTACTCCAACTAATGCAGGTACACTTCTGCGCACCTCGAGTGATCTCATTATTTGACTTCCTACGTTTGGTCCCGGTGTAATGGAGACCTTTATATATCTTTTATGTGACAGATGCCGCCTGTGATCTTCAACCATTAGACCCTACCCGGGCTCAGTTTGTTCCTCCTGCAACGTCCCACGGTATGTTTGATTCACTGTTCAACCCTAAACGTGTCAGGGTCTTCCTTTAACACATATATAGTGACGACCTCAGCACTTTCTTTTCCCAGAATCTTCCCTTCACCTATTGATTGATCCTTACACAGCCCTGCGTGTAAACATTTGGACACCACTGTCCTGGTCCTTCGTTTTAAGCTGGGATGTACAAATAGGTATGTTCTAAATGGGCTACACTTAATTCGGTTAAGGTATTTGTTAAGAATAAGTTAGTCTGATTCTCATTGGCTCGTGTGTTATGTAGTAATATCTAGTGATCCATCCCACATTTCTCTAGACATTCCCCTTTTGATGTCATCATATGAATTCTTCATAACTACTTAGTCGTCAATGTCAGTGACGCTACTGCATACACTCTGAATTACAGTGGAGCCCACTGTAAGTTTATCCACTTTATTATATGTGGCTATATCATACATGTTGCGTGGCACAAGTTAAGTTTAGTTTCTTTTTCTCCAATAGAGAAGGATTCTTCGGTTGCAACTGATATTTGAGCGTGGTTCTCCAGCCTTGGCCCTATTTATCTTGCTTTGTGGGAGTACCGGTTCCCTCTCTACCGAGTTTAACAAACATCCCCGGTATGTTTTGTTATTTCCAAACGTTGATGTGCTCAATTTTAATTTTAATTGTTACTAATGTGTGGATGTGTTCCCAATGGTACTATACCCTTTTTGTACTAAATAGGTCTGTGTCCTGTCCTATGTCCTGATGAAGACCCCAATGCAAGGGATTAATTTCAGCCTGCCTTCATACTAGGGGTCGAAACGTCAACTGTTTTTTTCTTGTTCTTCAGCTTCATTCCCACAATTATGTTATTAAGTACATTCATGAAGCATGGTATTTTGTAGAATCAATACCGAACTTTGTTCTTTGTTAATTTAAATCAGTACAAGAATCTTCGATTAATTTTAGCCTTTTTGGCTTTGTTTTTATGTCACTTTACCCCTTCCTACACTCACTCCGCACTTCCCCTTCCCCTTTTTTCAGGGCACTGTACGTGTCATTGTAAATGCATTGTCTATAATGGTTGCCTGAATAAGTGGCGTAGCTACATTGTAAATAATAAACAATGTTAGCAGAATGACCTGGTTGTCTCTATAATTGACCTTATCTTGTTGTAAATAATTTTCCTTGGTTTACTGGGACCCCTCTTTCTCAGCAATCTATATACCCAGGTCCCAGTGACTACATTGGGTCAACCCCCCCTTTTTGCAACTTGGTGATAGAGGGGAAGGTGAAAACAATAGCTTCATTCGCTTGACCTAGTATGGCGGTGGCAGCAGAGTGTGAAGGAAGCGGAGCGAGCAGCGTTCCAGGCATAGGGGACTCGGTCAGGAGATGACAGATACAGTGGCGTAACGATCCTTGAGGGGGCCCCCCTGCAGGGTACGTGAAGTGGCCCCCTCCGGACTCAATCTAGAGCTCCCCAGCAGAATTGTGGTGCTGACGGGGCCCCCTGGAGGGTGAGGGCCCCCCCCGTACCGTGGGGTCTGCAGGGGCCTGTGTTACCCCCCTGGATAGATATGGAGCGGCAGCAGGGATAGGGAGAGTGGCCCCCACTTTCATGGGTTGAGGGGACAATGGATGTCAAAGAGTTTCTTACACCATTCCTCACCTACAAGCAGGCCGTCTGGAGAGGTAAGCAGCAGGCTGTCAGTTGGGAAGTGCTGCGGGTCATGGTTTCCATTTGGACTGAGGCCAGGGGTGCTCAAATTGGTAAGCGGGTGACATTCCACAATGAGTAATAGCAGTGGATGCAGATGATTTCTTGTGTGTGGGAACTAAGGTCATGACAGGGCATGTGTGGCTCTGGTCCGACTGGAATTCTGTTGCTCATGGAACTCAGCGGAAATTCGCAGAGTTTTTAGGCAACTCCGTGGAATTCCAAGGAGTGAACTCTGTGAGCTCCGCCCACCCCTAGTTTTGAAGAGAAGTTTGCTTCACACAGGGAGATCCAGAGACCAACCTAGTTGCATTCTCTCAAAGTTATATCTACTCACAAAAGGGCAACCAGGATCATAAGAAGAAAAATACAAGAAAACCACTAAGAGATCCTAGCCAGAAACCCAAAGATTTTGGAATAGATGCCTCACTCGCTAAATCTAAAACTACTGGCATTAACTCTGGCAGAATCTGTTGAGATTCCAACATACACCTCAGGGGGGACATCAAACTGTGTGCCAATACACCTATAGTAGATAGGAGACTAATCAGAATGCTATTTGTGCAATACTTGGAACAATAGCAGGTCCCTTTTTTTAAAGGGGAAGACACTTTTATTTACTATCCTTTTCAGCACTTATCACTACATATACATGTGCGTGTATATATATAGTTCCTTCCTACAAGTGTGTGACAACAGGATGGTCTTTCCTGCCAGATACGCATGATTCCCGAAAAAAGAGTAATTAGGGTATGAGGCACGATTGCTAGAATAACACAAGTTACAACAGGTATTGAATAGGCTCTTGTGTGCAACTGGTTTTTAACATAGTAAGACATTACGCATGTTTTCTCTTAAGCACAATCCACACAATGAATGGTGTTTTGAGTAATATGGTTTTTAATAGCAACAATAAGGTAAAAAAAATTGAAAAACAGGGTGATTCTGTTTCCTGCTCGGTAATAAAGAACATGATTACTGGTAGGTTTAAAGATTGGCCCGCGTGGTTTACACACCTGAGACCCCACAGGAGATTAACATTAGACACAATTCTACTGTATTTTTTGCTTTCAGAATATTGTCTTTTCTTTGTATATAGGTACCCCTGAAATATAGAAGGAGCCAAGTTCAGGTGAGAGCCTTATGCCTTATTAAGGTGCATGGAACGCATGTAAAAAGGCAGGGGCAACAAATATATCCCTGAAGAAGACCCTGGACCTGTATGGGCTCTTTGCAAGGTCCAAAACATGTTGGCAAGAATCAGGGGTGATTGAGCCAATAATATTCAATTAGAACCCTGCACTTATATTTTATTGGATCCACGTACCCTACTAATAAATAGGAATTCTGACCGGGTATACAATTACTTTTTTCTTTACCTTTTCTTCTTTCAACTGGATCTCTGCTTTATCCAGACTGATATTTTATATACGAACTCCCATTCGTGGGAGAGGCAGCCCTGGTGGTATCACCCTACCAGGAGGTGGATTGGCACAGATGATAAAGCATGTCACTATTTAGTGGGTGAGGCATCAATTCCATAATCTTTGGGTTTTCCGGTAGGATCTCTGAGTGGTTTTCTTGTATTTATATTGGTTGCTATTTGTGTGTAGTTGAACATAAGTTTGACACTTCCACTCTTCAGGGATTTTATGAAGTGCACATTTGTCACAAGTGAGCTCTTCATGGAGATATCACATATTACTGCTTCAGTCCTATATGCTAATATAAAAATACAAACAGGATTACTTGCATTACAGTAGAATTACATAATGGATTTGCATTGACAAATTGAGGTTTCCCGTTCTTCTAGTAGGGCTTAAATACCAGATTACTTGAAGAAATATGAGCAGTAAATCGAATTATCCATGTACAGAACTGATTAACTGAATAAAGATGAGCCCATAAGAACTGGATTTTGTAAAGGCTCTTTGTGAAGATAGCTGCGTCAAATTCTGCCAGATAAAGCATGGTCCCATCAGATGGAAGACTCGGTGGAAAATTCATAGACTTTTTTAAGTCAAAAACAACCAATACAGACAGAGCAGAGCAGTGGTCATATAGGGTCCTTAATTCCAGCTGCAGCAATGTGCATGATGTGTGCATTGTGCTGCATTATTTAAGGGCAGCAGGTGGGAACATATGTACCCATGAAGGCAGTGCTACAGTGTGTTTGGTTAGTATAGCCGCAGACCTAATAAGACCCTCATTGCTGTCACTCATCATTGACGCAAGTATGGAAGAATCTTCTTGTGCAGCTAGTAGGAGTTTCCTAATCGAAGGACTTTCCTGGATTTATCAATGAGGAACCTGGGATAGGACATAAATCCAACTCGGGATTCCATAAATGCAGGTTCCAAACAGTTGTACTAAACCCAAATCTTGATGTAATCTGATATGATGGTTGTGAGTTGAGCAAATAAAAGTGGCATATATTATTTAATATCTAATGTACTTTTCCCATTCTCCGAAATGCAAGATTGCGGCAATTACAGAAGAGAAGGTGGAAACAGGTGTTATGGTCCAGTGACTGCATTTTTTGCTGGTCAAGTAGAAAACAGACCAGAATACAATCGCCATCTGCTGGTCATATCTCGGGTGTTTTTTTTCGTGGGAGGTGCATGTTGGTTTACATGAGTAGTGGCTGACTGTAAATACATTATGAGGCATGACACTGCCCATCAGGTGAGTGGCAGTAGAGGGGTTACACTACCTCACTTTTTGTGCGAGGTGTTTTGCTAGTACTTGAAAGATGGTCTAGCTAAAAATGCATAATTCTAGATAGGAGGGGCGACAAGAACTTGCTGATATAATGCTTGTATCCTCTAATGCTGTCCTGTTAAAAAAGAAAACAGTCCGGCTTGTAGATAAATATTAAGGAGAGATATTTATGGCGAAAGTAAGACGTATGTACAATTATTTTCCTTGTTTACAAAATCAGTATTATGTTAGGATTTAAATTGTTATTGCTGTACGCAATATGCCACCTTTTAAGTATGCTGGTTAGGCGAATTGCTGTTTTTAAGTATGTGTTTGCCAAATGAGCTGGTGTATATTTTAGCAGAAAACTAGACTGTCATCTTCTGCAAAAGAGACATTATTCTACTTGCAGAAATACACTAGTTTAGGATCACAGAGATTTACAAAACAACCACAAATATTATCTTGTGTGTTGCAACCTTTCGTTTGCATTAATGTGTTGCTTAACTTCTGGTACGCAGGTAAAGTTAATATTAAGCCTTTCAGGATAAAGAATGTATGTATAACTTCTTGTCTCAAAAGTAAATGCATCTTAGGAGTCTCAATTATTCCACGCATTTCCCAGAATTCCTTTTTATGTTTATTTTGAAAACAGGGAAATGACAAAGGGGTGCTTAAAGCATTACTTCCTCCTTAGTTTAAGAAAGGATGCAAGACAATTACTTTATCATCTATTTGCGGTATGTTTCCTGGTAAATAATTGATGCATTCCCTGGGACTGTGAAATGCACTTCTTACCAGGCTTAAGTAATGTTCCAGGCAGAAATAATCAATAGATTTCATTTATCATTAATCTTCCTTCTGATTATTTTACTTTTAATAAAATATCCTTGGCACTTTTTAAAACAAAAGTTTGGAAACCAACTTGATGTGGACTATGTTAGCCTCAATGGTCTGATCCCAAGCAGACACTTAGCAGTTGATTTCTGGGATTTTTTTAAAAAAAGAAGATTGGTTCAAATGCTGCCTATGAAGCAGGTATCAAAAAGGGATCATGTTTTATTTTAGTTGCATTAATATATTAATATTACCAGGAGAATGAAAAGACTGTTTAGGAGGCAAAGTTTTGTGAAGTTCCCTTATATTGTCTTTCATTCAAATTGTGACATTTCCCCATTCATCTTTGACTTTTATTATATTATTTTTTTCATTGTGAAATAATGCTTACCAAACTGCGGGATTCTTCTCCCCATAATCGATTCTACCAAGCTTGAAAATGCATGTTTGTGTCTTTCAAAGCGTTTCTATCGAAAATGGAAACATTTTACAGATACATTTTTTGCAAGTTTATCTTTTCTTTTTTTTCTATGCTTAATGGTATTGTGGGGAACGGAACACTCAGTCCCTCATTTTAACTCATGCCTTGCTTTAGAACCTTACATGTGCTCAGGCAATAAAAAAAAACGTGGAGTGTATCCATTATCTGGTGTACAACTACTGCACATTTTTGATTTTCCGACCTTCCTGAGTTGTGTAAAGCTGAGGCTTGTTTTATTTGCCTTTGTTATTTAAGCCAGTGTTTACCTAAATCTAATCGTGTTGTGAAAAACTGCAGAGGTACACAGCGGCTGGAATTCCCCCGCTGTGCAGGAGAATTCTATGCGTGCCCGGTTCGGAGGGCCCCCGGCCGTCCTCCGCACATGCCTACCGTGACGTCAGACTGCCAGAGGCCGTCTGACGCACCGAAGCGGTTACATCTCGATTTACAATCTAGGAGCAAATAAGTGGTAACACCTGAATCAGAATTACGACTCAACTAGTTTAGATTAGTTTGAGCAACGAGCCGAGACGGGACGGACGTGGACCGTCTCGGCTCCTGGCCCGCGCGCTGCTCCGGCCTGGAGCCCAGCGTCCTTAGGAGGCCCCCCGCGATGCACACGCTTCCTAATTGAGGCGGAAGGTGTGGGGCACCTGCAGGGCTACCCCGATCGCTGCTGGTGCCTGTGGCGCGGCGTTTGCTGAATGCTCCCGATCCCTGCCGGGGACCCAACATGGCAGCCGCCCGTTACCAGCCCGGGCTAAACAACAACAAGGAAGAGGAGCGGAGACCGGGGGCGAGTCTGACAGGCGCTGATCACCCGAGCGGTATGTAGGGCTCCTACCACGTCCCCCGCTGCCACCTCTCTGCTGGTGTCTGTGGAGCGGCGTTGGCTGACTGCTCCCGATCCCTGCCGGGGACCCAACATGGCGGACGCCCGTTACCAGCCCGGGCTAAAGAACAACAAGGAAGAGAAGCGGAGACCGGGGGCGAGTCGGACAGGCCCTGATCACCCGAGCGGTATGTAGGGCTCCCACTGCGTCCCCCGCTGCCACCCGCCGAGACTCTGCGGTCATTCCAGGGGCACACCAGTAAAGGGCCGGTGATTGACGGCGGCGCCCCTGCTGACGACGGCGCCGCCTTGAAACCTTCCCACCTACCTGCTCCGGGGGCCATACATTCTTTCTCTGCCATAGACGGGCCTGGGCCCGAGGGCAGAGATGTGCCCCCCCCTCCCACCTTGCTGACCACGCTGTTTCGCGCCAACGGTGCCTGACTCCAAGATGGCACCCTTGGGGACACGCTTTCTATGACCGGCGGACACAGGCTCAGGGAACACGAACGCAGAGGATAGTGCCCTGGGGGACTCTGAGGGTCGCAGGATCACCAAGATGGCGATGCTATGCTGTTTTCGGACAGTTTTTTCGTTGGACTAGTCCCTCCCTCCATACCCTGCATCCTACCCACCCTTCCTCTATGCTGTGAATGCTGCTGTTTTTCCGACAGTTTTCGTTGGACTCTAGCCCTTCCCTCCAGACCTTTGCATCCCACCAACCCCTCCTCTATGCTGTGACTGCATCTTAGACCGATGGCAATAATGCTAAGCTTTGGTACTCGCTGAAGTCCTTACACCATATACCACCCCTATGCGTCTCTTAGAGTTTTAACCAGTCATATCCCTTCCTATGTGTATGTAGTTGACTCTTATCACTAGTGTTTGCAGCGGACCTTTGTATTCTCTACCACCCCTATATTACCCGTAGAGTGTTTCCAGTCACATCCCTCCTGTGAAGATAGAAGATAACTCTAACGACTAGTATCCTATGTGATTTTTAGATTGTATCCATGTGTATCCCCTCCCTGTGTTTAGAATTATAGCTTTAACGACTAATCGCCTGTGGAACTGTTGGAATATAGCCAGGTGTATCCCTTCCCCCGTGTGAAGAGATAACCCTATTCACTAGAACAAAAAGAAATGTGTTCCTGAAATGTGTAACGTAACTGATTCTATGTAAAGTGCCTTGATAACATGTAACGGAACGGGTGCTATGTGAAGCGCCTTGATAACCTAATCGGTTCAAGTTCCTGAAATGTGTAACGTAACTGATTCTATGTAAAGTGCTGTGATAACATGTAACGGAACTGGTGCTATGTAACGCGCTCTGATAACCTAATCGGTTCAAGTTCGCGCTATAGAAAACTCTAAAAATAAATAAATAAATAAATAAATAAACTAGGAAAGATTGTCCAGTGACGGCTACTCCGCTAAGGCTGAGGAGCTTTGCTCCAGTGCTTTCAAGCAGGAAAAGAAAAAATAAATAAAATTATAATAATGTATAACGTAATGTTATTATCATCTTATTTTGACAGTTCGATCATTACAAAACAGGCCGATAAAGGTGGCTCAATTGTGGTTTGGGATAAGTCCCTATACATCCTGGAAGTAAAAAGACAGTTGAATGATGCTTCAAATTATCGTAAAATCAATAAGGTTCCAACACCAGACCTTAAAGGTGATTTTCATGGAATAAATGATGAAGGATAACACCAAGGATTCCTAGGAAAAAAAGAAATGGAGTATCTAAAGGTCAAGTCAAGTCATAAAATTTGTATAGCGCACTACATACCCAGAGGGTTTCAAGGCGCTTAGGAAGGGGAGGAGGATTATTTGTCAAATATCCACGTTTTAAGCTGCTTTCTGAACGCTAGGTGATTCTGGGTGAGGCGAAGGTAAGCGGGGAGTGAGTTCCATGTTTTGGCAGCCAGGTATGAAAAGGATCTGCCTCCCATGGTGGTCTTGTTGATGCGAGGTACAGTGGCGAAGGCTTGGTTGGAAGAGCGAAGTTGGCGGGAGGGGGTGTAGAAGGACAGTCGAGAGTTGAGGCAATCTGGTCCGATGTCGTAGAGTGATTTGTGTGCGTGGGTAAGCAATCGGAAAGTGATCCTCTTATTGACGGGTAGCCAGTGGAGGTCTTTAAGGTGACCAGAGATGTGTTCGTTGCGTGGGATGTCTAGTATGAGCCTGGCTGAGGCGTTTTGGATTCGTTGTAGTTTCTTCTGGAGTTTGGCGGTGGTGCCTGCGTAGAGGGGGTTTCCATAGTCCAGTCGGCTCGTGACTAGAGCGTGGGTGACTGTTTTCCTTGTTTCGGAGGGGATCCAGCGAAATGTTTTTCTGAGCATGCGAAGAATGTTAAAGCAGGAACCCCATTATTTTATGTATTGCCAAAAATACATAAAAATGAAAAAGCACCTCCCGGATGACCGATAGTGTCTGGGTGTGGGTCATTATTGGAACCGATTGCCAAGTTTGTATACTTTTTTTGAAACCCTTTTTATCACATGTAAAATCTTTTATACAAGATACCACAGATTTTATAAACAAATTGAGTGGAATTGAATTTGAGAAAGAAAAACATTGGATGGCCACTATGGACATCACGTCTTTGTATACCCAAATCCCCCAGGATGAAGGTATACATGTCCTCAAATCCATTTTAGAAGAAAGGGAAAGACCACATCAAATTCCTACTGAATTTATCTCCAGACTTGCTGAGTTTGCGCTGAAGAAGAATTTCTTTAATTTTGATGGAGAGTTCTACTTCCAAATTGGTGTAGTAGCAATGGGTTGTCCATTTGCTCCTGAATTTGCAGTTTTATTCATGTCTAAATACGAGGAGACCTTTGTGTATCAAAATAACCCATACTTACAGTGGATAAATCATTGGAGTCAATATATCAACAACATTTTTTCACTTCGACAGGCACGGAGGAAGAACTAAATAACTTTGCTGGATGGATTAATAACAAAACACCTACAATTAAATTCTGTATGACATACTCAAAAGAAAAAATGGCATTCCTGGATGTTGATGTCTATCCATCGGAAGGGGGCCTAGTGACAACATTGTACAAAAAGCCGACAGACCGGAATAAGGCACTTCATTTTAAGAGCAATCACCCCAGAAGTCTTAAGGATAACCTCCCTTACGGACAGTATTTATGAATTAGACGTAATTGTAAATATTAAGAGGAATATCTAAGACATGCTGAGAATCTAACAAATAATTTGCTCCAACGAGGATACCCCAAGAAACTATTGAGGAAATCAAGGAAAAGGGCTTGGTGGAAACCCCGGGAATGCTTACTTGAGAGAAAGCCAAAAAAAGAAAATGACAGAATGGTCTTTGTATCGACGTTTTGTCCTGATTCAAATGCCCTCAAAAAAGTAGTAAAGAATAACTGGCATCTATTAAAAAATTTGGATTAGGCCTCATCTAAAGAACCACTCTTTGCCTTAAAAAAATTGCAGTATCGCAAATCAATTAGTGAGAGCAGCACTCCCAGAGACTAAGGCTATTACCTTAAGAACAATGATGGGTTTACCACCAGTCCAGGGACATCGAAAATGTGGGACATGTTCCTGCTGCAACAACACTAAAGAAGGAACCTTGTTTGTACATAACAACTTAAAGTGGAAACATGAAGCTTTTACTAATTGCAAATCACAGTCCGTTGTATAAGCGATCATATGTCCATGTGATTTGGTCTACATAGGAAAAACCAACCAAGAAGTACGTTTACGTATACAACAACATAAATCACGAATAAAAAATAACGTACTAACAGCCCCATTAGTAAACCATTGGCGCCTAAAGAATCACACAGAAACAGATCTGACTTGGACGGTCATTTCTAAAGTGGAAAATGACACAAGAGAAGGAGACCTCGATGCGAAACTGTCTAGACGTGAGGCAATGCTGATTGTCAAATTTAATACGACTGTACATGGACTCAACGAACTCACAGAGATTTTTAAACTAACCTGATTTGATCCACCCTCCAGTTATTCTTTCCCGACCCGCTGTTATGTCATTGACTCAATCACTTGTAAGATGCTTCTACCATGTGAAATTGGTAAAACCATATTTTGATTGACATCTATTTTTGTCATTTCGGGTGGAAGATGGTTCCACTGTGCCTCAATTTTAAGTGTATTTGTGACATCACAGCCAGGTTCGTAATGTAACCAATGCATCGAAAAATGTTCGCTGCATCAACATGGTCCAGATTCGTTTTTGACCACAACTCCCAAGATTCCATTTCCAAAATTCTACATCCTTCTGACGTCGTGTCACCAACTCAACCAATGGTTGAAACCACTAAATTCAATTAAATTGATCTACATCGACTTTTTTTCACTTCATATGGCAGATGGCTCCAAAGTACCTAGTTTAATTTTAAAGTAAACTTATTAACATCATAGTCATGTTCGTAACACGCTTACTGCATAAAACGGAGTCTAGAGTTGTTTCCAACTACAACTCCCGAGATCCTTTGTGGACCCGGAAGCGCGTCGTAATTCATCTACACGCCAGGAGGAACGGAAAACAATACTCAGCTCGCCTGCCCGGTTTAACAGGTATACACGCTTGAATCTTCCATCGTACCCCCTTGCCGTTCGCGACCTGCCCTTTGGGGAGGTTTTACTGCAATTAGACTTTGCGCGCCAAATTTTGCGAGTAACTTTTGCCCGCACCTGTTTCTCTTACCCACAGGCGCCATCGAATAACTGAGCATTCATGCTAAAGGAAGCATCCAAATTGTAGCGGTTCCGTGCCCTTGACCTAACATTCCACTCTACCCCGTTTGGAAATCAAAGTAAGTCTGTGTTGGTGTGTTTGATGTTCTAGCATGAAAGTAGTATTCCTAAGGAGTAATGGCAGCCTGTTGATTATTTGTCTTTATGAAACAGATGAGAATTGAGCGTCGGGGATGGCCTATGTAATCTAACCACATCTACTTTGAAACTCAGAGGTAAGAGATGCGTAGCTTGTAGTGATGGAGGCTATAGCAAGAAAGAGACATTATATTGTGATGATTCTAAAGAAAGGCTATTCTTCCTTTCTTCACAGATTCTGATCCTGATGAGAACCAACTAAGAGTTCAAAACGCATAGACTATTATAGCTAGAAGTCATATCGACTATTATAGCCAGAAGTTATTTCAAACTGTGGTGTTTAAATTGAAAAATGTATATATCGCTTTCTGGGAATATTGATATTCCAGTGTAAATTTGCATGTGTGTCTGTGGTTGCTTTAGATATAGGGTGATTGAGGTATGAATGAATGTTGATTGTATATGTATTGAATCTTTTGTGAATTATTATGGTTGTATTTATGTAATTGTTGTGTACATAAGGTCTTATAAATTGTAAAGTTGGTGAAATCAAAAACCAAACGTATGAAAAAATTATTTGCTTAAAAAATAAAGGATTAATTCTACTCACACATGTGAGACCAAGACATCTTGTTTAGTTCGGATGTTTTGAGAACATTTAGCTTGAAATCATTCACAGTATTGGCACTTCTTTTGCTATTTCTTGCTTTAGAACCTTACATGTGCTCAGGCAATAAAAAAAAACACGGAGTGTATCCATTATCTGGTGCACAACTACTGCCCATTTTTGATTTTCCGACCTTCCTGAGTTGTGTAAAGCTGAGACTTGTTTTATTTGCCTTCGTTATTTAAGCCAGTGTTTACCTAAATCTAATTGTGTTGTGAAAAACTGCAGAGGTACACAATTACCCGCTTCGCTGCGGCTGGAATTCCCCCGCTGTGCAGGAGAATGCTATGCGTGCCCGGTTCGGAGGGCCCCCGGCCGTCCTCCGCACATACCTACCGTGACGTCAGACTGCCAGAGGCCGTCTGACGCACCGAAGCGGTTACCTCTCGGTTTACAATCTAGGAGCAAACAAGTGGTAACACCTGAATCAAAATTAGCACTCAACTAGGAAAGATTGTCCAGTGGCGGCTACTCTGCTAAGGCTGAGGAGCTTTGCTCCACTGCTTTCAAGCAGGAAAAGAAAAGAAAAAATAAAATGATAATAATGTATAACGTAATGTTATTATCATCTTATTTTGTCCTCCTGCTGCCGCAGCTTGTGTGAGGGGTGGGGTGGGGCAGCAGAGCATCAGGGAGTGGTTTGCCCACTCCTAAGTGCGCAATGACAGTTTGGTTCATGCTCTAGGGCTGCCTAAAACAGTCTTCTGGACTTCTCTCTTCTCCATGCAGGCTGCATTACTGCCTGCGAGCAGAACATGCCCACCCTTCCTGCCCCTGGCTGAGCACCGTGTTATGGCGCTCATACCAATCACAAAACTGCATTGCAGCGATGTGATTGGTTAGGGGAGGGAGCCAGCTGCCTGCTTCCTGTTCCTGGAGTCGGACGCAGGAGAGAAGGAGCATAGGCGCAGGACCCGGTGGTGGTAAGGTAAGGGTTGTTTTATTTTTTAATTTTTTTTTACATTGCAGCCTGCGTCCCCCCAGCCCTTCTGCGAGCACCCGCCCTACCACCCAAGAGCCATGCCGGCCGCCATTGAGATTGCCTACCTATTTTGTGGGACGACTGCCTCCTCTTAAAAAATATTGTTTCAAGATTCACAAAGAGGAAAGGGGTCCTATGTGAATGGGTTACCACCACCTTTAAAATTGTGGCAAATTATTAATATTTTGCAACTGAAATAAGGTTGCAAAACAGTAATATATACCATACCGAATTGGTGTTTGGAAGGCACACCCAAAGCATGCCCCTTGCACATACTGAATCGCAAATGCAAATTGCAATTTGGTAATAAGCTGCCAAATCGCAATTTGCATTTCGTACATTTGAAAAAACATTTTTCTGATTGCAAATTGGCTTGATTCTGTGATTCGGGCCATAAGCGACCAGAAACATGTTTTGTACATCTAGGCTTTGGTGACATAAATTGCAACACAATTCATAATTTTCAAGTAGAAGTCCCAAGAGAAAAAACTTTGAGCAATTGCAATGACTTCCCTAGAACTTATTAAAGATTTCTTAAAAAACGTTACGAATGAGACAAAATTACCAATCAATTATTATGGACTAGCCTGTATACCGTCAAATTACAATCCCACCATGGGACATCAATAGACCACACTGCAAGATCTCAATCATACATATCAGTTTGATCAATCATCAAACATTCATTATCACTTATAAATTCGGAATCAGTACCACATAAGTATAAAATACAAAGAGCTTTCATTTCGTGTTCACCGACACTATGACAATTCACATATCATAAACATATCAAATATATTGTAGGTTGACAATTATCTCATGATCCATGTGCCATGAAAAGTTTATAAAAACTTCACATTACAAGGATTTAAGTATACCAACATACAACTATTTTTAGATGAATAGGCCTCTATTGCCCATTTCAAAGGTCAGAGAGAGAAAGACCCATTAGGAGATGTGGTTGAGGGTGAATCTGTGCCAGGTCAAAAGTACTTGGATTTAATATTAGGAGAACACTTTCATCCTGGAGCATCTGATGCTATCAACACTGAAAGAATACATAAAGCACTGCAATAGACAACTTTAAGGATCGCCAGAATCTTAGCTAATAATACTTGGGGGCTGATTTGGAGTTTGGATGACAGGGTACTCTGTCACAAAAGTTGCAGAGTACCTTGGGAATCAAACTGAGGATCCAATCATCCTATTTAGGGTCGTCCACTGTAAGTGGAAATTGGAAATTGGAAAGGTATACCACTTCCCTCCCTAATGAGGGGTTACAGTGTGATATCCTGTTTTACTTGGTGCAAAGGTACAGGAAAAAACAATAATGACCCCCACGTTGCAGGAATAAACCTCCCCGGGTGTAAGGGTCACTATTTTGTTGTTGTTCAATAACAAATTTCCACTTTGGGAGCTTGTTTTTGGAAAACACAAAGTTTGTTAAAGTTTGGTGGATAGCTGTCAGAACCAACAATAGTCATCTGTATTTTTTTGTGATCGTGTGCAGCAGGACCTATGTGGTTGTAAGCGGACTCCTTACAAAGTTACTTAATCAGTTGGGAGGTATTTGGGTGGGCCTGGGTGTGGTCAATAAAGTCTATGACACAGTACGTTCAGTTAACAGTTGCATTTCGAAGAATAAAGACATGCAGTACAGAGTTCTATGTGTGGAGTAGTCATCTGCATGCTTTAGAGCTGGAGAGGATGCTACAACTAGCAATGAGTACGGGATGGATGCCCCAAAGAAATTAGACTGCTTTACCGGAGAGCTTGCCAAGGCCACGTGAGCCCCAAGAAGCAAGCTGCGGTTGCTGTATGTGGAGTCAAAGCGCCACTCTAGTTCATATAAGGCCCTCATAGAAGGTGAAGGCCCTATAGAGGAGCATCGTCAGTGAACCTGTCAGAAGCCTAGTGGTAAGGCCAAAAGAAGAGATAGTACGCCACAGAGTAACACATAGACATCATCAATACAAAACAGAAATTCTCAAGGCAGTTACAACCAGGCAGGAAGAGGCACTAAAGGCAGTGACCGCCAGGTACGATGACCAGGTACGATGCTCAAAGATGAAAGCGGTGATGAACATTAAGCACCATCAAGAAAGAAGATGGCACTGTACGACATCAGCCTAGGTTCAGTGACCCAGAAGTAAGCATACAGCTGATGCTTACAGAAGTTGCAGTTCTAAGTGAGCAGCAACCATCAACTGGACAACATATACTCTAAACGTCAGTAAGTCCCAACACAAGTTATGGAGCTGCAGTGTTCCTGAAACCACCACTACCATTCGATACCGCCAAAAAGCTGAATCTAGGCACCAGATGGACTGTATGGATCGAAATGTTTGATGACCTCATAGATTCTCTCGAAGAAGTAGATGACAAAAAGGATCATCAAATACTTAAAGAACCTCGCAGGTGATGATGTGAAAGAAGTGATAATGGAAATACCACAAGCTGATGAAATATTGTACTGTCAAAGCAAGGCAATGTTGGAAGCCAATTTTTACCCAATACAAAATGTGGACTATAAAATATACATTTCTAACTAGGCAAGAGAGCAAGATGGTAAAACGATGGATGAGTGTGTTGAAATACTTAATACCCACATCAAGCATTGCAAAGTCAGTGAATCCAATAATGAAGAAGCCATGCGTGTTAGAGTTATCGATTGTTGCCTCTACAATTCATTCAGACGATGCATGC